>NC_091433.1:113844205-114444205 GCF_964237555.1 Oryctolagus cuniculus | reverse complement strand
TGCAGAGGGACTTCACTTAGGGCATCTGAGAAGGCTTTATTGCCCCATGTTATCAGGTCAGGTAACCTCTTTGGTCCTGAGGAGAGAGAATTCTCCTGGGAGCTTTCCTTGGGGGAAGGGCTGGGACCACCTGGGGGGTTATCAGGGTCTGGGCAGGACTTTGAAGTGCAAGATGCTGGGCTGCTGGAGCCTCTGCAGTGGGTTCTGGTCTTCAGGCCTTTCTCACACGCACATAGGCTAAATTTCTGACTTACTACCTAACATATCCTTCCTCAAGAGAAAGAAATAACCATAATCGTATGGTGGTAAATGGTCAGAGGTCTGTCTTCTGTAGCTACTTCAGAAGGTGACAAATGGGCATAGAAATGGGTATGGGTATTTTTCTCTTGCTATCTGTCCTATGTGAGAAAGAGCCCTGGGCAGATCAACTGCAGCCTGGGCTGAGGGAATGCTCAGTGCAGGCCCTGAGACCTCCAATCGTGCAGATGCAGAGTTCCCTCACAGTGCAGACGGCTCAGTGAGGCCCAGAAATGATGGGGGAGTCAGCAGAAATGCAGCGTGTGGAAGTGGTCAAGGTGTCAACTGTGATGGCTACACTCACCCAATGATGTGTCCTTTCGTTGTGCATTTGCATCTCCAAAATCCCATCCTCCCTGCTCTGCTGCAAGCAAGTGTCCTTGAAGTGCAGGTGCCAGGTCAGGCAGCAGGAAGTGTGTGCACAGTAACAGGAGGTGTGAGCACAGGCAGCAGGAGGTGTGTGCACAGGCAGCAGGGGGTGTGTGCACAGGCAGCAGGGGATGTGTGCACAGGCAGCAGGAGGTGTGAGCACAGGCAGCAGGAGGTGTGTGCACAGGCAGCAGGGGATGTGTGTACAGGCAGCAGGAGGTGTGTGCACAGGCGGCATGAGGTGTATGCACAGGCAGCAGGGGGTGTGTGTACAGGCTGCACCACTGGACTCTGGCTTCTTGTTGTTCAGGCTCTAGATCTTTCCCTGAGTGCCCAGCTCCAGTGTGCTCAGGATGATGTAGTTGCTTCCAGTCAGCCCGTTCCTCAACCATGCAGGAATCCTGGGGCCAATGTAGAGATGTGAGATATAAGGCTTCAAAGCTATGCTCAAAATTTTGTTGGTTCCAAAATCATTTTCCTATATATTTGCAGCAGCCTCATCATAATAGGAGACACTGGAGAGGCAGGCAGGCTGGGGTCTGGAGCACAAGGAGGTCTGCACCCCTGCTAACAGGACAGGGAAAAGCGGCATTGGTAGGGCAGATGGGGCAGTGCACCAGGCAGAGTTCTGTTGTGCAAGTTCTCAGGTCTGACGTTGTTGCAGTTGATTTCTCAACAATGTTGCAGTGGATTCCTTTCTGAGAGGAGGAGCGTGGTGGGGGCAAGAGGCGCAGAGTCACCACACAGACTCAGGGCATCAGGTGAAAGCGGGCTTGAGGCAAGCAGCCCACAGACTCCTTTATTTCAGTTGGTAAAAACATCTTATATAGCCAAGACCAGCCAATCCAGTCAAGGGGCGGTCTATGCCCCAACCAATCACAGCCTGTTGCCAGGTAGGCTCCATTGCCAGGTGGGATTCAAAGCCATTCCTGAGTAACTGACGCTCACTTGCCAGCGGCCACCTTGGCATGGCCTTCTCATTCCACCACAAGACATCACTGTGGGCCCTTCATTCTGGAGAACCATGAGAGCAGGGCCAAATGACAGAAAACTGAGGAGAACACAGGGTCTCCAATAGGAGTAAGGGGAGTCCATTCATTCCATGGCTGTTAAGGAAACCTGCAGCTTGGATGACCTCATCTGGGTGACACTCAAAGAGGAAAATGTGGCAAACTTCACAAAGCAACAGTAGAAAATTAGTAGAACATTACAACAAAAAGAACAATGGCTTGGGAACTTTACATAGGATTTTGAATCGAACTCCCAGAAAGAATTCAATTTGCTTATTTTTTTAATGAACCAATTTCATGCTCAAAGAACTGTTGAAAGCACAGTGCTTTATTTATTTTTTATTTTTATTTTTTGAAGGTTTTTATTTAATGAATACAAATTTCATACATACAGCTTTTAGGGATATAGTGTTTCTTCCCCTCATTCCTGCCCTCCCAACTCCTTAAATAATGCTAGAGTTTATGGACTCAAAAGGCTTTCATAGCCTTGGCAGCTCATGACAAGAGCCTCAAGTGATTACTGACATCATAAATAAGAGTGTCAATTGTTAATCAGCAACAGGAGTCATTGCACACTTGCTCCCCATGTAGGACCTCTGTCCTGAATGAGTTGTTCTATGAGAATTAATGTGAAAACTAGTCTTCAAACAGTACTTTATACTTTGTGTGTCTGTGTGGGTGCAAACTGGTCTTCCATCAACTGGTTCACTTCCCAATTTGCCACAACTGGACCTACGCTGATCCAAAGTCAGGAGCCAGCATCTTTTTTTGGGTCTTCCATGCAGATAAAGGGGCCAGAGGACTTGGGGCCATCTTCTACTGCTTTCCCAGGCAATAGCAGAGAGCTAGATCAGAAGTGGAACAGGCGGGGTGCCAATCGGCCCTGACAAATACATTTCTAAAGATTTTTTTTTAATTATTTGAAAGTTAGAGTTACAGAAAGGCAGAGGCAGAGAAACAGAGAGGTCTTCCATCCACTGGTTCATTCCCATAATGGCTTCAACAGCCGTTGCTATGTGGTCCAAAGCCAGGAGCCAGGAGCCTCTTCCAGGTCTCCCATGTGGGTGCTCTGACCCAAACAGCTTCCACTACTTTTCCCAGGCTATTGACAGGGAGCTGGATGAAAATGGAGCAGCTTGGACATGAATTGGTGCCCATATAGGATGCCAGCAATGCAGCAGGTGGCTTTACCTACTATGCCCCTACTATGGACCCAAGAAGAGCTTTGGTTTTCAGAAGAACTTTTCATTCTGAAATGATGCATATTACATGCAGGCTCCTAAGCTGTTTACTGATATCACTGAATGGAGTTCTTTGTTTTGGTTTGATTCCTGCCCCAGATTTCTCATTCCAAGGGGAATCAGGTGTGGATGAATTCTAGATCCACCACGTCGGGCAAAGCATGGGAGTTGGTGAAAATGTGACCCCACTGTTTAAACTGTCAACTTTTCCTCATCACAACTTGAATGGAAGCACATTGCTCAGAAAACATTGCCTCCCGGGAAGTGTCCTCTGACCTGGGAGAAGTGGGAGTGGGAAGAGGCGTGCTCAGTGCTCTCCACACCTGCAGGGAGGTTCACAGAGCAGATGGGGACTTGAGTCCCTTGAGTCACCTGGGAGTGCTGCAGGCAGCCTGGCGCTCCAGCACACAGTCCTAGGCTCTCTGCACAGCTTTGAGCAGGACGTGCTCAGGGAGCCTACAGGACAGCAACAGGTGCACGTGGTCTCTGGGAATCCAGCCAAGAGTCCCCACCTCCTGTACCTGCCTTCCTGACTACTGCACTCTAAGTTTTCATAGAATACAGTTTAGATTCTAATTTCCTGCTTGGAAATCTATGGTGCTTTCTCATTGGCTGTCTCAATCCTACTGAATGCCAAGACCTAGAATCATCCTGTGAAACTCTTTATGTGCATTGTTGAATCAGGAGATTCTGTTGAACTTAGGAGGAAGAGGAAATACAGTTAAGGTACAGAGGATTTCCCCGGCCTCTTCTAACAAAACCTCGCAGTGACCTTCAAAGCCTGGCTGCATCTGAGAATCACTCTCAGCAGATGGAGGCCTCAGAACAGCAGCTGGGACAGCCCAGCCTCACACTTCTGCTCCCTGGGGGGTTTTTGTTCGGGCTTGTAGCACTGTGGAGGGTAACTGCTATACCCTTGACAGAAGTAAGTGGCAGCATCTTCAGCCTGCACGCCGCCGATGGTGAGGGTGTAATCTGTCCCAGATCCACTGCCACTGAACCGTGGTGGGACCCCAGATTCTAAATTGGATGCACCAGAGATCAGGAGTGTAGGAGGTTTCCCTGGCTTCTGTTGATACCAGGATATACCACTGTAAACGTTCTCACTCGCCAGACAGTTTATGGTGACTGTGCCTCCCACAGATGCAGACAGGGAGGGTGGAGACTGGGTCATCTCGATGGCACATCTGGCACCTGTGATGAGAAACATAGAAGCACACGTCCACACTGCTCATCCTGGGTGAGAGGAGCACCCTGAGGAGCCAGGCGGCCCTGCCCACCCTGGCTGAGCCGTGCCTGCTGCTGTCCGTCCTCACCTGTGAGCCAGAGCAGCAGGAGCCCCAGGAGCGCAGTGGAGGTGCTCATGTCCATGCTGGGTGCTGGCGGAGACCGACGCCTGCCCAGGGTGAGAGCAGCCTGGCAATAAGTGTGCAGGGCCCTGTGCTGTGCTCGGGCAGATGCAAATCATGGGGGCTGGGCCAGGGCCAGGCCCAGCTGCAGGGCGGGCTCCTGTGATTGACAAATAAATGCAGGTGCGATTTCTCAGTGCTTCCAGGCCAGAAAGCGCTCCAATTTGCCTGCAGAGAATTTGCTTTCTCTGCAGATATGTTGCTACAAATCATAATTATGGGTCATAATTGTAAAAAAGAAGACATGAATCTTATGATGAAACAGAGTAATGTATTTCACTACTTTAAATGGGTTATATATGAGAATAGTTTCACTTCTGGAAACTGAATAAGAAAGACTTAAGTGATGGAGGTATCTCTTGCTAAGTTTATTCTCAAATGTTGGTGTTTACAAGTGGACATACACTGCACTGCCCTTTCAACAGTTCTCTGAAAATGAAGTTGGTACATTAGTGGTCAGCATTGTGGTGTATGGGTGAGCCACTGCCTGTAGCACCAGCAGCACATATGGCACTGGTTTGTGTCCTGGATGCTTCACTTTCAATCCAGCTCCCTAATAATGTACCTGGGAAAGCAGCAGAAGGTGGCTCAAGGCTTTGGGCCCCTGCATCCATGTGGGAAATGCATTGAGTCTCTTGGCTTTTGGCTTCCGCCTGGCCCAGCCTTGGATATTACAGCCATTCGGCGAGTGAACCAGTGTTTGGACTCTCTCTCTCTCTCTCAATCTCTCTCTCTCTCTCCCTCTCTCTCTGTCTCTCTCTCTCTCTCTCTCTCTCTGTGTGTGTGTGTTTGTGTGTGTGTGTCTAATTCTCTTTCAGATAAATAAAATAAATCTTTTTTAGAAAGGAAGTGATAAATAAAGAAACCCACACACAACCACATCTCTTACTGGGAGTTGCATTCAAATCCTCTGTGAGTTCCCAAGCCATTGTTCTTGTGCTTCTAATGTCAAGAGCTTTGCTGTTGCTGTTGCTGTGTGAAGACTGCACATTATCCTCACTGAGTGTCACCCAGATACAGGTCATCCACGCTGCAGGTTTCTTTCACACTCAGGATAAAATAAACTCCCCTTATCCGTATTGAGACCCCTGTATTCTACTCAGTTTTCTGGCATTTGGTCCTGTTTCTTACGGCTCTCCAGGACGAAGGGCCCACAATGACACCAGATCTGAGAATGTGCACAACAGAACTCTGCATTGTGATGCCCCTGTCATGCCCCGTAAATGCACTTTCCTCTTTCCCCTTAGGGTGGGTCTGCAGTGGGTGCACACATCATTGTGTCCCAGACCCCAGCCTCCTGCATCTCCAGAGAGCCTCATATTAAAACTCCAATTAAACTGATGCAGAAGTTTAGGGAGACAATCTTGAAACCAAGTAAACATTGAACATAGATTTGAACCCTTATATCTCACATCTCTACATTAGTTCAAGGCCTCGCTGCATGGTTGAGGAACAGGCTGACTGGAAGCAACTACAGCAGCATAAGCACCAGGGCACTCAGGGGAGAGATCCTGAGGCTGGACCACAAGTGGGCAGGGTCAGGTGGTGCAGCCTGTGTATACACCCCCTGCTGCCTGTGTACACACCCCTACTGCCTGTACACACACCTTCTGCTGCCTGTATGCACACACCTACTGAGCTTGTGCATACACCTTCTGTTGCCTGTGTACACACCTCCTGCAGCCTGTACACACACCCCCTGCTGCCAGTGCACACACTTCCTGCAGCATGCGCACACACCTCCTGTTGCCTGTGCACACACCTCCTGTTGCCTATGCACACACCTCCTGCTGCCTGTGCACACACCTCCTGCTGCCTGACCTGGCACCTACACTCAAGAACACTTGCTTGCCGCTGACCAGGTAGGATAGGATTGTGGAGACGCAAATGCACGAGGAAAGGACATATCTTTGGGTAACTGCAGCTATCATGGTTGAGACCTTGACCACTTCCACACCCCTGCATTTTACTGACGGCCCCTTCATTTCTGGGCCTCACTGAGCCGTCTACACTGTGAGGGAACTCTGCATCTGCACCATCGGAGGTCTCAGGGCCTGCACTGAGCATTCCCTCGGGCTGGCCTCAGTCAGTGATGAGAGGAGGAGGTGGAGAAGAGCCCCAGCACTCTCACTCTACTTGGAATAATCCAAAACTATTTACCCTGTGTATCCAGAATGGGTTGAGCTCTGATGATCCCAGCTGTCATTAATTTGCCCAGGGACCCTTTCCCATCCAAATCCTCACCTGCATCACTGTCCTCCTTACCCCATGACACTTAACAATGGCTGAATGTGAGCACTTAGACTAACACTGAACAAGTTACTCAGTCATTAAGAAAACTGTGTTTTTGCTGTGCAAAAACAAGACTTATGGTCACATATGCCTATGGAACCCAGGTAATGTAGCCAAACTAAGTGAGGACTTAGGCAAACCATAGATTAATTTAATTCACATTTTATAATAATGCCCTGCTCATGTTTGCCATGTAAGATGGTGCAGTTCTAGACAATGATAGCTGCGAAACACCTCCACAGATAAAACACGGGAGGCGCTTTTTTAAATATTAATTTGTTTATTTAAATTCAGAGTTAGAGAGAGAGGAGGAGAGAGCTCTTCCATCCTTTGGTTAACTCTCCAAATAGCCGCAATGACCAGGGCTTTGGCCAGACCTAAGCCAGTAGACAGGATATCTTTGGGGTCTCCCACACGGGTGCAGGGCCCAGGGACTCGGGTCATCTGCCTGTTTCCCAGGTGCATTTAGGGAGCCAGCTTGGAAGTGGAGCATCCGGGACTCAAACCGATGCCCAAATGGATTGCCAGCATCATAGGCCATGGCTTAACTTGCTGTGCCAAGACACCAGCCCCCACATGGGACGTTAAGCCAGGGCCTGACCAACAGTCACTGTGCTGCCCTGGAGGATGTTCTATGGCCAAGGCAGACACAACACATAGGTAGATATTTGAAAGAACCTCGGGATTTGGGAACCAAGGCACATAATGGAGTCACTTTCTCTGGGTGATCCTTCGAGGGAAGTTGGAGACTGGGCTCACTGTGCTGCCAGCAGAAGCTGAGATGGAAACAAAACAGAAACCAGGCCCAGGCCGGGGATGACCCTCCTCATGGTCCTCCCAGCACAGCCCTGCTGGCTGCTCAGGCGCACGGTGGATGCTGAGCTCCCTGACGTGTGGTCCCTATCTCAGCGCCATGGAGCACACAACCATGGGCACAGGGACCCCACCGAGTCCCCTTCCTCACCCTGAGACACAGCTCCGGGACCCAGGCGCCCCTAGTCCTGTGCCCAGGTCCAGAGCTACACCGGCCTCTGGGTGCTCCGCCGGGCGATCATGGGCTGAGCAGCTGATAAGAGTTTGAGTGGAAGAAGGGGTTCAAGGAGCAGGAAGAACAGCAGCAAGGGGGCGCCCACGGGGCTGCTGCCTCTGCACTGAGGGCACCATCTGGGTCCGAGGTGTGGCCCAGCCCAGATGCCTGAAGGGAAATTAAGAAAAAGTGATAAATGTAACCCTTAAGGGAATATAATCAGAAGAGGAGGACTCAGCTGTCCATGAACCTGCAGGGACAACCATGGTGAGGAGAGGCCTTGAGAATCTCTGGGATGTGCTGTAGGCAGCCTGGAGCTTCTACACCAACAGCTGGGGTTTCTGTGCAGGTTTGATGATGACGTGGTCAGGGAGCCACATTACAGTGACAGGTGGACGTGGACTCTGGGAACACAGCCTAGACTCTCCACCTCCTGTACCTGCCTTCCTGACTACTACGCTCCAGGCTTTCAATGATGACAATTTCGCGTTCATTCTTCTTAAAAATCTACGGTGTTTTACACTGGCTATATGGATTCCTCCTGTTGCAATGACCTAGAACCATCTAGTGTATAACTATTCGTGTTCATTGTCGAATCAGGAGGTACTGATGAGGCGGAGGAGGACGAAGAAAGAGTTAAGATACACAAGATACCCCCTGGTGCATTCTAAAACCTCCCAATGACCTTCAAAGCCTGGCTGCATCTGAGAATCACTCTCAGCAGATGGAGGCCTCAGAACAGCAGCTGGGACAGCCCAGCCTCCACTTCTGCTACCCTGGGAGGTTTTTGTTCCAGCTGTAGCACTGTGGAGGGTAACTGCTATACCCTTGACAGAAGTATGTAGCAGCATCTTCAGCCTGCAGGTCGCCGATGGTGAAGGGTGTAATCTGTCCCGGATCCACTGCCACTGAACCGTGGTGGGACCCCAGATTCTAAATTGGATGCACCAGAGATCAGGAGTGTAGGAGGTTTCCCTGGCTTCTGTTGATACCAGGACAAGTAACTGTCAATGTCCTCACTGGCCTGACAGTTCATGGTGACTGTGCCTCCCACAGATGCAGACAGGGAGGGTGGAGACTGAGTCATCTCGATGGCACATCTGGCACCTGCGATGAGAAACATAAAAGCACAGGTCCACACTGCTCATCCTGGGTGAGAGGAGCACCCTGAGGAGCCAGGCGGCCCTGCCCACACTGGCTGAGCTCTTCCTGCTGCTGTCCATCAGACACATGCAAGTCATGGGGGAGGGGCCAGGGCCAGGCCCAGCTGCAGAGCAGGCTCATGTGATTGACAGTGCTTCCAGGCCAGAAGGCAGCACCAATTCACCTCTCTGCAGATATGTTACTACAAATCACAGTTTTGGAGGATAACTATTTAAAAAAACTGATATGAACCTTAGGATGAAATAGAGTACTGTATGTTTATGCTTTCATTGTATTATTTATGAGAAAGATTTACTTCTGGAAGCCTTAGATTTCACATCTCTACATTAGCTACAGGCTTCCCAGCAAAGTTCATTAACAGGCTGACTGGAAGCAACTACGTCAGCACAAAAATCCTGGAGCCAGGGAATTGGTGGAACTGATCCTAAGGCTCGACTACAAGTGGCCAAGCCTGGTGATGCGGCCTGTGCCCACACCCCCTGCAGCCTCTGCACAAACCTCCTGCTGCCTGTGCACGTGCCTCCTGCTGCCTGACCTGGTGACTGCACTTCAAGGGCACTTGCTTGCAGCGGATCAAGGGGATGGGAATTTGGAGACCCAACTGCACAAGGAAGGACCCATCTTTGGGTGAACACAGCCTTCACTGTTAACGCCTTGACCACTTCCATGCCCCTGCATTTCTGCTGACTCCCCCATCATTTCTGGGCCTCACTAAGCTGTGTGCACTGTGAGGGAACAAGTTGTAGCAGTGAACTACATGACCAGAGCAAGCTACACACTCTATGGGAATTAATTTTCTTTCCAGCTTTCACATTTTTTAAAAAAGATGTATTTATGTAAGTATTTATTTATTTGAAAGGCAGAGTGAGAGATGGACAGACAGACAGAGAGGAGAGAAAGAGGATGGAACATACAGAGATCTTCCATCTGCTGCTCACTACACAAATGGCTACAACCACTGGAGCTGGGCCAATCTGAAGCCAGGAGCCAGAGGCTTCTTCTGATCTTCCACACAGATGCAGGGGCGCAAGGACTTGCACTCTCCTCCCCTGCTTTCTCGGGTGTACTAGCAGAGAGCTGGATGGGAAGTGGAGCAGCCTGGACTTGAACAGGCTCCAGTATGGGATGCCAGTGCCACAAATGGTGGCTTTACCTGCTACTCCACAGGTTGGTCCCCAGCATTTACTCTTAAAAATGATTTTAGGTTTGATTTTCATTAATTAGCAGACAAAGCTATCATGGGAGTGTTTTACCGTATATGGTACGTAGAGTTTTCTTCAATGGCTTCATATTGGGTACAGTCTCTTAACCTGATAAATGTCCCCATAATGAGGTTTCTATACATGCACAGGTGACCCCTGAGCTTGCTAACACGCAGATTCTCAGCACACCCACAGTGGTTGCACAGTTTTGCACCTGTAACCTGCTCTCAGAGAGGCTGATTAGGCTGTGGAGTTCTGGACACCTTGAGTGGAAAGGAAGAAAATATGACTGCCACCTTTACTTTTAGTTTTGTCAAGACGGTGGCTCACTTGTCCAATGATCGTTGCGTATTTCATGCAATTTCCTGACTCCTCAGTGAACTCTGTGACCCAGGGTCCCTTGCTATGAGCTCTCCTTTCTGATGATACCAAGAAGCACATGCAAATGAATGTCTCTGGGGCCACGCCCACACTGACCCACTTCTGAGAGTTCAGAGAACAGTCAGAATCCAGGTCTGCAGGCTGACAGCTCCCCACGGTCAGCGTCACACCTGGGAGTAAAATCCCAGGGCAGGCCGGTGCCGCGGCTCACTAGGCTAATCCTCCACCTTGCAGCGCCAGCACACCAGGTTCTAGTCCCGGTCGGGGCACCGGATTCTGTCCCGGTTGCCCCTCTTCCAGGCCAGCTCTCTGCTGTGGCCAGGGAGTGCAGTGGAGGATGGCCCAAGTCCTTGGGCCCTGCACCCCATGGGAGACCAGGATAAGTACCTGGCTCCTGCTATCGGATCAGTGCGGTACGCCGGTCCCAGTGCACTGGCCGCGGCGGCCATTGGAGGGTGAACCAATGGCAAAGGAAGACCTTTCTCTCTGTCTCTCTCTCTCTCCCTGTCCACTCTGCTTGTCAAAAAAAAAAAAAAATCCCAGGGCTCCTGTTCTCTCCATGGTTTCCTGTGGAAGCACTCAGTGAGGTCCCCTCCAGCACATCTGGACGTCAGAAGAGAAGGATTCAGTCCTACCCATCTTTCCAGCTGCAGACTCCAGATGGAGGGGAGGCCCGAGCTTCACCTGTGAGTGCTGCAGGCAGCCGAGAGCACCAGCGCCCCTGACCTGCACTCCTGCTCTGACCTAAGGACTGCGGGGTGCAGCAGGCTGAGCCTTCTGTGACAGCTGTGCCCTGGCTGCTGGGGGAGGCCCGGGATCTCCCATTTCTACACAATGCTTCTGGAATGTCCATGTCCTCAGGTCTTTAACAGGCTGCAGTTTTGACTGTAAACACCTTTATTACAACAATGTCTGCTTCAAATTCTTGTAGCAGCCTCTTCTTTAACCTTATGACTGCTCACGTGCATGCCTTTTATTGGTCATAAACACTCCTGCTGACGATGGTTTGTCTGGATGAGACAGGGCTCAGCAGGATGGTTCTGCTGCAGAGAACTGAGTTTGTCTAGAGCTGTGAGATCGGTGTCAATGGGGATGCGGCTGAGGGCAATGGCACTGAGGCTACAATATTCTAACAGAGAGTTCAAGAGGGAACAAAATACCAGACCCTTAAAAATTTCACATATATTAAATGTCTCAAAAATTAGAATATAAAGCTGGGTTTCTTTATACAAATGACATTGTGTTTAAATTCGATTAAAGAATCAAGGAGATGTGAAGTCAGAAGAGAAGCACACTCAGTGCTGTCCATGACACCTGCAGGGAGAACCATGGAGTGAACAGAGGACTTTAGAACCTCCTGGGAGTGCTGCAGGCAGCCTAGAGCTTCAACACCCCACACCTGGGCTTTCTGTACAGGTCTGAGCATGACGTGGTCAGGGAGCCTTTGGTACTGTGACTGGTGGGCGTGGCCTCTGGGAACCCAGCCTAAAGCCCCCACCTCTTGTACCTGCCTTCCTGACTACTACACTCCAGATTTCACTGATGACACCTGAGCTCCTTATTGCCTGCTTGGAAAATCTGTGGTGCTTTACACTGGCTGTATGGATTCCTACTGTTGCAATGACCTAGAACCACCTGGTGTAAATATGTACATTGTCGTATTAGGAGGTCCTGTTGGGCTGAGAAGGACGAGGAAAGAGTTAAGATACACAAGATTCTCCCTGGTCCAGTCTAACAGAAACTACCATGGAACTTCAAAGCCTGGCTACATCTGAGAATCACTCTCAGCAGCTGGGGCAGCCCAGCCTCACACTTCTGCTTTCCTGGGGGTTTTTGTTAGGGCTTGTAGCACTGTGGTATCAGCACTACCACTATAACCGCCTAGACAGTAGTAGGTGGCAACATCTTCAGCCTGCACGCCGCCGATGGTGAGGGTGTAATCTGTCCCGGATCCACTGCCACTGAACCGTGGTGGGACCCCAGATTCTAAATTGGATGCACCAGAGATCAGGAGTGTAGGAGGTTTCTCTGGCTTCTGTTGGTACCAGGATACAGCATTAAAAAGGAACTCACTGGCCAGGCACCTAATCCTGACAGTTTCTCCCACAGATGCAGATAGGGAGGGTGGAGACTGGGTCATCTCAATGGCACATCTGGCACCTGCGATGAGAAACATAAAAGCACACGTCCACACTGCTCATCCTGGGTGAGAGGAGCACCCTGAGGAGCCAGGCGGCCCTGCCCACCCTGGCTGAGCCGTGCCTGCTGCTGTCCGTCCTCACCTGTGAGCCAGAGCAGCAGGAGCCCCAGGAGCGCAGTGGAGGTGCTCGTGTCCATGCTGGGTGCTGGCGGAGACCGACGCCTGCCCAGGGTGAGAGCAGCCTGGCAATAAGTGTGCAGGGCCCTGTGCTGTGCTCAGGCACATGCAAATCATGGGGGCGGGGCCAGGGCCAGGCCCAGCTGCAGGGCGGGCTCACGTGATTGACAAATGCAGGTGCAATTTCTCAGTGCTTCCAGGCCAGAAGGCTCCAATTCGCCTGCAGAGAATTTGCTTTGTCTGCAGATATTTTACTACAAATCACAATTTTGGAGGATAACTATAAAAAAAACTGATACGAGCCTTCGGATTAAACAGAGTATGTACGTTAATGCTTTCATTGGATTATGCATGAGAAAGGTTTACATCTGCAAACAGTAACAAAGAGAAGATATTGGGACTCTCTCTTGTTCAGTTGACTCTGAAACGTTCTGTTGTCAGGTGAATAACATCACACTGTCCTTTCAACATTTCTCTGAGCATGACATTCGTTCTATAAAAAAACAAGCAATTGAATTATTTTTTGGAGTTGGATTCAAAATCCTCTATAAAATTCCCAAGCCGTTGTTCTTTTTTCCTAATGTCAAGAGCTTTCCTGTTGCTTGGTGAGGTTTGCCACATTGTCCTCATTGAGTGTCACCCAGATGAGGTCATCCAAGCTGCAGGTTTCCTTAACAGCCATGGAATGAATGGACTCCCTTACTCCCATTGGAGACCCTGTGTTCTCCTCAGCTTTCTGTCATTTGGCCCTGCTCTCATGGTTCCCCAGTATGAAGGGCTCACAGTGACGCCAGCCCTGAGAACTTGCACAGCAGAACTCTGCCTGGTGAACTTCCCCGTCTGCCCTACCAATGCTGCTTTTCCCTGTCCTGTTAGCAGGGGTGCAGACCTCCTTGTGCTCCAGACCCCAGCCTGCCTGCCTCTCCAGAGTCTCCTATTATGCCTCCATTAAGCTGATGCATATGTACAAGAAAACGGTTTTGGAACCAACAAAAATTTGAGCATAGCTTTGAAGCCTTATATCTCAACCTCTATATTGGCTCCAGGAATCCCTGCATGGTTGAGGAACATGCTAACTGGAAGCAACAATGTCAGCACAAGCACCCTGGAGCTGGGGCACTCAAGGGAGTGATCCTAGCCTGAACAACAAGAAGCCAGAGTCCAGTGGTGCAGCCTGTACACACCCCTCCTGCTACCTCTGCACACACCCCCTGCTGCCTATGCACATACCTCATTCAGGCTGTGCATACACCTCCTGCTGCCTGTGCCCACACCTCCTGCTGCCTGTCACACACCCCCTGCTGCCTGTGCACACACCTCCTGTAGCCTGTGCACACACCTCTTACAGCCTGATCTGGAACCTACACTCAAGGGCACTACTTGAGCAGACAAGGGAGGATGGGATTTTAGATGCCCAACTGCACGAGGAGAGGACCCATCTTTGGATGAGCACAGCCGTTACGGTGACGGCATGACCACTTCGACGCACTGCGTTTCTGCGGACTCCCCCGTCATTTCTGTGCCTCACTGAGATGTCTGCAAGGTGAGAACTTTACACCACTGGAGGTCTCAGGGCCTGTACTGAGCATTCCCTCAGGCGGGCTTCAGTCTGCATGAGAGGAGGAGGTGTGGAAGAGCCTTGGCACTCTCACTTTAAGTAAAATAATCAAGAAATACTTCCCCGTGTATCCCTAAGGGGTTGAGATCTGCTTGGCCCAGGCTGTGGTTGAGGTGCCCAGGGCCCTTTCCCATCCAAATCCCTCAGCTGCATCACTGTCCTGCTTCCCTCCTAGGACACTTAACTATGGATGAATATGAGCACTTAGACTAACACGGACCACGTAACTCACTCAGTCATTAACAAATGTCAGGTTTTGCTGTGCAAAAGCAGAGTTTAGAGTCACATATGCCTACCGAACACGGGTCATGTGGCCAAAGTAACTGAGGACTATGGTTATGTATAATTAACTTACTGTTATTTAGCACTGCCCTCTACTGTGTACCATGCAATACTGTGCAGTATTAGACAGTGACAGCTGCAAAACCATCAAGACAGAGAAGACACTGGGTGCTTTTTTTTTTTAAGAGATTTATCTATTTATTTATTTCAAAGGAAGAGTTAGAGGAGGAGAAACAGATAAACAGAGAAAGAGAGACAGGGGGGGAGAAGAGAGAGAAATTGATCAATCCTATTCAGAATAGCTAACAAGAAAATCAAATTTCTTGGAATAAATTTACTTAAGGCATTCTGGTCGGGCTGAAGAGCCCATGCGAGCATGTCAGCCTCACATCTGCGCCCTGGGAGGTTCACTACCTGTGTGTGAGACGCAGAAGGCCAGCTGTAATACTTCCCTGTGATGAGTGGTGGGGTCTTCAGGCTGTGCACCGCTGATGGGGACAGAATCATCTGTCCCAGATCCACAGCCACTGAACCTCGATGGGACCCCAGGTGGCAGGAGGACGCAGCGTGGATCAGGAGTGGAGCAGCTTCCCCCAGTTCTGTCGGTCCCAGGCCAATAGCTGTAAATGTCCTCCCTTGCCCGGCAGCTCATGGTGACCGTGTCTCCCCAAGTGCAGACAGCGAGGATGGAGACCGGGGCACCTCGATGGCACATCTGGCATCTGAGATGGGAAACGTGGAGACAAAGCCCCACACTGCCCAGTGGGCTGTAGGAGGCTTCCCTGAAGGTCAGGAGCGCTGCCCACGCTGGCCCAGTGAATTCACAGCAGCCGCAGCAGTGACCAGCGCGGCTCCCCGCGTCCCCCAGGGTCCTCCTGGGGATGCGGCTGCTCAGAGGGTGGCAGAGGCTGCGTGCACCTGCAGGATCGCCATGGGGCCGCCCGGCTCGGGGAACGGCTTCAGCCACAAAACCCCAGGGCAACAGAACTTAAAGACTGTCTGGAAGGGTGTGCTCTGTGCTCTGGATTCGCTCCCTGGTGCGCAGGAGCCACATTCTGGTCATGTCCTCAAAAGGCCTTTGTCTGTGCTTGCGTGGAAGTGGAGGGGTGAAGAGGAGGGTGCTTTCTCTTCTGATGAGAATATCTGTTAGCATTAGGATCCCTGACTCTTCAGGGTCATTGAACCATGCTCTAATTGCCTACTATAGATCCTAGTCCGTCATAGCCACTAAGGGTTGGAGCTTCCACAAAGAAGTTTGAGAGCCACAATTCAGCCCAGGCTGATGAGCTATTGGACGCAGCAAAGGCAGGGAGAGATCAAGTCCAGGTTCCCAGTCTAATGGCTCAGGGCAGATTTCCCCACAACTCAGCACACAGCAGCTCCTACCCCCAATGTCCCACCAGAGTCACCACCTGGGCCCGAAGGGCTCCCTGTAGATACTGGGCAGAACCACCCTTGACTTTCCTCTTTGCTAGAATCAGCCCACCCTCTTTGATTATGGTGGGGTTTTCTGCCCTCTAGTGGCAGTTGTGTAATTTAGCAACGTACAGGATTGTAGAGGCTGCATCCCAGTGAGCCCTGGCTGAGTCCTTCAGGGTGCTCATGCTGCTCACCGTGTTAGATTCCTCACCAGGACACATCTGTAGGGAACACAGTGATCTCTCCTCTCAGTGATCCAGTCACTCAGCTGAGGACAGGGGGATGGGTCAGAAAGCAACAGGAATGGTTCTTTTGATTGATGTGAGATGTCATGACATGGACTTGGATAAAAGATATAATCCACCCCGGTTCACTCACCACATGGCTGCAACAGCAGGGGCTGGGCCAAGTTGAAGCAAGAGCCAGGACTACACCCTGGTCTCCCACATTGCTGGCAGGAGGTCAGATAAACAGCCCTCACTTCCTGCCTCCCGGGCACTTTAGCAGGGAGCAGGAGCAGCAATGCAAGAACCAGACGGCTGTCTGGGCGCACAGTGGGTTCACCTTTGTCTGTGGTGTAGGCACCCTTATGAGCTTTGGTTGCAGCCCACGCTGCTCTAGTTCTGATCCTACTCACCGCTAATGTGCTACCAGGAGGTGGCGCAAGTACTTGGGTCATGGCCACCTGCGAGGGAGAACTTGATGGAATTCAAGGCTCCTGGCTTCAGCCTGGCCCAGTCCTGCCCATGGCAGCTGTGTAGGGACTGAACCAGCAGATGGATGAGATCTCTCTCTCTCTCTCTCTCACACACACACACACACACGCAAACACCCTCACTCTCTCTAAAATAAGTAAAATCAGGATTTAAAAAAGAAAGGAAGAAAAGAAACACAGTGGGCAGTGCTCACACCAGCACTCTGAAATCGGATGCAGGCTCACCAAGCTGCAACTTAATCTGCCGAGCCACGTTTTCTGCCAAAAAAGCCACTTTTTTCTTTCACAGAGGTAGCCTCTAATTCTAGATCTCACTTGTCTCTGGTTTCCCTGGTGCCTTATGAAATCTCTAGGTATTGAACAACAAGCTTGTGTCAGCAAAAGATGAGACGGGATTCATGGATGCTTTCATCACCCAACACCAAGAAGCAGCCAGCCCGAAAGAACAGTAGGACATGGTGGTGGAGACGTGATTACACTGCAAGTTCAGGTAACGATCAATTTTGACCCCCGTGTTCTCACAGCTGAAATATGAATGTCCAAGAATCAAAGAGTAGAAGCAGAAGTAACTTCTAGGAATAGCGCACCTGCAAGAGATTGATTTCCTGTCTCTGTAAGTTTGAGATCTGTGTTTCATGAATCACAGAGCAGGAATGCTTATATCGTGAAACACAGCAGTGATTACACTGAGCTGAAGGAAGCAACTGTAACGTGGCTATTCATGACGCGAGAACAGCAGAAAGCTAAGATCATTATTCTACTGTCTTGGGTGCTGGATGTCTGGGTATCAGGGGAAATAGAGCAGCTGCCGTGACATGCAGGCAGGCCCATCACACCTGAGCTTTGCACGTTTCCTGAGTGCCTCAGTATTTTACTATCAGTGGCCAATTTTAAGGAAGACTACAGCCAAAGGACTCATGTCAATTTCCCAATATCTTAATCTTTTGAGAAATAGAATATTAGGTCACCAGAAAAGATATAGAACCGTAAAAGAGAGTGGTGCTGTTTAAGAAAAGAAAAAATGGCACTGGAAATTGAAAACTAGAACTCTTTTTTAAAAAGATTTTATTTTTTTATTTGAGAGGTAGAGTTACAGATAAAGGGGGAGAGAGAGAGAGAGAGAGAGATCTTCCATCCGCTGGTTCACTCCCCAATTGCCTGCTCACAATGGCCAAAGCTGCACTGATCCGAAGCCAGGAGCCAGGAGCTTCTTCCGGGTCTCCCATGTGGGTACAGGGCTCAAGGACTTGGGCCACCTTCTACTGCTTTCCCAGGCCATAGCAAAGAGCTGGATCAGAAGTGGAGCAGCTGGGTCTTGAACCGGCGCCCATATGAGATGCTGGCACTACAAGTGTCAGCTTTACCTGCTATGCCACATTGCCGGCCCCCAGGTAAAGTAATTTTGAAATAATATTTACATAAATAAGAATTTGTGGACAATAATTTATCGAATTAACAAATAAGAACTAATAAGTACATTATACATGCATAGTATACATATTTTACTAAATAATGTTTGCACTCATTTTTTTTTATTTTTTTTTTTCTTTTTTGACAGGCAGAGTGGACAGTGAGAGAGAGAGACAGAGAGAAAGGTCTTCCTTTGCCGTTGGTTCACCCTCCAATGGCCGCCGCGGCCGGCGCGCTGTGGCCGGCGCACCGTGCTGATCCGATGGCAGGAGCCAGGAGCCAGGTGCTTTTCCTGGTCTCCCATGGGGTGCAGGGCCCAAGCACCTGGGCCATCCTCCACTACACTCCCTGGCCACAGCAGAGAGCTGGCCTGGAAGAGGGGCAACCGGGACAGAATCCGGCGCCCCAACCGGGACTAGAACCCCGTGTGCCGGCGCCGCTAGGCGGAGGATTAGCCTAGTGAGCCGCGGCGCTGGCTTTTTGATTTTTTTTAAGATTTATTTTATTTATTTGAAAGACAGAGTTACAGAGAGAGGTAGACAGAGAGAGAGGGAGGTCTCTCATTTGCTGTTCACTCCCTTAATAAACACCAGGGCTAGGGAAGAGAAAATAGAAAACCAGGGACCAGGAGTTTCTTTAGAGTCAGCAGGGAACCAAGCACTTGGGCTATCCTCCGCTACTTTCCCAGGCACATTAGCAGGGAGCGGGATGGGAAGTGAGGCAGCCGGGTCTTGAACTGGCACCTTTATGGGATGCCAGCACCAAGGCTCGGCTTTAACCTGCTGCACCACAGCACCAGCCCCTGCTCTCAAGTTCTTTAATTTTTTATCTATGTTTAGATGAGTTACTGAGTTTCAATATTTATCAACCCATCTTATTAAAATTTAGCTAACTATTCGCATTGATAAGTAAATAGTGAATGGGTTTTAGTCAGTGTCTGCAAAATAATGATTGACTATCATTCACTTAAACCTCAGTGGCTTTCACGAAGCATTTTTTTTTAACAGGCAAAGTTAGAGAGAGAGACAGAGAGAAAGGTCTTCCTTCCATTGGTTCACCCCCCAAAATGGCCGCCACAGCCAGCACCCTGCGACCAGCGCACTGCGCCCATCTGAAGCCAGGAGCCAGGTGCTTCCTCCTGGTCTCTCATGCGGGTGCAGGGCCCAAACACTTGGGCCATCCTCTACTGCCTTCCCGGGCCACAGCAGAGAGCTGGACTGGAAGAGGAGCAACCGGGACAGAAGCCGGCGCCCCGACCAGGACTAGAACCCAGAGTGCTGGTGCCGCAGGTGGAGGATTAGCCAAGTGAGCCTTGACGCAGGCCTCCACGAAGAATTTGTCTTCATTCTCCTGCATACTCAGCGGATCAGTACCCGATACCCGGGCTTCCTGTACAGGCTGGGAACAAACATTCAGGGAGCCTACACCTCGAGGCACACGTGTGCTTGTTTCCAGCACAGAAGGACAGAGTCTGTGTCCCTAGGATCTGTTTTCCTGACGCCTGCATCCAGGGTCAGATGCTAATCCCTGCTTGGAGTGATCACAGTGGACCACCACTGGCTGTATGAGTCCAACACTAACGGAGCAGCACTCATCAGCTGAAATGATTTCTCTCTCACTGAATCAAGAGAAGCGCTGCCACCACGGGTGAGACTCTGAGGAGGGCGAGTTAAGACACAGGTGATTCTCCTTGACCTGCTAATGGAACCCTCCGGGGACCTTCACAGCCCGGCTGCTTCTGAGAATCACGCTCAGCAGAGGGAGGTTCCAGGAGCAGCAGCTGGGACCGCCCAGCCTACACTGGTGCCCCCCTGGGGGGTTTATGTTCGGGCTTGTACCACTGTGGTAGTGGAATGATAATCGTATGACAGTAATAAGTTCCTGAGTGTTCAGGGTGCACGCCGCTGATGCTGAGGCTGTCATCGGTCCCGGATCCGCTGCCTCTGACCCGCGAGGGGACCCCAGATGGCAGAGTGGAAGCACGGTAGATCAGGAGCCCGGGAGATTTCCCCGGTTTCTGCTCAGACCAGGAGATGTAGCCGCTAACGCCCCCACTGGCCTTACAAGACATGGTGACTGTGCCGCCCTCGGGCGCAGACAGGGAGGATGGAGACGGGGTCAGCTGGACGGCACATCTGGCACCTCGGATGAGAAACAGACACACAGCCATCAGTCTGATCTCCGTGTTGTCAGTGGACTCCCTGAGTCCCCCAGCATGGACCACCGACCGAGTCAGTGTTGGTGTGGTTCCTCACCTGGCAGCCAGAGCAGCAGGAGCCGCAGCAGCTGAGTGGGGGCCTTCGTGTCCATGCTGGGTCTGCACTGGCACTGACCCTGCACAAGGTGTGAGCCCTCTGATCTTAAGTCTTCAGGGCAGGGGCTGTGCTGGGGGCACGCAAATCAGCTGAACTGGGGCAGAGCCCAGGGCGTGGCCGGCTCATGGAACTGAATCAGCCCAGGTGCAGGACCAGATGCCACACCAGACCAGTGCAGCTCCAATTCGCCTGCGGAGTCTAAGTTTCTCCTGGGTAACTTTCATGAGAAATGTATTTCAAGGACAAGTTCAAATCCTGATATTAACCTGATGATGAATTGAAGTAATGCATTTCAATATCGTTTTTGGAGAATTGTTTTGTTTGTAAGAAGCAAGTCATCACATACTGCAGAGTTGGGCTATCATTTGTTCAGAGTCACTCTCAAATATTTCTGCTGCAAATTGGAAATACTTTGTACTGTCTCTTGACCATTCCTTTTAAGATGAAATTGAAATGACTTTTTAGAAACAAAACATTTCTAACAATGCCTTCATGCCAAGACAATGGGGAGAAGAGCAGATTCCCAGGCTAAGAGCACACAGCAGAGCGAGCCCACACTCAGCACTCGGGCAGCTCCTCCCGCATGCATACCAGGTCCCACCAGAGACACCATTCCAGCCCCAGGGACTCCATACTGTTGCTGGAACAGAATAACTTTTACTTCTTCCCCTTTCCAAAAGTGGTCTCTATTTTGTATACGTCGCGCCATGTAATGGCACGTGTTTGACACAGCATCTAGAGGAGCTGGCGGCTGAGTCCCAGTGGTTCTGATTGTGACTTCAGGAGTGCTGGTGGTGCTCATCCTATTACAACCAGCACTAGGCCAGGTTCTGCGGGGAACACGGGGCGATCTCTTGCATCAGTAACCCCTGTCATGGCTGAGGTCAGTAGGTTTTCAGAAAAGTTACTGGTCAGGAACCATGAAAAGGTGAGATCTGTAATTTTGTCAGATATCAGCCATGGAAATGAGAGGGTCAGATGCTGCAGGGTACAATGGCAGCATAGGGGTGTGAACAGAGGGCTCCAGGTTAGGCCCTGACTCCAGCCTCCCGCCCAGGACTGACTGTGAGATCCACAGTGCTGCACCTGCTGTGAAACCACCTGGGATCACCACATCCCTGGACATTTCTACCCTTTCTCTGACACCCAGAATGACCAAATGTCATCATTTACACAGCACTAACCACATTAGTTCTCTGCATCATTGATAATATCCACGGCTCTGTTGCAGGACACAGAGCTGGTCTCCAGTCTCCTGGTTGATTCATGCGGGGGTCAGGGGAAAGCAGTGATGACCCAGGACCCCAGATCCTCATGGCAAGAAGTAGCAGCAAACAACATACCCAGATCAAGCGATACACTCTATGGGAATTTATTTTCTTTCCAGCTTTCACATTTTTTAAAAAAGATGTATTTATGTAAGTATTTATTTATTTGAAAGGCAGAGTGAGAGATGGACAGACAGAGAGGAGAGAAAGAGGGTGGAACATACAGAGATCTTCCATCTGCTGCTCACTACACAAATGGCTACAACCACTGGAGATGGGCCAATCTGAGGCCAGGAGCCAGGAGCTTCTTCTGGGTCTCCCACATAGATGCAGGGACCCAAGGACTTGCGCTCTCCTCCCCTGCTTTCTCGGGTGTACTAGCAGAGAGCTGGATGGGAAGTGGAGCAGCCTGGACTTGAACAGGCTCCAGTATGGGATGCCAGCACCAAAAAAGGTGGCTTTACCTGCTACTCCACAGGTTGGTCCCCAGCATTTACTCTTAAAAAGGATTCTAGGTTTGATTTTCATTAATTAGCAGACAAAGCTATATCATGGGAGTGTTTTACCGTATATGGTACATAGAGTTTTCTTCAATGGCTTCATATTGGGTACAGTCTCTTAACCTGATAAATGTCCCCATAATGAGGTTTCTATACATGCACAGGTGACCCCTGAGCTTGCTAACACGCAGATTCTCAGCACACCCACAGTGGTTGCACAGTTTTGCACCTGTAACCTGCTCTCAGAGAGGCTGATTAGGCTGTGGAGTTCTGGACACCTTGAGTGGAAAGGAAGAAAATATGACTGCCACCTTTACTTTTAGTTTTGTCAAGACAGTGGCACACTTCTCCAATGATTGTTGCATATTTCATGAAAAGTCCTGAATCCTCAGTGAACTCTGTGACCCCGGGTCCCTTGCTATGAGCTCTCCTTTCTGATGATTCCAAGAAGCACTTTCGAATGAATGCCTCTGGGGCCACACCCACACTGACCCACTTCTGAGAGTTCAGAGAACAGTCAGAATCCAGGGCTGTGGGCTGACAGCTCCCCACGGTCAGCGTCACACCTGGGAGTAAAATCCCAGAGCTCCTGTTCTCTCCATGGTTTCCTGTGGAAGCACTCAATGAGGTCCCCTCCAGCACATCTGGATGTCAGAAGAGGAGGATTCAGTTCTACCCATCTTTCCAGCTGCAGACCCTGGATGGAGGGGAGGCCCGGGCTTCACCTGTGAGTGCTGCAGGCAGCCGAGAGCACCAGCACCCCTGACCTGCACTCCTGCTCTGACCTAAGGACTGCGGGGTGCAGCAGGCTGAGCCTTCTGTGACAGCTGTGCCCTGGCTGCTGGGGGAGGCCCGGGATCTCCCATTTCTACACAATGCTTCTGGAATGTCCATGTCCTCAGGTCTTTAACAGGCTGCAGTTTTGACTGTAAACACCTTTATTACAACAATGTCTGCTTCAAATTCTTGTAGCAGCCTCTTCT
Source organism: Oryctolagus cuniculus (assembly GCF_964237555.1). Taxonomy (NCBI): domain Eukaryota; kingdom Metazoa; phylum Chordata; class Mammalia; order Lagomorpha; family Leporidae; genus Oryctolagus; species Oryctolagus cuniculus. The sequence continues at coordinate 114,420,986 of NC_091433.1, read as the reverse complement.
TTAACCTTATGACTGCTCACGTGCATGCCTTTTATTGGTCATAAACACTCCTGCTGACGATGGTTTGTCTGGACGAGACAGGGCTCAGCAGGATGGTTCTGCTGCAGAGAACTGAGTTTGTCTAGAGCTGTGAGATCTCTGTCAATGGGGATGTGGCTGAGGGCAATGGCACTGAGGCTACAATATTCTAACAGAGAGTTCAAGAGGGAACAAAATACCAGACCCTTAAAAATTTCACATATATTAAATGTCTCAAAAATTAGAATATAAAGCTGGGTTTCTTTATACAAATGACATTGTGTTTAAATTCGATTAAAGAATCAAGGAGATGTGAAGTCAGAAGAGAAGCACACTCAGTGCTGTCCATGACACCTGCAGGGAGAACCATGGAGTGAACAGAGGACTTTAGAACCTCCTGGGAGTGCTGCAGGCAGCCTAGAGCTTCAACACCCCACACCTGGGCTTTCTGTACAGGTCTGAGCATGACGTGGTCAGGGAGCCTTTGGTACTGTGACTGGTGGGCGTGGCCTCTGGGAACCCAGCCTAGAGTGCCCGCCTCCTGTACCTGCCTTCCTGACTACTACACGCCAGGCTTTCACTGATGACACCTGAGCTCCTTATTGCCTGCTTGGAAAATCTGTGGTGCTTTACACTGGCTGTATGGATTCCTCCTGTTGCAACGACCTAGAACCATCTGGTGTAAATATGTACATTGTTGAATTAGGAGGTCCTGTTGGGCTGAGAAGGATGAGGAAAGAGTTAAGATACACAGGATACCCCCTGGTCCATTTTAACAGAACTTACCATGGACCTTCAAGCCTGGCTGCTCTGAGAATCACTCTCAGCAGATGGGGCCCAGGAGAAGCAGCTGGGGCAGCCCAGCCTCACACTTCTGCTTTCCTGGTGGTTTTTGTTAGGGTTTGTAACACTGTGGTACCGGTACTACTATAACTATAACCGCCTAGACAGTAGTAGGTGGCAGCATCTTCAGCCTGCACGCCGCCAATGGTGAGGGTGTAATCTGTCCCAGATCCACTGCCACTGAACCGTGGTGGGACCCCAGATTCTAAATTGGATGCACCATAGATCAGGAGTGTAGGAGGTTTCCCTGGCTTCTGTTGATACCAGGATATACCACTGTAAATGTCCTCACTGGCCAGGCACCTAATCCTGACAGTTTCTCCCACAGATGCAGACAGGGAGGGTGGAGACTGGGTCATCTCAATGGCACATCTGGCACCTGCGATGAGAAACATAAAAGCACACGTCCACACTGCTCATCCTGGGTGAGAGGAGCACCCTGAGGAGCCAGGCGGCCCTGCCCACCCTGGCTGAGCCGTGCCTGCTGCTGTCCGTCCTCACCTGTGAGCCAGAGCAGCAGGAGCCCCAGGAGCGCAGTGGAGGTGCTCGTGTCCATGCTGGGTGCTGGCGGAGACCGACGCCTGCCCAGGGTGAGAGCAGCCTGGCAATAAGTGTGCAGGGCCCTGTGCTGTGCTCAGACACATGCAAATCATGGGGGGGGGGGGGCCAGGGCCAGGCCCAGCTGCAGGGCGGGCTCCTGTGATTGACAAATAAATGCAGGTGCAATTTCTCAGTGCTTCCAGGCCAGAAGGCGCTTCAATTTCCCTCAGAGAATTTGCTTTTGTCTGCCGATATGTTCCTACAAATCACATCTTTGGAGGATAACTATTAAAAAAAAAAAACTGATATGAGCCTTCGGATGAAACAGAGTATGTATGTTAATGCTTTCATTGGATTATGTATGAGAAAGATTTCCATCTGGAAAGAGTAACATAGATAAGATATTGGGACTCTCTCTTGATCAGTTGACTCTGAAACGTTTTGTTGTCAGGTGAATATACATTGCACTGTCCTTTCAACATTTCTCTGAGCATGACTTTGGTTTATTAAAAAAATAAGCAATTGAATTATTTTGGGGAGTTGGATTCTTTTTTCCTAATGTCAAGAGCTTTCCTGTTGTTTGTGAGGTTTGCCACATTGTCCTCATTGAGTGTCACCCAGATGAGGTCATCCAAGCTGCAGGTTTCCTTAACAGCCATGGAATGAATGGACTCCCCTTACTCCCATTGGAGACCCTGTGTTCTCCTCAGCTTTCTGTCATTTGGCCCTGCTCTCATGGTTCCCCAGTATGAAGGGCTCACAGTGATGCCAGCCCTGAGAACTTGCACAGCAGAACTCTGCCTGGTGCTCTTCCCTGTCTGCCCTATCAATGCTGCTTTTCCCTGTCCTGTTAGCAGTGGGTGCAGAACTCATTTTGTCCAGACTCCAGCCTGCCTGCATCTCCAGAGTCTCCTATTATGCCTCAAATTTGCTCCTGCAAATGTACAGGTAAACGATTTTGGAACCAACAAAATTTTGAGCATAGCTTTGAAGCCTTTTATCTCACATCTCTACATTGGCTCCAGGATTCCTGCAAGGTTGAGGAACAGGCTGACTGGAAGCAACGATGTCAGCATGAGCACCTGGAGCTGGGGCACTCAGGGGAGTGATCCTGAGCCTGAACAACAAGAAGCCAGAGTCCAGCGGTGCAGCCTGTACACACCCCTCCTGTTGCTGTACACACATCCTGTAGCCTTTGGGGATATCATTTGTTTTCTGGTGGCAATTGAAAATACTTGTACTGTCTTTTATGAATTTCTATGAAGATGAAAATGAAACACATTTTTAGGAAGCAAACAAGACGTTTATAAAAAGTGCCTTAGTGCCAGGAAATCGGGTCTGGTAAGGCCAATATCCCAAGCTAAGAGCACAGGGCAGATTGTGCCCACAACTCAGCATAGTGCCAGCTGCCCCCGCCCAGTGCATTCCTGGCTCCACCTGGGACCCCTACCCTTAGTCAGAATCACATTTACTTTCCTACTGTTTCCAAATTAGGCCTCTTCCTTTTCTTTGGGGGCCACCTAACGGCAGGTGTGTGACACAGCATCCTATAGGCATTTAGAAAGCTGAGTGCCAATCAGTCTCCACTGTGAGTCCTTTCGGGGGTGCTCATGGTGTTCCTCCTGTTACAACCGTCACCACACCGGGTTCAGTTGAAGCGCAGGATGATGCTTTATCACCTACCTGAGGATAATCAGTTTCAGAAAAAATATCAGGGCCAGCGCCGTGGCTCACTTGGTTAATCCTCCACCTGTGGCACCGGCATCCCATATGGGCGCCAGGTTCTAGTCCCGGTTGCTCCTCTTCTAGTCCAGCTCTCTGCTGTGGCCCGGGAGGGCAGTAAAGGATGGCCCAAGTGCTTCGGCCCTGCACCCGCATGGGGGGCCAGGAGGATACACCTGGCTCCTGGCTTCGGATCGGCACAGCGCCGGCTGCAGCAGCCATTTAGGGAGTGAACCAAGAGAAGGAAGACCTTTCTCTCTGTCTCTCTCTCTCTCTCTCACTATCTATAACTCTACCTGTCAAATATATAAAAAAGAGAAAATATATCAGTCCGAAGCCACGAAAATGATTCTGTGATTCATGTCGGGGTCAGACACTGGGTTTTGGAAAACAGAGGATGGAATCCTGCAGGGCACAGTGAGAGCCTCTGGGTGTCAGCAGGGGGCTCCCGGTCTAGATTGGCCAATCCAGCCTCACCCCCCATCCGTGAGAACCACAGCAGCTGCACCTGCTGGGGAATCACCTAGGGACCACCAGATGCCTGGACATTTCTACCCTTGCTCTGACAGTTGGAATGACCAAGTGTCATCATTTAGACCAGCAGTGACCAAAATAATATTCAAAATCATGATAATATCTATGTTTGTGTGGAGCAATAGGGAAGTGAGAATCACACATGTCTACCGAGCCCTTGAAGGAAATCTAGTGTAAGAGAGGAACTGTATTCATAATTTATTAGCTCTAATTCACATTTTTGTAGATAGGCACTGCTCATGTATAACACCTTAGAAGGCACAGTTTTGGGCAATGACAGCATTGTCACCAGAATACAGAAGCCACTAAAATTAAGCAAGGATCTGTTCCATGACCATGGCTCTGACCTGCAAAATGGATTTTGGCCAAAACAGACCCAGAAAGCACATTGTGGATCTTTAGAAATTTCCCTGGGTTCTGGTGCTGTGAGGAAGGTGATGGGGTTTATTATTCTGGGAGATCCTATGGGGGAAGTCAAAGGCTGAATCTTACAGTGCTGCCCCTAATATATGAGACAGAAACAAAGTAAAAAACATGATAAATACAACCCTTAAGGGAATGGAATCACAGAAGACTTGGGATGCTTCCAGCATTAGCTGACTTTTTATTACTAAACTGGAAAACTACTTCTTCCAATAACACTCAATGGTTTTTCAAAATCTAATGGCCCCTGCACTCTCTGGATGATTCCCTTTCTTTTGCTGTGTATTATGGCATGCGCTTCCACGGCTCTCTCCCAAGCATTCAGGTGTATCCTGAGAACATCCCTGACCAACACCAATAAACCACTCCCACCTCGAGAACCCGTACACCACTGCCTGGCTCTTTTTTATAATTATCAATTACTGAAGTTATTCACTCACTTTTGTTCATGTATCGATTGTTTTGTGAATGGAACTCTCTTCTACTATCAACACAATGTTAGTAAGTGAACTCAAAATGTGTCTAATTTCCTCACATGCCTCTCTACCCTCTCGCATGATGGTTTTAGCCTGTTTCTGAAAACTCTTAGTAAGAGCCATTAAATGTAAAAAAAAAAATCTGTTATTTTTATTAGAGCAAAGCAGGGTTCATTCCAATCCACTCAGGACTATTTTCACAGTTGACCGAGATCAATTGGAACAGTGGGAAACAAGTTTACTGGAGTAGCAGGTATAATCCTGAAACTAAGGAAACACAGTTTGAACGTGAAATATGCAATTATGACTTACTGTGCACAACAAGAGGAGAAAACAGGTCACAGAGGGGCTGGGGGCAATCAGACCTTGGACAGCGGGGCGGGGGTGGGGTGTGTGTGTGTCAAATGACTGACATTGGGCAGTTTTCAACATCAGGACCACATGTGTCCCGAAGGATTATCTTTCCTCCAGTTGAGGTTCAAGAGGAGCTCCCGATGGGGTAGTTTGGCACATTCATAGAATATGTGGAACACAGGTTGAATATACACATTTCAGAATAAATAAAAATATTTCACACACATACAAAGTATCTAACAACAGGTCGCACTGCTGTAATTCTTTATTTTTGGGTTTAAAAATTATAGTGCAGGGGCCGGCGCTGTGGCATGGCAGGTAAAGCTGCCGCCTGCAGTACTGGCATCCCATATGGGCACCGCTTTGAGTCCTGGCTGCTCTACTTCCAATCCAGCTCTCTGCTATGGCCTGGGAAAGCAGTGGAAGATGGTCCACATCCTTTGGCCCCCTGCATCCATGTGGCAGACCCAGAAGAAGCTCCTGGCTCCTGGCTTCAGATCAGCACAGCTCTGGCCATTGTGGCCATTTGGGGATTGAATCAGCCAATGGAAGAACTCCCCTCCACCACCCTCTCTTTCTCTCTACCTCTGCATCTCTGTAACTCTGCCTTCAAATAAATAAATAAATATTTTTTAAAAAATTATAGTGCGCAATTCAAACTTGTCCCATAATTTGTTCTCTAACTTGAAAATATCCTGTGGGAAAAATTGCTGAAATCATAACGTAGAAACAGCACTTATCACAATGTATAACATGTGTGGTACTGATGAAACAATATTGAAAACTGTGTGAAGTGGTGAAAGTCATTAATGAAATGTTATCCACTGAGATGCCAGTCTGTATTCCCAATACCTAGATTGTGTGCCACCATTTATTGTGGCATGAGTGAACAGGTGCATAGGAAAAATAAGCCAGTGAATCCAGTAGTTTTTTGTATTAAAGCTATTAACAGTAGGGTGCTAGTCCTGACACTCTAAACAGATGTGAGAAAATTCTCTGTAATTTTTCTGTACTGGATTGTGTTTATTTGTGTTCCTATAAAGATTTGTCTATTTGAAGGCCAGAGTTGAGAGAGAGAAAGAGAAACACTGGGCTGGCCTGAAGCCAGGAACTGCAACAAAATCTCCTGACTTCTCAGCTAATGCTGTGACTGCACGAGTTTCTTGCTATGAGCTCAACCTCCTGATGGTACTCAAAGACACAGACAAATACACCCTGGGGCCAGGTCCAAACTGACAATTCTGAGATCAGAAACCAGAACCCTGCGCTGTCTGCCATCAGCTCCCCAGGCTCAGCCTCACATATGGAAGCACATTCCCCGTTCTCCTTTTCTCCCTTGAGTTTCACATGGAGCTGCTCGGTGGGACCTTGTCCAGGATATGTGGAAGTCCGAAGAGGACCCAGCAGGTTCTGCAGGCAGACACATGGACAGAGGTGAGGACTGGGGATCAACTGCGACCCAACCCTGGGCCTCCTGGTGTCATCCAAGGGCTGCACGGTTCAACAGCCTGTGTCCTCTGTGACAGACGATCTCCCACCTCTCCCAAGTACTTCCATAACTACCATAGGACCAGTGAGCTCCCACCTCTTCCAAGTGTTTCCATGACTATCGTGGGACCAGGGGTCTCCCACCTCTCCCAAGTGCTTCCATGACTATCGTGGGACCAGGGAACTCCCATCTCTCCCAAGTGCTTCCGTAACTACCAAGTCCTCTGGCACTTAATAGACTATAGTTTTGAATCAAATCCTCTCTGTTACAATAATTTCTGCTTCAAGTACTTACAGTAACCTCTCCTTTACTGTTTTAATTTTTGTTATTTTTTTGTTTTCCCAGAAATATTTATTTAAGGAATACAAACTTCATGCATTTCATAAATACAACTTTAGGAACATGGTGATTCTTCCCACAGTACCCACACTCCCACTCCTCTTCCTCCTCCCTCTTCTATTCCTATCCTTATTTTTTACTATTTTCAATTAACTTTATACACATACTATTAACTCTATACTAAGTAAAGAGTTCAACAAATGGTAAAAAAACAAACAAACAAACAAAAAACCCTGTTCTTCGGCCGGCGCTGCGGCTCAATAGGCTAATCCTCTGCCTGTGGCACCAGCACACAGGGTTCTAGTCCCGGTAGGGGCGCCAGATTCTGTCCCGGTTGCTCCTCTTCCAGGCCAGCTCTCTGCTGTGGCCTGGGAGTGCAGTGGAGGATGGCCCAAGTGCTTGGGCCCTGCACCCCATGGGAGACCAGGAGAAGCACCTGGCTCCCGGCTTCAGATCAGCACGGTGCGCCAGCCACTATGCGTCAGCGGCAGCAGCCATTGAGGGGTGAACCAACAGAAGGAAGACCTTTCTCTCTGTCTCTCTCTCTCACTGTCCACTCTGCCTGTCAAAAAAAAAAAAAAAACAAAAACAAAAAACACCTGTTCTTCAACAGTCAAGACAAGGGCTGTTCAAAGTCATTGCATCTCAAAGTGTCAGTTTCACTCCTATAGATTACCTTTTAGGTGCTCCATTGGTTATCATAGGTCAGGGAGAACATATGGTATTTATCCTTTTGGGACTGGCTTATTTCACTAAGTATGATGTCTCCAGTTTCATCCATTTTGTTGCAAACGACAGGATTTCATTTTTTTTTTTTTTACTGCTAAGGAGTATTCCATGGTGTACATATCCCTTACTTTATAAACTCTGAGTGATGCAATAAACCAGAATGCTCAGATTCAATGACCTCTGGCCTTGATTAAAACTGGAGAGTCCTGTCCATGTCTGTGTTGCTGAGGCCAGGGAGGAGCAAAGAGACTTAGGGTGCACAGGAGCCTCTTTGAAAACTTGTGCTAAACTTTCCAGTCGTTTCTATGCTGAATGCATCTGAGAAACACTGTGAGCAGATGGAAGCCCCACGAGAAGCAGCTGGGGCAGCCCAGCCTCACACTTGTGCTTCTCTGTGTGGTTTTTGTTCAGGCTTGGAACACTGCGGGTATCCAGTTGAGTTCACCTAGACAGTAGTAAGTGGCAGCATCTTCAGGCTGCAGCCCGCTTATGGTGAGAGTGAACTGTGTCCCAGATCCACTGCCACTGAACCGCGATGGGACCCAGATGCCAGAGTGGATGCCCTGTAGATCAGGAGCTTGGGAGGCTGCCCTGGTTTCTGCTGATACCAGGATAACCTATTACTGATACTTTGGCTTGGCAACTCATGGTGACCGTGTCGCCTACAGATGCAGACAGGGAGGATGGAGTCTGGGTCATCTGGATGGCACATTTGACACCTGAGATAAGAAACACAAATACACAAATTCACACTGACAACCATGTTGTAGGACAAGTTCCATGAAGAGCCAGGCAGCAATGACCTCACTAACTAAATGCTTGGTGCTATCTATCCTTCCTTACCTGGGAGCCAGAGCAGCAGGAGCCCCAGCAGCTGAGTGGGGGCCCTCATGTCCATGCTGGGTCCTGCCTGGCACTGCCTCCTGCATGAGGCGGGAGCAGCCTGGGCCTAAATCCCCAGAGAGGTGGGCAGTACTCTGGGGACATGCAAATCAGCAGGGGGCGGAGCAAATTCGGCTCTTCTCAGTAACTCAGCACAGGTGCAGGGAGCCCTGGCGTCCTAGGTCACAACATTCGGCACAAATTTGCTTATAAATATGTGTCTTTCTGGGGTTGTTTTGATACAGAAGACTTATTCAGTCCAACTGTCAAATCCTGAAGTGGACCAAGTCCAGCCAGAGTAGCCTATTGTGTCCTTCCACTGGGGTTCTGTAGGACAGTGTCACTGTTGGTGCAGAATGTTCAGCCAAGTCTTTGATGGTGGGGCTGTCAGATGTTCAACAAAGTCTCAAAGATTCAACTATAGTGCAAAATCATTTGTTCTCTACAACATTCTTATGAGCATCGAATAACATTGGAGCTCACATTTGGCGTGGTGTTTAAGATACCTGTCCCCATATAGGATTGCCTGAGGTTGAGTTCTGCATCAGCTCTTGAATTGTCTCTTGCTAATGTCACCTTCAGAGACAGCAGGTGGCTGTTAAAGCAGTGGTGATCTGCCACCGAGGTGGGAGCCTTGGACTGAGTCCCTGAAATCCACCCTCGTCCTGGTCTAGACTGAGCCATCACAGACATTTTGGGAGTGAACTGGAAAGTGAAGCGCTCTCTTACTTTTTAATACTAATTAAAATGACAAAATTTAAGAAAAGAGAATTTCTGGAAGTATCTTAAACATATCCATATCTTTTTGTAATAGTTGTAAAATATTATCATTGTATAACTTCAAGTGATGGCTGTCAATACATAAAGAGAACACCATAATTCCTGAAAGTGAGTGTCACTCACAGGCCGGCCATGCTCTGAAGCAACAAATCTCTGTGACACTCAAGGACTAAGTCGACTACCCTTCGTTGTTGGTAGAACCTCCATGTTCTACCCCTTTTCTGCCATTTGGTCTTATTTCTTAATTCATCAGCACGAAGGTCTGACTACTGATGTCGGATCCCTATGTGTGCCTTCAACTCTGGATTAGGACAAACTTGGAATCCTGACATCCATCCAGACCCCCAAAACTAACTGCACAGGAGAAGACCAAGATCTCATCACCCGGGGGTGGGGGGTAAGGGGGAGAGCTCTGAGCTGCACTCCCTGCCAGCTGGTTCCAGGGGACCCAGGTGCAGTGCCTCCTGCTCTCAGCAGAGCAGAGGAGGGGTGAGGCAAGGGAAAGGTCAGCTTTTTACACCCACGGTCCTTAGTGAAGGCAGCTGCTGTTCAGTGCAAGTCCCAGCAATGCTACATAAATTCCTCTATCCTCATTAGCAGTGGGCGGGCACATCATCCCGAACCAGGCCTTATCCCCTCTGTCTGTACCTCCTGCAAAGGAGTACCACCTCCTGTGAACCCAGCACTGATATAGTCAGGTAGAAATCTCATATTTTTTAAAAGATTTATTTATTTTATTTGAAAGTCAGATTTACAGAATGAGGAGAGGCAGAGAGAGAGAGAGGTCTTCCATCCCCTGGTTCACTCCTTAGTTGGCTGCAACGGCCAGAGCTGCTCCAATCCAAAGCCAGGAGCCAGGAGCTTCTTCTATGTCTCCCACCCAGGTGCAGGGGCCCAAGGACTTGAGCCATCTTCTACTGCTTTCCCTGGCCATAGCAGAGAGCTGGATTGGAAGAGGAGTAGCCGGGTATTGAACAAGCACCCATGTGGGATGCCGGAGCTGCAGGCTGCGGTTTTACCTGCTAAGCCACAGCGCCGGCCCCTAGGGCTGCCTCTTGTCACTCACATGCCTCTGAGATGACACCGAGGCACCACTAGTCAACACAGGCAAGCAGCCTCCTGTCTAGATCTAATAGGCATTGCCCGATTACACATTAATAAATTATTGAATTTAATCTGTTAATTAATTTATGCAGTTATTTCTTCCTGAAATGTGCCTTACTTGCCACCAACAGAGTATCAGAGCACGGTATCAACTACTGTCTATTCCATTTGTCAGTTTTTATTTATAAATTTCAATCATTTATTTGAGAGAGAGAAAAGGACAAAGAGAAAAATAGAGTACTTATCCCTCAGTTTATTTCTCAAACACTCACAAAGACCAGCAGTTGGCCAGGTCGGTCCTTGGAGCCAGGTGCTCATCCAGGTCTCCCAGAGGAGGGAGAAAGCTCAATCGCTGAGTCATCATGGCTGCCTTCTAGGGACTGCGTAAGTATCAAAACCAGATGCTGGTGTAAACTCAGACACTGTGATGTTGGATGCCGCTTCTGAATTGACATAGTAAGTGCCCTAAGAAAATTTACTCATGTGTACACATGCCTTACAAGGTAGTTTTTATTGTTTCTGGAAGTTCTAAGTGATGTGGTTAAATGCTAAACTATTTTCTTCTGTTTTAGAGGTAAAAGTAAGATCACACAGGGCATTTCAGTCAACTCAAGACACTTAACTATTTTCACAACAGAAAACATTTCATAAGGACAAAAAAATTGCATCTGTGCACGATATTGAATTATTAAAAAATTAAAAATTACAGACACAATAAGCATCTTTTTGAAATTAAATAATGTACTGTGTAATAATTGTTCAATTATGATTTATTGTACTCAATATGGGAGAAGGAAAGCGCTCACGGTAGGCGGCTTGATGGAGAGGGTGAGGAGAGGCAGGCCTTGGAGTGGAGAGGAAGGTCTGAGAAATGACCTAAGGGAAGGGGCAGCTTGTGCTGTGTTCCCCTGGCACACTGGCGTGGAGCTGGACGGGAAGTGCAGCAGCCAGGACTCACACCTGTGCTCTGATGCGGGATGCTGGTGTGGCTGCGTCACAAGGCCTTTCTGAAGTCTACAGTTTGTTAGATAGGGGGGTGAGTCTGAATGCTTCATCCCCAACTCAGCATTGTCATGGAAGTGTTTAGGTATACAACATGCTCAAACCAAGCTGTGAGGCAAAATATCAGCTCATGAAATTAAAACTAATTGTGATTTTTCAGGCATTACATTCTTGTAACATTTCAAATTTGATTTTCCATTCATTATAAAGTAAAACTGGGAGTGTTTTTCTATGTCTGACTTAACCCTTAACCTGATAAATTTGATTTTCCATTCCTTATAAAGTAAAACTGGGAGTGTTTTTCTATGTCTGACTTAACCCTTAACCTGATAAATGTCCCTGAAGTGTAGCTTCTCATACCTTGTACATATCAACTGTGAACATGCTAACATGTAGATTTTCACTCATTAAACCAACAGTGGTTCTGCAGGGTTGCATGTGTGGCCTGTTCTCAGAGATGCTAACTATACTGTGGAATGCTGGGGGAAAATATGAGTAGATAGGAAAATCATGCATATACGAATTTTTATGTTTATGTTTTGTTAAGAGGTTGTTTTGTTTGTATTCCCAATAATTGCTATTTTTTTCATGCAATTTACAGGATTTCAGTTGATTCTGTGACTCAGCATTTTTTTCCTGTGATCTCAAGCTGATGAAGACCACAGAAACACAGACAAATGCATTCAGGGACCACACGCAACAGACGTAACTCTGAAAATTCAGCACTCAGAACCCTGGGCTGTCTGCTGCCAACTCCCCACCCTCAGCTTCACATCTGGAAGCACGTTCCCAGGACTCCTTCCCTCTGTGCTTCCCTGTGGAACCACTCACTGAGACTCCCGCCAAGGCACTGGGCATCAGAATAGGATGATTCAATACGACCCAGCGCACCTGCAGGCAGACATTGACAGAGATGAGGGCGGGGACTCACCTGTGAGTGCTGCAGGCCGCTGAGAGCACAAACCCCACACCGCTGGGCTTCCTGCTCTGGTCTGAGGACCGTGGGGTGCAGCAGCCTGTACCTTCTGTGACGGATGTGCTCTGGCTGCTGGGGGAGGACCAGGGATCTCTCATTTCTACCCAATGCTTCCATAGCTATCATGTCCTGTGGTCTCTAATAGGCTGTAAAGGAGACTTTATTGCAACAGTTTCTGCTTCAAATACTTAGAGGAGCACCCCCTTTCTTTTATGAATCCTGACTGATATGTAGACCAGACTGCTCAGGTGTGATGACCTCTCACCTTTATGAAAGCAGGAGAGGTGTTGTCCTGTCAGTCATGCTGGAGTTGATGAGGAACAAGATTTAGGATATGGAGGACCACCCCCCAAGACAATTCCTGTAAGACTTTCCAGGGACCTTCAAGCCTGGCTGCTCTGAGAATCACTCTCAGCAGATGGGGCCCAGGAGGAGCAGCTGGGGCAGCCCAGCCTCTCACTTCTGCACCCCTGGGGGGTTTTTGCTCAGGACTGTAACACTGTGGGAAGATAACTATAATCGTGTAAACAGTAGTAGGTGGCAGCATCTTCAGCCTTCATGCAACTGATGGTGAGAATGAACTGTGGCCGGCGCCGCGGCTCACTAGGCTAATCCTCCGCCTTGCGGCGCCGGCACACCGGGTTCTAGTCCTGGTCAGGGCGCCGGCTTCTGTCCCAGTTGCCCCTCTTCCAGTACAGCTCTCTGCTGTAGCCCTGGAAGGCAGTAGAGGATGGCCCAAGTGCTTGGGCCCTGCACCCGCATGAGAGACCAGGAGGAAGCACCTGGCTCCTGGTTTCGGATGGGCGCAGTGCGCTGGTTGCAGGGCGCCGGCTGTGGCAGCCGTTTTGGGAGGTGAGCCAATGGAAGGATGGAAGGAAGACCTTTTTCTCTGTCTCTCTCTCTCTCTCTCTCACTGTCTACTCTGCCTGTCAAAAAATTAAAAAATAAATAAATAAATAAATAAGAGAGTGAACTGTGTCCCAGATCCACTGCCGCTGAACCGTGATGGGACCCCAGATGCCAGAGTGGATGCAGCATAGATCAGGAGCTTGGAAGGCTGCCCTGGTTTCTGCTGATACCAGGATAATTCATTGCTAATGCTCTGACTGGCCTGGCAATTGATGGTGACTGTGCCTCCCATGGATGCAGATAGGGAGGGTGGAGTCTGGGTCATCTCAATGGCACATCTGGCACCTGCGATGAGAAACAGAAACACAAACATGCACACCCATCTTCATGTTGTTAGAGGAGTTCTTAAAGAACCAGGAGCACTGGCCACACTGCCCGAGGCCGTTCCTGCTGCTGGCCTTCCTTACCTGGGAGCCAGAGCAGCAGGAGCCCCAGCAGCTGAGTGGGGGCCCTCATGTCCATGCTGGGTCCTGCCTGGCACTGCCTCCTGCATGGGGCGGGAGCAGCCTGCTCCTAAATGCCCAGAGAGGAGGGCGGTGCTCTGGGGACATGTAAATCAGCAGGGGGAGGGCACAACTCATTCCTCTCAGTAACTGCACAGATGCCGTGACCCCTGGTGTCTCAGCTCACAAGCCAACACAAATTTGACAACAAATATGCTTTTTTTGACAAAATTCATATTCAGTACAACTGTCAAGTCATGAAATGGACTAAGTTCGTAATCCATTCACTGAATTATAGCAAGCACTCGACAACATTCTCTTCTTCCACAGTATTGCCAGTGCCATGAATCCCTCAGTTTGAGATATTAATATGTTTTACTGAAAAAAATAGTATGAATGTGTATCTGCAATATCTGTGTATCAAGTGAATGTAACAAAATGTTTTAAATTGTTAAATTTTAAAACTAATAGAAAGTATCTCTGGTAGTAGGAAATATACTGTTCTGTTCTTACAACAAATGTGAGCAGGAAATGACTTCATGTTTTTTAAAATAAAAAAGAGCATTGGAGCATGCATTTGGACCAGTGGTGGTGATGCCTGTCTGCAACATAGAAAGGTCTGGTATAAATACTGGCTCAGGTCTTGGTTTCAGCTTCTTGCTAATGCTTACCCTGCAAGGCGGCTGGTGATGGCTAAAGTGGTTGGATTCCCGTCATCAAACCGTGAGACCTGGACTGAGCTCCGGTACTCCATCCTTGACCTTGTCTAGTCCCAGGCACTGCAGACATTGTGGGAGTGAACAGAAATGGAGCACATCCCTCTTTCTATAACTGTCATTCTCTAATACAAAAATAAATTAACAAAGGTAAGGAAAAGAATATATCTTGGGAGTACCTTAAGTATATCCAAATCATTGTGTAACAGACCTAATCCAATGTTGTTATCTGTATACTGCCAAGTAACCACTAAGATACACAAAAGAACACCATGATTCATCAAAATCGCTGCTACTCTCAGATCTACCACAATCTAAAGCAATAGATCTCTGTGTTACTCAGGGACTGAATCGACAATACTTTATGGTTGTTTGGACACCCCCATGGCCCACCCCTCTTCTGCCTGTAGGTCTTATTTCCCATAGTCCACCAGCATGAAGGGCTCACTACTGATGTCAGCTCTTGTCGCTTCCACAATAATCCTGTGTCTGCCTCCAACTCTGCAAGTCTGGATTTGCATAAACCTGTATCCTCTCATCAGTCTAGACCTCCCAGGACCAATTCGCTCACAAGACTAAGATCTCAGCACCTAGGGAAGTGCTCTGAGCTGCACTCTCCACCAGACTGTTTCTGGGGGCTCAGGGCCGGCTTCTCTGGAGCCCAGCTATGAGAGAGCACCTGAGCATGAACCCTTGGAAAAGTCAGCTTGTTAAACCTGTCTCCCAGGTTGGGACACCTGCTGTTGAGGGTATGCCTCTGCTGTTGTACAGCATGAATACCATTCTCTACTTTTCCTCATTAGCAATGGATGGGAATGTCAGGCTATACTTACCACTCTGGTCAATGGCCAAAGGAGTTTGCATCTCCTAGCAAGCCAACCCATGTGGTGAGAGAGAACTCTGGGACCCAAATACTACTTGGGCACAGATGTGATCCTCTGTGTCCCACATCTCTTCGCTGGCTAGGGCACCTCCTGTGTCAGTAGCATAGCAACTGGAAGCTGCTACCTCAGCATCAGTCACTGAAGCCTAGGACTGGGGCATCTGTGGATCTGGGCTATGGGCGCCAGAGCCTGGTGGCGCAGCCTGTGCAGAGACCTGCTGCTGCCCAGGCTGGGGCCTGATTGTTGAGGAAACATGCATTCTGGGGCCAGACAGAACCTGATCAGAGAGACGGGACTCAAGAATGAGGACACACATGCTTTTCTTTTTTGGTAAATGTACAAGTCACTGCTGGTGTCACCAGAGAAAAGACTGTGGAAGCTGTGGGGTTCTTGTCTTCATGCAAGAAAGAATTCAGGGGTGAAACAGAGAGCGAAGTGATAAGGCTTTATTGGGGATAGGGCATCTATCAGAACAGAAGGGACAGATAGAGCGCCCAGTCATTTGGACTGGGGGAGAGCGAGAGATTACATGGTTGATTGGAGAGAATGCACCTGGGCAGGCCAGGCAGGCGGCTCAGCAGAGAGGAAGAGGCTGAGCCACAGTCTGTTTGGACTCCCTAGGTTTTTAAAGGGGCTCCTGATGATTTATCAAGTACATACGTATGAAGTATATATGTATATTCATGTTCACAAAATGATTTATTTGGTTATAATTTATGTCATTATCACATAAAAAGGCACATGCATACATGTGTTTCCATTCAAAAATTTTAAACAAGATAATATCACCAGTATCATTTAATGCAGCTTGGATATCTTAGAACGGAGATAGTATGTAAGGTCTACTACCTAGATGCTATTTTGAGCTAAGAATAATCAGTATTTATTCTGCAACCTGCATGTCTCTCTGGGAGAGGCACTTTCATGTACTATTTTTCCAGCACTTCTGCCAGTGCATCTCTCCCATCACACGAAAGCTAAACAAAGAGATCATGCTTGAACACTGTCACTTTGTCCAGATTCCCAGATCTCCATCTGTGCTGGTTTCAGAGAACTGTTGAAACAAATTATCAAAATGTGGAGTGTCAGGATGCTAAGGAAGTCCATGGGTACCTACATAACCTGGCTGGATGTTTTAAGCAACAGAAATTTATTTCTCATGCCTCTAGATCCTGACATCCAAAAACAGTGTGCAGAAGGCTTTGCTCTTCAGTGGCTCATGTTCACGGTGTGCAGGTGCCACCTACTGGACACCTCCTCACAAGGCCTGTGTGGAAGGGGGGATTCTTTTTACAAGGATGTTTATGTTGCATTAGGATCCCCAAATTTGTCACATCATTCTACCATTTACCTTCTAAGGGATCCTTTATCTAATTTCAGCCACGATGAGTTTGAGCTTCCAGATTTGATTGAGGAGCCACATTTCAGCCCCAAGCCAATGAGCTTTTGGGATGCAACCAAGGCATTGAAGAGAGTAAAGCCAGTCTCCCAGCCTGAGAGCACAGAGCAGAGTTTCATCACAGCTCAGCACATGGCAGCTCCCCACTCCAAGCCCCTGGTCCACCCCAGTCACGGGTCATCCTGAGGTCTCCCTGTTGAGAGTGGACAGCGTCACCCTGACTTCCCTCCTATTTCTGGTATCATCCTCTGTCTCATGCCATCGCATGACAGGCTTATACTTGAGGAACTTACAGGGTTTAGAGGCTGAGTCCCAGCGGGTCTTGACTGTGAGTCTTCAAGGGCATGCGTGAAGCTCATCGCCTTACGACCATCACTAGGGTGCATGCTATGGAATCACAGAACAATCCCACATGTCAACAATCCAGTCACATAGCTGAGGACAAGGGTGTCCAGGGTGAGATGGGTCACACAAGAATTTAAACTGGATTCTGTGATACATGGAAGATATCAGATATGTGGACGAGGAAAAAAGAGTGTCCATGAGGGCCCCTCAGGGTACAAGGGCAAGGTACGGGTGGGCAGCTGAGGACCCATGGTTTCTGGATCTACACTGAGCTTTAATTACTGTCCTCATGGAGCAGAGGTGCTGAGTCACAGGACCCAACAGCATGGAGACATTTCCAGACATGCCGACCCGCCCTGTGTCCCCTCGCCTGGAACCAGAATAATAGGTGGAAGATGATTAGCCCTTGTCTTCCACCCTAGATTCAGGTCAGGGTTGCAGGTCAGCCCCAAACTCTGGATCAAACCCAGGGACTGACATGGGCTCTGGAGACCTGGAAAACCTTCTTGGGAGGAGACCCTTCCCATGGGAATGGAGCTCAGGGTGGAGAAGAGCTGCTGGAAACCGTTTCCCTGGCTACACATCAGGCCGGGAGGAAGGGTCACACTCAGGGCTCCACACTGGGGGAGGAGCCAGGGAGTCCTGCTGGCCGCCATGGGTCAGTCTGATCCCCTGATATGTGGTACAAAATTAGGGTTCAGAAGAAGTCACTCTTAGATGCACATACGTGACTGCAGCCGCGTGAACACTGGTCGCTCGACATTCATGCTTCCAAGCCCATGACCAGACCTCAAGACCTAAAGCTGATTCATCCGAGTTATTGGGAGCTCACCCCCTAGTGGTGACCTTAAAGTGAGTATTGCTAGGGAAACCACTTTATGGACAATTTTGAAAGGTCCAGTCATTCCTTTTCCAAAGCAATTTCATCTCCAATGTTTCACTTGTGTTTCTTCAAAGGACCGGTGATTTTTCAAACCAGTAGTAAACACCACTGAATTTCCAGGAACTGCTGTGTGAGCTGTGACCCTGGGGGTTTACCTGCTGCTCTGACTCCCATCTCCCAGGGCCTCCGTGATATGGCAGTGCAGGGACATCTGCCCAGTGGACATCTCTGACAAGGATCTGGACAAATAATGTCTGCAAATCCACAAGGAATTTGGAAGCAGAAGAAATACCTGGGTTAACCTAGAAATGCCTGGGTTAAGGCTGAAATGCCAACCTTATTTTGACATGAATGCATGTGTGTATATATATGTACATCCAACAACGTGTCAAGTGAATATGTAGTTCCTCTATGTGTATGATAAGCATTTTTCCATTATTGTTAATTTTCTTCTTTTTTTTACTTTTCACCCAAATATTATTTACTTTAACATTGTTCTTAATATACTCATGAATATTCCTAAATGGCTATAAATTTTAATAAAATTCATTTATCTATGTGAGCAGATGTAACAATACTGTACTGGCCAACATGTACCCAATAAGTATTGGTATTCAGCCAATCAAACTAGTGACTTTGGGGCCGGCGCTGTGGCTTAGCAAGTAAAGCTGCCACCTGCAGTGCCAGCATCCCATATAGCTGCTGGTTCGAGTCCCAGCTGCTCCACTTCCGATCCAGCTCTTTGCTATGGCCTGGGAAAACAGTAGAAGATGGCCCAAGTGCTTGGGTCCCTGCACCCACGAGGGAAGACCTGGAGGAGGTTCCTGGCTCCTGGCTTCGGATCAGTGCAGCTCCGGTCATTGTGGCCGACTGGGGAGTGAACCAGCGGATGAAAGACCTCTCTCTCCCTCTCTCTCTGCATCCTCTCCCTCTGTAACTCTGACTTTCAAATAAATAAATCAATCTTTAAAAAACAAAAACAAAACAACTAGTGACGTTAACATTAACATTTATTTCTTGTATGTAAGTTTAATTTGGCTGAAGCAGCCAGGGCTCACATGGGCATCTCTTTTGCAGACCACTGATAATTTTTTCCCATATTTTAAAGAAGATTTATTTAGAGGCTAGCACTGTGACTTACTAGGGTTAAGCCTCTGCATGCAGTGCTGGCATCCCATGTGGGCACATAGTCGAGTCCTGGCTGCTCCTTTTCCATCCAGCTCTCTGCTATGGCCTGGGAAAGTAGCAGAAAATGGCACAAGTCCTTGTGCCCCTGTACTCACGTGGGAGACCCGGAAGAAGCTCCTGGCTCCTGGCTTCGGAGTGGACCAGTTCTGACTGTTGCAGTCACTCGGGGAGTTAATCAACAAATGGAGTTCCTTTCTCTCTGTCTCTCCCTCTCTCTGTCTGTAACTGTACTTTTCAAATTAAAATCGGGGCTGAGGCCGTGGCACAGTAGGTTAATCCTTCGCCTGCAGTGCCAGCATCCCATATGGATTCTAGTCCTGGCTGCTCCTCTTCCAGTCCAGCTCTCTGCTATAGCCTAGGAAAGCAGTGGAAGATGGCCCAAGTCCTTGGGTCTCTGCACCCACAAGGGAGACTGGGAAGAAGCTCCTGACTCCTGGCTTCAGATAAGTGCAGCTCCAGGCACTGCTGCCATTTGGGGAGTGAACCAATGGAAGGAAGACCTTTCTCTCTGTCTCTCCCTCTCACTATCCGTAACTCTACCTCTCAAATAAATAAATAAAATCTTAAAAAATAATTTAAATCTTAAATAAAAAGGCTCTTCAGGGACTTTCAATGCCTGGTTGCATCTGAGAATCATTCTCTGTAAACAGGGGGGCCCAGGGCCAGCGCCGCGGCTCAATAGGCTAATCCTCCGCCTGCGGCGCCGGCACACCGGGTTCTAGTCCCAGTCAGGGTGCTGGATTCTGTCCCGGTTTCCCCTCTTCCAGTCCAACTCTCTGCTGTGGCCCGGGAGGGCAGTGGAGGATGGCCCAAGTGCTTGGGCCCTGCACCCCCATGGGAGACCAGGAGAAGCACCTGGCTCCTGGCTTCGGATCAGCGCGGTGTGCTGAAGGGTGAACCAAAGGCAAAGGAAGACCTTTCTCTCTGTCTCTCTCTCTCACTATCCACTCTGCCTGTCAAAAAAAAAAAAAAAAATACAGGGGGACCCAGGAGCAGCAGCTGGGGCAGCCCAGCCTCACACTTCTGCTCCCCTGGGGGGTTTTTGTTCAGGACTGTAACACTGCGGGAGGAGCGCTATTATACTTTTGACAGTAGTAAGTGGCATCATCGTCGCACTGCATGCTGCTGATGGTGAGAGTGAACTGTGTCCCAGATCCACTGCCGCTGAAACGCGATGGGACCCCAGATGCCAGAGTGGATGCCCTGTAGATCAGGAGCTTGGGAGGCTGCCCTGGTTTCTGCTGATACCAGGATAAGTAGCTACTACCAATGCTCTGACTGGCCTGGCAATTGATGGCGACTATGCTTCCCACAGGTGCAGACACGGAGGATGGAGACTTGGTCATCTGGATGTCACCTCTGGCTCCTGAGATGGGAAACAGAAACACACACATGCACACTGTTACTCACGTTATAAGAGGACTTCCCTGAAGAGTCAGGCAGCACTGCCCACACTGAGTCAGTCCCTGGAGTTGTTCCTCACCTGGAGCCAGAGCAGCAGGAGCCCCAGGAGCTGAGCGGGCTCCCTCCTGTCCATGCTGGGTCCTGCCTGGGACCGACTCCTGCACAGAGTGAGAGTAGCCTGCTCCTAAGTCTGCAGGGCAGTGGGCAGGGCTCTGGGGACATGCAAATTAGCAGGGCAAGGCACAGGCAGGAGCCCAGCTGCAGGGCTTGTCACGCACCTAACTCAGCCTAGCTTTCTGGTGTCCCAGGCTAGACCACACCAGCACACATCTGCCTGCAGAGAATGTTTCTCACTGAGGACTTTTTTATTACAAAACAAAGTTGGGAGAATAGTTTCCAAAGCCTCATATTAATCTGTGACAAGATGGGGTTATGCATTTCAATGTTGGGTTTGGATTAGGCTGGATAACTTATTTGTAGGAACTGAGTCATAAATCTTGGAGGGTGGGGTTATCATATGTTCAGCCTAACTCTCACGTGTTTCTGGTGGGATTGAAAATACTTGTCATGTCCTCTGAAATACATTTTTTTAAAAATAGAGCACTTCCAGGGAGCACCTTAGTTGGAGTCAACATTCTTTGTACAGAACCCAAGCCATTGTTCTCATGTTCATAACCTCGAGGCCTTTACTGTACATGCACCAAGATGATACCAGTGAGTGTCATCACAGATCCACCATAATCCAAAGCTACGGGTCTCTTTAAGGGCTGAAGTGGGCTGCCCCTTGTTCTGGAGTTGGGACCTCTGTCTTCTGTTGAGGCTCTCTCACTTGATCTTATTTCCCACAACTCACCAGTATGAACAGCTGTGAGGGATGCCAGACCTGATAAGTTCTGACTGTTGCATGCCCCACACATGCCCCCCTAATGCCACACTCCTCTTTTCCTCATTGCAGTTTCTGGGGACATGATCCTGATGCAGACCCCAGCATCCCTGTCTGCATCTCCAAAAGAGAAATTCTCCATTGTATTAAGCCAGAGAAATATTCCAGGTGCAAAAAAACTTGGGCACAGATTTGGACCCCTTTATCTTACACTTCTGCATTATTTCCTGGCATGCCAGCCTGGGTAAGTAGTAGGTTGGGTGGAAGCCAGAATGTCAGCATCAGTGTCCTGGTGCCAGGGCCCTCAGGGAGGAACTCCTAAGGCAGGACTGTAAGTGGGCAGAGCACAGTGCTGCAGCCCGGGCACAACCCCCCTGCTGTCTGTCCTGGGTGGGGCCTGGACCTCAAGGAAAGTTGTTTGCAGCTGGCCATCTGGGTGCCAAAACTCCAGCTTCATGATGAGGTATGCGTAGATGTTTAGGTGACTGTGGCTGTTACTGGTGACACCTGGCCAGTTCCGCATCCCTGCATTTCTGCTGACTTCTACCGGTCACCTCTGTGCCTCTGAGCTTCCTGCTGCTGTGGAGGACAGCTCTGCACCATTGGCAGCTCTCAGAGCCTGGAAGGAGCATCCTCCAGGGCTGGCCTCCTCGGTGGTGATAGGAGGAGGTGCATAAATACTCCAGCCCCCTCTTCTCAGGTGGGACAACCCAAGGGCATTTTGCCTGTGTTTTAGACGGTTGTCAGCTCCAGTCAGCTGCAGCTGCAGCTAACGGGCCCACATGCCCTTTCCCACCCATCTTCTCTTCCCTGCCTCACTTTCCTCCATCCCTACCAGGGTCTCCTGTATCTCAGAGCTTGACACTGGAGGATGGTTTGGTTTCTGTTCCTGCCACTTCTCTTCCTTTGATTCACAGCAAATTCAGAGAATTCAAAAGCCATCCAATTTACATTTACCAACCTCTCAGACTGAAGTTAAGCAAAAATTCTTTTTTAAAAAAGATTGATTGGTTGGAAAGGAAAAGGTACAGAGAGAGAGAGAGAGAGATAAACAGGTCTTCCACCTGCTAGATCCCAACCCAAATGGCCACAGCAGCTGGTGGTGAGTCAGATGCAAGCCAGGAGCCTGGGACAACCTCTGGGTCTCCCACGGGGGTACAGGGCTCCAAACCCCTTGGATCCATCTTCTGATGCTTTCCCAGATGCATTAGCAGAGAACTTAATAGGAAACACTCAGCCTTGTGGCATTCCCATATGCAATGTCAGTGTCATTGTGGCAGCTTAACCCACGGCACCAAAATGCCTGCCCTAGAGGACACATTCCGTGTCTTTTCTGTGGCCCTGAAAGGTGCTTGATAGAAAAAAAAAATGGTAAGTGTAAAATACAATATATTGTAATTAAATGCAATATAATCTCAGAAGGCCTGTGATTCTAATAGAACCAGTTGTAGTAACACAAATATAGATTATTAAAAATATTTAATGATTGATTGAATGATTTCTCTGAAATATCTGGGCCCTGCCCCTCATGAAGTGACCCCTGGTCTTGCTGTGGATTCTCCATCATGTGGTCACAAGGCTGCCTCTTCACTGCTCAGAGCCACTTCGAGATCAACCTAAGACCTTCCTTGGTCAACAGAGGATAGACAGCCCCCACATCCAGATCCCATATGCCAGTTTCTAATTTCTTGTATATCTTATCAGTTACTGAAATTTTCCAAGAACTTTCATTTATGTAGTAATTGTTTCTTGCGTGGTTGCCTCCCCTATGATCACCAGTGTGTCAGTAGGTGGTCTAATGCTTTTTCTAATTTCCTCAGGTATGCCTGCCTCTCACATAATGAATTTTGCTTGTATTGAAAACTCTAACACCAAAGGAAAAGAATTTGTTGTAAAATATTCCCTTGTCTTTTATACAAAAGGTAGGCTGCGTTGTATTCAAATCACTACAAAACTGTTTTCACAGCTGAAAAAGATCTATTGGAAAATGGAAAAGTTCACAAGAGTATCAAGAATCATGTTAAAATTAATCATAGTTTTATGTAAAGTGCACAATTAGGATTTCTTGTGCTCTGGTGAGAGAAGAACTTCATGGTGGATGGTCCTGATGGAGAGGATGGGGGAGTGAAATCTCTGACTGCAAAGGATGGTCTGAGGCAGGTGCCAGGCAGGCCTCCAACATTAAGAATCAATGACTCGCCGGCGCCGCGGTTCACTAGGCTAATCCTCCGCCTAGCGGCGCCGGCACACCAGGTTCTAGTCCCGGTCGGGGCGCCGGATTCTGTCCCGGTTGCCCCTCTTCCAGGCCAGCTCTCTGCTGTGGCCAGGGAGTGCAGTGGAGGATGGCCCAGGTGCTTGGGCCCTGCACCCCATGGGAGACCAGGAAAAGCACCTGGCTCCTGGCTCCTGCCATCGGATCAGCGCGGTGCGCCGGCCGCAGCGCGCCGGCCGCGGCGGCCATTGGAGGGTGAACCAACGGAAAAGGAAGACCTTTCTCTCTGTCTCTCTCTCTCACTGTCCACTCTGCCTGTCAAAAAAAAAAAAAAAAAACACACACACACACACAAAGAATCAATGACTCTACATGAATTGAGATCTGGGCTCCTAGATTCCTCCTGACTCAACTCCAGATGTTATGGGCATTTGGGGAGTGAAGCAGCATCAGCAGGAACAATCTCTGCATGCCTCCGTCTCTCTGATTTTTAAATAAACAAAAATAAATTATTTCATAAACACTACAAATAGAATTACACTAGGCTCAGCAGTCCCACTCAAAGGCCTTGAGTTCCAAATGTCAAAGAGGTATATGCATTCCTGTGATTTCTGCATGTATCTGTATTAATGATATTATAGGGGGCCGGTGCTGTGGTGCACTAGGTTAACCCTTCACCTGCGGCGCCAGCATCCCATATGGGCGCTGGTTCGAGTCCCGGCTGCTCCTCTTCCAATCCAGCTCTCTGCTATGGCCTGGGAAGACAGTAGAAGATGGCCCAAGTGCTTGGGCCCTGCACCCACATGGGAGACCAGGAAGAAGCACCTGGCTCCTGGCTTCAGATCAGCACATCTCCAGCCATTGTGGCCATCTGGGGAGTGAACCAATGGAAGGAAGACCTTTCTCTCTGTCTCTCTCTCTCACTGTCTGTAACTCTACCTGTCAAATAATAAAATAAAACAAAAATCTAAAAAAGTGATATTATAGAATAAACCACTAATGTGTGAATGTTTTATGAAATTGTCACATATGTACTATACATATTTATGTAATGTTTGTCTGTATTTGAAGGAAACTGTGCCAACTGAAAGAAGAAAAGGCAGAAAGACACACCACAGACTTCCACAATTATGTGGAATCTAAAACACACAAATGTATAGTAGCAGAGAGGATGATGGTGGCTCCTGGAAGCTGAGGCTGGGCAGATTGGATAAGTATTGTTCAAAGATTATAAGGGTTCATTGAGATGAGGGTGGAGACAAACGTACAGTATTTAGGGTGATCAATGCATAAATCAACTTGATCTAATCTTTCCCCATTGTATACAAGCAGGGGTACAACAGAAGGATTGTAGAAAACAAAAATGAAAAGATAAGTATATTTAGGTGCAAAAATTCTGGAAATTCATTTATACTGAAGATTTCAAAAGGTCCATGAAAATATTAGGAAAAAATTAAACATAGAATCTCAAAAGTTTTGCATACAGTTAAGCTTCCCTTTTATAACCATGCATCCAAAACATTTTGAGGTTCCCCCAGCTGCCATAGCCTCACTTTTGACCCCACAAATATATACAACTGTAATTTGACAATATTCAATTTTAAAACTATCTGCTATAAAGCGGCACACTGGAGAGAATAAAAATTGAAATGTTCAGGCCATTCAGAAAGTATACAAAATAGTGAGGGATTCACCCACTTTGTCCCAGATACAACTATCCTATTCATGAAATTAATGAGCCACACACAGAACTTCAGGACCTCCAGTATACCTGGAAGGACAGAGATTGATTCAACATCAAAGTGGCTTGTGTGACATTTGGGTTTCCATAAAATCTTGAGGACAGCTGCACCTGTGCACAAGAGACTGAGAACACACCCTTGGCATCATTTTTTTTTTTTTTGCCATGATAAATGACTTGGTCCATTGCTACATAAGAATTTCCGGACTCTGGGCAAAATGCTCAGAATATTCTCAAAGATATTTTGGCAGAAACAAGGCTGACAGGAGAGTAAAGGATGTATGTGCAAGATATTAATCCCCATCTTTCATGTCTAGGGTTTTTTCAAAAATGTTTCCTTTTTTTAATCTACTTGAAAGGGAGGGAGGGAGGGAGGGAGGGAGGGAGAGAGATCATCCATCTGCTGGTTCACTCCCCAAAATAGCTGAGCCAGGCCCAAGTCAGGAGCCAGAAACTCCCTCCTGGATTCCCATGTGAAAGGCTGGGACTTAAGTACTGGGGTCATCTCCTGCTGCCTTCCAGGGTGCATTAGCAGGAAACTAGATTGGAAGCAGAATAGACTGGACTCTAACTGGCACTCTGATGTGGGATTCAGGCATCCCAAGAGGCACCCGAGCCCACTGTGCCACATGGTCCTCGCCCCTCCTCCACATCTTGCATTAGGTCTGCAGGAATGAACTTCACGCTGGTCGTCAGTCTCATCCCCTCGTGTGCGGCACCACGTTGGAAGTTCATGGAGAGGCAGTCTCCCCAGACAGCTGTGGGTGCAGAGAGCAGCAGCCATGGAGACTGGGCTGGTGGAAATTCGCATCAGCGAGCCTGAGCATGAACCTGCAAGACTGTGATTCGGGGACTCCCGAGAGAGCGGGGCAAGGGGACCTCTGAGGAGCATGCATTGGATCACAGTCTTGCTCAGTAATGATCCTTAGATGAGTATTCACTTGGGAAACATTTTCAAGTAAACCTTTTTTATTTCAAAGTAGTATTACATTTACAAAACAAAAATTGTAAAGTACTAAAAAAGTTCTCATACACCTCACACTCACCTTCCCCAATATTAACATGTTATATTATTATGATATATTTGTCACACTGATTGAATCTTTGCCCGTTTTTGTCAAGTCCAGTCATATCCCTTCCAACGTGACTTTTTCACTTTGCCTTCTTCTAAGACCTGACAATCTGCCAAAATAAACATTCCCCACTTCTTTGCAAGTTGACCACCAGATGTGACCCTTAGAGTTCACCCACTGCTGTGTTGCTGTTCTCCTAGGGTGTCCTTGACAATGGCAGTGATGTGACATCTGTCATCAATCAATCCATTATAGGAGAACTGCATCCTACAAAGCATCACATGGCCTGCATATATGTGGGATTTTCCTGGCATTCAATGACTATTTTTTTTTTATTTTTTTTTTTTTTGACAGGCAGAGTGGAAAGTGAGAGAGAGAGACAGAGAGAAAGGTCTTCCTTTTCCATTGATTCACCCCTCAATGGCCGCCGCGGCTGGCGCGCGGCGGACGGTGCACCGCACTGATCCAAAGGCAGGAGCCAGGTGCTTCTCCTGGTCTCCCATGGGGTGCAGGGCCCAAGTACTTGGGCCATCCTCCACTGCACTCCCGGGCCACAGCAGAGAGCTGGACTGGAAGAGGAGCCTCAATGACTAATTTTTTTAAGGGTAGGCAAAATCTTCATTCCTACCTGTTGGACTTACACAGAGTTACAAAAGCCTCTTAAGGGTATTCATTTCATTGGAATCCTTAAATAAAAATTATAAAGGAAATTCCTTCAGCAAGAGCAAGGACTTTGAGGTGAGCATCATGGCACGGAGGGTTAAGCCACTACCTGTGAGGGCTGCATCTTATATTGGAATGGCAGCTTGAGTCCCAGCTGCTCTGCTTCTGTTCCAGCTTCCTGCTAATGCAATCTGGAGGCACCAAAAGAGGGTGCAAGTTCTGGGGTCCTTTCCATCCTTCTGGAAGACCCAAATGAGTTCTGAGCTTCTGGCTTTGGGTCTAGGCCAGCCTGGCCTAATCTACCAAAACTCTCCAGGGACCTTCAAGCCTGGCTGCTCTGAGAATCACTCTCAGCAGATGGGGCCCAGGAGCAGCAGCTGGGAGCCCAGCCTCACACTTCTGCCCCCCTGGGTGGTTTATGTTCGGGCCTGTTGCACTGTGGGAGGGGTACTATATCCTTGCTGACAGTAATAAATTCCTGCATCTTCAGCCTGCACGCTGCTGATGGTGAGGGTGTAATCGGTCTCTGATCCGCTGCCACTGAACCTCGATGGGACCCCAGATTCTAAAGTGTTTGCCCCATAGATCAGGAGCTTAGGAGCTATCCCTAGTTTCTGCTGATACCAGTTTAACCCATAACCAATGTCCTCACTGGCCTTACAAGTGATGGTGACTGTGTCTCCCACAGATGCAGCCAGGGAGGATGGAGACTGGGTCATCTGGATGGCACCTCTGGCACCTGAGATGGGAAACAGAAACACACACATGCACACTGTTACTCACGTTATAAGAGGACTTCCCTGAAGAGTCAGGCAGCACTGCCCACACTGAGTCAGTCCCTGGAGTTGTTCCTCACCTGGGAGCCAGAGCAGCAGGAGCCCCAGGAGCTGAGCGGGTGCCCTCGTGTCCATGCTGGGTCCTGACTGGGACTGACTCCTGCACAGAGTGAGAGTAGCCTGCTCCTAAGTCTGCAGGGCAGTGGGCAGGGCTCTGGGGACATGCAAATCAGCAGGGGATAACACCCAGACTGTGCCAGCTGCAGCTCTTCTCAGTCACTCAGAACAGGTGCAGTGCCCCCAGACGGCCCAGGACAACCCCGGACAGCACAAATTTGCCTGCATTGGCTGTGCATCTCTCTGGGGAACATTTTACTACAAAACACACAGTGGGAGTTTAATTGTCAAGGCTTGATATCAAGTCCTAATTGCAGCAATGTATTTCAGTGTTGTATTGGGATTATGTAGGAGGATACTTTTGTTTGTGGAAATGATGTAAGAAAGTCTTAGAGGGCAGAGCTGGCATTTGGTCAACATGTTTCCGGTGGAGAGGGATATACTTTGTTTTAACCTTACAGTTCTCTGAGTGTAAACTGATTTTTTTAAAAAAATAGCAAATTGAGAAACATATTCGAAAATATTTGGTAAAGTCCCTAAGCCACTGTTCTCATGTGAGGTGGGAAGGATCAGGATGAACTTCCAATGCAGCTCTCCTTTATTTCAGACCTGTGGAGGGCAGTGGGATTCCCCCCAGTGCAGCTTGCAGTTGACAGGGGTCTCAGAGGTGTAACCCAGGCACACTTGGCCCTATACCTGCAACCAGTTTCCCTGAGTTCTCCAACAGATGCAGAAAATTTGCTGTGCTGCTCCCAGACACAAACAACACATGTGGGCCCCTGGGCCGTGCCAAACGGGGAGGTTTGCATTTGGGGCTGTGCCACTGTGGGAGGGTATTGTATAGTTTGCTGGCTGTTAGAAACTCCAGCATCCCCCGCCTCCACCCTGCCGGTCGTCAGTGTGAAATCTACCCCTGACCCACTACCACTGAGCCTGTTTGGAACTGCAGAGGAAGCCCCGTGCATCAGTAGCTGTGCAGACTGGTCTGGCCTCTTGAGACTCCAACTCAAAGAGGTGTATCTATAACTACCTGGGAGGCTCTGATTGGACTTGGCAGGAGATAGAGGCGGGCTCTCCAGGGGTGATGGACATGGAGAGCGGTATCTGGATCATCACAATACTTCCACTGCATCCTGAAATAATGAGAAACAAGTGCCACGCTGTGCACTGTTCTTGTGATTGTTCTAGCTTTCTAAGTCAATTTTTGACCTTGGTTCATGTTAGGAAAAGAGTTGCAGATTGGTGCCTCCTCACACGGGGCACCAAAATGTTAGGTAAAGAGGTGCAGAATAGAGAGGAGGTGGTGTATGCATTTACAGCCAGACTGAATTTATTCAGAGAAAATAAATCTGCAGAGGTGGGTGACCAACTGCCCGTGTGCCCATGATGGAACACGTGGCAGAAGGCCTCAACCCCAGGGGCCAGGTCTTTGTTATATATAGGAGGGCTGGGGATGGGGGTGGGGTAGGGAGCAGCAGGCAGAGGGGAATTCCTGCAACTGGTCTTTCAGGTGGCTGTAAGGGGTGGGGTATGAAGGCAATAGGGTGTGAGACCCAACTGAGTTTCAAGGGCAAGGAATGCATTCCAGTGTTTATCTCCTTTGGGCAATGAGGGAGAATGGCTGAGGCTTATGTCCTTGTTCCATCAGTTCATACTCTTAAAAATATCAGAAAAGAGGTTTGCAAGGCTCAAAGTGACCCTTGGAGTCCCTAGCACCACACCTCTCTGAACTAGACCTGTCGCTATGGCACAGGTTCTTGTCCTTTGGGAATCTTTTCTTTTATTTATTTATTTGAAAGGCAGTGTGTGTGTGTGGTGTGTGTGTGTGTGTGTGAGAGAGAGAGAGAGAGAGAGAGAGTCAGTCTTCCATCTACTGGTTCATTCCTCAGAGGGCCACAACAGCAGGAGCTGGGCTGGGCACAGGAGCCAGGAGCTTCCTCCAGGTCTCCCATGTGGGTGCAAAGACCCAAGCACTTGAGCCATCTTCTGCTGCTTTCCCAGGCACCTTAGTAGGGAGCTGGATTGGAAGTGGAGCAGCGGGACTCAAACTAGTGCCCATATGGGATGCCAGCGCTGCAAGCCATGGCTTAACCTGTTGCACCACAGCACCAGATCCAGATAAATAAATCTTCTCTTCTTTTTTTTTAACTTTTATTTAATGAATATAAATTTCCAAAGTACGGCTTATGGATTACAATGGCTTCCCCCCCATACCGTCCCTCCCACCCGCAACCCTCCCCTTTCCCACTCCCTCTCCCCTTCCATTCACATCAAGATTCATTTTCGTAAATCTTCTCTTCTTAAAAAAAAATGAGTAAATCTTTGGGGGAAAAAAAAGGATGAGAGTATAGAGTTCAACACAGAGCAAATCCCAAAGTCTTCGGTAAATGCCGGCTGCAGGGTGGCAGCGGTTCCGGTTCATGGCTAGGATTAAGCGGTGCCGGCAGCAGTAGTAGAGGGAGCAGTGTGTATTTCCGTGGAGACAGGCTCCTGTTTTGGGCCCAGCTCTCTGCCTTTGAAAACTCTTCTCAGAGCGTCTCTCAGAGAACGCATTTAAAGACCATGCTATGAAGGAGTTCTTTGCGTGCCTGATGCAGAAACCATCAAATCGCAGGTTTGGGGAGGGGTTGTTGTCAAGAAAACACTTCGTGAAAAAACCTCTCTCACAGGCCTTTATCTTAGAGCCCTGCCAACCTCCACCACCTCCAGCCCCAAATAGGTCCCGTTCCTGTGCACGCACCCCTGGCAGGGAGTGCAACTACTAAACCACAGACCTGCGACACAGGCAGCCCCAGAGCTGGTCTCTGCCCGGGGCTGTGCCGCCGTGGGAGGGATTGCGTAGCCCTACGTAGCCCTACCGGCAGTAATAACCAGCGGTATCATCAGCCTCCGCCCCTCTGACTGGGAGAACCAACTCTGCTCCAGACTGAACCCCCGTGGAGCGGGCTGGGACACCCGGATATCGGTTATCAGCATCAGAGATGAGACTCTCAGCAGTGTGGCCTGGCTTCCACTGATACCAAGTGAGGTGATCACTGATGCTCCGGTCGGCCCGCAGAAGATGGGGATGGTCTCTCCTGGAGACAGACAGGAAGGCCAGAGACTGGCTCAGTGCAACGTCACTGCGGCTGGCCACAAAGGAAGCCAAAGACAATGTCCCCTCATTAGCACTGTCCTAAGAGGAGGCACTCTCTTGCTGCCCTGATCCCCTGAGAAGGCTAGAGATCAGGGAAGGAGCTCAGGTTAGGAGAAGAGAATCCCAGCAACCCAGGTGCTGCCTGCGCCTGCTCCTGACCTGGGTGCCAGAGCAGCGGACGGCAGAAGAGCTGAGTCAGGACATCCATGTTCAGGCTAAGCCCTGCCTGAGGCTCTCTGTGCCCAGATTCACTGAGCAGCCGATCCACGAGGAATCCCAAGAGCAGAAACAGATTCTGGGGGAAATATGCAAATCAGCCAGGGTCTGGGCAGGTGTGGCCCAACAGCTGTAGAACAGGTGTCCTGGAGGGCTCAGTTCCTCCCAGCAACCCCCCTCCCGGCCTTGGTGAGATAGAACCGCCTCTACTGATGAGTCTCTGCCTCATTTTAATTTCTTTTTTTAATTTTTAATTTTTTTAAATTTATTTGACAGGTAAAGTTATAGACAGTGAGAGAGAGAGACAAAGAGAAAGGGCTTCCCTCCTTTGGTTCACTCCCCAATGGCTGCTACAGCCGGCGCTGATGTGAAGCCAGGAGCCAGGTGCTTCCTCCTGGTCTCCCATGTGGATGCAGGGCCTAAGCACTTGGGCCATCCTCCACTGCCCTCCAGGGCCACAGCAGAGAGCTGGACTGGAAGAGGAGCAACCGGGACTAGAACCCAGCACCCAAATGGGATGTCAGTGCAGCAGGCGGAGGATTAACCAAGTGAGCCATGGCGCCAGCCCCTCATTTTAATTTCTGATTCTCATTTGTCTTCAGGACCCCAGAATCTGCAGGTAGGCCACAGGTCCTCCTGCTAAGAATGAAGAAACAAGGTGGATGACCTTTGACCTCCCAAAGCTTAAACTTTCATAGGAACACAAAAGCTTTCCTCTAGAATTACAAGGACTATCATCCTCACGGGATGGGCATGACATATTTGTTCTGTCTGGATAAACTGTTAGAAGAGATACTGTGAGCAATGGGTGGAGGGCATCTTTGCAGCAAATGCATGCCTGCTCTTCAGGCCCTGTGCAACGGAGATCATAGTTCCTTGGAATATATTTCCACAGGGCCCTGTCTTGCACCATCTTCTATTGCTTTCCCAGAAGCACCAGCAAGGAGCTGGATTGGAAATAGAGCAGCCAGGACTCGAACCTGCGCCCATATGGTGATGGTGACAGAGAGAAGGTGTGTGGTTGGGGGAATGGGGGAAAGAAAGAGAAAGATCTTCCATTTGCTGATTCACTCCCCAAATGAGTGCAACAACAGGGGTTGGGCCAGGCTGAAGTGAGGAGCCTAAAACTCCATCTGAGTGTCCCATGTGGGTGGCAGGGAGCTGGATCAGAAACAGATCAGCCAAAACTCAAATTGGCATCCTGACGTGGGATGCCTACATTGCAAGATGCAGCTTAAGCCACCGCACCACAACATTGGCCTCTCCTGTCACTTCTTTGAGTTTTCCCTCAGCCAATGTCCTGGAAATGTGGTCTTTCTATTGCTCTGGTTCTTCTCTGTGGCAGAGGCAAGTTCAGGGCCCTCCTAGTCAACCATCTTGAAGCTCCTTGGATAATTATTTTATTTAAAGATTTATTTATTTATTTATTTATTTATTTGAAAAGAGAGAGAGACAGAGAGGCAGAGAGAGACAGAGAGAGCAAGGCAGATCTTCCATCCACTGGTTCACTCCCCAGATGGCCACAATGGCTGGAGCTGGGCCAATCCCAAACCACCAGATGAAGCTCCTGGCTCTTGGCTTCAGGCTGGCCACCCCCTGGCTATTGCAGCCATCTGGGGAGTGAGCCAGTGGGTTGGATTTCTCTTTCTTTCTCTCTCTCTCTCTCTCTCTCTCTCTCTCTCTCTCAGCATTGTTATACACAGTGATCTTGCTGAAAGGGAAATAAACAAAGCAACCTCGTTCACAATAGCTACAAAAAATTTTAGCAATAAATTCACCAAAGAAGTGAAAAATCCCTATAATGAAAACTATTTTTTAAATAATGAAAAAGCTCCAAGAAAACCCTCAAAACAAAAGATATTCCTTGTTCAAGGATTGGCAAAATTAATATTGTTAAAATTTTCATATTACCTGAAACAATCTACTGATTCAGTGCAGTCCCCATCAAAATATCATTCTTTTCAGAAATAAGAAAAACAATCCTAAAATACATATGGAAATGACCAAAAGATGGAACAGTTAAAATGATTCAGAACAAAATTAAATAAAAATACAAAGCTGGAGGCATCAAAATCCCTGACTTTCAAGAACACTACAAAGTTATAGTTGTTAGAATAGCATTGTACTAGAATAAAAGCCAACATATAGATCAATTAAGCTGAATAGAGAACCCAGAATTAATTCACAGTCACAGAGTCAACTGATTTTTTACAAAGTTGCCAAGAATATACATTGGAGAAAGGAGAGTTTCTTCAATAAATAGTACTGGGAAAACTGGGCAGTCTAGTAGAAAAATGAAACTCCCCACCTCTCACCATATACAAAAGTCAACTCGAGATGGATCAAAGACTAGATGTAAGACGTGAAACTACTAGGAAGGAAACACTTCAAGACATCAACGAGGGCAATGATTTTATAGATAACTCCCTAACAATACAGGCAACAAAAACCAAACTGAACAAATGGGATTTTATCAAAACAAAAGGTTTTGCATAGCAAAGAAAACAACCTACAGAGTAACATATGATAGAATGAGATAAAAATATTTGCAAGCTTTTAAATCCAATAAATGATTAAGATTCAGAAAATATAAGGAACTCAAAAAACTCAACAATAACAAACAGCAACCAATACAGTTAATAAACAAACCAAGGAACTGAACGGACATTTTTCAAAAAAAAAGAAGGAAGAGAAGTGCAAATAGTCAATAAGTTCATGAAAAAATGCTCAAAATCACTACCCATCAGTCAACGCAAATCAAAACCACAGTGAGATATCTCCTCACTCCACTTAGAATGGCTATTATCAAAAAGAAAAAGACAAAACCTGGGACCAGCACTGTGGCATAGCGGGTAAAGTTGCACCTACAGTGCCAGCATCCCATATAGCTGCTGGTTCAAGTCCCAGCTGCTCCTTTTCCAATCCAGCTCTCTGCTATGGCCTGGGAAAGCAGTGAAAGATGGACCAAATCCTTGGGCCCCTGCACCTGCATGGGCAACCTGGAAGAAGCTCCTGGCTTTGGATCGGCCCAGCTCCAGCCATTGCAGACATCTGGGGAGTGAGTCAGTGGATGGAAGACTTCTTCTCTCTCTCCCTCTCTCTCCCTCTCTCTCTCTCTCTCTCTGCCTCTGCCTCTCTGTAACTCTGCCTTTCAAATAACTAAAATAAATCTAAAACAATGACAAAAGCTGGCAGGATGTAGAAAGAGGGGAACTCATACACTGTTGGTAGGAATGTGAATTAGTACTGGCAATATGGAAAACAGTATGGAGATTCCTTTAACAACTAGAAATGGAACTGCCATATCATCCAACAGTCTCACTGCTAGCTATGAATCCAAAAAGACATAAAATCACTAAATCAAGGCCACACCAGCAGCACCAAGTTTACCACAGTGCTGTTCACAACAGCAAAGATGTGGAATCAGCCAAGGTGCCCGTCAGCAGTTGAACGGAAATATACACTGTAGTATATATAGCCAACGGAATACTATTCTGCCATAAAGAAGAACGAAATTCTGTCATTTGCAGCAAAATGGATGGAACTAGAGGACACTATGTTAAGTGAGATTTAAAAGAGACACAAAAATCCAAATACTGCATGTTCTCCCTCATAAGTGGAAGCTAAAAAGTATCTCAATATGAATATAGAATTGTAATCAGTGGAGGTTGGGAGAGTTACAGGCAATACTTGGGTTGAACAACGGTGCCCAGACAGCATTAGGAGGATAAGTTCCTGGTGTACACAGCATATGGGGTGACTGTGGTTCCCAGTGACCTATCATATATTTGATGAGCAAGTAGAATACAAGAGCGATCAGGCTCCGACCATAAAATAATGACAGAGGGGAAAGTGTTAATTAACCTGATTTGATCAGTACACATGATACACATGAATTAAAACATTAAAATGTATGCCATAAATATGTAAATTATTAAAGTTTTTTAAAGTTAATAAATAATAAAATTGCCACAAAAAAGGAATCATAGAATCCAAGAAATGATGGAAACTTGTCCAATAGCCAATCAGATGATGTCATAAACAAATTGAGTTTCTCTGTTTTGAGTTCACTGTTTTGATTTGGTACTGGGCTTTTATACTTGCCAAAATTTCAGACTCTCAGGTACTCTAGTGTTGTTTATTAACTATCTTTCCTTGTTTTTGGCATTAAATATGTTCTTGTCAGCCCCCAAATTTAATTTCCTTTTAAATGAAAGGCTATGGGATTGTAAATAGTATTATTCTTATACTTTTAGGTATATACAAATTTTAAAAGGTACACCTTAAAGAAAAATATTCAATCACAATTGTCCTGCATTTCTACCCATATTTTGTTTCCTAGTATGTATTAAATTACTTTATTATTCCTAAGGGTTTGACATCATGGTTATCATTTTAAAATCAATAAATTTATAATACATTTATATTTTTAAAAGTAATTATCAAAATTATGTCACAATGAGATGTGACTTATTTCGCTTTTAAATCTCTTCTCTGTGTAGTAATGAAAACGTAGGATTGTGTAGGGATTTAGGGAACAAGAGCCTAACTCAGGTCTCATGCGTGGGAGGGCCTCGTCTCTGAGTTGGGCCCTGGAGCGGTTGCCTAACCAGCCCGTTGACACCAGGAATTCACAACATGATTGGTCGCCAGACACTCCGTGGAGAAAGCAAAGTCTGGGACCCGTCACTGTCACTGTCACCACGGCATAGACATCGGGGAACTGCAGAGAACGGACCCTCGTGGTACAGAGGAGGTTGGAGCAGCGGGGAGGGTCCCGTGGGGTGGCTGACTCTGCTGGGTGCTGTGGGCGCTACAGCCTTGCCCACTGCTTCCCCCTCCATGAGCAGGATTGTGGCTGAGGACACTGAGGACGGGGAATGCTGGGACCTGACCCGCCACCCTCCCACGCGGCCAGCGGCTTGTGGGCCTGGTCTCTCGCCGGGACTGACGACAGAAGCTGTGCTGTCTTATGCCCCCGACACACACACACAACATCTTTTTGTTGACCATCTCTCCTCTGCATCCTGATACTCGGATACTTGTTTGTGAGATTTCTTCTGAGTGACCAAGGTTCTGCCTGTGTTCCACATCTGCTTCTCCTGATTGTCTCTCTCTCCTCCGAAAGGAGAGAGCCAGTGCGCCCCACCACTGAGGGGCTCAATCCAAAGACTCCAGCCTAGAGTTTTCTTTACCACATTTGAGTTGCTTTCTGTTTCTTTGTCATTTTCTTAGCAAGGAAATAAAATATCTTCCCCCCTCCAATATTTAGCGATCAAAAAATGTCATGTTAATCACATTGATTGTCTTCAGAATTATTAATGAACACAAAAACTGGCTTTAAGAGATCAAACTGGTTTGTTCAGGAAGTGAGGCCGCACCACTGTCCCTATCAGTACCAGTGCCTCTCACAGAATTGCTGTGCCCAATCCTCCTGCGTGGTTTTGCCACTCACTGCCTTCTGAAAATCAGGGTTTCTCACTGAAATCCCGGGTGACATTCTGGATGGCCGTGGGTACATTTCACGACATCTCTGTCTCGGTATCACCAACTGGAAGTTGGGAATAAAACATACTTCTCCTGTGAAGACCTAGCCCAGGTCACGGCCCAGTGATAACTTTTCACTTTTATGGCACCCACTCTCATCTTTTTGTTGTTCATTTTACAATTTCAGACAATATGACACACTTGAAAGCATCGCCATGTGGCCCAACTGTCAGGAATGGCATCTATTTCCTTGTGTTTTAATTGATCGACAGGTGCTCTGCGGAGTTACTTGGCCAACAGAATGTGCTGAAAGTAGCACCGTGCCCCGTCATCCAGGTCGAAGAGGCACTGCAGCCACCACCCTCCTCTCTGGAAATGGGAAATCCTGACGCAGTCTATTGGAGAAAGGGGCCATGTGCAGGAGACTAGAGTAGCCAGGCAACAGCCAGACCAACCGCCAACACTTCAGTAAAGTCATCCGCCCATCAAGGCGGTGGGCGGGGGGCTTGGGGAGCAATGGGCACGGTCATTTCTGTAGGAAGATGTTATGTTACCTCTGATAAGGTTCAGAATTGCCAGCACAATAATAACATTAGAAAATTACTCACTTAAAATTGTGAGTGTGCATTTGGCCTAGCAACAAAGACACTTGTATCCCTTATCAAGGTACGTGGATTCAATTCCCAGATCAGGGTCCCAATGTCAGCGTAGACCATGGGAGTGATGGCTCAAACGGTTAAGTCATACCAGCCATGTGGGAGACCTGGATGGAGTTCCTGGCTCCAGACCCGTCCAGCCCTGGCCACTGAAAGCATTTGGGAAGTAAACCGAGAAACAGGAGCATCAACTACCCCCCAACACACACCTCTCAAATGAATTTCCCCCCACAGGTAGAATAACATTTTAATAATCCCAATTAATTTCACTGGTTTTACATTGCCAGGAGCACAACACATTCATCATAAGTGTTTGTTGGATGAAGAGCTGGACAATACCTTAGACAAGCCCTTATAGTATTAGGTTCCAAATTCTGGCCAGGCATATGGTAGCAAGGATGGAATGTATCCAGTAGCTAATTAATTTTCATAAACAGCATAAACATGATACAGACAATTCATCCAAAAATGCTAGATGTTGAGGTGCAACGCACCCACCTCTTCTCCAACTGGCGCGCCTCAGCTGACGGCCAGCACCAAGCGGCAGACAGGTGGGGGAAGCCAAGGTGAGCATCCCCGCCCAGCAGACCCGGCTGCGTGAGGCTGCACCAGTGATGCCCGGCCTGGCCACAGAGTCACACACAAGAAAGAACGAGTTGTGGCTGCAGTCCTGTAAGTGCTGGGGTGCTCTGGGAACGTGCAATAAATAAAACAAGCGACGGCATTTGTCCAGACCACAGAGTGGCGCTCACGCCCTTCCCTCTTTGCCTTTGCGAAGACTCAGTTCAAATGTAAGGCAATTTCCTCCTCCTTCCCCTGCTGCTCCAGAACAGGAAGCGGACTCTAGGCTCCTGCCACACGGCCCCTTCACGCCTCTCGGATTGTGCCTTCTGCAAGGAACAGGTGTCTTTGCACCAGAGCAGGCGACTTCTTTGTTTTTGTTCGGGGATCTGTCACTGTGAGAGGTCGGCTGAAGTGCTGCTGACAGTAAAACACCCCGACGTCTTCAGCTTCCACTCCATGGATAGCGAGAGAGAAGTCAAACCCGGAGCCACTTGCCCGGAACCTGGAAGGGGTCCCAGCAGCCCTGGAAGAAGCTCCAAAGATGAGCAGCCTGGGCGCCTGCTCCGGTTTCTGTTGGTACCAGGCCATGGAGGTACCTACCTGCATGTTGGCTCTGCAGGTGATGGTGACAAAGTCGCCTAGTGATGCTTCCAGGACCGCCGGCGACTGAGTCAGCATAATGTTCCCCATGCAGTCTGCAAGGACACCGCATCCAGACAGCGCGGTTCATTACTTCCCGCCAGGGATGAGAAAAAACCCTCCCCTGCCCTCCCCTCTCCTCCCCTGCCCTCCCCTCTCCTCCCCACACCCCGTTCCCTAAAAGAACCCTAGTAGCCTTCCCAGCTTGGTCTGTGTACAAGAATGCTGATGGAAATGGCCATCCTCTGTGAGGGGGGACACAGCACGGTGCAGCCCCACGCCGAGAGGCTGAGGGGCAAGTCCCTTCTCCGTATACTGAGTGGGAAGCTAGTGAGCCTCTAAGAGAGGAGTGGACCCAGGTAGAAGCACAGACAGAGTGTTCTGTGGTCCTTGAGGGGTCCTTGTCAGCCTTAGATCCTACGCCCTAGCTTCCTAATAAGAAGCAAATCCAAACAAGGCTACACGTGTCACGGTCATTTCCAAATCACCTTTGAACCTGAGTTCTGTGTCAGGGACGAGTTCCAGCTCCTGGTCTGCAGTGGGGAATGGCCTTACCCTGAAAGGTTATCACCAGGAGGCAGAGGAGCTGCGCCAGGAGTCTCATCTTGCCGTCTCCACGGAGTCTGCTCCTTCTTGATCTAACAGCCAGTTGTGTGGTGTCAGGCGGTGACTCTCTGTCAGGGCTACACAGCAACTGAGGCACACACCCCCTGGGTGACATAGACACAGGTGTCCTGGGAGTTGATTTGCATGTCTGATGGCCTGAACCAAAACCCCAGGGCTGCACCCAGGGCTGACAGGCTCACTCCACCTGCAGCTCGAAGGCGATGATGGAAGCGATGCCCGTGCCTGTGGCCCCACAGGAGCTGAGAGTGCACGGAGGGGAGCCAGTGAGGCTGGGAGGGAGGTCACCCCAGATCCAGGCAGAGGTCCGCAGAGTGGTCACTTGACATTGGATTCTTATGTGAACAGTGGGAGGGGGGTATTGGTTTCTACTCTAACCGGATGCCATGTTATCTATTGGTCTAAGCCCACACCAGCCCAGGAGAGAGAAACCAACCTACCTCATCTGGAGCCTTCAGGGTCCCACCGGCCGCCTTTGATGCTGGAATTTGGGAGGAGACAGTCCTTGAGGCCCTGCGACTTGCCCTGGAAGGGATGATACAGGAGGTAGGTAGGAAAGTGGATTTTCCCAACAGCCCTCAAGAGTGGCTGAGGCCAGGTGAGGCCAGGTAAGACCAGGCGAGGCACAGGTAAGTGACTATGTGATTGTTGTGTCCAAAAGGAGACACTTGGATTTTGCATTCCAAAATGAGAGATTTCTCCATTCGAGTCAAAGAATGACTTGATCACTGATTCTCATACAGAACTTTGTAAGACACTTCAAATTAACCCAGGATCGTAACTAAGGAAACATAAACAAAATGAAAGTCATTTCCATCCTTGGGGCAACTTTGTCACGTTGCTCAGCCCATCCCAAATATCCCTCTGCAGTGCATGGAAAGCGTTAAAAACAGGAGGCAAAAGTGGCTCCCATGTGAGCCTGGGACCAGCTTTGCCCTCTGTGTGGGTGAGGCTCACAGGCCCCGAAGGCGATCAGAGCGCCACGACTTGTCTCTGCAGAGACAGCTTGTCCCTGGCTGGGGAGGGACCTTTGTTGACTCAGCCCTCCCCTCTGCAGGGTGCTGGAGACAGAGCAGGTCCGTGAGGAAACCCTGAGGACGTTCCTATGGGAGCAACCCTAGGTGTGGACAAGGTGGATGGTGGACACACAGGGAAATGAAGTGATTTGTGTGCACATGGTGGGAGGTAGAGGAGAAGAGAGAGAGAGAGAGAGAGAGAGAGAGAGAGAGACTGTGCTTTGTCCTTTAACAGCTTAGTAGACTAAGCATTGCTACAGGTGGAAGCTACAAAATGTACTTAATAATGAGAGGGCCTTTGCAGATGTTAACTAAGGATCTTACCCAACTAGGCCCTAAATGCAATCCACATGCCATGACAAATGTCCTCATGAGAGAGTCGGAGGGAGATCTAACACAGACAGAAGAGCAAAAGGCCCTGAAAACAAGGAAACAGAGCGGAGTGACACAGCCACAGCCAAGGGAAGAAGCCAGGAACAGACTCTCCACTAGAGGGAGCCCTTCCCACCAACGTCAGTTCCTGGGCTGCTGGCCTGCGCAACTGGGAGAGAATGTGTGTCTCCTGTTTGAATCGGCCAAATGTTTGGAAATTTGTTACAGCAGCCCTAGGAAGCTAAC
Source organism: Oryctolagus cuniculus (assembly GCF_964237555.1). Classification (NCBI taxonomy): domain Eukaryota; kingdom Metazoa; phylum Chordata; class Mammalia; order Lagomorpha; family Leporidae; genus Oryctolagus; species Oryctolagus cuniculus. The sequence goes on along the minus strand of NC_091433.1, from coordinate 114,380,183 downwards.
ATAAATGGGGCTTAGGGAAAAGCCAAGCCAAAAGGCATGGTCATTTACACCTCTCTTCGTTCAACTTTCCAATGTTGCATATAAATGGATTCGTGAGATTTTTTTGAATGGCTAAGTCCTCAAACACCACGCAGGCGCCACCTCCAACGTCCTAGCCCTTACTATGTTTAGTTGCTCATGGTCTCTTTCACTGAATACGTTTTCACACCTGTCGCTGAGATGCTGATATGCCTGGAATCTCTCTTCGGTCCCCTTCTCATTCTTTTTTTTTTTTTTTTTTAAGATTTTATTTATTTATTTGAGAGATAGAGAGAAAGGTCTTCCATCCGCTGGTTCACTTCCCAAATGGCCAAAACTGCCCGAGCTGAGCCAATCTGAAGTCAAGAGCTTCTTCCGGGTCTCCCACATGGGTGCTGGAGCCCAAGCACTTGGGCCATCTACTACTGCTTTCCCAGGCCACAGCAGAGAGCTGGATCAGAAGTGGAGCAGCCGGGTCTCGAACCTGCGCCCATATGGGATGCCAGCACTGCAGGCGGAGGATTAACCTACTGCACCACAGCGCCGGCCCCATCCTCTTCTCCTTCTTGCTTGTCTTAAGTTGCTGACAGACTGTGTGAAAAATTGCCTGCTTGTGGAGCGTGGTGATTATCTGGCCACGCATCTATTAGGAACTCTGTGTAGGAGTTCCTGGGTTTCTGCTCCTCAGAAATTAAACTCAGGCTGCGGGTCTCAGAGAAAATTGTATTTTGGAGGAACATCTCCCATTGTGATCAAGTAGAAATACAGGCGCTTTTCAGTTTACTCAGGTCCAAATCAAGAAGTCCCTGGCTCCTGGCTGCTGCGGCCATTTGGGGAGTGAACCACTGCTGTCACATTGATTTCCAAAATAACTAAGTAGTTAATTAATTATTAATTAATAAACAACTAATTAATTTAAAAACAATGAGATCCGTGGGGCAGACGGCCGTTTCAATACATCACCACCCAGCCACACAGAAGTGGCGAGTTTGGAGGCCAGAGAAATGGATGAACACCCTGCCCCTGAGACCCCGCCCTCTGCAGCCCCAGGGACAGCAGGCAGCAGGAAGTAGCCCCTACTACGGCTTCCTCATCGGCGGCCCCAGGGTTTGAGGCGCGAGGTCATTGTCCACGGGGCCTTCTGCCCGTGGCAACTGTCACGGTAGCGTGGACGTGAGGGACCCCGTGAGGTACCGGAGGAGAAATGGGTCAGGGAGGTGCCGAGAAGACGGCGCACCTTCCAGAGCAGCACCCTGCTGGCCTGATGCTCAGGTTGCTAGCGAGGAAGGACCCCTGCCCACACGGCCCCAGGAGGGTGGTGACCAGGAGCGGCTGCAGCAGCAAGGGCAGGGTGGGGCCGGGAGCCGTGAGGGCATCAGGAAACCAGGGTTCTATTCTAAGCTCAGTGTGTAACGTCTCTGTGGTAAGCCACTTCCCACTTATAAATCTAGGGTTTTTTTTTTTCCTTTACAAATGAGGAAACTGAACTGCGTAATCTCCAAGATTCCTCTCAGTTCTCCAACTACGGGGACTACAAGTATAAATTAAGCAACGTTAGCTGTGTTGATTGCGAAAGCTGCTGTTATCCATTTTAGCCACCAGAGAGAGACGTGCGATCGTGGTATGGCTAAGGTTTTTTCTGTCTCGCTTTAATTTTCCTGATGGCCGCTAGGGGGCACTCCTGCCCCACACTTAAGCTAAACCAGGCCAACAAAGACTTCTTAATATTTCTCCATTTTCTTCCACCTGTGATTAATAGAGAAAGTCAGTGGAAGGTCACTTTTTCCAATTTAATAATAACTTATCCAGAAATGTAATAAGTGCAGTTCTTGGTACCTCCTAGAACGTATTTAGCCGAGAATGTTCAAAATAAAAAAAATCACCTCTTAGGAGCAGGCACTTAGCCTAGAGGTGAAGAAGCCCATGAAGATGCCTGCATCCCACGTGGGAATATTGGGGTTCAGTGCCCAGCCCCAGCTCCTGACTCCAGCTTCCTGCTAATGCAGACTGTGGGAGGCAGAGGCAGATGGGATCTCATCAACCCCTCAGCTCTGCCCCAACCAGAATCCACAACAGACTTGCACGACTCGTGACGCCTCCGCCCCTCAAGACTTCTCTCTCCAAGCTGACAGCCAGCATCAGCCTCTGCGTTCAGGGAATCTTCAGGGACCACATCGCAGGCCAGCCCCTGAGATGTGGAATGAGCAGAGCTCCAAGTCCCTGGCAGGGCAGCCGTCCTGTGCCAGGTGCTCTGACCAAGGGCACAGGGCTGCGGGCAGCCCTGACTGGGGGCGCTTTTCGAGGAAGGACGGTTGCAGAAGTGGCTTCTGGACCGGGAGCAAGCGGGGCAAAAGAGGGCGGCGGTGGCAGGTGGAGCTGGGCGGGGGGAGGGCAGTGTTTCCAGGGAGGCCCGACAGGGGTGTGCAGAGGCCCAGAGGGTAGGAGCCGGCACCCCGCTACGCTGCAAAGCCTGCCCTGTGGGGGCCGCTCCACCCATGAGCTGTTCGGACAAACGATGTCCTACTGCGATTTATATTCCCTCAGGGTCTGGCCTGAACACCCAGCCCAGCATGCAGAACACAATGGGCCAGAAGGAAGTTTGGTTGGATGAGTGAATAAAAGAACACAGTGACATCCACGCCGTCTGCTGAGCTCTGAGCAGAGCGGCCATGCATCTGCCTCAGTTTAAATACAGCTCTTCAGGGGCTGGCGCAGTGGCCTAGCAGGTGGAGCCTCTGCCTGCAGTGCACACATCCCATGTGGGTGCCAGTTGGAGGCCTGAACACTCTACTTCAGATCTGGCTCCCTGCTAATGGCCTGGGAAAGCAGAAGAAGATGCCCCGAATATTTGGGTCCCTGCATCCCAATGGGAAAACCAGAAGTTCTGGGCTCCTGGCTTCTGGCTTTGGCATGGCCCAGCCCTAGCAGTTGTGGCCATCTGGGGAGTGAACCAGCAGATGGAAGATCTCTCTCTCTCTCTGTTTCTCCCTCTATCTCTAACTCTGCCTTTCAAATAAATTAAGTGAATCTTTAAAACAAAACCTGCTGTGCCACAACACCAGCCCATCAAATAGCTCATTTTTTTAAAAAAGACTTATTTATTTATCTGAAAGTCAGAATTACATGTAGAGAGGAGAGGCAGAGAGAGAGAGAGAGAGAGAGAGAGAGGTCTTCCACCCACTGGTTCACTCCCCAGTTGGCCGCAATGGCCGGAGCTGTGCCGATTCAAAGCCAGGAGCCAGGAGCCAGGAGTTTTTTCTGGGTCTCCCATGCAGGTGCAGGGGCCCAAGGACTTGGGCCATCTTCTACTGCTTTCCCAGGCCATAGCAGAGAGCTGGGTCAGAAATAGAACAGCCGGGACTAGAACCGATGCCCATATGGGATGCCAGTGCTTCAGGCCAGGGTGTTAACCCACTGTGCCACAGCACCAGCCCCTCAAATAGCTCTTACAATTTTAGGAGGAATAGGCCAATGATTTGATCAAGAATGGGGGGCAAAAAAGAACAGAGAATGCACAGGAAAATATTCTAAAATAAAAATTAAAGCAGCCCGTAATAATTTCACAGTAAAACTACACCAAGATGCCCCTTATTACCTAATAAAGTTTGGAAATGTTCTACTGGTGAGTCTATTTGGGAGCAAAAACTCTTTTTTTTCTGTTTTTTTCTTTTTTTTTTTTTTTGACAGGCAGAGTTAAACAGTGAGCAAGAAAGACATAGAAAGGTCTTCCTTCCCTTGGTTCACCCCCAAAATGGCTGCTATGGCTGGCGTGCTGCGCCGATCCGAAGCCAGGATCCAGGTGCTTCCTCCTGGTCTCCCATGCAGGTGCAGGACCCAAGCACTTGGGCCATCCTCCACTGCACTCCCGGGCCACAGCAGAGAGCCGCACTGGAAGAGGAGCAACCGGGACTAGAACCAGGAGTACCGGCCTCGCAGGCAGAGGATTAGCCTAATGAGCCGTGGTGCCGGCCGAGGAGCGAAAACTCTTATACATTCCTGGAAGTAACTGGAAATAGTGCGACTCTTGCTAGGAGAAATTCAGCAATGTCTCCATATGTTTCAGACACAGTTACTGTTTATTCTCTCTCCTCTCTCTCTCCCCACTTTTCTGCCATATGTTCATAGAGGGCGTATAGCTCGTTTGTTTCAGTCAGTTGCTTTCATTATCATTTTGTAATGTTTGTATTGTTCTGTTTTTGGTCAGTAAGAGCCCCCATGTCCTTTTTTTAAAAAAAATTACTTATTTATTTGAAAGGCAGAGTTACAGAGAGGCAGAGGGAGGGAGGGAGAGAGAGAGAGGTCTTCCATCCACTGGTTCACTCCCCAGATGGCCGCAATGGCAAGAGCTGCGCCAATCCGAAGCCAGGAGCCGAGAGTCTCCTCCGGGGCTCCCACGCGGATGCAGGGGCCCAAGCACTTGGACCATCTTCCACTGTTTTCCCAGGCCATTAGCAGGGAGCTGAATCAGAAGTGGAGCATCCAGGCCTCCTCACTCTCTTTTCCCCTGGAAATACTCGATGATTTTTCAGTTTCCGCTGATTTGCTCACAGCTGTTTTTTAATCTGGTGTCAGGACCCACCATTCGCAAGTGGCCTGCTGCCATCACTGTGCTAGGAGGCAGAGTCTGTGCCATCGCTGGTGCTGAGAAGAGGGCATTGGAAGTGCTCTCTTCAGACTGAACTCTCGACAGTCGTGCGACCTTAATCTGATGCTGTCTTCCCTGCTGCCTTTTTATTATGGCATTAAAAACTCTCCAATCAGCATGTATTTTGTTAATGTGGGAAAATATCACTTCTAGAGAATACACTCACAGTGTGTCATTACCCTCTTGCTATCTCAACCGTCTATGCATCTCTCTAGAATCACAACTATTTATATTTCCCTTTATTTTTTATTTTGACAGGCAGAGTGGACAGTGAGAGAGAGAGAGAGAGAAAGGTCTTCCTTTGCCATTGGTTCACCCTCCAATGGCCACCGTGGCTGGCGCACTGCGGCTGGTGCACCGCGCTGATCCAATGGCAGGAGCCAGGTGCTTCTCCTGGTCTCCCATGGGGTGCAGGGCCCAAGCACTTGGGCCATCCTCCACTGCACTCCCTGGCCACAGCAAAGAACTGGCCTGGAAGAGGGGCAACCGGGACAGAATCCGGCACCCTGACCGGGACTAGAACCCGGTGTGCCGGCGCCGCAAGGCAGAGGATTAGCCTAGTGAGCGGCGGCGCCGGTCCTATATTTCCCTTTAAATACTACACATTTTTAAACTTGACCTTAGCCAAAAGGCCGAGAAGCAATTACACTTTTTAAAAACATTATCCAACACTCTACATAATTGCTCCCTCCTCCATCACACCTTGTTTGATCCTCTGGTCTCTGTCTTCCTCCAAACTCTCAACCTACACATCTGAGTTCCATGTGTGCAGTTGTTTTGCACACAGGTTTACCGCCTGTTCAAGACTGTGAGCGTCCAGGAGCCAGAGACGATGTATCCTACAGTCGTGGATCCAGAGATGATAATGGAATTAGCAAAGACAGGCTTTGAAACAGCCTAATGGGGACCAGAGTTGTGGCCACTCTCTGACATGTTGTCATCCCACTTGAGCACCGGTTCATGCTGCTCGGCTTCTGATCCCGCTCCCTGCTAATGTGCCTGGGGACAGCAGCAGAAGATGGTCCAGTGGACGTTAGATAGATAGTGTTTTCTTTGGGTTCTTATTTCTTTTTCTTAAAAAAAAGATTTACCATTTTGAAGGTCAGAGAAGTGGGGCAGGGGGAAGAGGAGGAAAGACAGAGAGAAAGTGCTCTTCCATCTGCTGGTTCACTCCCCAGATGGCCACAACAGCCAGTACAGGATCAGGCCAAAGCCAGGAGACAGGAGCTTCATCCAGCTCTCCCATATGCGTGGCAGGAGCCACTTGGGCCATCTTTTGCTGCTCTCCCAGGCCATTAGCAGGGAGCTGGATCGGCAGTGGAGCAGCCAGGACAGGAACCAGAGCCCGTATGGGACGCTGGCCTTGCCAGGGGGTGCTTTACCTGCTATGACATAATGCTAGCAGTGCCACCCCACCCTCACCCCCCAAACAGGTTCTTATTTCTCATTAAACCAAAAAACGTCAAGGCATCCTGTCCACTCTTGGAAGGATGAGCCAATATCTCTCACAGGGGACTGAACAGGTCCTTTGTGTCCTCGGAAGGTCTGGCTCGAGTGGAAGGGGCAGAGGGGCTGCATGCAGATAAGTGAGGAACCCACGAAGACCAAGAAGCCCCCCTACAAGAAAACTTCAGAACAGGGGTGGGAGCCACATACGTGAGGAACAGGAATACGGCTTCCAGGTATTGGGATTTCTGGGAGTAGAAACAAGGACAGCGACTGGGGAGCCTAAATAATTAGACTGAGCAGTCAATCTGGGCACAGCACATGGGGCCCAGGATGTGGTGTGGGCCTCTTTGGGAGGGGCTGGCTGGGGAGGTTTGGATAGAAGGAGCCCAGGCAGGTGCACGGTTGGGAGTTAGCACTGTGGAAACGAAGTCACCGGAGACCCACACAGTGCAGGGAGGTGGAGCAGCAGCCCCAGACAGGAAGAGTGACCAACAGCGCCCCCTGTGGCAGGTGGGAGGTGTTCCCAGGCATGCTCTCCCTGCCCACCACTGGGACGTCCAAGTTTGCAGCCTTAGGACCCAAGGGCTGGACTTCTGGACACTTCAAACTGAAGCAGTTTCATTTAATTTGCACAGTAGCTCGTGTAGTTATGGTTACATGAGCTGCTATCTAACATGCAGCAAAGCTATGTCTTTTCCACGGTGATAATTGCCTTTTTAAAAGATGGTAATTGCCTTTTTAAAACAAGTTAATATTCTCATAATCTTCCTCCTCTCTCGTGTTGGTTGGTCAAGCTAAACTATTTCAGCCATCTTTTAAATAAATAATCAAATCTGGATTTCCACTGTTGGGCTAATATTTCTTTGCTTCTATTTTTCTGATTTTTTTCACTGTTACAATTAGTTTTTTTTTGCAAGGGCTGACTGATTTGTTGATTTTCTAACTATTTTAATTATTTAGGTAAGTGTTCCATGTGGGATTTTATTTTTCTTTTTAAAGTCTAGATTAATGCACATATTTTATAGTTGTACTGCTTTTCTATGGTTGCTGGTTTTATTTCTAAAGTATCCATCATCTCTGGATAGCTTCATGCCTTGTTCTTTTTATTTGTGATGATGAAGTTATTTAAAAATGTGTTCTCCTTATTTTCATTAGCTTTCTTCCCAGAAAAAGTTCTGGGAAAATGTGTGTTATGAAAAAACTATGCATTGATCTCAAAAATGCTTACACCCAAATAAACTTTTAATTTTATTTTCCCATAGACTTTGTGAAATGCTCTGGGTTTATTTTTAAGATGTATTTATTTATTTGAAAGGCAGAGTTACAGAGAGAGAAGAGACAGAAGAGAGAGAGAGATCTTCCATCTGCTGGTTCACTCCCCAAATGGCCGCAACGACCAAGATTTAGCCAGGCTGAAGCCAGGAGCCAGGAGCTTCGTCCAGGTCTCCCATATGAGTACCAGGGGCCCAAACACTCGGGTCATCTTCCGCTGCTTTCCCAGGCCTATCAGTCGATTTAGAAGTTCTAATTGCTGGGGAAATTCTTTCCAATGTTTGCGGCCATGGGGAGGCAGAGTTGGTACCAGCCGAGAATAAACAATGAGAGGACCACAGAGGACCTTCTGCACGGCTAGGAAAAGAGACGAGGGCCTGAGACCGAGTGTGGATGGCCATCTGTCCTGTGCTGTGGCTTTATTTTGTTGGACTTCTCTTCCTACAGGTGACAAACTGCCATGGATAAGGCTTCTACAAACCTGATTTTGAAAAGGTTTTTTTTCCCAAAAAAAAAAAGTTATAGTTTTTCTGTTTCCAGTTTCCTTTCCCTCAGGAGCTCCTACCGTTTGAGGGCTGTTTCTCCCTGACAAATGCTCCAGGCTGTCTCTATGCTTGATACATGGCGCTGCCGCCTGGATTATGGAAATGGAGTTACCCGCTTTCTGCTTGGTCTGCTGCCCTAATTCTGTAAATCTGTTCCCTGTCACCTCTATTCAACTGTCAATGACTTCCAGGTTGTGTTCGGGGGTTCTGATTGTAACACCTCCAAGAAACCCATTGTTGAACGTTTTGAAGTAGAAGAGGCACCCATGCTTCGAGCCCCACATCTGATCACAGACTTCCCGCTCCCTGGCCTCCGCCTCCTGCCCCTCTCCTGCCAACCGAGTGGGTGGGACAGCTGACCCACAGCAGCCTGCAGCAGGGAGGATGGGCGCCGGGGACCTCCGAGCGTCCTGCTAGGCTGCCTTCTTCCATTTTATTTTATTTGGAAGGCACGAAGACGGGGCAGAGAGAGAGAGAGAGCCCATCTGCTGGTTCACTCCCAGATTCTCCCTCCTGCCGCCTTCCTTCTACAATTCTTTTTTCCTTCTCCATGTTTTAGATTTAACTTGTAGACTTGAGCAGAGGAAGTCAGCTGCATAGCTGAGCTATCATGTGGTCCAAGTTGAAGTCTCTGAATATTCGTTGTTGTTGTTTTTTTTCTTTATCTCCAGTTGGCTTTTAGCAGATACCACCAAGAAAAATCTAGGTGTTTTCTTCCCAATGTGCCCAAGGCCAGACGCATTTCAGAAGGGCTCCAGCAATAAAGAGTTTGTCAGGAAGGGTAGCCCAAGCTCTTATGGTCAGTGTTCTTGCATTCCTCCAGACCCCGCCTCAGCCCACAGTCACGATGCTCCTCCACCTGCTACTTCTCGCCTTCCTACTCTTCGGTCTCATGAGTCCAGCTGTAGTGTTGAACTGAACCCTGCTTCCTCTTCTAAGAAGCTCTGTATGACAGCTGCTTGTCACCCGGTTCAGTGCCTGGGCTTGCACCACGCCCCTACCCTGCTCTACCTTCACAAGAAAGAGAAAGGCACTTGTTCAACTTACACAGAAAGTGCATCAAAAGGACAAGTTACAGGTTGGGAGAAAATATTTGCCAAAGACGTTCCTAATAAAGGACTTTAATCCAAAATAAACAAAGCACTCTATTTTTTTTTTTTTTTGACAGAGTGGACAGTGAGAGAGAGACAGAGAGAAAGGTCTTCCTTTTGCCGTTGGTTCACCCTCCAATGGCCACCCCGGCCGGCGCACTGCGGCCGGCGCACCGCGCTGATCCGAAGCCAGGATCCAGGTGCTTCTCCTGGTCTCCCATGCGGGTGCAGGGCCCAAGCACCTGGGCCATCCTCCACTGCACTCCCGGGCCACAGCAGAGAGCTGGCCTGGAAGAGGAGCAGCCGGGACAGAATCCAGCGCCCTGACCGGGACTAGAACCCGGGGTGCCGGTGCCGCAAGGCAGAGGATTAGCCTATTGAGCGGTGGTGCCGGCCGCAACCTCACTTTTGAACTGGGCCAAAGACCTGAACTGATATCTACAGATGGCAAATGAGCAGGTTCAAAGGTGTTCCCCCTCATCCGTCACTGGGGAACTGCACATTAAAACCATCCTGAGACATCGCTACACATCTGTAGGAACGGCCAAGACCCGGAATCCAACAGCACCAATAGCTCCAGGGAGGTGGAGCAGCAGGAACTGCCATTCACTGCCGGGGGGGGGGGGGGGGGGATGTGAAATGGTACAGCCCCTTTAGGGGCCCAGCAGTTCTTACAAACTGGACATAATCTTACTGTATGGTCTGGCAATCCTACCCCCCTGGTATCCACCCAAAAGCCCACACATGCATTTTCAGCAGCTTTGCTCACAGTCGTTGAAACTTGAAAATAACTGAGATGTCCTCTGTAGGTGCATGGATAGCCCTGGCACACCTAGACAATGAACTGTCTAAAAAGACATCTGTCCTGAATGTGCTAGAAAGGAATGAGCTAGCCAGCCACGAAAAGACGTGGAAGAAGCTTAAATGCAAATTAGGAAGATCAGAAGCCTCTCTTAAAAGACTGCATATGATCTCAACTGAAGACAAAACTGTGGAGATAGTAAAAACAAACAAACAAACCTGTGGTTGATGAGGGGCTGGGAGAGGGAGGGACGAATGGGTAGAGAGTAGAGGATGTTTGGGGCGGGGAAACTGCACTGTGTGATTCTGTGCTGGTGGATATGTGTCACTGTGTGCCTGTCCAAAACCCGTAGAATGGACAGCACCATCAGGGAACCCCGAGAGATGCTATGGGCCTCTCCTAATGTAAACTCCAGGGAACGACGATCTACCAGTAGAGGTTAAGCAAGGGGGAAGGCATTGTGGCACAGGGGGTGACCAGCTGCTTGGGATGCCAGCATCCTCTATGAGAGTGCCTGGGACTGAGTTCCACCTCCACTTCTGGCCCAGATCCCTGCTGTCGTGTCTGGAAGCAGTAGGTGATGGCCCAAGTACTTGGGTCCCTGCCACCCATGTGGGAGATTCAGATGGAGCTCCTGGCTCCTGGCTTTGACCTGATCCAGCCCCAGCTGTTGCAAGCATTTGGAGAGTGAACCAGTGGTTGGAATACCTCTTCCTCTGTCTCTCCGTCTTTCTGCCACTTTGCCTTTCAAATAAATGAATAAATCCAACTTCTGTAAAATGCAGGTTAATCAGTCATAACAAGTGTCACACTCTGGTGTGGAAAGTTGATGGTGGAAGGGGTTGAGAGGCAGGAGCAGAGTATGTGGGCAAGCTCTACCTTTGCTTAATGCTGCTGGGAATCTAAAACAGCTCTAAAGTATAGAGTCTATTTAAAAAGAGAAAAGTATCTGTCAATCGCTCCAGCCATGGGGTGGGGGTGGGAGGTCAGTCCTTCCTGTCCCCATTCCCTGTCCCTGTGGGTGGCACATCTCCCCCACGGAAGTACTGTTGGGGGGTGGGGGAAGCAGGAGAGACAGCCAGTCATTCTGCAGTCTAGGAGTGCTTCAAAAAGAGTGTGTGGGAATGGGATGAAAAGATAAGTTTGCTAGAGTGCACGAAAGCTTTTGCAATGCATGCACAGTGTTTGCATATCGGGCATTGTCCAAGAATGGTGTGAGAATCCCTTGTACCCCTGCTACTGGAGAGCAGCTGTGACCTGTTACTTCCAGTGACAACTGTCATTTACCGTCCCTCCACCAACGTGAGGTCATGACCTCAGCTCTTCTCAGAACGGTCCAGCCCAGCCTAGGGCTACCCATGCTGAGCCATAGGACAAGGAAGGGTACAGACACCACACCTGTCGACCGTATTTGGAGCCACTGCAGGAACCGCGGGCCAGGCTGGGTCACCAACATAGCCACTGGTGCTGGTTTCAATATAACAACACCCAACGACTTAGCAAACGGCTCTCTCCTAACTCTCAGTCCGTCTCTCCAGATGATGGGACTGAATTCGTCCACGGCTCCTATTGGCTGGACATGACTTAGGCTCAACCAATCAGAGCCCGGCATTTGCCTAGTCACAGTGCGGGCTGTGGGATGAAACTACACCTGGAGCCACGCCCCTACACTCTTCCGTGACTTCGGCCTGCACACTTCCCCTGTGCTTTAGGTGGGGTTTACTGCCTGCTGTCACCAACAGGGGGCTGAGGCGTCATCCACAAGGGGCCTGGGAAGCCACGCCCATGGAAGGCGGGGCATCTAGGACAGGACAGCGAGGGCCACTGTGGGTGGGTCCACAGCAGCCATCAAAACCATCCCCGGCACCCCTCGGCTCTGCCGCCCTCCGAGCTGCACCTGCCCGCGCCTCTTCTTCCTTTGTGCGTGTCACTTGGCAAAACCAGCAGAGTCAGCCGGCTTGTCTCGTCAATACCCAGGGCTCTGCCCTCTGCTGTCCTCCCCTCCCCCTTCACAGGCCACAGAACTCGCCCAGGCTGGCCAGCTCAGTGAGACAGAGGTGCCCCGACACCTAGAGGAAGATTGGAGCGCACAGCTGGGCCCCATCTCAGCTCCTCTGGCTTAACTGCTCAGGAGCGGGCCGGGGATTAAAGTGCTGTGGAGGAACCCGGACGATGGCAGCAGGCCCAGCCAGGGTGTCGGGCGAGAGTTCCTGGAGAAGCCCCAGCATGGTCTTTCGCACCCGCTCCCTGAATCTGATGGAGAGCCCAGGCACAAAAAACCCAGATGGCGCTCCAGATGAGGTCTTCCCTTTTCTTAGAACTTCCAGTGGCTTCGACAGTGCCCGCCATGACCCTGCCTGCCTCTCCGCCCTCACGGGGAAGCTGTCACATCTGGCAACCTGCTGCCTGCACCTGAGGACCTCAGCCAGGAGCCGGATACCTGCTCATCAGTGAGACACGGCTTCCGCAGGAGGCCTTCCCTGACTTCCCCAGGGACGCTCATTTTTCGGAGCATTTGATACTGTCTGAAGATGCCTTTTTTTTTTTTTTTTTTTGACAGGCAGAGTGGACAGTGAGAGAGAGAGACAGAGAGAAAGGTCTTCCTTTGCCATTGGTTCACCCTCCAATGGCCACGCTGACCCGATGGCAGGAGCCAGGTACTTCTCCTGGTCTCCCATGGGGTGCAGGGCCCAAGGACTTGGGCCATCCTCCACTGCACTCCCTGGCCACAGCAGAGAGCTGGCCTGGAAGAGGGGCAACCGGGACAGAATCCGGTGCCCCGACCAGGACTAGAACCCAGTGTGCCGGCGCCGCAAGGCGGAGGATTAGCCTAGTGAGCCACGGCGCCGGCCGCCTTCTTTTCTTGACGAATATCTATCTATTTCCATCTCTCTCTGCTTCCCCACACTCCACCCCCACAAACACACACATGGCAGAAAGTAATGCCGATTCCATCTTTTATGTCACTTCCGTTTCACCAGCACCTAGGGCCTGAGAATACATCTGGTGCTCAGCAATTGCGCACTGATAGGCGTGTGGCCGCCTACGGGGAAAGGCCTCCGGAGCAAGACCGGAAGATATCAAATTCCACCACAAGGGGGCAGCATCTTCCCACTGAGAACACGCCGAGACCCGGTCAGCCCTAAGGCACTTGGCCTTTCCGTCATTTCCTACCTGTGTAGAGAAAACCACGCGCAATGAAAACCAGCCATCAGACCACTCAAAAGGTTCGGGTTTTAAACCGCCCCTCCCCAGCCTCAGCCGTTCCCTCTTTGCCATGGGTTAATATAGTCTTTCATAAGACCAGTGTCATTTTAAAACTGCTAGAAAATAAGTTAAAACGTTTCAAACGTTTCATGAATAAAAACCTTTAAAGACGAGGATAGAGACTAATGTTTTGAGAGTAAGTCGGCTAAGACTGGAGAGTTAAGATCTCCTAGATGACCAATTTTTTTTTAAAGATTTATTTATTTATTTGAAAGGCAGAGCTACAGAGAGGCAGAGGTAGAGACAGAGAGAGAGGTCTTCCATCCACTGGTTCACTCCCCCAACTGGCTGCAAGGGCCAGAGCTGTGCCTATCTAAAGCCAGGAGCCAGGAGCTTCTTCCAGGTCTCCCACATGGGTGCAGGGGCCCAAGCATTTGGGCCATCTTCTACTGCTTTCCCAGGCCACAGCAGAGAGCTACGTTGGAAGTGGAGCAGCCAGGACTCCAACCGGTGCCCATATGGGATGCCGGCACTGCAGGCAGCAGCTTTACCCACTATGCCACAGCACTGGTCCCAACCAGTGTTTTTTGATCAGCTACTAAATATCTAACTCCTGCTACACTCAATTTAAAGTATAAAACAAATGTACATACTCCTTGCTACAATAATAATAATAAAGTATAGTTTTAAAGTCTTCCTTTTCTAGGTTTTCCCCCATATGCTTGGGAAGACAAAAGAAATCTTCAGGGCATAGGAGATAAATCTGGTTTCTTGCATGGTTAAAAATTAAGATAGCAGTGATGTGGGGCAGAGAAAATAGGCAACAGCTTGGAGGAAGCAGACCTGAGTTCCAATCCTGCGTGGGGGCTCAGTGGCTTAACCTTGGACTACGTGGCTCAGAGCCCAGCACCTGGCCCAGTGGAGACCTCACTTTCCCAGCAGTTAGCACAATGCACTGCACACATGGGTAGGGAGGGATTGATAGCAGAAATGTCAGCCTCTGTGGTTGCGAGCGGGACATGAACTCCACAGGGTCTTGTCATTCATAAAATGCAGAGACACAACTTCTTGTGTCCCAAATGTTCAGGGGAAATGGTGTGAAAAGCTCATGTCGGTGCAAAAACACCTTGAAATTGTGTGTTTTGTTTTAATAAAAGGCTAATTGTGTGGTCAACAACAGGAGAGCCTGCAGTAGGTCACTGTCCACTGGAGGCCCCGGGGAAGGTGTCTCAGAGGTGGGGGGAGGGAAGGCCTCCTCGTCCACCACCCCCGCAGACGCACACGAGGCAGCAGGGGTCTACCTTGACCCTCCTGGAGGGGGGCGGGGCATGTGTTCTGGTCTGTAAGCGTCCACGCTCCAGAGGCCAGAAACACCTATCTCAGGGCTGGGGAGTGTTTTCCGGCAAATCGGATCTGCTCGTATTTCTGCCAGGACCCCTAACAGCCCCGCCTCGCACATAATAGCATCCTCAGAGCAAAGGCTGTCGGTCCATTCAGAAAGATATTATTGCCACTGTAATTATTATAGTTATGGCTATGACAATCATTAGAAGGAAAATCATCCGAATGTAGGAAGCAGAGAAAGTGGGGACTGCATGGCCCTGAGCCAACTCAAAAGGCCAGCCGGTCCCGAGCCACATCAGTACCCCTCTGGCCGCGCTGCCTCGGGGTGCAGAGCAGTGGTCAGGTGCACAGGGGTGCAGGGCAACCACAGCCATTGGAGGGAGCCCTTTCTGTCTCCTCCCTGCCCGAGACATGTCCTACCGCTTTCCTAATTAATGTCCCTAGGACCCCTCACTTCTTCACCATCCCCTGTGCAAGTGCCTTAGCTCAGACCTTCATCAAACTCCCGTCACCTACCTCCCATCCTCTGGGTTCACCCTGTGCAGCCCCAAAAGGACCCGCCCTGCGTCGATGGTATCATGTCACTCGGCTGCCCAAGTGGGCAGGAGCTTCCCCTGGGGGATAGATGTTGACGTCTTCCTTGTGGCTTGAAAACAAGCCAAGACGGGTGCTGTGGTGTGAACTATTACACTGTGTCCCCCTCCTCTCCACCCCGGGGTCCCAAAAATTCATATGCTGAACTCCCACCACCAAGAAATTGGGTCTTAAGGGTGGCGCCTCCGTGGGTGAGATTGCTCAGTGCGCCTATCAGAGGCCCCAGAGAGAGTTCACGCCTTCTGCCAGACGAGGGCGCAGCCCCAAGGTGCTGACCCTGAGTGAGACTCCACATCTGCTCCCAGATGTCAGCCCCCAAAACTCTAAGAAGTCAATTCTTGTTGTCCACAAGCCACCTGTCTATCACAGCTCCAACCGACTGCGTCGTCCAAGGAAAGACAGACTCGCTGCACCTGCCCACCTACCGCTCCCTCACATGCCTCGTGCCCCCGCCTCTGGGCTGTGGCTGGCCCAGTCTCACTGCCTCACTGGCCGGAAGTACCTTGCCAGCCTTCCACCTGCCTTTCAAAGCCCTGACTCAGACCACCTCCTCCACACATTTCCCAACAGAGTTTCTCTCCCAAGACTCAAAAGTATTTCCATTTGCGTTCAGAATACTCCGCTTTGGTCCTGAGTTAGGAAGTTTACACCGCAGGTTCCCGGAATCCACAACCTCCGAGGGCCGGGGTCTGTACCTGAGTGGCTTCTCCCTCCAGCAAACAGTGACAACAGAACGGAACAAGTGCCTGGCGAGCTGAAAGTATTTCCTCACCACCCTCGGGTTTTTCTTGAAGCGGCCCTGGAGGCGAGTCCGCCGCTCTAATGGCCATGGTACTGCACATAGACAAAGAGACCCAAGAGCCTGGCCTGGGCCAGACACCAAGGTAAAGGGAGCGTGCACAGAGCCCGGCGCAACACAAAAGAAGGAAGGGTGGGCCTCTCGGGGTGGCACACTGCGTGCCGGGCAATGCCTGGGGTGGCTCTGTGAGTCACAGCAAAGTGAGCCAGAGAGCCAGAATGTAGACCCTTGCTCCAACACTTCCTGGGGTATCTCTTGACCTCCTCGTTTACAAGATGGGGGGTACAACAGCACCTTTGTAGGCCTGCGGCGCATACGTTAGATGGCATCAAATGCTTGCACAGAGTCAGGCACGTGCTGCTCTGCAGAGAGACCTTGGTTATTAAATGATCACGGAGAGCCTTGAAAAACAACACTCTGGGGGCTGGAGCTGTGGCGTGGCGGGTGAGGCTGCTGCCTGCAGCGCCGGCATCCCATATGGGCGCCAGTTCAAGTCCTGGATGCTCCACTTCCGATCCAGCTCTCTGCCATGGCCTGGGAGAGCAGTAGAAGATGGCCCACGTCTTTGGGCCCCTGCATCCACATGGGGGACCTGGAAGAAGCTCCTGACTCCTGGCTTTGGATTGGCACAGCTCTGGCTGTTGCAGCCATCTGGGGAGTGAACCAGTGGATGGAAGACCTCTCTCTCTCTCTCTCTCTCTCTCTCTGCCTCTGCCTCTCTGTGACTATGCCTTTCAAATAAATTAAAAAATCTTAAAAAAAAAAAAGAGAAACAATACTCGGGTTCCTCATCAGTGCCTGGGAATGGTGGGGAGGAGGAGAGGGAGCAAAAACATCCCCTGGTCATCCGGGCACATTCCCAAGATACCAGGCCACCCAGCAGCACGTCCTGAGGAACATGCCCCTGTCATTCACACGCATGCGCACACACACACACACATACACACACACATACTGGGAAAAGGCATGAATTGAAATCATCCCACGAGCCACTGTCTCCCAGTCCCAGGCCCGGTGGCAACCCCCACCAGCTGTGTGCCACTCCAAGAGCAGGGAGGGGCCGTGTGGGCTGCGGGCCTGCAGGCATCATCGGGCACACACGGGAGAGGGAAGCAGTTTGCTTGGAAGACAAGCTCCCTTGTCTCTCTGAATCCAGAGAAGTCTTCGTGAAAGGAGAACCCAGCAGCCCATGTGGGAGGAAGAAGACAGTGAGGGAAAAAACAGGAGAATCGGGAGAGACGGCCCCTGGAGTCCGCCTGCCTGGGCGCCTTCACTTCCTAACTGGGAGGCTCTGGCGCGTTATCGCCACACTCTCCTGTTTCCCCACTCGCAAAGCGAACACTCTGTGAACACCTGTGCCGTGGGAGGGCCGTGGGGAGTCCAGGAGGCGGCTCCCATGAGGGACTCACTGCGTTGTGCACAGGACAAGCTAGCTCGGTTCAGTGGGCTTGGTGCTGCTGGCCTTGGTGGCGATAGTAGTTTGGATGAATATTTTTATTTCCATTTCGAGGTTGAATAAACTCAGGTTCCAGAGGGTAAGTGTCTTGCTCGAGATCACATAGTCAGAACGCGGCGGATCGAATTCAGCTTCTGCTCTGCTTTGGCCTGGGCGCTCAAGGAGTGATCCAAATATCCCAAGGAGGAGCTGGGGCCGGAACGGAATTCTTCCTGGACAGTCAGAGGACAAGGGAGAGATCCAAACCTGAAACAGTGCGGTAAAAAGCTGGCAACATTGCAAATCGTCAGCTAGCACGAGGCAGGAGCCTCTCTTTAGAGAACTTCTCTCCCCTCTGTCTCCCTGAAATTCCAAGCTGTGCAAGACTTCACCACTCCCCCTGCCACCCCCTGTCCCCCCAACACACATTTGTTTACATCTGAGGGCATTTAATTCTTGGGGAATCTTTCTACAAAGGAAAAAATACAAGATTTCTCCCAGCGGGAGCCCTGGCTGTGTGGTTTTCAGCAGTAAAGGCGGGGAGGCCCAGTGTTGCCACCAGGGCTATTTCAGCAGGTCTGGGCTACAGAAAAGCTTACCACCTATTGTCCTAGGCCAGGTGAAACCCGCTCAATGGAAGCAGAGAGGCAGCATTCATTGATCAACTTGCCCGAAGGCCAAAGGGCAGGAGCTACAGCTGGTGTTCTGACTGAAAGGAGGGGTGACCCCAAGAGAGAGGGGTGACCTGGTGAGGAGCAGCGGTGCCCCTCTCCCCCTGATAATTGGTGTCAGGTCACTGAGGGCTCCCCTTGGGCTGGTCACTGCGGAGGCCCAGCACCTGGGTGCTGCCGTAGCGGGTGCTCCACGGACGCCTGTTGAATGCACAAACAGAAGTCGCCTTCATTTCAACCGGCAGCCGCTGCTTTGGTCGTGCTGGTAGGCATTGGTAGCCACCCAGCCACACCAGGCTTCCCAGGCCATCTCCGTCACAAGCCCCAGCACCAGGGTTACTGTGCACGCCTCCTGCGGACTCTCCATGAGGCTGCCCCGGGAGGTGCAGGGGGGCTGTCTGGTGCCTCCTGAGAGCATGGCCGGCTCACTGTTTCCTCCCTGCACAGGCAGGCATCCGGAGGAACCAGCAGCCACCGCGGCTCCCGGTGCTATTGTGCCTGAGGCTTTTCTGGCCATCAACTGCACCAAGAAGCAACTAAGCCATTTTCAAAAGCAGGCATCCACGGGGGGGGGGGGGGGGGGGGGGGTCTTGGAACACATCCCCAGTGGAGAAGGGCAGACTACTGCACCTGCCAAGAGGTGATCTCAGAGCCAAGTTCAATAAACACGGCTCCTGCAGTGACTGCTTCTGACAGCCTGTAGTCCCTGCGGTGACACCTGCCTAACATCTCACACCAGGAGCCCCCTCTCTGTGGCCACAACCTCCCCTGCTCTCTGACAACCACACACTGCCTCTCCGGGAGTCTTACCCAGCCTGGTCTCAGGTCAGGCCCCACCCCCACCCTCACCGACTTTCTGCAGCTCCCCCCGACCCACCCGCAAAGGCCTCTCCGTGGCCAAAGCCTGGGTCCTGCTAAAGCGCTCGTCGTGGTATTCTGATTTTTAGAAACCGTGTGTTCTCAGGGGCTGCAACTCCCAAAGCCCCAGGCCATCCAGGACATTGGATTTCAGGCAGCACAGCCTCCCAGGAAAGTCCATCCTCCACTGTACTCCCGGGCCACAGCAGAGAGCTGGCCTGGAAGAGGGGCAACCAGGACAGAATCCAGCGCCCCGACTGGGACTAGAACCCGGTGTGCTGGTGCCGCAGGCAGAGGATTAGCCTAGTGAGCCGCGGCGCCGGCCCTGGGACCCCCTGTTTACAGAGAATGATTCTCAGATGCAACCAGGCATTGAAAGTCCCTGAAGAGCCTTTTTTTTATATTTAAATTATTTTTTAATATTTTATTTATTTATTTGAGAGGTAGAGTTACAGACAGTGAGAGACAGAGAGAAAGGTCTTCCTTCCATTGGTTCACTCCCCAAATGACAGAATCCGGCGCCCCAACCAGGACTAGAACCCGGTGTGCCGGCGCCACTAGGTGAAGGATTAGCCTACTGAGCCGAGGCGCCGGTGGGAACTGGCTTTGCTTCTGGGCTCTGCAGCCGACCCGGCATGTGACAAGGAGCCGTGTTCCTTCTGCCCACCAGGCCTCAGGCTGAAAGGTGGAAGGCAGCCCAGATCAGGGTCCCTCAAGCTTGCATGCGTATCAGACCCACCTAGGGCTCCAGCCCCCAGGAATTTCACATTCAGCAGGCCAAGGGCGGGGCCCACGGCTGGTTCTAGCAGGTTCCTGAAGGGAGCTGATGCTGCCCACCCAGGGACCATCCTTTGAGAAGAGTTGGCCCAAGTGATGACTAGAACTTCTCCCATTCCTGAGGCTTTAGGATTCTGTTTCTCAGAAGCAGCATAATGTGACAATGAAGGGAAAGTGTAGAAGATGCAAGAAGAGAAATTTCCAAACACTTCCTCAACGGCAGGTGCCTGCCTGGTTGTGGCCGGGGCCTGGCAGCAATGGCGCCCGGGACCCCGTGGGTCTGCTCTCAGCTCTCTCGTTAGTGGAGTCTGCATCTGAGACCATGTTTTATGGCAGCAGCTGCTTGAGTCTGTAATGAAATACTTTATGTGAAAGACGTGGAAAATATGAAGTACGAGGCAGGGGGTTTATTTTGAACGTATGTTTATATTTTCTGTTTTACCTCCTTCAGAAAAGCAAATGATGATTGCAATAAAAGCCCGAGATGCCGTTGATGGGAGACAGCTGAGTAGGGTGGAATTGAACTGATCTGGATTAAATAAGAGGAGCATTATCCCTCCGCGGAAGCAAACGCAGAGTGAATGTGGAAGGAAGCAGGAGCAGCTGCCAAGCTGGGCGAGACGAGCGCTCCCCAGGGCTGGGAAGCGGCAGGCAGGCACTGGCTCTGCAGGGCGCGGGTGTGGGCACACAGGGAGGAGGTGTGTTCTCCCTTCCAGGCACTGGTGTCCAGCCGGCCAAAAGGCCTGGAGGGCCGTGGTCAGAACACTCAGTGGCCACATCCCAGAAGGAGAGAATTCAGACTCCCTGAGCCCCGGTCAGTGTCTTTTCAACCATCTTAACGTCTTTCCTGGTGTTGAGGGTTTCTACCTACAGGTAGAGCAGACACCTACACTCGGGCCTAACCCCTTTTGATTTTGGTTTTCTGTGCTAGTTCAGCTGCTCCTTTCACACGTTCTTCGCTCCCCTCTTCTGCCCCACAGACCACCCAGAGCTATGAGGATCACCAGGATGATGCCACAGCTGGCCCACGGGCAACCCGAGACCCCGCGGGGCCCCGCTGCAGGCCATGTGCCTTCCAGGCCCTGCTCTGGCTAATGCTCGGGCTCTCCAGCAGGTGAGGAGCGCGGCACCAAGAGAACAAGCCCACCTGGAAGCCCTCCCCACCTGGCCACGCTCCAGGCCACACACCTGCAGCTGGGGAGGAAGCCTGGGAAGGGGCAAGACAGCCATCCATCTGTGCAGGGGCCCCGGGACAAAGGTGGGAGCTGAGGTGGGAGCAAGATTGGCCTCGGCCCTTGATCTGCGCTCTTGCCGCAGTCCTGCCAGCATCAGACCTGTCTGCCTACGAGACTCGTGCCAGCTTCGTAAAGAGGTTGTGTTCTGTTTGTGTAGCGAAGGAGGCTAAGGAGAGGCAGGCGAGAGGATCTCAGCCCGGCGGGGACACGGCCCACCAGCCTGTGGGCGGATGGTCCCACGTCACTCAAGAGCCCTTCACTGAGGGCGCTGCATTCTTCCCCAGAGTTGTCTCAAGCCAAGAGCCCAGGTACTCTCGAGAACGCCTGTAAGTGGACGGCAGGCCAGGGTGGCGCCAGGCAGCCCAGGCCTCAACAACCCCATGACCTTGCCCTGACCTCTGCACGGGGACAGGTTGGGCTGCAGCCCTAGGTTGAGCCACTGGGCAATCTGCTGTGGAAACACACCCGAGGTACCGAGGCCCGGTTCTCTGCAGGAATCCAGACCGGAATTCAAACAAATTCAAACAAATTCCAGACCGGAATTCAAACTGGAGCTCTGGACTATTACCAATCATACCAACGGAAGTCTGGGATTGGGGCTCCAAAGGGTCAGCTACATGCGAAGGACACTCGTTGGGCAGAGCAGCGAGGCTTCAGGGAGTCAGTGCCCCACAAGCCAGCGCCTGCTCACACCAAGGCAGAAGACTTATGCACGTTAACAAAAAAGTGGAGGATTTTAAAGAAAGGAGGTGAAAGGGACTCAGGCCAGCTAGTCACACTGCTCTAGGGCGCGCACGTTTTCAACTGTAATTACCAACCAGAACGTTCTCTGCTCCATAGACGAGCGTGGTGGGGAGCTTGGACAGCAGATTTTGGAGGACTTTTAAGAAACGAGTGTTTTGCATAGGGAGGACGGGGACCTGGGAGGTTGGAGAGCCACCTCGGGGGTGCTGAGAAGCATACCTGACCCAAAGGTACTGGCCCAGACTTTCTGGAGAAAGCACAGTGCCAGACTTCCAGGCCCTTGTGAAGGCCCATCCTTGGGCCAGGACTTCTACTGCTAGGGATTAATCTCAACAAAGTCATCAGAGAGCAGCCAAGATTTCCCCGCAGTGGTATTTACTGTGGTGTTATTTACAGTATTGAAAAATTAGCACCAAGCCAAGCATCCAGCACGAAGGGTATATTACATTGTGATATTTCCACACCACGGATAATTTGGTAACCATTAAATGTACGTTTTCAATGATTATTTAATGATATGAGAAATGTGTACAACATCAGTGGAAAGCACAAGCTGGTTTTTTTTTTAAAAAAAATCTACAGTCAGTGTGATTCCAATTTTGCAAAACACGTGCAAGCTCACAATGCACAAACAGGAGGAACCCACCCAGATCCTAACAGCACTTCTCACGGCAGCGGAGGCTTCCTAGGGCTGACTCCCGCGTTAGTTTTTCTATATTTTTTAAATGCTTAGATGGCATCCTTATCGTCGGAAAATAAATAAATAAAAACATGCGAGGAGCTGCTTTCTTCCAAACAGGTAGGTGACAGATTGAAGGATGCTGCTCAAGATCAGCTTGGGGCGGGGGCACCCTCCCAGCCACAGGTGCCCAGGTGTGCACCAGGTGGGAGGTTGGCCAGAGGGCAGACAAGTGTGAGGATGGAAGGGATGAAGAAGGAAGGGGACACTTACTCAGGCACCAGCCGGAGCTTAGCCTCCATGGTCCAAATCTGAGACTTAGAATCAAGTGAGCCACAGCAGGGAAGGGGGAGAGTGGGCAGCTGAAGCCAGGGCGGTCTGCTTCCTAAATGCACCCTTGAAGCCAGCAGCCTTCCTCCCCGGCAGCGGCCAGGCCTGTTCACGTGTTCCCGCAGCTGGTAGTGCCTGTTGGGACCAAGAAACAGGTGGGAAATCTTGCGATTTGTCCAGAAGACTTGTCTCCTGGCCGATCGCTGTGACCTCCAGGAAGAGGCCTTTCTGGGGCAGGCGTCACTGGGGTGCAGCTGGATTCTCAGACCCAGCGCCCCCTTGACACCCCTGCTCCTAGGGTGCTGTGCACCTCGGGACTGAATCACCAGCTGGTGGCTCCTTTCTAAGTCTGTAGAGCAGAGTCCCTTCTGCCCCTGCAGCACCACGCTGCCCCGAGGCGAACCAGTCATCCCCATTTAGAACAGCCCGCATTCTGCCCCCACCTTTCTCTCAGTTCCCTAAGGACACAGAGCCCAGCCCCCCCACTTTGCGGGTGACCCCACTGAGTCCATCATGGAGGCTGAGAGGCTCCCACAGACCAGGGATGCCTCCGGGAGCCCCAGACACCAAACCTGGAGCCGTAAAACCTTTGTCTCCCGCCAGGTAACCTTCCAGTCACCTGAGTCAGTTCTTGTTTTCATGAGGTACCTTCAGCAAGTGCTAGGAAAACAGGAAGCCTGCCATAATAGTCCTTAGGACAGTTTGCACACTGATGCCTTCCAGGGCGGTTAGCTGCTGCTCCCCTCCCTGCCTTCCCTTGCCTGCTACACACACCTGAGCACACACACGCACATGCACACATACCTACACCTGTACACACACACATGCACACATACCTACACCTGTGCATACACACGCACACATAGCTACAGCTGTGCACACACACATACCTACACCTGTGCATACACACGCACACATACCTATACCTGTGCACACACACATGCACACACCTACACCTGTACACACACACACATGCACACATACCTACACCTGTACACACACGCACATGCACACATACCTACACCTGTGCACACAC
This sequence comes from Oryctolagus cuniculus, assembly GCF_964237555.1. Lineage (NCBI taxonomy): Eukaryota > Metazoa > Chordata > Mammalia > Lagomorpha > Leporidae > Oryctolagus > Oryctolagus cuniculus. Next base: position 114,356,652 of record NC_091433.1, on the reverse strand, counting down.
ATGCACACATACCTACATCTGTGCACACACACATGCACACATACCTACACCTGTGCACACACATGCACACATACCTACACCTGTACACACATGCACACATACCTACACCTGTGCACACACATGCACACATACCTACACCTGTACACACACATGCACACATACCTACACCTGTGCACACACATGCACACATACCTACACCTGTACACACACACATGCACACATACCTACACCTGTACACACACATGCACACATACCTACACCTGTGCGCACACACACATGCACACACACACCTGTGCACACACACGCACATGCATACACACATACACCTGTACACACACGCACATGCACACATACCTACACCTGTGCACACATGCACATGCACACATACCTACACCTGTGCACACACACACGCATATGCACACACTCATGCTCCCTGTAAGAGCTCTGAATGCCAAGTAATTCGAGCCGTTCCTAGGCTCTCTGCAACCAAGTGCAGAGAGCAGGGGTGGGAGATGAATGAGCCCACAAGGTAGCAGTGGTCTACCTGAGGGAGGCAGGTGTACAACCAAAATCCACACGCTCCAGCAAGAGACTCCAGGGACTCAGCCATGAGGCTCAATCAGGCTGTCAAGAGGTAAAGTTTTCTCCCATCTTACAAGTGCAGCTTGTTGGGGGGGGGGGCACTTGAGGGAGGGGTCTATCTCTTATTTCTTATTTTCTGATTTCCAGGAATTTTAAAACAACCTATATTTGGTTTTCTTAAATCAACCTATATTCCTAATCCTCCCCTTCCTTAAATATTTTCTAAAGAGGGGCCAGCAATATCGCACAGTGCCAGCGACACCAGCATCTCATCCTAGAGGTGGAGTCCCAGCTGCTCGGCTTCCAATCTGGCTCCCTAATAATGCACCTAGGAAGGCAGTGGAAGATGACTCAAGTTCCTGGGCCCCTGCCGCCCATGTGGGAGACCCAAATAGAGTTCCAGGCTCCTGACTTTGGCCTGGCCCAGCCCTGGCCACTGGGCATTTGGAGAGTGAACCAGTAGATAGAAGACCTCCCTCCATCTCCCTCTCTCTCTCTGTGTGTGTGTGTGTGTGTGTGTGTAACTCTGCCTTTCAGATAAATAAATCTTTCAATATAAATAAATAAATCATCTTTAACAAACATTTTCTAAGGAATGGCAGTCATTCACGACCAGTGTATTAAGATCTATCACAGGATCTTCAGGTGGTGTGAATTCCACCCCCAGAGAACCCTAGCAGCTCCGTCTGGCTCTCCAGGTGTGTGACTTTAAGGAGCTCATGTGATGATGTCTGTGAAATGAGGGTCTGCTGGTCACGTTGCCTCCTGGTTTGCAATTTGTCATTCAGCCCAACTCTGAAGTGGTCTATTAGATCACCGGTTGCCAACCTACTTTGCTGATCAGATCTGGCCTTTTGCCTGTTTGCTTGCTTACTTGCTTTTTCTTCCTTCCTTCCTTCCTTCCTTCCTTCCTTCCTTCCTTCCTTCCTTCCTTCCTTCCTTCCTTCTTTCTTTCTTTCCTTCTTTCTTTCCTTCTTTCTTTTTTGTAAATGCAGTGTTAACGGAGCACTGTAGAGCCTCTGCACCCACACATCTTCTAGGGCTGCTTCCGTACTGCAAAACCAAATGCAACAGGGAGGGCCATAAGGTCCCGAATGTGACTCTCTGATCTTCGATGGGAAAGTTGGCTGACTCCCAGATTCTTCCCTTAGAAAATGAGGGAGTTTGGGGGAGAGGATGAGGAGCCAGGCATTCGGTCTGTAGCTCCCAGGAGTGCATGTGCAGGCTGGGAGCCTATTTCTAGCTGTAGCCAGCACCACCTCTTGGGATCACACAGCAGCAGGCAGCAAACTTTGGGGATGTGTTAAGTAGAACTTTCTGGTCATTGTCCTGAAACTGCTGCTTCCAAGCTTCAGTGAGTGCCCCCTTGGCAGGCACACCCGTCTCTCGCTCCCCCTCCTGCCACAGACCAGAGACCGCGTCCTGCACTCCCTGCCTCTTCGCAGACTTTCCTGCTGGTTCTTTTTTTAAAGTCTGTCCTCAAACAGAAGCCTCTCCTGCCCCTTGAGGGTTTTAATTGCTCTTCTCTGGACCTTGTCCAGGTTCATTACGTCTTCCGCAGCGCTTGTGAGCAGGACTGTGCACTTACAGGAGCAGACAAGCTGTGGTTTCAAGCAGGCAGAGAAAATAGGGCCACACGCTCAGGGCTGAGGGGTCTATGGCAGAGCTGAGTTGGAGCCTGACTCTTGTTCCCGACTGCTGGATGAAGATGACCTTCATCAGAATAGCCACAGCCAAAGCCAAGGTGGCTGTGGGTCAGAGTGCTGATGAGACATCAGGCTTGGCGCAGAACCTGCACAAATACACACTCAGCTGTGCAGTTTGCTGGCATGGTCTGTATGAGCCCTGTCTTCAGAGACGCAGCTGTGATGTCACATACGTAGTTTACGTGCATGTAGGTGAAAATATATGTATTTATACATGTAAATGTCATCTAGTGTGTATCTATATCCACATAAATACATATGCATATATAAATACAAAATACGAAGTTGAAATCAAAGCTCAATTCTCTCAACACAGGAGTCTGGATAAATATTAATGCAATACATATTTTTTCCAGAAAATTTGTAGAACATTAAATTAAGAGATCAACTTATCTTGATATGTAAAGATAAGGGTTTAGAGTCAGCACTGTGGTGCAGCAGATTAAGCTTCCAATGCCAGCGTCCCACAACAGAGCACAAGTTCAAGACCCGACTGAACCACTTCTGAACCAATGCCCTGCTAATGCGCCTGAAAAGGCAGCAGACAATGACCAAGGTGCTTGGTCTCCTGCCACCCATGTGGGAGATGAGGATGGAGTCCTTGACTCTTGGCTTTGGCCTGGTTCAGACCCAACTATTGCAACCATGGTGAGTGAACAAGAAGATGGAAGATTCTTTCTCTGTCTCTCTCTCTCTGTCACTCTGCTTTTCAAATAATTTAGAAAAAAGATAAAGGCTTACTAGTTTGATGATAAGGATGAAATGTATGACTTTGAGAATCAGTTGAGCACCTATTCCTTAGTATCATATAGACAGAGATCCCACGTGCATCATACATGTCATAGTATGCATTTTCTATGAACTTCCTGAGATACACACTTGCAAATTCAGCTGTTTATTGTCATTATTCCCTTAAACAGTACAGGATAACAACTATTGCACAGTATTCACACTGGCCTAGGTATTCTAACTAATCTAAAAATGATTTAAACTATACAGTAAGATGTACTTCACATTATGTATAAATACTATACTTTTTTTTGCAAGAGAAAGAGAGAGAGAGAGAAGCGGGATAAGAATTCAAAGCAGAGACATAAATGCAATCCACAAGTAAGAGCAGGATTTCTTTAAAACCGAGGGAGCGGATGTGCACTCACACGTGGGTGTGAGCAACCCCACATGAAGAAATAGCGGTCAGCGGTGGACCAGAGAGTCACCTATGGAGACAGAACATGAGAAGAGGCCAGAGAAAGACTCAAAAGCAAGGACCAGAAGCCAGCTTGCAAAAGGGCCATTCCTGCGTGTACTGGTCCCCTTCGAGGGTAGGGAGTGGTGCCGTAATTGAATATACAAATAGACTGGAGTCTCTGCGGGGCTGAGAGTATGGAAGGCTTTCTGAGGGGAGGGGTCGTGGCGCCTCCTTGTGAAGTGTAACTTCTATGTGGACATCATGGCATCGCCTCCCTCCTGGTCTATGAGAAGCAGGTGCATCTGGACTGACATGGAAGTAGAGCTACAATGCAGGGCTGGCAGAAATTATGAAAGTAGATCTTCCAGCTCACCTGATCCTGCTTAATCTTCCAGCTGATTTCCTCAGCATCAGTTGTGTAGTGTGAGTGTGTGTATATATATATATATATATGCGCCACTGTACATGCACACATCTAAACATACATTTATTTATACATGAGGCATTTAAAACCAGCAAAACTTTCCTTCCCAGCTGAGCATCAGGCTTCTTGTGGGGACTTATCAGACTGCCTGAGAAAAAAATTTTAAAAAGTCTAATAGAATGTAAAGTTCTAAATGAGGACTATAATTGCTCAAGGATCACTTGCGAACATATGATTTAAATTGAATGGCTCTCAAAACCCCTTTTTAAAAAAGTTACTTAGCAAGCATTTATTGAACATCTAATATGAGCCAAACTCCTTCAAGCAGGGCGTGTCCTCTGCATTCCTAAGTATTGGTTTACAGCTCATTAGCCATTTGACAGGGCAGCTGGGAGGGCAGGGGTTGAAGCGAAATGTAACCCCGGAGAGTCCGGAGCCATTGTCACCTGCAGATAATGCACCCCCACGATGTCAGGAGAAGCCCGTGAGAACCTAAGCTTCCTGTCACAAGCACCAAATGCATCCTCTGATGTTTGGGAAATACAGAATCCCCCCACCCTTCCTGGGGTCCCACGTGAGCACTCGGCGTTTCCCTAACAGGCTGCCCGACGCAGGCTGTGGGGTTGCTCAATGTCCCTTCGCTGCTGGAGCAAGTGACCCTGCTGCTTGGGAGCCACAGTGCAGACACCAGCACCGAGCACCGTAACAGGCTCTTGTCCCTAATCTCAGCGCCGACATCACAAACAGACAGTCCTCGGAAAACCACCTGACAGCTGAGGGGACCCCGGTGGGTCTCCCCGCCTCAACCTGGCTTTACCCTGGGTTCCTGCTGGGGTGTTTTAAGAAGCCAAAGAGTTGCCACAGGCCTCCTCTTGCGGTCCCATTTCCCCTGAGCAGACCCCTATCTCTAATAGGGATCAGGCATTAATGACAGAGACAAGTCCTTGGGAAGATTAAAGGCCTTGTATAATTAAAAAGATAAGAGTCTGCCTGGGAGGAGGAAATTGGGATTCAATTAACAGGAGGCCTCTCCCCCCAGCCACTCCCGCTATCAAATGTTCCACTCAGAAGGCCCCCTCCGCTGGGCCCAGGGTGAAGTGAAAGGCTGAAGGGCTCTTATTTATGGCCTGCTTGGAGTTGGGCCTGGGGCCTTGCTTGGCTGGGGCGTTTGTTTACTCAGGGTCCAGGTGGGGAGGGGGAAAGCCACACAGATCCTGCGGGAGGAGGCCACAAGGTGCTTTTGACTCCTTTTCTTTCCCGTCTCAGTTCCTCTGATCTTCTTGACAGGGGAAGAAAAATACTCAATAGAGGGTCTATTTCCTTCCTCCCTCAGCCCGAGGCTGACACAACAGGCTAAGGGTCACTGCTGAGAAAGCTCCTTGCGCTTATTTGCGTTGGGAAACCACGCCACTTCCCCCTTTCCGTCTTTCTCAGGTTTCCATGGAGGCAGAAGGAAGATAAGGCTGGAAGAGCAGCGGCCCAAATGGCCTGTGGGACTGGACCTGCTGGGTGTCCGGCCCTCAGGAACCCTACCTCTGGGGCCCTTCCAAGGGGTTTCCAAGTGGCAGGCAGTACCGGGGACTAGGCTGGCCTCCATGAGTGGGGGCGGCAGAGTGGACCCCAGGAAACACCAAAGGGCCGCTACCTGCAGCTCGCTTGTTTCACAGCTCACTGGTGGTAAGGACTGGTGGGCTAGGTTTTGAAAGAGTGCTTTTCATAGGGGATGGTGAAGTCTGCCATGCCCACCTTCTCCGGCCTCTCTCTGTACAGGGACCCACAAAATCCTCAGCCAGAGACACCCTCACGCCAACCACTCCAGTAGACCACAGCTCTGGCTGTTTGCGCAGCACTCAAAGCTGTTGAGGGGGGCAGTGAGGCTGAGGAGGACGGCCTTCAGGAACCACTGGGGGGGATCAAGGAAAGAAAGTAGAGCACAAGCCACAGCTAGGGAGAAAAGTGCAGAGAAAGCAAAATTAGCCACTGCATTTGATCTTGTTCTGGGCCCAGCTAGTTATCTGGAGTCCATGTTCAAGGCTACATGTTAACTTCACTTACTGTGCCATAGACACCTCAAGTGAGAGAGAGAAAGTGATCTTCTATCTACTGGTTTACTGCCCAAATGGCTGCAATAACCAGGGCTTGGCCAGGCTGGAGCCAGGAGCCTGGAACTCCATCTGGGTTTCTCACATAGGTGGCAGGGGCCCAAGTACTTGGACCATCATCTGATGCTTTCCCAAGCACATTAGCAGGGAACTGGAGTAGAAGCAGAGGTGCTGGGACTCGAACCTGGGCTCCAATATGGGATTACCAGCCTTGCCAGCCATGGCAATATCACAACATCGGCCCTCAACTCCATGCTTTAACTGCCCAATCAAGACTTTTTTGGGGCCGGTGCTGTGGCGCAGCAGGTTAATGCCCTGGCCGGAAGCACCAGCATCCCATATGGGCACGGGTTCGAGACCCAGCTGCTCCACTTCTGATCCAGCTCTCTGCTATGGCCTGGGAAAGCAGTAGAAGATGGCCCAAGTCCTTGGGCCCCTGCACCCATGTGGGAGATCCGGAGGAAGCTGCTGGCTCCTGGTTTCAGATCGGTGCAGTTTTGGCCACTGTAGCCAATTAGGGAGTGAACATTGGATGGAAGACCTCTCTCTCTCTCTCTCTCTCTCTCTCTCTGCCTCTCCTTTCTTTGTGTAACTCTGACTTTCAAATAAACAAATAAATCTTAAAAAAATAAAAAGACTTTTTCTTCCTGTGTTCATGGTTTCAGCAACGCCTCAGTTAGGACTTTCTGAGTCTTAGTTTTAAATCCATAAAATGGAGAAAGCAATGCAGTTCTGTCTTCCTCAGCTGATATAGGACCAATGAGCACGTGTGGCTTCTGCCTTGGGTCACTCCCTCTGCAGGAAACCAGCAACTATACCAGGATGACACGTAAGCAATCTTTTTTTAAAAAATGTTTATTTGATTTATTTGAAAGGCAGAGTTACAGAGAGAGGTAGATAGAGAAAGAGAGAGAGGTCTTCCATCCACTGGTTCACTCCCCAAATGGCCACAATAGCCAGAGCTGAACCTGTTGGAAGCCAGGAGCCAGGAGCTTCTTCTGGATCTCCCACATGGGTTCAGGAGTCCAAGCATTTGGCCCATCCTCTGCTGCTTTCCCAGATACATTAGCAGGGAGCTGGATGGGAAGTGGAGCAGCCAGGACTTAAACCGACACCCATACGGGATGCCTGCATACACGGCAGGCCTCTAACCTGCTATGCCACAGCACCAGCCCCCACACACAAGCAATCTTACAGAGAGGCCCCCACGGTGAGGAACTGCAGTTTCCTGCCAACAGCCAGCAAGGAACGGATGCCTCCAACCAACAGCCACGTGAATGAACCATCTTGGAAGAAGGTTCTCTAGCCACAGTCAAGCCTTCAGATGGCTACAGCCTCAGTCACTGTCTTGAGAGCCTACAAGCGGAACCTCCCAGTTATGCCACTCCCAGGGTCCTGCCCCATGCAACTGTGAGGTAATAAATGTTTTCCCTTTTAACTCACCAAGGAAAACCAATACAGCGAGTATACAACACCTCCGGATACATTCTGAGTTTTCACCATGTCATTATTTTATTCTTACACTTACTGTCTGGCTCAAAGGCTGAGAATCTGTAGCTTGAAAAGGTTGCTTGGGGCCAGCGCTGTGGCTCACTTGGTTAATCCTCCACCTGCAGCGCCGGCATCCCATATGGGTGCTGGGTTCTAGTCCCGGTTGCTCCTCTTCCAGTCCAGCTCTCTGCTGTGGCCCAGGAAGGCAGTGGAGGATGGCCCAAGTGCTTGGGTCCCTGCACCTGCATGGGAGACCAGGAGGAAGATCCTGGCTCCTGGCTTCGGATTGGCGCAGCGCGCCCGCCGTAGTGGCCATTGGGGGGTAAACCAACAGAAGGAAGATCTTTCTTTCTCTCTCTTTCTCTTTCTCTCTCTCTCTCTCTCTCTCTCTCTCTCTCTAACTCTCTCTGTCAAATAAAAACAAAACAAAACAAAAAAAAACAGAGAAGGTTGCTTAGCCTTTCCAAGGGCGCATTCTATATGGTAGCGCCGACAGGTAAAGAAGCCAAGCATTGGGACTTCTGGAACTTTCTCCTCACGCACAATTCAGTGTCGGCAATCACCTTCTGGGAGCTTCTGTATCATTGGTGATCATACAGGGCCTGCTCAGCGCTGGAGGAGCTCCTCTCTGGGTGATCTAGAGCACAAATGGGGGCAGCATCCAAAGGGGCGTGAGGAGTGATCTCATCTTTGGCATAACCTGCTAAATTATCCTGGACATCACCAACCAAGCCCCAATTGAGTGCCTGCTGTATGACAAATGTCAAAGAAGCCACATCTACAGTTTGCATTTCCTGGAGGCACAGTTCAATAGAGAGCCAGGGGGTGAAAAAAAAAGAAAAGAAAAAATAGGAAAGCTATAACATTTGAGCTTGAAATGTCACAGGGAGCCAAGGAAGTTGTCTGATGGATTGCCCTGTCATCTCCAAGCCAAAAGAAAAAAAACTTTCAGATCCATCAATTTGTTCCTGCCCTTTTAATCCAAACAATATTTTATAGCGTCAGAACGCAAAGAAATTATTTTCTTGGACGTTCAACTCTGTATGTGGATTGTTGAGCATTTAACCAGAAAGAAGCAAGTGGGAGCTGTAGGTAGAGTGTTGAGGAGTCAGATTGATCCAGATAATGAGTATAATATACTACACTATGTAGGAGAAGCCCCTGTGGTGACACTTGTCCATTCATTCATTCATGGAGGGACCACTGTTTACATGGCTCTGAAGAGACACCTGTGTGTACATACGCCATCTGCCTAGAGCGAAGACCATTCTTGCCTGCTGTGGGCCTGTCCTCCCCCTCACACAGGTTCACCAGCGTCTCAGACCCCATGGGGATATAGCACAGTAGGCAAAAGCCTCCCTCCCTTGAGAAGAGAAGATTGGCAACTTGCAGGCTGCCTTGCAAGAGCTTTGAGAGCAAGCACGTATGATGGCTTCAGAAGGAAGGCTTCCCAGTGAGGTGAGATTTGATGTGGGGATTTCCAGTCGTCAAACAAGTGCTGCCCTCTCTCGTCCCCCAGTCTCTGCACACTGCTTCTGCCTCCTCTGAGCAATGCTTCCTGGCTCCCCAGCTGCTGTGATCTCTTCCTCTCCCATCACGGGTGGCTCCTCTACCTCAGTCATCTGCTTTGGGGTATGTACTACCCATACGTGCACCTTCCTGTCCCACTAGACTGTGTCTATTTCCCTATACAACACCAAGCAAGGGCATCATCCCTCTTTATGACAAGGACGTCAATGGGGAGAAATGCAGAGTGTCCATTTCCCAGATCTCTTATGGCGTGAATGAAATCACACAGGTCAGAAAGCACAAGGAGTGATCAGAGAACAGTAAAAAGTCCAGCCTGGCTGGTGCAAACCAAGATATAACGCATGAGAAGTGAATGAAAGGAAGAGTCAGCCACACAGTTTCTTACAAAGTTCAGCACACTGTGTAAGCCCGCTGCTTCACTCCTACACACCTATCCATAAGAAATGAGAACACATTCATACAGAGACCTGGACATGAATATTCACAGAAGCTTTATTCATAATAGCCCAAAACTGAAGAAAACCCAAATGCCTACATCAATATGATGGGATACGACTCAACAATAAAATACAAAGGATTAAAGTACTGGTACATGCAGCGAAATGGATGAGCCTCAAAGGCATCCTGCTGAGGCTGGCATTGTGGCATGGTGGGTAAAGCCACTGTCTACAGTGCCAGTATCCCATTTGGGCACTGGTTTGAGTCCCAGTTGCTCCACTTCCAATCCCACTCCCTGCTAATGTGCCTGGGAAAGCACGGGGAAGACGGCCCAAGTGTTTGGGTTCCTGCACCTACATGAGAGACCAGGAAAAAGCTCCTGGCTCCTGGCTTCAGCCTGGTCCAGTTCTGTTCACTGTAGCCATTGGAGAGTGAACCAGCAGATTGAGAACCTGTGTGTGTGTGTGTGTGTGTGTGTCTCTACCTCTCTCTCTCTTTCTCTTTCTCTGTAATTCTGCCTTTCAAATAAATAAAATGAATCTTAAAAAAAAGGGCATCCTGCTAAGTGAAAGAAACCAAACATAAAAGACTGTATTGTCTGATTCTATTTATATGAAATTCTAGAAAATGAAACCACAGTGACAGGAGAAGAAGAGTGGTTGTATAGGACCACAGGTTTAGAGAGGATGTGTTGGAAAGGCAAGATCATCATAGGAACAAAAGGGACCTTTTTAACAAATAGCAATATATAAAGCTTGATTGTGATGATAGTTGCACAGCTACATACATATGCAATTCATTAAATGATATATTTTAAATGGGTGAATGTTATTGTGTTAAATTATACCTAAAGAAAACACTAAAAGAAAATTGGTCAGAATTCGGAGGCATTTGAGTACAATTGAAAGTGCTTGGACTTTGGTTCATTGGCTATGGAAGCTAAAATGTCTGAGAAAGGGAGAAATGGACAGCATCGGGCAGACAGGACTAGGCAGAGAAACGTCATTTAGTGAGACGAGCAGTGGCCTGGGTGGGGGGTGGGGGGATAGCCAGGAACACAGAAACGATGCGGCAGAGGCAGGAGGCTCAGCACCTAAAGTATCACAGACCCAGTGAATGAGGACTGACGAGGCTAATGCTGTGGCTGGCACTCCCAGGGTGGCAATCCTGGTGACAGATGTTGGTGCTGATCAGAGTCAAAACCAGGGTCTGGGCTGGGGTCCGCTTAGGAAGTGTCTGTCAGCTACGGCAAATCTCTTAAGAGCAGGGGTAAAGCTACTCGCGTTGATGATGAGAGAAGGCACACGACTTAGTGTGGGAATGGAATCCTGTGGACAGCAGTTCCTTCTATAAGGGCCAGCCCTCTCTGTCTATGTGCAATCTGTGAAAGTGAGCCATGGGCCTGGACAGATGAGTTAGACCTGGTTCCAGAGAGCATCTTGCCACCACAGGTGGGCCCCGGGGACACAACACGGGAGCCACTCAGGGACTGCGGGGCTGGATAGCAAACACGGGTTTGCTGTATATTCCTACCTACTTTACAATAGAAGCTTCTGCCTTGTGCCAACACAACTTGGCTTGAATAGTCCTCTAAAAACAGAAAGTCTACTGCATTGTGACTTCCTGTTCATTGGTGGACAGCTCTCAATGATGGTGATGAGGATGATAATGATGGTAGAAGGAGGAAGATGCGGAGGTGGGCAAAGAGTTGACTAACAGGTTTTGAGCAATCTCTGTGCTGGGCATTCTGCTAACCACTCTACATACTTTATTTTATTTAATCCTCAAAAGAACATGATGAGATGGGTACCTATGTGATGAAATAAAAGAGAAATATAATAGCTTGCTTAGGGTCATACAACTAGGAAGTTGCAGAGCTTGGATTTGAACTCATGTCATCTGACCGCAGAGCCTGCACAAGAGTAGAAGTTACTGCTTGCTAGTGATTTCATATCTGCCAATCTGTAATTCCTCATTCTATTTTCTTTAGGGCTCTAAATCAGTAGACAGAAACTCTTTCTTCTTTTTACATCTTTTCAAATGTATTGACAGCAAAAACTATCCTTCCTCTGAATTTTATCTTCTGTAGGTAAAATATATTCCATTCATTCTAATGTTGCATGAGATGAGATATTTCCTGCATTCTCACCATCTTGGTCACCCTCTGTTGAACGTGCCCAGGTTTGTAATAATTCTCATTGAAGGTGAAACCTGGAAATAAACATAATACTTCAGGTATGATTCTACTAGCATGGAGTAAAGTAAGACGATGGTTCCTTGTTTTGGGTGAAGCAGATGGTAGAAGAGCAAGCCTGGGGAAAAGACCATTTATAAGGGGGGTAAGGATGATGTTGAGTCAGAAAAGGGTGCAGGAGACTGTGGATTCCTAAGGAGATTACAGGAAGGGTGTGCTCTTGAAGTGCCAAGAAAACCAAGAGAAGAGAGAGTTTCAAGAAGCAGGGGATAGTTTGCAATGTTAAATTTTGCAGAGTTAGAGGAGATAAGAACTGAAAGACGGAAAGATCTGCTGGTTTAGAAAGAGCAATTGGGAAGAAATACAGGCATTATGGAAAGAGTGAGCAATGAACCAGCAAGGGTGACTGCCTGTTGTTGTCTCTGGTTACAAAAGGAAGGGGGGAGGAGGACAGTGGCCTGGGGAGGTGGAGCAGGCATCAGGGTTTTGTAAAAGATCATGTTTATATGCAGGGGAGTTAGGAGGAGTCAACATAGAGGAAGGAGTGAGTGGAGGTGGGAAGATGGAAGTTGCTGTAGCAGGTGTAATGTGGATGAAACAGGTGAGATGGGAGTTAAAGGATTCACTGTGAAGACAGAGAGAGAAATATGTGAAGGTGCAGAGAAAAGCACTAGCCCTTACTTAGTACCCCATGGTGTACAGATTCTACGTGTTCATTATCCCATTCGATCAGACACCCAACTATGAGAAAGCTATTACTACTTCTAATTTACAAGCGAGACAGTGGAAGCTCAGAGAAGGGAAGTGGCCTTCCCAAGGCTGTAAAAGGCCTAAGATTTTCTGATTTCTAGTTCCTTTTCCTCAGCTCTATTGTTGAAGTCTATTTCACTGTGCACTGGAGAGCTCAATAAGGTGTGAATTGATTCCATGTTCCAAAAGGCAGACAAGGAAGAAAAGTGTGTTGTTGAGAAGGGTTAGGAGCTAAGGAGAGCTGAGTTTGAACACACAGTTGTAGAACGCGATTCAATGTGAAATGAATAGAAAGAGTGCCTGGCCACATGAAGAGCACCAATGAAGAGAGTCTAAGGTTGCACTGCTCCCAAGGAGCCAATGCCAACCTTCTCTTGAACCCTGAGAAACTATTATCCACCCACCAATTCCACTACACGCCGTGAGTGTTGCTGTGCCCAAGAAACAGTAAGTGACTCAGAGAGGAAGTGGTGTGTGGCCAGAGTCAGGATTGCAGCCGTGCAGGGTATAATGTGACCAGAGAGTAAAGACTCTACAGAGACCCGTTAGCGATGAAGAGGGCTGTATGGACACGGCTGGGGTGAGAAGCTCTCTTGAGGGGGTTCCGCTTAGAACTCCACATACGTAAGCATGGTAGTGATGGTAGCTACATAAACTCAGAAACCTGGCCGTTAATGAACATACTGGGGTAAAGTCAAGTCCCATTAATAGAAGGGCAGGAAAGCTTTTCCAGAAGGGCAGAAAAAGGAAGCTTCTGTCAAACTGGACGTGGAAAAGGGACGTGACAGAGCACTGAAGCTGTCCACGGGAGATCAAGTCAGGACACAGTTTCTAAAGCCCAAGCCAGGTAGAGAGGGTAGTACAAAGGGAGGAATGGGTAGAATTGGACAGCTGGATGAGACATAGAGAACGGAGAAGAAGAGAAGTCAAAGTTGATCTTTGATCGTGAGTAAAATGGTATCAACACAAAGTTACATGTAAAGGATCAAAGTTTATGAGAAGAAGCAAATTTTTTTAAAGATTTATTTTATTCATTTGAAAGATGGAGTTACAGAGAGAAATAGAGATAGAGACAGAGAAAGAGAGGTGTTCCATCTGCTGGTTCACTCCCCACATGGCCACAATGGCTGGGGCTGAGCCAATCCGAAGCCAGGAGCTTGGAGTTTCTTCCAGGTCTCCCACGTGGGTGCAGGGGCCCAATGACTTGAGCCATCTTCTACTGCTTTCCCAGGTGCATTAGCAGGGAGCAGGATCGGAAGTGCAGCAGCAGGGATGTAGGCACTGCAGGGCTTGAACCCACTGTGCCATAGCACTGGCCCTAAAGCAAATTTAAGAGAGCTCAGAAGGCCGGCACTATGGCTCAATAGGTTAATCCTCTGCCTGCGGTGCCGGCACACCAGGTTCTAGTCCCGGTCGGGGCACCGGATTCTGTCCCGGTTGCCCCTCTTCCAGGCCAGCTCTCTGCTGTGGCCCGGGAAGGCAGTGGAGGATGGCCCAAGTGCTTGGGCCCTGCACCCCATGGGAGACCAGGAGAAGCACCTGGCTCCTGCCTTCGGATCAGCGCGATGCACCGGCCGCGGTACGCCGGCCGCAGCGGCCATTGGAGGGTGAACCAACAGCAAAAGGAAGACCTTTCTCTCTGTCTATCTCTCTCACTGTCCACTCTGCCTGTCAAAAAAAAAAAAAAAAAAAAGAGAGAGAGAGAGAGAGCTCAGAAGACTGTGCATAGATCTCCAGAAAAGCAGATGCAAATTCTCATAGACAGACCTGCCTAATGATGATGCAGAGACCTTGTGTCTCCTTGAGTGTGTATTTCAAGGCAGAGAAGCAGAAGGCCTATTAGGAGTTTTGGGTTACACCAAGGGAGACCATGGGGAGCTATAGAACTATCTACTAGAACGGTAGAACGAAGAGCAAGACCTGTGTGTGTGAAGGGTGCTCTGAGTCAGGCAGGGAGTACAGAAACTTTTTTAAAAAGATTTTATTTATTTGAGAGGCAGAGCTACAGAAAGAGAGAGGGAAAGACACAGAGAGAAGGCTTGCATCCTGTTGGCTCACTCCCCAAATGGCCACAACAGCAGGAGCTGGGCCAATCCAAAGCCAGGAGCTTCTTCCAGGTCTCCCACGCAGGTGCAGGAACCCAAGAACTTGGACCATCTTCCTCTGCTTTCCCAGGCCATAGCAGAAAGCCGAACTGGAAGAGGAGCAGCTTGGACACCAATCAGTGCCCATATGCAATGCCGGTGCTGCAGGCGGAGGCTTAGCCTACTCTGGCCACAACGCCAGCCCCTTGAACACGGAAATTTGGAGTTCTTTCAGGAAATTGTCAAAATTCCTTTGCTCCCATGATTCTGTTCTCAAAGGGTATCAGAGTTGGACCAAGTGCCCAGGCCATATCGCTGAGGTCACAAAAACCTGGTCTGGATCACCTGCTGCCCACTGGCATGTAACCAGTCTCACAGAAAGCCAGTAGACTCCCAGAGGACTTTGGCCACCAGCTGGGACTTTACAGCAAACACATGAGGGGAAACCCATTAGAAAGCATTTCCATCTGTGTACAAATATTTTAAAACTGCTGGTATTTGAGGAGTTGAGAGATTGGCAGCTGCCTGGAAGAATGTCTAACCCCAGTTACACTTGAAATCTTGATTCAGTTAGTGACAGCATTTTTCTGAACCCCAACCGAGCTGTGTGATCTGCCGCACACGAGTACATATAGGGATAATGTAGGTGAAATTATCCAAGCACATGCAGGTGGAGGCCCATCTGTGTAGTCACAGAGAGTCTGAGTTTCCCAACCCGAGTCTGAGTCCAGGCAACCTCACTTGCTTGCTTTGCAAAAGCAGGCAGGCCTCAGAGTCCCAGGTCCAGTTTCCCATTCAGCCCACTCCACAGTGGAGAGAATAAAGGGGATCAGTCTGCTAAAATGAACCAAATTGCACAAAATACTTCATAAATTATATGCTATGGCATTGCCAATGCATGGCAAGAGAATCTTCTTTAAGTTGGACTCTAGAGCTAGGAGTTCAACTATTTGGCAAAAACCTTCCCTGTATGGCTTTTTCCCTCGTCCTCCATTCCTGACTCAGAAAGGAAGCACGGCTCCCTTTGCCAATCCTCCTTAGCCAACTTTAGCAGAAAATTTCAAAGCCCTTCACCCTCTAAAATGAGTTTTGAACTAAGTCTGGAGATAGACTTAGAGAGTTGAGTGAGATGAAACAAATAACTCATGTGGGGGGTCTATGTGTCATATTCTTGGGAGATAATTCCAAGATCTGACTCTGTGGGGAGCAACTGGGAGCAACTCGGACTAGACTAAGTTACTGGAATTAAGACTTATTCTATGCATCTGCTTTCCCATAATATGGCGCTGAGAAGGGAGTAGCAACTTCTGCGCAGCTGCCTCTCGCTAGCTTGGGTGATGACCTGCAGGAGCTGATCCTGCTCCTGATTGCAGGAGAGCAGCGTACTCGGCGTGTGGGCAGCAGAGTTGGGATTGGTAGAAGAGGACTATAAAGGAGGAGAGAGACAACATGCACCAGGAACATCTAAGAGGAACATCTATCTGAAGGAACACCTGTGCAGCCCCCGAGAGAGCCGGCCGGCGGTGTGCCGCTCCCCCGCGGAAGTGGGGAAAGTGGCTAGGGGGAACCGCCCTTCCACGGAGGTGGAAGGACCAGCAGCAAACCCGGGGAGGGCCGAGCAGATAAAAGAACAGCGCAGGGTCCTGTGTCCTTCCTCCACGAAGAGGGGGAGCGACAGACTCCCTTTGGCCCAGAGCTATCAGAAAACATCCATGTGGTCTTGGTTTCAGAGTCCTTTATAAAGTATCCCCTCCAGGCCCATTCCGCTAGCTGTGGGGCACTTCCCCATTTAACATACAAAATGGAATCTGCACCTCAATCAGACTCTGGAGTTGAAGTTGCTATTCCCACTTAATAGATGAAGAGACTGAGGCTTAGAAAGCTGAAAAAAGTGCCCGGAGTCACACGTAGCAAAGTCAGAGCTGAGATTTTTAACCCTATCTTAAAGTCCATTCCTCTTTCCACTCTTTCATCCATAAAAAAGAAAAGTATTCATGAACCACGTGGATCAGACTTGGCTCCTTTGCATGGTGGTTCAACTTAAAGCTTTACTAGATCTGCCCGTCTGTCAGCAGGGATGACATGGACAAGTTATCTGGTGAAGGGATTGCACAGCTCAGGAACAGACCCATCTGTGGATGGACCCCATGTTATATAAAAACAATGTCATTGCAGATCAAGGAGAACAGAACAGATGGCTCAATGAATCTTGCAGGAACCATTCTTAAGACATAAGGAAAAACTAAATTGGAATTCTTCACAGTTTATTCGAGATCCATTTCATGCCCCAACATTTTAATTTTTTTCTTTAAAGATTTATTGATTTATTTATTTTAAAGTCAGAATTATAAAAGAGAGGTCTTCCATCTGCTGGTTCACTCCCCCAAATAGCTGCAATGGCAGGATCTGTGCCGATCTGCAGCCAGGTGTCAGGAGCGTCTTCTGGATCTGCCAGGTGGGAGCAGGGGTCCACCCTCCGCTGCTTTCCCAGGCCATTAACAGGGAGCTAGATTGGAAGTTTAGCAGCTGGGACTAGAACTGGCATCCATAAGGGATGCCGGCACTGCAGAAGGCAGCCCAACCTGCTATGCCACAGCGCCAGCCCCTTATACCCCAACATTTTAAAGTTGGATAATAGCAAGAGTTGCTGAAGAAGAAAGCAAGTGTCACTGGTGGTGGGAGTGTAAGTTGACGCCATCATGATGTAAAATGGTGCATTGTCTAGTACATCGGAAGACGTGCCTGTGACCCTCAAGCACATTCCTAAGTACTTCAGCAAGTTCATGGGAAATGGAATAAAAAATAGATTTATTTATTTATTTTCAATTTATCTGAAAGGCAGGAGACAGAGGTGGACAAACACACAGAGAGCTTCCATCTGCTGCTTCACTTCCCAAATGCCTACAACAGCCATGGCTGGGCCAGGCTGAAGTCAGGTCTCTGAAGTGGATGGCAGGGACTCATGTACTTGGAGAATCCCCACTGTTGCCTCCCACGGTTTGTATGAGCAGACAGCTAGATTTGGAAGTGGGGCCAAGACTCGGACCCAGACACTCCAGTATTGAATGTGGGCATCCCAAGTAACAACCGAACTGTTATGCCAAACACCCACCCTGGGGCAAAATTTTTGAAATCTGTGCAGACAAGGGCTCCTCAAAAAGTTCATGAAACTACATATTATGAAAAAACAATGCGTGGATTTCAAAATTTTGTTCATCAAGATAAATTTATCCTTTAACCTCATTGTTCTATAAACACTTGGAAGTGCCCTAGAATACCATGGAAGAAAAATCACTCGATCTGTGCAGCAAGTGACATTGCAAAGAGTGCTCACAGCAACATTGCCATCATGGAGAAAAATGCCGGAAACAAACCAGCAAACGGAATGTTCATTAACAGGAAATGGATAAATAACAGGATGTATTTCTACATGGCAACACGCACAACCATGGAAAGAACAGGTGCAAATTTCAGTCCCCAGGAAGTGCACAAACAGGCTACTGAGCAAATGAGCAAAGACTGAGCTGCACAGCCATGCACATGCGCATTGAGTTAAACCATTTATATAAAATTCAAAAGCATAAGCTGATGCACAGCACATTGTTTGGAGTACATAGCTAAGAGGCCAACGATAGAGAGAAACAAAAGAATAACAAACTCAGGATTAAAGATGGGAGTCAGCCCTTCTGGTAGGAAGGAGACTGGGGCCTCCCAACAACTGGACAGGGATGTTCTCTCTCTCCATTTGGGTAGTGCCCGTGTTGGTATTCACCTTGTGTGTGCTAGATAGGCTGTTTTCCAAACACAAGTTTGGTAGAGAAATGGACAAGGAAAATTAATATTTGCCATTCGGAGTGAATAGTGTTCTAGCGCTCTCGCCACACATCCTGACCTGGTACTCAGCTCAGCTTCTCTTACTGGGCTGTGTAAGGCCTGGCACCATAGCTAGAACAACTATAGATGCTTAATAACTGCTTGACAAAAGGATGAACGGTGAAAGATTGGTTGGATTGACGAGGGGCTGGATGGGTGAATGAATAGGGTGCAATATGAACGTAGGCCATAGAAGCTCAGTGGCAACCGAGAGAGAGAGGCTGAGGCTGAGACTTGAGATCTGAGCAGCGTTTCCCTTTCCTCCATCTCCTCGATGCACTGAATCAGATAAAATTAGGGTCATCTAATTTAACAGCAGCTTAATTGAATCCCTCTTTATTGAATAGAAAGAAGAGAATGAGTGTGTTCCTTCTGCACAACCCTCCCTCCACCACCCGTCCTCACCTGGAGGATCGCTGCTTCTCTCTTGACCCCCTCGTCCCTTGCCCTGACCCCTGTTCCCTAATCCATGCCAATTCAACCCTTTGAATGTGCTTTGGCTGTGGGCACTCTTTGCTGATTTGCCCTCCTGGGCTCTTCTGGGCTGTAGGTTTGATGAAGGGAAGCGTGTGTGTTATTCATTTGTTAACCCTGAGCCTGTCGACGCACTTGGCAGATCTCATGTGCCAGACAGCACACAACTTCTTTCGAAAGGAACAGACACAGAGGTGCAGACTGTGAAAAGCACTGATCTAAAGTCTACGTCTCAAAACACAAGTATGAATACATTAGCAGAATTGAGTTCTTGAAATCAAAGGAAAAAGGAGGCAAGACAATAACATGTACTCTAGGCCAACAATGGCTAAGATGTTTTTTAAAAGCCATGGAAATCAAGCCCTGAAGTCTTGCTAAATCCCCTTGCTAAGCCAAGCAAGTCTCCACACACGGGACACCTAGCAGGCTATGTGCAACCCAGGAGAGGGTGGCACCATACAATTTGGCTGGGATCCCTCTGGAAGATGGAATATAAGTTGGCTCTGTGAAAGTGGGGCACTCCAGGTGAAAGTTCTTTTTTTGGACTTTATCCCTGGAATACACATCAGTGCACCCTGGAAGGGACAGGCAGGTGACAAGGCCGGGAAGAGATGTCCCCCACAGAGAAGCCTGAACACTGAACTTGATCATGCCCTCCTCCCACAGGCCACTGTCTGCACTGATACCATGCTCATTTGGGGGCCGGCGGCCAAAACCCCGAGGAAATTCTTCTGGCAGATACTTCCAGAAACTCCTCAGCAAAAATTCTATCTCAGTTGCTTTATTTATTTGTTTGTTTATGTATGTATTTATGCGGGCATACATTAAATGCTTCCTTGCATCCAAATGTAAAAACAGAACTTGAAAAGATCAAATCGAATTCCTTCCTCCTTTGGAGAATTGTCACCCTCTGCTGGTTTACTGTTGTTGCTACCGTTCTCCAGGAACGGGATGAGCATGACAATAAAACACAGTTATGAAAGATCTTCAGATAGTTTGTGGAAAATGCCTATTATGAAAAACCTTTGCACAGATTTCAATTTCTTTGCACCAAAGCAAGCTTATTTTTAAATTCCATGTCCCATGAACCTTTTGAAGTACCTTCATACGATGTTTGCCTAACATTACAACAAAGCAGTTACAACCTGCTGACCACACACTATGTGCTGGCACCATCTTGATCAGTGAATGCGCATTATGGCTGTAATAAGTCATAACAGTGCCCTGAGGGTGAAATTGCTATGCCCATTTTCTAGATGGGAAAACTGAGTCTTTAGAGATCAAATAGCCCACACTAAATAAGTCCAGAAACACTGGGCTCTCTGCAGGCATGGTCAGTTGCTTCTACCCACTGTGAGAACGAACCACAACAGCCAAGTCTATTCAACCATGGGAAATGCATGGGCTGGAATCAGCACAGCCACGGCTACCTTGCATCTCAATATTTCTCCTGATTGAATTTTGTCTGGAGGCCACACAGAGCATGAGGGCTTGGAGAATGTTCACTGAAGAAGACTCCCACGCATCTTTCCTCTTTCGTTTTCCTCTCTTTCCTTTTCCTTACACCTTTCTGCCTGGAACATTTTTCAAGCGCTTACTTGTACCAAGCATTGTGCTATGGGCTGGGATACAGAGACAGAAAAGACAAGGACTCACACTCAGGGACCTTGGCATCTGCATGTGGGGATACATCACAGCACAGCCTGAGAAAGGCGACTCAGACTCCAGGGAAAAGACAGGGAATTCTCTCTGCGTTTGTCATAAGCCTGCAGGGCCATGTTGCCAGAGGCAAGGGGGTCTCGCAGGTGCATGTGTCTGGCATGTGAGGGTGAGTCTGCAAATGAACCAAAGCACATTATGCAAAGGGAGGATGGTAGGATCACAGAGGAAGAGGCTTCAAGCCAGGGGGTGCGGTGAGAGAGAAGTACAGAGTGACTCCTGGTACCCGGGGAGGAGGGAAGGGGCTACCGATCAGGGACACGGTGATGGGCAGATTCCCCGTGGGAGGTCACCCCCCGCACCCCACCACACTCGGCCCCCCACCTCACAAGGAGGATGTTGACTTCTCTCTCCTTTGCCCTTAATCTTGCCACTAAGAATAGAAAATGTAAATCAGCAGTGGAGAGTAGGTCGGGCCGGAGCTTGCCTGTGGAGTGGAGGGGGAAGATCCATTCCAATATTTATTTATTATTATTATTTCGAGGAGGGGGGGAAAAAGCCAGAGATATTTCCAAAATGTCAACACTATTAAGGAAATCTGAACACCTTAATCCATTTAAATGTCAGCCAGAACCAGGCGCGGGTTTTCAGGAGAGGAGAATGAGGAAGCCAGGAGGGGCAGAGGGAATTAATGCCAGATTCCACATAATCTATCAAAGTTTCTTTCTTTTCTTAATATATTAAATATTAAATGCTTCTTTGCATCTGAGTGAGAGAGAGGAGAGAGAGGGACCAGGGTGGAACTCATAAATGCCTAGATAATTGGTTTTGAGGGTTTTTTTCCTTCTTTCTTTCTTTCTTCTTGGCGGATTCTCAATTTCCCTATAAAAGAGAAAATTCATTTCCAGCCGCTAATGTAATGTCAGCGTGCTGTTTACTAAGCATGGATGATGTATAGGGGGACACTACTTTCAGAGGACTACTTAATGATGCATAGAATTAAATCCTGAGCTCCTCAGCTGAGCCTCCTCCCTCCCTCCTGGTTCCCAGGCTCCCAGTGCATCCTGGGAGAAACAGGGTTGGCATAACCTGTCTCCTTGTTGCTAGAACTCTGGGGCTTCTGCCGAGGAAGCTTGGAAATGGCCCTTTGACCCCAGGAGACATGTTTGCCCTTGGAATGGCCAGGGAGGAGCGCCTGGGCACTGAGGAGCCATGCACGGTGATTGGAGATGGCCACTGGACGCTCAGGGAGACAGCAGGGTGTTGGGGTGCAAGGAGGGTAGCCAGGGGCAGGGCAAGTCGGACAGCCCTCATAGGCAAAGGGCTGTGCAGGAAGAGGTAGCGGTGGAGTTTCTCTGAGCTCACGCTCTGCCCCCTGGGGCCCACAGCCTTCAGCAGCCAAGGAAAGTCGATGTGAGCAGCTCAGCAGCGTGCCGGGGGCCTGAGAGGCTTCGTGGGCCCCACTTTGGGTCCTTCCCCTCACTGGGCTGCCCAGGGTTGCTGTTAGCTAAGACTGCTCCCGCGGGACGGCGGGCAGCCTGGGTCAGCCTGGCTCCCCCACCCCACCCCCACCCCCACCCCCACCCCCACCCTGGAGGAGCTGCACCCTGCAGAGAAACTGGCCCAGCTTCCTCCCAGCCAGGCCTCCCCAGGACACCACTCACTCTGGTTGGCCTGCCTGCCTGGTTTCTGGGTAATTGGAAGCCAAGATGGAAACAGACAATGGGATGGGTAGACTGAGGAGTGAGGGGCAGCCTTGGCTCTCCCACGAGGGGATTTGGGGCAGAGCTATGCAGACAGGCAGCCCTCTCAGAGTCTCTCCCAGGGTCACTTTGTCCCCACCCATCTCCGCCTGGAACATCTCCACTGGCCTTTCTTTGGCTTCCTGGGCATCTGGAATCACTGGCTGCTGGCACTTTCTGCCACCTTCTAGGCTGCTCCACTTCCAAAGTCGCTTGCCTGGGCTCCCAGTCTGCACCCTGCGGGCTTCTGCAGGAATCTCAGACTCATCCCTCTGTGCATTTTCCCTCCCTCTGCAGGCCCTGACCTCCAGGACTCCAAAGCCACAGCTCTCCTCTAGTCACTCGCGAGTGTTCCCAGGTCTTGCGGCGCGGGCAGCCACCTGTGGGGCCCTGCAGGGTAGGTGCCCTGCCCCTACGGCCACTTCAGTGTCATTGCCCGTACTCGGCGGCCCTCCCTCACCACCCCATTTCTGCCTGCGCAACTGCTGTTCTTTCAGGCTGCCAGATTAGAAAGCTCAGCCTCATTATCACTGTCTCCCTTCTCTTCTCTTGAAGTTTTAATGTCTCCTGCCTCACTCCTGCCTGCTCACCCCTGACCCAGCTTCTTCATTCAGGTCTTGGGCCAAGACCCCCACCAGCATCTCCCCATCAGACTCTCAAGCCATCCCAGTCCATCCTAAGGCCTGCCTTATTTTCACAAAACACCATTTCCAGCACATTCTGTAGAGTCTGGGCACCACCCAGCTGCACAGCCCTGAGCAGATGCCACTTCACAAGACAATCAAGGCCCAGGGGAGCAACTTTGAGCACCAGCTGAGTCTGGAAGGACCCTCCAGACCACCTCCTCCTTGGCAAAGGATGTTTGAAGAAATTTAAGAGTTTCCAGCCTAGAGGAAGGAGCCTACACAGTTGCAGAGCTGGATCTGAAAATCTAAGGGGATGAGATGCTGGTTGATTGACACTGACAGACGGATCTGGAACCTGCGGACAAGAGAACCTGCAAGCTACATTGCACCAGAACTGCCCAACAGGCAGATGCACCTCACAGTGAAGGAGACCCTCCTCTCTCTATAGGTGTCCCCGCAAAGGCTGAAGATATGATAGACTGAACTCATAGGACTGGAGAGGCAGGGGGAGTTCTAGAAGGGCTTTGGAGTTCCTCCCCACCCCCAGGCTCTGTGATGCCGTATGTGACACCAAGACCCTCCTTCCTCCAGCCTCACCTCTGGTTCCGCCTCTTCCCTAGCATCCCAATGTGCATCCTGGGAGTCCAGATTCTTGGCTGTTCACAATACTGTGGGCCCATGTGGCCCTTACTGGCCTCTCGCTCATCCATCAGACCCCTTCCTCCAGGAAGTCTGCCCTGCTCAGCCTTCTCTGCTCTCCCATCTGACTCACAGCCATTCAACAACACAGTCTTTCACTGTACTTCCTGCCCCATCATCAACTTTTTAAAGGATGAATGACATTGACTTGCTATGCTATATGAAATCCAATGCCTCTTTTGCAGTCTTGCGGTAGTTACCAAAGATCCTGGCACACACTGACCAGTAATAAAAACTTAATCAGTTGATTGATTAAACACTGTTACCTGCACATTTTCACTGCCCGCCTTGAGTCTTGCTGTCAGCCTTGGCGGCTAAGAAATGTTGTTCAAACAGTCTGTGCGTGGCTCTCCTACATGGAAGGAACAGAATGCCAGCTCCCAAGCATGACCCTAAGCCACTTTTTTCAAATGCTCCTCTTCCCCTCATTATACTCTGGCCAAACCATGCTCCATACCATGTATCCATTCCCACTGCTCCCCTTTCTGGAATGCCCTTTCCATCTTTGTCCACCTGGAAAATTCCTATTTGCTTTTCAAAAGGCAACTCAGAAATCACCTCCGAGGAGCTTTTCCCGATGACCTCTAAGGCAGCTCCTTCACTCCCTCCGCTGTGCTCCCATGGCACCTTGAGCAGATCTCCATTATATCACTCACCGTATTTTATTATAGTTAATTGTGTACACATCTGCCTTCCGAACTGTATGACATGCTTGTCCTTCAAGGGCAAGGACAAGGTCCCACCCACCCCTCACCCCCTCTAGTACCCAGCAGAGTGTATGTCACAGAATTAGTAATTAACAGGAACAGGAGAAAAAGAGGGAATAAGGGGAGGCACAGAGGGAAAGGGGGAATGAAAGAAGGGAGGGGAGAAAAGGGAAGATTAGGGAAGGCAGAGAAGGGGAGGAGAGGGGAGGGGAGGGGAGGAGAGGGGAGGGGAGGGAAGAGAAGGGGATAGGATGTATCACAGGTAATGGGAGTGTTACGACAAGGATCTCATGAGGCAGATTCATTTGGCCCACAGGTCATAAGTGACCAAGAAGAAGGCACTTTGCAAAGCTTCAAGGGTCTAGAAAAGAAGATCTTTGCCTTCTCTCAGAAGCAGTGACTCTCGTCTGAACAGAACCAATACACGCTTAAGGATTCCTTGCATTGCAGTCCAGGCGAATTAAAGCAAATCTCTCATTCTCTCTCTCTCTCTCTCTCTCTCTCTCTCTCTCTCTCTCTCCCTCTCTCTCTTCAGGGTCCCCGGAGCCCCTCTTGCATGAGGCAGAGCTATTTCCTAGAATAATGGAGATCTTGGAGGATGACATAACTTGGTGAAGGGATTTGAGAGTATGCCTTGCCCTGGAACTACAGTTCATTCTGCCCGTCGAGTGGGAAGGTGGTTCCCAGGCTCCTGCTGGTAGTGGATGAGTTGAAGCCAGTTCCCTGCAGACTGGTCTCCAGGAAATCTCTGGCCTGGACTCCCTGCTTAGTCTGTGCAGTTAATCAGAATAATCCAGCGGGGCCAGAGCAGAGACTAGGGTATACTCTGGCAGATGTTTCTGAATACCTGTCTCTCAAAAAATCAATTTGATCCTTGATTATGGCAGAATTGAGAAATCACCCAGAAACATCTGGAACTGAGTCTGTAGGAGTTTGTACAAAAACATACATGGCTGGTGACCTAGCTATGAGGTGGTTTTTCATGGAAGCCATTTTGCAGGATGAAACGGCAGGGACCTCATGAAATAACTCCCCACCACAAGGAGGAAAACCTGTCTAGGTGAACCAGCCCAACAGTCAACCAAGCTGAGAGGTCAGCAGTGTTCTGTGTGCAGTCTTGCAGTTACATGAGGGACTTCGATCTTGAAGGCACAACTACCCCTTGGGCATCTCAGAGTGTTCAGGAAGAGGGAACACAGAGATGCCATGACCAGGGAGGAGCTCAAAGATCCACTTACAAGGCAGCTGCCATCCTCCAAACCCACAGACGTGAGACTCAAGGCATCAAGAATCAAGATCACTGTTTTGTGATTGCTGTTGTTTTCCCTTTTTGTTTTTGTGTAAATACAGAAAGCAATTGCTCAGGCCAGAGGAAGAGAAAACAAAATAACCCTGGCAGGGGGCTGATGGCTATGACACCACACAGCCCAGCTAAGTAAAGGCTCTAAGTGTGCGGCATGCAACCCTAAAGACAAAAGGTTTCACCTTGGAGCCCTGGCAATGGGCCCAAGAGCAGAGAAGACCTGGAGTACTCCCAAGACTGAAGTGGCTCAAAGGCCTGCTATGGAGGTCAAAACAAATTCTTGCTCCCTTAGGGGCATTCAAAACAAGGGCTCTCAAAAGGCCCCTAAAAAGAGCTCTGGTCACTGCCAATTTTGTACTGTCTTGTGGTGTAGACACAGTCTCGATTTTCTTCCATTAAATATTAATTCCTTTAGCCTGTGTCTTCTAGATCTTACCCTTTGACACACCATCCTATTTATAATAAATGTACAATATAAGTATTGTATACAATATAAGTATTGTACAATATAAGTATCCAATATATAATATCTCCCTCCTCAACTCTCCCATCATCCAACTTACCTCCATTGCAGACCATCCTCCTTGAAAAAAAACAAAACCTCACATCGGGCTGGCCCGAGGAGAGGGGGAAGACCACACAAGATCTGCCCACCCCCCTGTCCGTGTTTCCCTCTGCTCAGCAGGTCTTGCCCACAGACCGTCAGATCACGAGCAGCTCCAACCCTGGCCCACTGGACTCAGGCAGGCCTACCTCTTCCTGCCCCTCCTAGGATCCAATTTCCCGGTTCCTCTAAGTCTAGGTCTGATCTGATCATCTCCTTTGGGTCTGAAGGTGAACAACAGATGTGAGGAGAGGGACTACGCATCCCTGGGGCCTCCTCAAGTCACTGGGGCAAGAGAGTTCCACACAAGTCCTTGGTTTTAGGAGACTTCCGAGACACACACACACACACCCCCCACGTCAACTATATGGAGAGCATCGTGAACAAGCTTCTGTGGTCACACGACACTGTACCCTGTACTTCTGCCTCCCTGTAACTCTGCCTTTCAAATAAATAAATAAATCCTTAAAAAAATTACTCTATGGGTTTTTTTTTCAAAGTTAAAAAGCCAATATTTTAAAAATCCTATCCTGGGACTGTGACAACATCAAGGAAACTTAACCCCTGTGCATGGCTTTTGAGACAGTCACAGATGACTAAGGTGAGAAATTCGCAGTGGGGAGGGATTCCCAACTGTTATTCTCCTGGCCAGGAGTGGGGGAAGGCCCCTCGCACAGGGAGTGGGCAGGGGGGTGGCAGGAAGGGGAGCTGAGAAAACTGAGGAGCTGAATAGAAGTGGCCAGGCTGGGAACTGTGACCCCATGCCCTCCTCGGGCCTCCCGCAAGGGTGCTTCCCATGCACACCCTAGGTGATTAAACATCAGAAGGCACTGAGGGGCCCTGAGCAGGGGAAGGAGGCCGCGCGGGTCAGGCTCTCCGTCCAAAGTCTCCCTTGATCTTCTCCCAGTGGGCTCTAGAAATGGTGTGCCTCCATTTCCCCATCTGTAAAGCAGAGTAACCATATCTGACAGCCGCTATGCCTCTCTGGGACAGAACCTGCTAAGTGACTTGCACGCATTCCCTTACTCGACTCCAGCAGTCGGGTCCTGTTGTGCATCCCATCATATTGATGGAGAACTCCAGGCCTGGAGAGGTTAAATAGCCAAGCAGATGTCACAGGGCGCACCTGCGCCCCACACCCACGTCTGGTGCTTTGTCTGAGGCGGTTCAGCAGCCCTGGTACCTCATCCCTTTGGAATGCAGACGTCCCTGTGGCTCTCTGCCCTCCGAGGTTGGTCTCTTAGTCAACAGGCTGGGGGCAGAAAGAGGACAAGGGATTTCCCCAGGGACTAAGTGGGCCTGTAGGGGTACTGGGAAGTTCGTCAGTGATAAACATGCATGCACGTAGATGTCTCCTGCTACGTAGGCATTTCTGCTCTAAGGGGACATCAAACCATTCCTGGACAGTGTGTATTGTGGAAAAACAAGGCATGGACTTCCGAAACTTGGAGCAGCAACCCAAAGCTACATTTCAATTACACACTTCTGTCAACTTTTTGAAATCCCCTCACACAAAATGCTCTTTTGACTTGAACAGCATCCTAACATGCAAACAGAGGAAGGGCTCCTCACCTATAAAACAAATGTGAAAACGCCTGGCTTGCAGGGCTCATATGAAAATGCAGCAATTAAAGGAGAACTCCTAGGACAATGCCAGGCATGCAATCCACCCTTTCATAGATGCCAGGTCCCTTCCCAGCGCTTGGAAATTGATGGCCCCGGGAGGAAGTCGGGACTATATAGGGTCTTTCAAATGCATCCCACAGGGCTGGGCTTTTCCTCTGAGAGCCAGCCCAACTCTGCATCCTGCACCAGCTCCCTGGGCATCCTTTCCACCTTCAACAACGTGACACTGTGCTTTAGGGAAAGCGTTTGGAAGAAGAGCCCTAGTTTGGAATGGGTAAGGATGCTTCGGGATGATAAGACGCAGAGGTGTTTAGGGCGGGAAAGGCTCATGTCCCTGATGGGAAGGAAGGAGGATAGCACTGAGAGACATGCAGATGAGCGCCCACAAGCTGAGGAACATGTGCAACATGTACACACACATGTGCACACACATGTGGCTTGGTGGACCACGCCTCTGGCAGCAGTGGTCTCAGCAAATGGGTCAATGAGTCCCTGCTCACTCTAACAAAGAGCTGTTCAGGCAACCTGCTCCTCCAGGAAAGCCTCACTCCTGTTTAGGGACTCTTTTGAGAAAGAGCAACCTGTGGTTTAAAATATAGTCTATGTGCTATATATATATATATATATATATATATATATATATATAAACATAAGGGCTCTGTTGCAATATAGCCAACAATGCCTGAGGACCAGCTCCCTTGAGATGCCCTTTAGTGCCCTCAACTGCCTGTGATGTGTCTCCACTGCTCCCCAGGACCCCACTTTGATAAACAGAGCCTCCAATCAGAGAAGGAAGCTATACAGGGTTGGAGGTTGGCAGGCGGGGGACTGTGGTGGACCCTATGCTCACACAATGGGAACATTGGCCATTGCAGCTGTGGAAGGCAGATCACCTGGGCCTCTACAGACCAGCCTGGGCTGTCACCTCCAAATTTCTTACTTTGTGAGAGAGTATAAGAGCCCTGCTTGTTTAGGCTGCCACTGTCGGGATTCTCTGTCCCACGAAGGTCACCTCACACCCTAAGTGATCCATCATGCTACCCACCTCTCTCCTGGCCTCCTGTACCCCAGGCTGACCTTGTGGTCTGAGGCTCTCCTTCTCTTCCCACTCGGGACTTGACAGCCCTTATTTTCTTCCTCCACACAAATCATTCAAGACGTCTGCCCTGGCTGGTTCACGGCAGCATCCCCAGGTCACAGGATCATGCTTGGCACACAGTAGGCACTCAGGGGAGAGTTCTGAAATAGACAAATGAATGGCCCATCTCTCCGGCCCAGCACTGTTCCCATTGCCCAATGGCTGCTCAACCTACACCTCAAATCCTCCCTCCTTGTCCCTTGCCCAGCTCATATTTCTTATTGTCTATGGAAGATCTCTAATCGGTTGACCTTCCAACCCCTGCAACAAAACTTGTCCAGAGCAGAGCTTGTTATCTTTCCTTCCAAACCAGAGCCCTTCCCACTTCCCAGTTAGTGCTGGCAGCACACTTAGCCTTGGGTCCACACGGTCATCGCTCGTCATTTGTCTCTGGTCTTGGCATTCACTCCCTCTACGGATCCCGCCTGCTCTTTCTCAGCACGCTTCCCCAGGCTCAGGGCTTTCGGCTCCAGGCCTGTGCTCTTTGTGCTGGGAGCATCAGGCCGTCTTCCTCTGCGCTTTGCACTGACCTAGCCAAGTGCAGCTGGGGCTCCCCTGATGGAGGAGTCGCCACAAGGGTACTCAGTGCGGGCAGGGTGAGTGCAGGACACTGGACGAGAGGGGTCCCCTCTGTCTGCTGTTCCTTCCCATCTGAATTCAGCAAGTTTACTTCACCCCCCAACCCAGAGTGGGCATTTTCCCCCTCCTCCAGCTTACACCATCACTTTCTCCTTTCTCCTGACTCCAGACCCTTCACCGAGTGGCATCCACAGGCGGCTCGGGAGGGGCCTGGGTGCAGGAATCTCGGGTGATGGGAGCAGAGATCTTGGCCTCCCCCACCCCACCAGCTTCTCCTGATTCTGTGCTTCTCAGCTTCACCTAAAATGCTCTAAAGCTATCAGCTCCCTTCAGTGTTTACTCAATGATGCCGTCTTCCAAATAAATAGATAAATGACCCAAGAAAGCAACACTAGCTCTTCGCAGAGGCAAGGCGGGCCATTTTCTTCACCAGCCACCTCCACCATGAACTCCAGCCCCTGTCCTACCCAAAAGTACTTTTCACACAAGGCATGGGGGGAGAGGTTTTTGCCCAGCTCAGCATCAGTGCCGGGGATCACCATACAGCCAAGATGAACGTCAGGGCTCCCTGTGCCTGGAGCTCCCTCCTCGCTGTCTGTGCTGACTCACACAGCACTGAGCAGCTGCCTGATTATGACCGAGACAGATATGTCTGGCGACATTGGCAAGGACATCACAGAGGCCAACACCAGTGAGGAGCTTCAGGACATGCATCCTGAGGGAAGACCAGCCACCATGGTGCATGTGTCTGTACACAGGACCCCTACAGTGGGAGGCAACAGCTCCACACAGAACAAGGCCAACATTCCCTGAGTGCACTTGGCTTGGGGTGTTAGTGGTCAGGATGCCCCTGTGCAGAGAAAAGGTTGTGTGTGTGTACATGCGTGTGTGTGCATGTACGTGTGTGTGTGTGTGTGTGAAGCTACATAAGCTATAACACATTGGGGTTCAGGCAACTCTGCATGGGCACCCTGTAAAGGGGACATGGAGGAAGACAGAAACATCTGGTCTCTTTCCATTTTGTAGATATTGGCTAATTACCATCCCTGGTGGCACAGCTGGAAGATACAGCCTAAGCAGAGTGATGACAGTGACATGGCTAAGATGCACAAGGTCGGGGCCAGCACTGTGGCACAACAGTTAAGCCTCATATCTGGGTCACCCAGTGACACAGTTATCCCATATTGGAGTGCCATTGCAAGTCCCAGCTGCTCTGCTTCCAATCCGGCTCCCTGCTAATGTTCCTGGGAAGGTAATGGAAGATGGCCCAAGTACTTGGGCCTCTGCCACCCACGTGGAAGACCTCAATAGAGTTCTAGGCTCCTGGCTTCAGCCTGGCCCAGCCCTGGCTGTTACAATCATTTGGGCAGTGAACCAGAGGAAGGAAGATCTCTCTCTACCACTCTTCCTTTCAAATAAATAAAACAAATCTTGATATATATAAAGGTTGTATGTGGTACCAGCAGAGGAAGAGAGCAAAGACTTTCATGAGAACATTACGACATGCCTGAGACAGATGGGAGGATCCAGGAGGGAGTTGGGGGAGCTGATGATGGCCTCAAGATCCCAGCCTGACCTCTCCAGTCCGGGGAGCCAAGAACACAGTTCCCAGTGACCTCATTGTACCCACAGGCAGGAGGCAGAGGAGCACGCAGATTACATAAGGAGCCCTCAGTTCAAGGTACATCAAGCGAGTCCAAAGAATGAAGGAGGGAGAAAAGGAAAACAAGACCCTGGGCCTAGAGGCACTGAGCGTATTTGAGGAGGCCAAGTGCCGACAGTGCTTGGGCAGAGGCACTGCTGGGTCAGGGCTGTACGGGAGGGGGAGGAAGGGGAAGGGTGCCAGCTGCTTGCTGGTGTCCGCTCAGCTCAGCCTGAGCCAGCACTGCCCTCAGAGTGTCCGGGGACCTAGATGAGGTCCCAAAACAGTGGAAGCCCTGAAGGTTGGAAACTCCTGTTCTTCCTATGCATGGATAGGCTGCAGGGCTCACTACTAAACAATCAAAAGTAGCATTTGAGCTGAGTGGCTCACATCAGCACACATCAGCACACGCAACAAGTGTTGTCCTCACTTTAAAAGCAGAAACAAAGGTGTGACAACGTTGAGCAATACCCTTCAAGGTCTCTCAGCTCCCCTACACACCGCGTTTCACTAAAGGGCAAGGCTAGGGGGAGTAAGTGGGCGAAAGATGACAGCTGGTGGAGCTTTCAGTAAGCATCATGCACGGGGGAGCATGCGAGATGCTACCAACAATCATCAAATACAAACTGCGCCAAGTTTTTAGAGGTGGAAATCTCATAAAATAGTGAGAAGCATGAATCTCGGGAAAACTCAGGGAAGAGATGGCCAGTGTTCGGTGTGCAGCAAAATTTCTTAAAGTTATAGACATGCAGATTCCATGCATAAAAGCCTGTCAGTGATTCTGCTGTGTGGGAGCTGATGACCCAGGCTATACAGCTTACTTGAACTTAAATTTGTCCAAAAAAGTCATCAAGTAGCTTGGAAACACCTGCAGCCACGGACTGCCATTGTGTTTCCTCTGACAACAGCGGGGAGATCACAAGCTCTTACTTGCAGCCACGTGTGTGGATTCTGATGGCAGTTCCATGAGAACGCTGCCGAATTTGTATTATTAGCTTCGCGGTGTAAAAATAGGACCTAACGTTCAGAGCGACGAGGTGACTTGGTTTAAGCCACCCTGTTAATATGTGCCAAAGCTGGGCTCTGACCCCAGTCTGCCCGGCTCCAGGTTGCATTCCCTCTGTTGTAGCCACGGTGGTGAAGTTGGCTGAGCCAACTAGGCTTAGCCAACGAGGCTAAGCTGGGAGGTTCAGGAAGAGTCTCTCCTGGTTCCAAAAATAATGAGCGCAGTTCCCAAGGTGTGAGCCTTTCTCACCGCAGCCTCAAATAAAACTTTGCAGAAGAAGCAAGTGACAGAGAGGAGGAGCATGTCTGGCCTCAATAAATTCTAGAAGAAGCAGGAGGCTGTGCACACAAGACGTATGAGGGATTAGGACGGGAGTTTGAGGTTACGAAGATAAGAGCGGATGGAGAAAGGGGGGCTGGCCTGAGGAATCTGAGCAGTTTAGATCAACATCTGGGAAGGGAGGGAGGGAGGCCCTGTGCCGGAAAGCCCTGTGGAAGGGGAAGGAAGGAAACTTCCAGATGAAGCCACTCACGGATCAGGCTGCTGGTTGGGGTGCAAAGCACAGCATGAGAGCAAGAGCAAGGGGACCGAGAGGAGAAGGAGGCAATGGGCCTGCTATTTCTAAGCCAAACCAGATCAAGCCAGTAGATTTACAGCTAGCGAACTTCCAGAGACCCACTGCGATCCAACAGACCTCAAAATGTTGATCTCAGGACCTTTTCATACTCAAAGCTATGAGTAAGCCACTCCCAAGAGCATTTGTTTATGTGGGTTACAGCTACCAATAGTTACCATATTATAAATCAAAAAAGACATTTAAAATATATTTACTAATCATTTTAGAACAGTAATAAACCCATTCATAACAAATACTGTGCTTATATTTTCACGGAAAATAACTGTTTTTCAAAAAAAAAAAAAAGTGAGTTGGGGCCAGTGTTGTGGCATTCTTCTCCAAATGGGCACCCGTTCCCCATATGAGCACCGGTTCTAGTCCTGGCTGCTCCTCTTCCAATCTAGCTCTCTGCTAGGGCCTGGGAAAGCAGTAGAAGATGTCCCAAGTCCTTGGGCCCCTGCACCGGCGTGGGAGACCCAGAAGAAGCTCCTGCCTCTTGGCTTAAGGTCAGCCCAGTTCCTGCCTTTGTGGCCATTTGGGGAGTGAACCAGCGGATAGAAGACCTCTCTCTCTGTGTCTCTCCCTTTCTCTACCACTCAAATAAATAAATAATTTTTTAAAAAGTGAGCTGTGTGTTATCCATGTGTGCACATCTCTTCACTATGTGGCTTAATCGAAGACCGCGTTTCCCATCACCTTCTGCATTCCCAGTGTTACCATGTGTTGCTTTGGCAGATGTATACCAAACAGACAGCACTTGGGAAGGAGGTGAGTGTATCAATCAACTTATCAGATAGTTGTGAACAGTCTTCTCTGATATACCTCAAAATTCAAAACATGGTAGTTTCTTAAAGGCTAGTCACAACGAGAAATCTGAAACCACACCAAGCAAGCTTCTTTAACCTCTTATTCTAACAGGCATTGTTTTATCTTGCATCTTAAGTAGATGTTTCACTCATGTTGATTTGTTTTATGTTGTTTATAAAGATTTATCTGTATTTGTTTGAAAGGCAAAGTTATACAGAGAGAGAGAGAGAGAATAAATCTTACATATGGTTATTCTCTCCCCCAGATGGCTGCAACAGTCTGGGCCAGACCAGAGCAAGGAGTCTGGAACTCCATCTGGATCTCCCACGATAGTGGCAGGGGCCCTAGCACTTGGGCCATCTTCTGCTGCTTTCCCAGGTGCATTAGCAGGGTACTGGATCAGAAATAGAGCAGCCAGAATTGGCACCAGGGCCCATATGGGATGCCGGCTCACCAATGCCCCCACCATGCATGATTTATAACATCATGTATTGCTCCCTTGGAAAATGCTGGTCCACTGAGATATGCAGATCTTCGCAAATTCCAGCAGAAATGCTCCCTGCACAGCTCAGGGGGTGAATGAGAAAGCAGAGGCAAACAAAGGACTTTGGAACAGTGTCGACCCCCTGGACTCCCTGAAAGCGTCTTGGAACAATCCAAGCACCCCAGACTGTACTTTGAGAATTAACACTGGGGTATAATGAGGAGCATCCACACCGGGAATCAGACAAACAGTCCGCTGAATCTGACTTGACTGTTCCTTAGCGTGGGCGTATCCCCGAGCTTCTCCAGGCCTTTTCAACACAGCTGAGCGATTCCGTTTCTTTGCTCTCTCTCTCTGAGATATTCGCTTTGCCGTCAAGTGCTCCAGCCGCCACCTGCCCATTGCTTCCTTCCTGGAGGCCCTGCTGCTGGTCACCCCGCCCAGGATGTACTCCTGGTTTCTCCTCAGACAAACACACCTCTCCACCGACTTTGTTTGCACTTTTCTTGGGTACCTTATCTCACTCTGCCCTGACTAAAAATGGCCAGAGTGCTTTCTGGCAACCCACCAGCCACTTCCACACCCACCACCCCCTCCCAGTCGGGACTGTGGGTCCCTGGAGAGCAGAGATGGCTCAGCCCTATTTGCGTTTCTGTCTCCTTCAGCCTCAAGCCCAGTGCCTGATACAGAGTAGGCACCCCTGGTGGTGGAAGTGAAATTAATTGGCTAGCATGTTTCGGGAAGATCTATCTGTAAGGTTGAATGGATATTTATGGGAGAAGAGGCTGGGAAGAGGTGACCGGGAGGTGAAAGGAGAGGAACGGAGGTAGATGAAAATAAGGAGAAGACGGATAGGCGCAGACGAGGGGAGAGGTCAGGGTGCACGGTGATGGCCATTGAGTGAGATAACGAGATGGGGTGTGATTGGGGTATGGCAGGAAGATAAGAAGGGCATTGGCGGGGGCGACAGGGGGCTAGAGGAAGGGGAAGCAGGGTGGATTAAGAAAGTAAAGGATACTTGGAATGCAATCCAGTAGGCAGAGGAGCTGATCCCTGGCAGCCCTGAATTGGCTGTTTGTGTGAGTAAGGGGCTAGCATGGGACGACAGGAAGTTGATCTCTGCAGCGGTGGCTCTAGTCTTCCCTCCCCTTGCCACGGGTGCTCTGGGCTCCCAGGGCACCCCCTCCCAGGCAGCCGGCAGCCCTTGCCTGCTCCCACACAGCAGGTAAGGAATGGGACGGCACGAGGCCCAAGTGGAAAAGAGCAAGGCACTCAAAGCCTCTGCGTTTTTCTCTTCAAATATTTGCAGAGAGGGAGCGGAGCCTGGGCCTGGGAATGCAATGCTTACTGCTCACACTACATTAAAATTCAGATTGGCTTGTGCAAGATCCCCAGCATCACCGCTCTGTGCTGATATTTTTATAACTCTTAATATCAAACAAATTGCCTCTTCACCGAGACAGTTTAATGTGACGGGGGCCGTGCCCGCCAGCCTCCTCACACCGGCCCCATAAAGATCACCGTTCTGTTACTGGGAACACAGGAGCCATGGATTTCCTATCAAAAATATGACTGGATTATGCAGAGTAAATCTTGGACCGTATCACAAGGATTATGGTGTTTTAATTTCTTTCTCCCCCCACGCCGGCCACCGCATCTTTTCTTACTAATCCAATCAGGGGTGGGGGAGGGGTAACCCAGCTTGAATCAGCTGTGCATCCTCTTCTGTGGCATAGGGCCCCGTCTTTGTCCTGTTCATGCCTCCTCTCCAATCAGCACCCCACCCCAATAGATGTCACCCCTCTCCTTCAGGATCTGGGCAGGAGAAAGATTCTGATGGATTTCCCTAGAAGACCCCCACACACTGTCAAGTTCAGAGTCAAGGGAAGCGCCTTCGGTGCTGGCAGGTTTTGCCTCAACAGCAGCTGGGCGATGGAGAAAGAGAGCTGCCATTGAACATGGTGCTCTTCTTCCCAAGCTCAGGCCATCAAGGATCCCCTGTATTACCACGAACTCCTACATAATTAGAAAAACACTTAGTTTACCGAACTAGCGGTTCTCCCTTTTCACTTACAAACCAAGGACTAGAAAAATGCCCACTAGATGACTAGATGAATCCATTTGAGATAGGCATTCCCAGGTGGAATTGGCATAAATCAACAACCCAAAGCAAAGAAACTTCACACTGAACCAGTCCAAGACACTACATTGCAGGAAACCAGTCTTTTCCAAACATTGAAATTAGTTCAAGTCCTTTGCTGTGGCATAGCGGGTAAAGCCGCCACCTGTAGTGCCGGCATCCCATGTGGGTACCAGTTCACATCCCGGCTTCTCCACTTCCGATCCAGCTCTCTGTTATGGCCTCTGAAAGCAGTAAAGGATGGCCCAAGACCTTGGACCCTGCACCGCATGCAGAGACCCGGAAGAAGCTCCTGGCTCCTGGCTTCGGATTGGCACAGCTCTAGCCATTTCGACCATCTGGGGAACGAACCATCAGATGGAAGACCTCTCTCTCTCTCTCTCTCTCTCTCTCTCTCTGCTTCTGCTTCTCTTTCAAATAAATAAATTTTTGAGAAAGTGTCCAGTCACTTGACAGAGCTACCTGTAAGAGGTCATGTGACTTTGAAGTTTCTCTCTAATATCTTTACACTGTAAGCCCCCCTTTTTCACCCATGTTACTAGACACTTTCCGTAGTTGACCCATCACTTCCAAGTTTTACATTTTAATACATTTGAAATTAACATCGGACCGGTACCGAGGCTCACTAGGCTAATCCTCCGCCTAGCCGTGCCGGCACACGGGGTTCTAGTCCCGGTCGGGGCACCGGATTCTGTCCCGGTTGCCCCTCTTCCAGGCCAGCTCTCTACTGTGGCCTGGGAGTGCAGTGGAGGATGGCCCAAGTGCTTGGGCCCTGCCCCCACATGGGAGACCAGGAGAAGCACCTGGCTCCTGGCTCCTGCCTTCGGATAGGCGCGGTGTGCCAGCCGCAGCCACAGTGGCCATTGGAGGGTGAACCAACGGCAAAAAGGAAGACCTTTCTCTCCCTCTCTCTCTCTCTCACTGTCCACTCTGCCTATAAAAAAAAAAAAAGAAAGAAATTAACATCACTATAAAACATATCTACCACTACTCAGAGGTAACTTCACCCATTATTATAATTTCACACAAATTTTATTTGTAAAAATCTTACAAAGATTCAAACTGAATAATCCTTTTTCTTCAAATTTTTAGCAATTGAAGCCTTATCTACCTCCCTTGCTTCCAGAACATTCTCAGATCATCCCAGCCTGAAGAGCTGAGTGGTCACAGAAAACCTACAAAGTTCTAGCCAGGCTGATCCTGGCTGGGAACTCAGACCAGCGTCAGCTATTAAGATATCTTATTTTCTATATGCCAGGAAGGAGCCGAAATCACTGTGATCACCGATGACCATGATAAAAGTGAAAGAATTTGGATAATGCTAAAGTTAGCACGTCTTCATAATGGCAAAAATTTAGCAACAGTGAAAACGAACAGAAATATTTGCCCTGTTAAAAAGTAATCATACATAGAACATACAGACATACAATAAAATACTGTCTTCACTTCAAACTATGTTTAGTAGAAAATTTAATGTGATTTTAAAAACCCACACTGCAATGTCAAGTAGATAAAGCAGCTCAAAAAACGTTTATAACATGATCTTGTCTTTTGAATATCTACATATTTTGAAATTCAGGATAAATACCAAGCTGTAGCTAGGCGAATGGGTTTTATTTTCCTCCATGTGCTGTTGCCTGTTGTCTTAATGTCTGACAGAGGAACAAGTGGATTGCTTCTAAAATGAGAGGGCAAAAAAGGAGTCTGAAAAACTGGTCCCATTGCACCTCCCATGGGAGTTGAAAATCAAGCTTGCAAAAATGCAAGAGCCTTGTGCGCCTTGTATTCACAAA
This sequence comes from Oryctolagus cuniculus, assembly GCF_964237555.1. Lineage (NCBI taxonomy): Eukaryota > Metazoa > Chordata > Mammalia > Lagomorpha > Leporidae > Oryctolagus > Oryctolagus cuniculus. The sequence continues at coordinate 114,318,644 of NC_091433.1, read as the reverse complement.
GCCACACACTCCTGGAAAAATACTTAGGGCAGGAGAGGAGCCTGCCCTGAGGTGCTGCAGACCCAAGCACCCACCACCTGCCCCGGGAGGATGCACACACTTCTGCCCCCACCCAACAAGCAGGGAAGTTAAATCCAGACCTTGGAGGCCAGGCCTGCTGACTTGCCTCTGCCCAAGGCCCTGCGGCTTCTCCAGCCCCCTGGGCTGAGATTGGAGCCAGCACTAGGTGTCCTAGGCAGGTGTCTGTGACCAGGGCATGAACCTCATTGAGGTCCCCAGGGATCAGGGTGTGGCTGCGATCCCCAGGGCCTCAGTGGGGCTCACCCACCCAGTGCCTCCCCACTCCCTGGGTCCTCGCCTCTTCTCATTCCCCTTCGGCCCGGTTTTTTCCAGGCCACCCCGGGGACCTGCGACTCCACCGCCATCTGTTGCTTGTGCCTGGCAAAGGCTCTTGGCCCTTCTCAGCGCCACATCCCGGGAGGAGAGGCGCGCCCGGGGTTCCGGCGCTTCTGGGGCAGGGAGTCCCCTGGAGTCCGCAGCAGATGGGGAGGCCCCAGTGGGGCGCACGTGGATGCCTTTCTGGGCGGAAACCGTGTTCCATCCGCTCTCGCTCGCTGCCATCCAGTGCTTTCTTCCCCCAGTGAGTCTCTTAATTTTGCTCATTTATCTTAAAGAGCTCCGTAAGCGCCGTGGGCTCCGGTGGGGGGGCGCACGGGGGCCCCGACACCCGACCCCCACGCCTGCCTCCCAGAGGAGCCATCCAGCGCGGGCCAAATCTCATTTTCCTACAAATAGTTTGTCAGAAGCAGCAGGGCAAGTAATAAATCACCGAGAGAGCGAGCGCGGAGAGGGAAGGGGAGCGGCTGGTGCGGGGCGGGGCGCGGGCGCAGATGGAGCGAGCGGGCGGGCGGGCGGGGAGCGAAGGCGCCGATGGAAAGCGAGGCGAGGAGAGGCCCGAGACAAAGGGAAGAGGGCCGGGGCCCGACAGCCAGGAGGCAGAGCCCAGAGAGGCCGGGAGAAGAGAGGGAAGGAAGATGCTGGGAAGCATAGCTAGGGGATGAGTCAGGAGGCAGAGAGGGGCAGGAAAAGCAGGAAATAAAATGGGGGGGAGGGAATGAGGAGGCTCGAGGGGCCTGGGAAGGAGCCACCAGCAAAAGGCTGCAAGCCCAGAGCTCCAGGGCCCCCGTGTCCCTGCTGCCTGCCCCTTTCTTGCAAGAGGCAGGTGAGGGTGGGGTCAGCGTGGGCCATTCCCTTAGCCATGCCTGGTGTGTGAGAGAGTTGGAGCCTGGGTGCCTGGAGGGATGGGAGGGAGGCGACTTGTATCCCAACTACTGTGGTCTTCAGCAAGTCACTGCACTCCTCTGAGCCTCAGTTTACTGATCTGGAAAATGGGAACCCTTCTTGCCTGTGCCGAGGCTGAGAGGAGTCAAAGATATGACGCCCGTCCCAGAAAAGCAGCGGGCGCACAGCAGAGCCTTGGATTAGAAAAGCAGCCTTCCTGGGGTTTCTGTTGGTGAACTTAGCCCACCCCACCCCCCAACCCAGCTCTAGGCAGGGCCGCTGGGCCTTCACAATGCCCGGCATCACCACCCCCGCAGCCTGTGATCCCGAGCCAGACGCTCCCATCCCGCAGCTGTCAACGCAAGCACACTCCAGTGCTTTCGGCTTTGCCCATGACCTCCCCGGGGAAGCTTTGAACACTGGTGAGATCATCATTGTCAAGCTCCCCGGGCTGCTGGTGCAAGGGCGGCCTGATAAGGAGGGCCATGAGATGCCAGCCCTCGGCTGCAGGCCCACCCCTGCCACTTCTGGCTTCTGCACTGCGCAGAGCTGTGGGCTCGGGACATGGTCTGAGTTTCTGCTTCTTTGAATCATCCCACCCTCCTCCCTGGCTGCTGTAGGGAGCTGAGTGTGGCCGGTAAGGGGGTGGGGGGAGGACAGCACCTTTCCATGTGGGAGGAGGAGGGAGTGTGCTTCTGGGAGCCACACTGGGCTCACAGAAACTCACCCCAGCTCCTGGCACAGCACTGGCACGCACAAGGTGCAGGAAATGAAGCAAGTTCGTGCACTGCTTCACGCCTTAGGACCGGAAAGAGGCCGTTGGTATTCCATTTCATGGAAAGGGTACCTGAGACATAAACTCACCAAGGCAGGAAGTACTAGGACTGGGGTCTGCGTCCAGAACCATCTGCTTTCATGCATGTGTTCCTTCCACACCAGCCTATGGCCCCCAGCAGCCCTGCCTAGCAGCGGGACCCTTTGAAAAGCGGGCGTTGGCTTGGGGCCCCCCATGACCAGAGGCACAGGGAGAGAGGGTCAGGGCTGGCAATGGGACCCCCGCCCCCCTGACTGCTGCCGTATCTTCTCCTTCCCCTCCAGAGTCTGGGGAGGGGACTCCCTTCGGGGTGGCTCATGCATTTCTGGGCGCATTGCCCGTATGTTGAACTCAGACACCCAGCCCTGAGCCCCCCAGCCCTCTGCTTATCCTCGGAGCTCTGAGGATAAGCCATATGCGTCGGAAGCTCTCTCAGCTCAGCTCACAGGGCCCCCAGCACACTTGTTCTGCTTCCCTTCCCTCGGGCCCTCCAGGAAGGTGGGCACCCTCTGGGGATCTCCTGCCCAACCGTGACAAGGAGCAGAGCCCATGGAAAGAGGAGCAGGTTCCGCTGTCCTGCCCTGTGCCGTGCCAATGACCCTGGGCATGACTCATCATCTCTCCCCAGCCTCAGGTTCCTCAACTGGAAAAAGGGGATTTAGAAAAATCCATGCCTAACTCCTAAGGCTGTTGTAAGGATCAATTAAGGCCAGAGATGTGAAAGCATTTTACAACCGAGAGAGAAGTCTCTTGCTCCTCACCCCTGCTGACAACAGCACCCGAGCTCGCCCACCTGGGGTTCCTGCTCTCCTTGCACACTGCGAGCATCGATTCCCAGGTGCGAGCCCTGAGGACTGCAGGTGCCTCCCCACCTTTCACTCATGAAGAACCGTGGCAGGACACCATGGGACCCCAAAGGCAGCCTTGTGAGTGAATCAACTTCAGAGAGGCAGAAGAAAGCAGAGGCTAAGAGCTCTGCCAAGTTTCAAATCGCAGCTGCTCCACCTATTAGCAGTGTGCTCTTTAAACAGTGTACCCTCTAAGCCTCAGCTCTCCCATCTCTAAAATGGAATAATAATAATAACGCCTGGTTTTTAAGGCAGAAAAAGATACACAGTAAAACCAAACGAATGGCTACTGTTGTTATTACCCCTTGTTTTTGTCTTGACTCCTGAAAAATGAGTCCGTTGCCAAATGTGCAGCTTTTCACCTCTTTCTCTGTTGTCCTGGCGACAGTGACTTAGTTCAGGTCCTTGTCCTCCACCCCTTCACTCATGGCCCAGCCTCTCCTCGCTGCCTCCAAGCCCACCCCATTTTGGACTGGGTTCTCATTCCCTTGTATCCCCAGGGATTCAGCCTCTGCCACATCCCAGCCCATCTTCTCAGCACCTCTCAATTAAACCCGCTCTCAGCCTTTGCGTTTTCTCCCACACTGCATTCACAGCCCTTCGCAACTGGGCTAGGGCTCAGGCTGGGTGCAGGGGATACAGAGGTCATTGTCCTCAGGGGTCCCTGTGGACAGAAAGCCACACACCCTAACCTTCCAGCACAAGCCAGTTCCTGTCAATCCCTGAAGCCCACCTTCCTCCAGGAGGCTCTCCAGACTGGCTAACTGATTGCCGACTGCTTCACAACCCTCCCAAAGGGCACCCTTCTTCTTTGGAAACTACATGCATGAGGGGGGCCGGGGCTGTGGCACAATGGGTAAAGTCACACATATGGACGCTGGTTCTAATCCCAGCTGCTGTACTTCTGATCCAGCTCTCTGCCATGGCCTGGGAAAGCAGTGGAAGATGGCCCAAGTGCTTGGGACCTTGCACCCATGTAGGAGACCTGGAAGAAGCTCCAGGCTCCTGGCTTCAGTTTGGTTCAGCTCAGCTCTGGCTATTGCAGCCATTTGGGGAGTGAACCAGTGGATGGAAGACCTCTCTCTGCCTCTGCCTCTCTGTAACTCTGCCTTTCAAATAAATAAACAATTCTTAAAAAATAAAAAGGAAGCTATATGCATGAGGAGTTTTATGTCCTTTTTTTTTTGAAACTGGACTTCTTTCTGTTGTCATGATGTACATGCTGACATTTTAAAGTCCATTTTCAAAATGTATACAGTTCTTGTCTGTGTTTCCTGAACAGGAAAAGTCCACATCATTTGTCTGGATTGCATTTTCAGCCCCTGGAGGCAGGGTCCTCTGTTCTCTATGAGTCGGGCAGTGGGGCAGCCAGGCCTGCCTCCAGTCGGGGAAGAAAAGCCCCACTGTGCTGACTGTAGAGCGTCGATACGGCCCAAGGGGAGAACCAAGAGTGCTGGACGCCAGAGGGGAAAGAGCACTCCTGGGTGTGGGGATTCTGGGAACATCCCCATCCTGTGGGCACAGGTGCTGAGCCTCCCTGAGAGCTCCCCTCCCTCTTCTAAAGACACTGCCCACTTTGCCTGGACCTGCCCTGTGATACAGGCATTCTCCCTGGGAACTCTGTGCACCTCACCCCCCAATTGTGCAAGAATCTTCCCCCCAAAAAGGCCGGATCCTATCTGTTGTATCTCCTCCATCTATCACACCCCCTCTAATTTAATGCCTGGTACTTAGTAGGCGCTCGATAATTTTTTGAGGAAGAGAAACAAGGGGGGAAAGAGAAGAGAGGAGGGGACGAGGACTCAAGGAGGAGGGAGGAGGACTGCAGGGAGGAGGGTGGAGGAAATGTTGTGCACATGGTGCTCGGAGGCGCCGCTCAAGGCCCCACCCCCTGCCTCTCCCTCCCGGTGCCAACGAGGAGGCCTGGGAAGCAGATTGCGTTCCCGATTCTCTCCCCGGGGAGAGAGCCCCTGTCTCCTGAGCACCCTGCGTGGAAACCGACGCTTTATGGATCACACTGAGTGTGTGCTCCTGATGAGAAGGAACAGCTGCAAACTCATTTGGATGATGAAGATGGTTCACATCAACAACCTTGAGCAGGATCCAGTGAAATGTGAGAAATCCATCAGCCCTGCTGGCCCCTCGCAGAACAGGAGGTCGCCCGGCAGAGGCGGGACGCCAGCAGCCAGGGTCCTCCGGCCCCAGTGGGACTGGGACTTCCGGGTGAGACCACATCCAGCAGATGGCAGACACATAGCAGACACATGGCGATGGCTGGAAGGCTCAAGGACTTGCAGCTCAGCACAGAGAGTAGAAAAAAGGCCGGCTACCAAGGGGTGAACCCAATGGCAATACAGCCCCACATTTCTCCTCCTTTCGCTGAGAAGCGGGTAGGGATCTGCCGCAGAACTCAGGGATGAGCCAGGCTCGGAAAAGACAGCAGGCGGGGCCTGCTAAGGCCCAGGATTCCAGTGCCAGAGCCCCTGCGAGTGAGCTGGCTGCAGGGGCTGGGGCCGTTGGCTTCCCTGGCCTTGTCCTCAGCTACAACCCCTGTTTTCCCACTCCAGGTGGGTCCCACCTTCCAGCTTCCCCTTGCAGACTCTCTTCCTGTGCAAAAAAGCTCCAGTGGGCTTTGGAAAGATTTTTTTTTCCCAGAATAACTTTGGGCCACAGTTCTCTTTATTACAGTTCCAAATGAATGCCTCTCCCACTCCATACTCTCTGGTCCTTCCTCCATGTGAGAATCTACTCTAAATCTCACTCTGCTCTCCATGTTAAGAACCTGATTACTCTTCATTGTGGACTTTCAAAAAGCCTCCATTTATCCATTCATTCAGCAAATCTTTTATTGAGCACATACTGTATAAGTAGGCCCACAGTAGAAACAAAGATGAGTAACACTGGCCCTGCCTCTAAGAAGTTTTTTTCCCCAGGAAAAAGAATTTAAACAAATAAGTCATTTCATTAGTTATTCAGTATCATGCATTTCACACAACAGAATTCCCTAGAATGCCAAGGTTGATCAAAACCTTAAAGTGCATCTGTTTTAAACGTCCACTTTCTTCTGCATTGGCCTTACAAATCCCATCACAGCATCATCTTTGCACTTTGCATTTGGAAGTCCCAGGCATTTTTTTAAAAAAGATTTATTTCTTTATTTGAGAGGCAGGGTTACAGAGAGATAGAAAAAGGAGAGAGAGAGAGAGAGCTTCCATCCTCTGGTTCACTCCCCAAATGGTTGCAATGGTGAGGGCTGGGCCAGGCCAAAGCCAGGAGCTTCTTCTGGGTCTCCCATGCGGGTGCAGGGGCCCAAGGACTTGGGCCATCCTCTGCTGATTCCCTAGGCCATTAGCTGAGAGCTGGATTGGAAGTGGTACAGCTGGGACTCGAACAGTTGTACATATGGGATGTGGACACTGCAGGCTGTGGCTTAACCCACTACACCACAGCACCGGCCCCAGAAGTCCTGGATTTGGGGGATTGAGGAAGAGATAAGAGAGTCTGTCTTCAAAGAACTATTCAGGAGGACTGCCTGCCCTTCTTGATGTCTTCATGTCTCTATCTTACTGGCCATTGTAATCCAGACCTTAAAGTCCACAGGCCTCAGTTTCCTCCTCTGTTATCTGAGAGAGTTTTATGATCTATGACTAAGACAGAGAAGGCATTTTCAGCCCCCCATCCAGAGGGTGACCCATCAACTTTCATAAAAATCATCATCATTAACTATGTTAATTGGTCAATAAAACCATCACGATTTTATAGCATGAAACTTGGGACTTGCTGAGATCAACGCTAGTGATCAGCCAAGTAGAAGTTGAGCCTTAGAAACAAAAAGAGCTGACTGATACCCTCCACGTGACAAAGGCTCACATTTCTTTGGCTGCAAAGGACAGCTGATGCGGAAACTGAACAACAGATAAAACCAGCTCCTGGTGGTAAGAACAGGAGCCAATCAGATTGGGGGTGGGTGGGCTTCCTGGGGTAGGGTTGATACAAAAGGAAGTTATAGGGGCTGACGCTATGGCATAGCAGGTTAAGCCTCTGCCTGCAGTGCCCTCATGCCATATGGGGGCCAGTTTGAGTCCTGGCTGCTCCACTTCCAATCCAGCTCCCTGCTAATGGCCTGGGAAAGCAGTGGAGGATGGCCCAATTGCTTGGGCCCCTGCACCTGCATGGAAGACCCAGAAGAAGCTCCTGGCCTCTGGCTTCAGATATGCCCAGATCTGGCATTGCAGCCATTTGGGGAGCGAACCAGTGGATGGAAAACCTCTCTTGTCTCTGTATCTCTCTGTCTGTAACTCTTTCTCTCAAATAAATAAATAAATCTCACCAAAAAAAGAAGACAGACAGAAAAACAGAAAGAAAGACAGAAAGACAGAAAGACAGAAAGACAGAAAGACAGAAAGACAGAAAGAAAGAAAGAAAGAAAGAAAGAAAGGACGTCATAGAGGCTTGCTTAATCACGGAGCAATGTTCTTGTGGCCTTAAAAGACCACCATCAGCACCACACTGGGGCCCACCCTGGCAACCTGTGGTCCATAGTCAGGAGTGGAATCTCTCGCCCGTCCTCAAGCTTAGTCCACTCACTATTGCCCTCACATCTTTGGGGATCACCTCTCATTCTTGACTCTTCTCTTTGCCCTTGGACTTTATGGAATTCTGCTGATCTTTTAGGCTCATTCTCAAGATTTTCCTTTCTTAAGCCACTCAGATCATAACAATATAAGAATTATCAAATGTTACCATATGTACTTTCTAGATGGTGAATGTACTTTCATCACTACATCCTTAAAAAAGCTCTGTGAGACTGGTATTTTTCTCACTATTGTATAGTTAAAGAAACTGAGATTCAGAGTGTGAATAACTTGCCAAGGCCATACACTGGTAATTAGGGGAGTCAGTATTCAAAGCCAGGCCTGGTGGTTTCCAAAGCTTGCTCTGCAACATCCAGACCCCTACTCCATTCAGCACCTGGGCCAGGGCTGCTCTAACACCCCTCAGTCATCCATGACTCTGCCCGCCACCTTGTCCAAGAGGAAAGACAAAGCATGGACAGGGAGAAAGCGGAAGTTCTAAACTGTGAGATGCATTTGAATACAACCCACGAGGCCCAGGGGAAAATAAAAAACCAGGAGAGGACAAACAATGAGTTTGGGGGTCATGTAGGTGAAAGGAGCCACACATAACACAGGTGAGAGCAGGCAGCTTGAGAAACCAAATGCAGGGCATTGGAGCCTGCCCTGAGAAGTGGCTCATAGTGCAAGGCACAGGGAGAGGGAGGGAGGTTTGCTGTGGAAGCAACCTATGGCTAGACAGGAGGCCTTGAAGGTCAGCCATCCATCTTCCACCACCCTGAGTCCTCTAAACAGAGCAGCTCATGGACTAGCACAGAAAGCCAAAGTCTTACATATACACTAGGTACAGACTCTGTGTTTAACTATCAGGTTTAAAAAAAAAAAAAAGAAGAAGAAGTAAACTTATAGACTTACACCTGCCACATTCTCACGTGAAGAGAGTAAACTGACAGTTACACGCCCAGACTGTCATTCGTAAATGTCAACTTGTCACGAATAAATGACAGCTTGACAACAGGGAGGCTTTGCTTGATGGAACCTTGTTATGGGAGCGCGTAACCACTGTGAATATGGTTCTGGAACAAGGAACTCCTCAGGTTGCCTGTTGGTTTTCAGTTGCCCAAATTCAACTTAGAGTTGAGTTTTCTAGATGTAAAGGGATAATGATCTACAGCGTTGCGACCCAAGAAAGCTCTGCAGGTGGTTCTACTGTGAGAATCAGCCCATGCTACTGGACGGGCTCTGTTTAAATGGAAATGACAGGAGCCACTCTTGCCATTGTGACATCCCTAACCAGAAACATATGTTAGGAAGTGAAGCAAGGTTATTACGTACATATTTAATCACCACTTCTATTAATATAAGACATGACATGGTATTGAACGTGTATTCTAGAAAACTGATTAGCAGAAAAAATGTTGCTAATTTTTAATGAGGAATAGCAACATGGTCATTCCCAAGCACTCACACTGAACAAAATACCTAATACGTGAAAAATCTACAGGACAGGGGATTTGCAAGCTAAGAGGGCTGAACCCTCTTCTGTGCAATATTGCTCCAATTATTTAATGTCGCTGAGCCTCAGCTTCCTCCTCTGTAACTCCTGGGCAGGGCTGCCTCCCAAGCCCTACTCTTCCCAGGCTCCTTTCCCTACTTGGGGAGCCCCCTCCTCACCAGGCTCACTCACATGTGTGAGCCCTGCACCTGCCGCCGTCTCCTCCTGGCTCATCGTGTCTCAGTCCCTAGCGCCAATGGCACCTAATGCAGGCCCAGGGAACCCTCTGATGCCACGCGTCTCCACTGCTTCCTTTCTTTGCCCCAGGGAGCGTCTCTATGCCTTTCTCCTTCAGGATCTAGTGCCGCACAAGGCCCTAAACTGTTCTGTTCATCAAACCAGCTACTCTTTAGTATCTTTCAAGAAATCCACGTTTCCCTCCTCTCCTCTCAGATCAACTTTCCCCTCTCATCATTTCTCCCTTTCTCTCTCTTTCTCTCTCACTACTTTCTCCCTTTAGTCATTCTATTTGTGACCCCCAAACTGACCTTAATCATGACTGATAAGTGCAAGACCAGTGTTCAAGTGATTTTTATAGGCTTACTTATTTACTTGAGAGGCAGAGTTATAGACAGAGAGAGGGAGAAACAGAGAGAAAGGTCTTCCATCTGCTGATTCACTCCCTAAATGGCCACAACAGCTTGAGCTGGACAGGTCCAAAGCCAGGAGCCAGGAGCTTCTTCTGGGTCTCCCAAGTACTTGGGCCATCTTCTATTGCCTTCCCAGGCCATAGCAGAGAGCTGGAAGTGCAGCAGCCAGTACTTAAACGGGCGCCCATATGGGATGCCAGCACCACAGGTGGGTACTTAACCTACTACATCACAGTGCTGGCCTCTCAAGGGACCTTTCTGAGTCAGTGACAGAGAAGGTTCAACTAGATATCATAAAGAAACAGAACCCTCAACCTCACAAGTCCCAGAACCACACCCTCATCCTTCCCCAGAGTCCCTGTAAAAGTCTACCCCCATTCTTCCCCTCCAAGAAGTCGAAGCCATCTGGTAATCAAGCAGATAGTCCACCGGAGAAAGGCCACCGTATTTTAAGAGTGCCTGGCACTGTCAGGTGTTTAGTGTAGGGTCTATCCAGACCTCCCAAACACTTGATCTGGAACGAGCTCCAAGCAGCACGGGTTCCAGGATCCATAATGAATGAGGTTAGTACTAATTCTGCAGCAGCATCAAAAGCAGTAAGACCTCTCACCATGCCATACGTGCCACCCTTGGGCATCTGCTGTGCCTGGTTCCTCTGTTTGCCTGTCCTCTGGCGGGGCTGGGCTCCCCTGCCTGCCTCACCATCCCTGCTCATCATTCCAGCTCGCAAGGGAGCCTGCCGTCACAGCATCATAAAAACCTCAGCAGCAGCCATCTTTCACGGACCTCTCCAAAGCACCTGCCACGTCCTTTGCAAGCACCCATGAGCGAGAAGGACGGTCTCCCTACCAATGCAGAGACGGGCCCAGGGGCTGAGGTCTGGACAGCTCCGGCAGTCTGCTTTCTTCCAAGCCCCTGCACTGCCCTGCTTGATCTCAGTCCTGGGGGCTGACATGAGCGTGCCTGCGTTCCTTATCCAAGGAGGGGTGCTTTACACAGAGCCCAGAGGAGACAAACCCAAATGAGATGCAAGCAGAAGGGGGACCAAGGGAAGCCCTAGAGAGAAGCAATCACAGCCCGGTGAGAAGAGTAAGAGGTGAAGGAGCACAACTCTGGGTCTGGGGCCGGGAAGTCAGCAAAGCCAGGAAGCCCAGAGCAGGCAGCTCCAGGCCAAAGACGCCAGGTGGGAGCTGTGGAGAAGACAGCAGGGCTGTAGGTCTGGGTCCCCATAGCCCGAGCCAGGCAAGGAGCGGCCGCTCACAGGGCGTGCAGCACACACAACTCCACGGGGCAGATGGGCCCTGCGGTGTTATATAAATAACCAGGTCTGATTTGTAAGTGTACCGGGGAGACTCGCTTGTTAAAAGGTCCCGAGAGGAAAAAAGGAGTTTAAGATGTAAATAACCAGCCACCCCGAGCTGTCCTGGACTGCAAGCTTAGTCTCACAAAGCAGGTCTTCCAGAAGTGGGACAGCCGGGCTGACCCTGGACAGCATTTTCTCAGCCCACCCTGGTTGCTGGTGAGCAGCGAACCACTGATTATTGCCACTGATGGCTGCTGTGTCCTATTTGTAGTGGTCTCTGGGGAAGAGGAGCCACATTCTTCTTCCAGACTCATCTCAGCTCCTCAACTTCTTCCAGGCTGAGACAGCCCCTCTACTCCAGTCCAATACCATCCACCTTTCAGATGAAAGGAGGGGACCCATCCCCTCCTGTCGCCTTGTGAGCTGGCAAGACATTTTAACTTCATAATTCTGATTGTTCTTCTTCCACAGGTTGGGGCGATCCATCCGCTTTGGGCCTGGAAAGAGAGCTGGTGAGCCTGGAGAGAAAGTGCCGGAGGCTGATGATGGAGGGTGGGGGCCCAGATCCACCACTTCTCAGCCAGCCCAGCCCAGCCTTGTGACTTGACCACGCTGGGCCACAGGGTCCTCATCTGTACAGTGTAGACAGGAACAGCAGCCATCACACGGGGCTCTCAGGATTGAAGAAAGTCCTGTACAGGCTGAATGTCCCTTATCTGAATAGCTTAGGACCAGAAACACTTTGCATTTGGGATTTTCAGATTAGGGATACTGAACCTGTGTGCATGAACAGCACCTGGTACAAGGGAGCTGTAAGTACAGCCATCTCTCCATCAGTCCCCCTCCATATACCATAATCATCTCTTCCAATGGTTAGGTTTAAATCATGTTAAATATCTATCATGACCTACATCACCAAGCAAAGACCCTATTTGGGAAATGATCATGAAATATTCAACATGGTTCCTGTCCTGAAAAGCTTCTAGGTGATTTAGCAGAGACACCTAAACACACACACACACACACACACACACACTGCTGGCTTACCCCGGCAGCAAGACTGCCAGGGTGGGTTGTCTAGTGCAAGCAGGTTTCCTAGTGAGGTTCCTTCTCCTCCAGCCCTCTGAGCTCTCCGTGAGGCCTGGAGATTCTGCCCCATGCAGGTTTACCGGGTATGGGGGAAGGGTGAGGCCCTAATGTCGACTGGGCGTGTTCTCCATCCTGGCCGCTGAAGTGTATGTGCGTGCAACCATTTAGCCTAATCCGAAAACAGCACTGCAGAGAACTGGCGTGGACACCGCCCTGCGTCCCGCCAATTCCCCTGCAGGACTGAGGACTCCTTTCCAGCTCTCAGACCCCTCTGTGCTGAAGAGAGCCAACTCAGCCAAGGCCAAGGCCACTTCCAACATGCGGTTGGCATAGGGCTTTAAAGGCCTGACCCCCTTGCTCCAAGTCAGGACAACTTTGCAGAGGCGTCGGGTTCAGCACTCTGTGTAAACCGCATTGTTCTCAGCTTCTTCCTCTGCCAGAGCCTGCTTCCTTCCCTTTCTCCCAAACCCACTGTATAAGAAACTTGCTGCACACTCATCTCTGGAGGAAGACCCGGGCCCAGAGAGGTGATGGAACTTTCTCTAGGTCACACAGGCTAAGGCTCTATAAAGGATCGGGTTTCACTCACATCCGAATTAGTGTGACCACATCTCTGCTACTTTTCAGTGCACAAGATGAAGCCCTCCATTAGCCGTAGGAACTCAACACATCCCTTGAACTCTGAAAACTCCCTGAAAGAAGCTGGGTGTGTATTCAGACCAGAACAGTCTGGAGGAGATCAGGTCTTGTGGTTAAAGCAGATTCTGGCCCTGAGTTGCTTCTCCAACTGAGAAACTGTGCTTGGCCCCCTTTGTGCTGCACGAGTGGCCAACAAGTGCAAGAGGGCCCCACTGGACGCTGCACAGGAGAAGCCCCAGGACCCCAGTGCCGTGCCTGTCTCTCCACTCGCCACTGGCGTGACGTTGAACAAGCTCCTCACCATCTCTGGGCAGGCTTCGGTTTTCTCATCTGTACCATGCAAGTAATGGTTCTGCCGCTAAATTGATTTCAGGGTTAAATGACACGGTAAGTATGTTAAACTCCTTTGGAATGCAAAAAAATCTCCCAGTCCAGAGGGACTGCCGAGCCTAGAAAAGGGGAGGATGCAAAAGACCTTTACCCAGACACCCAAGCTTCTCGGGCTGCTTGTCCAGCCTTGAAGCCCCAGGACGTGACAGGGAGACTGCGTGTGCTCTCAGTGCAACCACAGACTAACGTCCAGGGACCTCCCCATGGGACCCTGGGCCAAGGAGGGCATTGGGCGTCAAGGATCTTTCTCTCTTTCTCTCTTTTTTTTAAGATTTATTTTATTTATTTGAAAGACAGAGTTACAGAGAGAGGTAGAGACAGAGAGAGGGGTCTTCCATCCCCTGGTTTATTCCCCAGATGGCCGCAACTGCTGGAGCTGCGCCAATCCAAAGTAAGGAGCCAGGAGCTTCTTCCAGGCCTCCCACATGGGGGCAGGGGCCCAAGGACTTGGGCTATCTTCTACTGCTTCCCCAGGTCACAGCAGAGAGCTGGATCGGAAGAGGAGCAGCCGGGACCAGAACCAGTGCCCATATAGGATGCCGGCGCTTAAGGCCAGGGCTTTAACCCTCTGTGCCACAGCACTGGCCTCATGTCCTCGTTTTCTCAAAGATAAGCTGTTAACTGTATAAGCCACCCCATCTCTGGCTCTGTTACAAAGTGAGGAAGTTGGCCTGGATGCTCCCATGGCCCAGACACGTAGAATTCTGTAATGCCTGAGGACTTCTAGAAAAAGTACCCATCCCCATGACTCCTCAGGCTCAACACCTACTGCTCCACCCTCCCACCCTGAGGGAAGACTTCCCTGTGGCCCAGTGGGAGGCCAGGGATGGCAGGACGGGACGGGAGAAGGCTGCCAGCAGGCCCACGGTCACCCAGAATCCCTGGTACCCTTGGGCAGCAATGAACCAACACTTGTAGCTATTTTTAGGAGGATGAATGAATGAATGAATGAAGGTTGGTTACCTAAATGCGGAGCTCTCACAGGCCAGTCTGAGGGTGCCTTGATGCAGTGGGCACCTGCGTGCCTGCTGGCTGTTCACTTACGTCAAGCCTCCCAGCACATCCAGTCCTTTACCTACACGGCATCTCAGGAACTGTGCTTGGATCTTTTCTATTTTTTTTTTAATTTACTAAGTTAGTTACGTGAAAGGCAGAGTTACAGGGGGAGAGAGAGAGGTCTTCCATCCACTGGTTCACTCCCCAAATGGCCGCAATGGCCTGAGCTGGACCTATACGAAGCCAGAGGCCGGGAGCTTCTTCCAGGTCTCCCACGCAGGTGCAGGGACCCAAGCACTTGGGCCATCTTCTACTGCTTTCCCAGGCCATAGCAGGGAGCTGAATCTGAAGTAGAGCGTTCAGGTCTCAAACTGGCACTATATGAGATGCTGGCACCTCAGGCAGTTGCTTTACCTGCTATGCCACAGAGCCAGCCCCACATTTTGATCTCAACAAGGAGTCAAAGCAAATACAATTAGGAAGGAAAATGCACTGGGAAAAGTTGAGTGGATATACAGTTCTTCAGAAAGTCTGTTTACAAAGTCAATGACCAACACACCTGGCCCCAGGCAGGCCCTCCCATCTCACCCCAAGCACCCCAAGTGTGAGGGGCAACAGGAAGCCAGTGGCAGGTTTAGGGCACTGTCTCACAAAGCCCCACTCTGACAGCCACACGCATCCTATAAAAACAGCCTGGGTTTGCAGGCCTGTAGAGACTGTTCCCACAGCAAAAACTCCTCGCCCACGGTGCTGGTTAAGAGAGACTACTTTCACTAAATACGGAGCTCTAGGGAGGCTGGAGCTAACTGGGAGAGCTTCAGCTTCTTCCATTCTTGATTCATTCAGAGCTACTCGATGAGACCATGAGACGTGGAATCGAGTTGTCAAGTAAAATTGTGTGAATCCTCGTGTGGTTTCCTTTCTTTTTTAATTTGACAGATAGAGTTAGCAGTGAGAGAGAGAGAGAGAGACAGAGAGAAAGGTCTTCCTTCCGTTGGTTCACGCCCCAAATGGCCGCTACAGCCAGCGCTGCGCTGATCCAAAGCCAGGAGCCAGGTGCTTCCTCCTGGCCCCCCATACAGGTGCAAGGGCCCAAGGACTTGGGCCATCCTCCACTGCCTTCCCGGGCCACAGCAGAGAGCTGGCCTGGAAGAGGAGCAACCGGGACTGGAACCCAGCATCCATGTGGGATGTCAGTACTGCAGGCGGAGGATTAATCAAGTGAGCCATGGCGCCGGCCCCTCCTTTTTTTTTTTTTTTTTAAGATTTATTTATTTATTTGAAAGTCAGAGTTACCCAGAGAGAGAAGGAAAGGCAGAGAGGGAGAGAGGTCCTCCATCAGCTGGTTCACTCACCAGTGGCTGCAAAGGCCGGAGCTGTGCCGATCCAAAGCCAAGAGCTTCCTCCAGGTCTCCCACATGGGTGCAGGGGCCCAAGGACTCAGGCCATCTTCTACTGCTTTCCCAGGCCACAGCAGAGAGCTGGGATCAGAAGTGGAGCAGCCGGGACTCGAATCGGCACCCATAGGGAATGCTGGCACTGCAAGGCGGCGGCTTTACCCAACACACCACAGCACTCGCCCCCTGAAGTCGTTGCAAATTGCTTCTTTAGGAAATTAAGGAGAAAAGAGACACAAAGAGTTACCATTGTCATCAATTTATTTAAAAAAAGAGAGAGACTTGTTTTATTTATTTGAATGGTGGTGTGACAGACGGAAAGGGAGAGACAAAGAGAGAAAGAGACATTCTATCCCACTGGTTCACTATCCTAATGGCCACCCTGGCCAGGACAGGGTCAGGCTAACACCAGGAGCCTGGCACTTCATCTAGGTCTCCCAGGTGGGTGGCAGGAGCCCAGGCACTTGGACTATCTTCTTCTGCTTTGCCAGGCACATTAGCAGGGAGCTGGATCAGAAGAGGAGCAACTGAGGCTCAAACCAGTGCTTTAATATAGGATGCCATGTCACAGGTGGCAGCTTAACCCACTGCGCCAAAATATCAGCTTCTGTCAGCAGTTTCTGAAGACCCATTTGTGAATCTACTTTTGGGCAAGCATTGTGACAATGAGACCATCAGACATTTGTATTAGCCACGCCACTCCTGCCCACAAGCTGAGGTGACAGCCACAGATGGTTCTGCGTGGTTGTTGGAGAAAACATGTTCTGTGCACAACCCAAAGGCATTAGCTAAGGTTGAGAAACGGTCAAGGGTTCACCTTATGTGGCAACTCCATTAACAAAAGTGCTGAATCGCGATATATTCCGAGGCTAAGCTAGATCATTTGTAGAAAATAAATGCCTTGAGATTTGGAAGAGATAAGGAATATTAGTTTCTTTTCTGTTGCTGTAACAAAATACCTGAAGCCAGATACTTATAAAGAAAAGAGGTTCATTTAACTCACAGTTTTTTGTTTGTTTGTTTGTTTTTTGACAGGCAGAGTGGACAGTGAGAGAGAGAGACAGAGAGAAAGGTTTTCCTTTGCCGTTGGTTCACCCTCCAATGGCCGCCGCGGCCGGCACACCGCGCTGATCCGAAGGCAGGAGCCAGGTGTTTCTCCTGGTCTCCCATGCGGGTGCGGGGCCCAAGCACTTGAATCATCCTCTACTTCCCTCCAGGGCCACAGCAGAGAGCTGGACTGGAAGAGGGGCAACAGGGACAGAATCCAGCGCCCCAACTGGGACTAGAACCCGGTGTGCCAGCGCCGCAAGGCGGAGGATTAGCCTAGTGAGCCACGGTGCCGGCCTTAACTCACAGTTTAAAAGGGCAAAGTCCAAGATTAGGTGGGCCCCATCTGTTTGACCTCTAGTGAGGGAATCACAGCTATAACACAACATATAACACAACATAGAAAGGGAACTGGCTACATGCAGAGGGGACGAGCCTGTGGGGTTTATTGCAACTGACTGCTTTATAGGAATTGACTCTCACAAAGGCTAACTTACTCCTGAGACCAGCATGAATCCCTTCTGAGTGTGATGTGCCCATAACCTAATTATCTTGCCCTTGCCCTAGGCCCACGTCTTAGAGGTTCCACCAGCTCTCAGTGTTACCATACTGGGAACTCGGCTCTCAGCACATCCCACAGACAGTGGCGTTTGGCACCCTGGCTTCTCCATTTTGAAGGCCACATCCCTATATCCTCCAGGCCTGTTGATCAGACTCTCCAGATGTTCATTGTCGCCTAAGAATGCATTCATGCTGCAGATCTGGTTCTTTTCCCAGCGGTGCAATCTGAGCTGGAGATGAGCACATGGCCAGAGCAAGGAGCCCAAGAGCCAGGGCACAGGCATCCACTGGTTCCCATTGTGTTCAACACAGCAGTCCAGGAAGCAAGCCCTTACCCACCCCCACCCTCAGCAGAGAGCAGGTGTGGAGTAGGTGAGGCAGAACATGCACCCCCCGGGGTGGGGATTGAGGGGACAAAGTTTGCAGGGGGCAACTCTATGGATCCGTCCCCCCCGGGACTTGAAAACCCCGTCCCCTACCCTTGGCCCAGAGCTAATTGCAGAAGTTTGCAGGTCCTTGTGAGTTAGCTCCCGAGACAGCTGCACCCCTCACCTCTGTCTGGGTAATTAGCCAGCATTTGTTCCTGTGTTGTGGA
Source organism: Oryctolagus cuniculus (assembly GCF_964237555.1). Lineage (NCBI taxonomy): Eukaryota > Metazoa > Chordata > Mammalia > Lagomorpha > Leporidae > Oryctolagus > Oryctolagus cuniculus. The sequence continues at coordinate 114,300,965 of NC_091433.1, read as the reverse complement.
ACATGGACCCGGCAGCTCCCGTGAGGGCCCGTGGGGACATTCTCAGGCTCGCTGGTGACAAGTGACAGGCGCAGCTTCTGCAATGCTTGACTGAGGGGACTGATGACAACCCACTTTCTTTTCCACTTCTAATCATGCTTAGCAGCCAGTTCTGGCCCCTCCCTCAGGGCCTGCTCAGTGTAACCTGTGCCAGCCTCGCCGGACACTGCCCTACTGCTCCCTCACATGTCCCAGCTCTGCTCTCCCATCTGCCACAGGAGGAGAATTTGCACTGAATCCCTAAAACCTTAAACTCTGCATTCTAGTGTGTCTAAGCTGGAAGAAACCTTAGCTATCTCGAGGACAATCTCACTACTGCACAGAAGAGCAAACTCACCCTTGGTGTACCCAAGGACACACAGCTGGCCAGGGCGGAGCTGCAGCCCACTCCCAGGACTGGTCATGGCCAAATGCCACTCACATTGAATCCTCCCCCAAACCCTACAGACGCTCAATCCACGGTAATCGGAGCCACAGGATCTCCCTAGATAAGCCCCACTGTGTTGGGTTAACTCCCAGCTTTAACCCTTCCACCCTGGCCTCTTGTTTAAAGGCCAGGGCTGTTTTTTCAGGTGCCTAAGGATCCCTCAGATGCAACCTGGTAGAACCCCATGGCCTCCCTCTTTCCAAAGCCATTCAAATAAATGAATGACTCCTTACAAGAGAAACCTGTCCTGGCCAGGTAGCCACAAGGGACAGAGCTGCGAGGCTGGGCCTCAGACTTGAAGATGGACACAAAGCCACCACAATGATCGGGTTCCCCCGGTGGGCTCTCAGCATGGGCAGGGGAGTCCAGAGTTCTGACACCCGTCTGTCCTCTTCAAGCCTCAGCTGTCTGTCTTCAGGGAAAGAAATCCATGCCTCCTCCGGTGGTGTGCTCTATTTCTGGAAGGGGAGGAGGATTTGAAACAGTTCTTTCCAAGAGTGATGTGAAAGCTGCCTCTTTCTAAATTCCACAGTGTTCACTAAACCTTCCTGTGGTTGCATTTCTATGGCGTTAACAGGACCCCAGACCCAACCGTGTATCTGCTCTGGAACAAGCAGCTCCAGGTCTCAGAGCTCAGGATACACCCAGCTATGCCCCCAGGGGTCAAAGCCCGAGGAAGGTGCCCAGAGCAGACCAGGGTGGAGAACTGCACAGTCACATCCGTATTCTTGCAGTAATGTGTGTCCCATAGGCTGAGGCTGCGCCAGCCGGGCAGCCAAGGCTCCTGGACTGCTTCCCAACCCTCCAAGAGACCAGAATCCTGGTTTCCCCCCGCAGCACTTCATGCCTGCCTTGTCTTCTCATAGCCTCTCCTACACTTTGCTCCGAGTCCTTCTCGAATGTCTCCTCTCCTGTGGGACCCATGCTTCGTGTTACCCTTACAGGAGCGGGTGTGGAACGTGCCTCCCAAAGCTTACCTGTGAAAGAAGGGAGTTGATGGGGCCGGCACTGTGGCATAGAGGGTTAACGCCCTGGCCTGAAGCGCCAGCATCCCACATGAGCGCCAGTTCAAGACCCAGCTGCTCCATTTCCAATCCAGCTCTCTGCTATGGCCTGGGAAAGCAGTAGAAGATGGCCCAAGTCCTCAGGCCCCTGCACCCACATGGGAGACCTGGAAGAAACTCCTGGCTCCTGGCTTCGGATCGGCACAGCTCCGGGCGTTGTGGCCAATTGGGGAGTGAACCAGTGGATGGAAGACCTCTCTCTCTCTCTGCTTCTCCTCTCTCTGTGTAACTCTTAATTTCAAATAAATAAATCTTAAAAAAAAAAAAAAGAAAGAAGGGAGTTGAGCTGGGTGGTCACTAGGTCTGTCTCTGCTCGCAGGGCCCATCGTTAAGTTGCCTTCTCAGTGAAAATCTGGTTTGTCTTCCACAAGGGCAGGATCAGGCCGAGCCTACTGCCTGATCTCACCTTCTTGCTGAGCTGGATGGATGCAGGAGAAATGGAACAGAGAGGGAAGGCAGGGTGTAGACAGGGAAAGAATGGGTGCTGACTCAGAAACAGGCAGAGGAGGCGGCCACCTCAGAACGGTGACTCCGGTCAGGACAGGGCAGGTGGGAGTGGGCTGGGAGCCACGACGACGCTCAGGAGGGAGAGAGGACCGGGACGTTACCGTGCTGCCACGTGCTCAGGAGTCAGGCTTAGGGGGAGACAAAAGGGAGGATTAAAGGGTAAAGGGGTGTGGCTGTCATGGGTTCAGGGCTTCAGAACCAAGGTTTGCCAGTCAGCAGCATCAATGCGCTCAGCCACCATCTCTACATCTACAAAGGGAGACATTGTACCAGAGTCCCAAGGCATGGCCAGAGTCTTAGGAATGCAGAGTCCCAGGCCCCACCCCAGGACTGAAGGGGCCTTGAACCAGATCCATGGCTGATCCACGCACCATCCTGGGCACCCCCTCTCAGATTCCAGAGCAGAGCTTCAGGCCCGCATGGTGCTCTGGCCCACTGCTCCACAGAATCTCCCGGTGAGCTTTCAAAGTCTTACGTCCATGAGGGGACCCTCTGTGATGATGGACTGTTCTGTGTCCCCACGGAGTCAGAGGTTACACTGATGTCTGTATCAGTCAAAATCCATGCACCAGCCGGCGCCGCGGCTCACTAGGCTAATCCTCCACCTTGCAGCACCGGCACACTGGGTTCTAGTCCCGGTCGGGGCACCGGATTCTGTCCCGGTTGCCCCTCTTCCAGGCCAGCTCTCTGCTGTGGCCCAGGAGTGCAGTGGAGGATGGCCCAAGTGCTTGGGCCCTGTACCCCATGGGAGACCAGGATAAGTACCTGGCTCCTGCCATCGGATCAGCACGGTGCGCCAGCCGCAGCGCACCAGCCGCAGCGGGCCATTGGAGGGTGAACCAACGGCAAAGGAAGACCTTTCTCTCTGTCTCTGTCTCTCTCTCTCACTGTCCACTCTGCCTGTCAAAAAAAAAAAAAAGAAAAAAAAAAAAAAAACCATGCACCGCACACTTGCAATGGGTATGCTGTACTCTATGAAAAGTATTCCTCCATGAAGTTGATTTAAAAAGAAACCTATCGCTAAACCTAAATCATTTACTAAAGCTGTAATAGGGCTGCTGTGTTAGCCCTGCAGTATTAGCCCATAAATGTGAGTGATACACATCAGTGTGTCTGCACCTCTATGTTAACATACTCCCCCTACACAAAGTGCCCAGGCCACAGTCCAAACCAGTGGGGTCAAGACCTCTCCAGGTAACTCTATAGGGCTAAGAATTCTCCAGAGCCTCTGGCAGTTGTCGGCGGTCCATTCTTGTGGCTCCCTTGGCATCTCTCAGTGCCCAGTACGCTGCAGAGGGCAGAGGAACAGCGAGCAGTACTCCGTGACCCTCAGGAACTCACAGCATGGTTAGGGACACAAACCATGCACCTGCCTAGAAAGGAGTAAAGCAGTAACTGAGACAGGGCCACTCCCACAGCTGAAGACGTCCAAGTCACCCACAAGGGTGGCAAGGGAATGGCAGCCTCTGGGAGGTCCTGGATGCTCACCTTTGCGATAACTACAGACAGCTCTCTTCCCGACTCCCATCCCATCTTTGTTTTCACAGGTGAGCAAGTGGAGACGCAGAGAGGTCGAATGGCTTCCCCAAGTTCACACAGCTAGGAAGGTAAGCAGGAGCCCTTGAACTCGTGCCTGCTGGCTGCAGAGCACAGCCCCTTGGAAGAGAGCCCGTATTGATTTGCCAGCTTGATCCATTGCCCTGCGCTGTGGCCCTCTGACTCGCTCCAGCTCCCCAGGGCACAGCAGCTGAAATCTCTGGCGACACCCACCCAGTCTGCGGTCACAGGGAAATGCCACCGAGTGGAGGGCACAGGTGTTTCCACTGCCCCCTCGGAAAGAGGAGCCGCCACAGTGCGTGTGTGGGGAATAATTCAACTCCAGGAGGCGAGGGCATGGCGAGCCCGCAGCCCCTCCTCCTTTGCCAGGGCAACGCAGGATGTCAGACAACACCGTGGCCGCCTCATTATTGGGCTGCTTGGCCATTGTCCCCAGGACAATGGTTTCCGGCCAGGGCTTTGTGTGGGGCTGCCAGCCGAAGTTATTAGCCACAGGAGCTGCCTTTGAGGGGCATCCAGGGGAGGGGTGAAAGGTCACCCAGAGCAGGGAGGGGAGCGGAAGTGGGAGGGAGAGGCAGCACAAAAGAAAGGGATGAGCCCCTGTCCCCCTTCCCCTCCTCCCCAAGGAACCCCAAACAGAGTTGCCCCCAGAGGGAGGCGTGGGGAGGGGGTCAGGGGAAGTTCCTGCTGCTGCTGTGGAACAGAGAGGAGCCTGGGAGCCTGGGAGCCCCCCACTGCTGAGGGGCGGCAGAGGTGTGAGTGTGGGCAGGAATGCAGGGTGCATGTGGACAGGACTGGTCTGGAGGGGACCGGAGGCAGGATGAGGGGGCAGAGGCTGGGCTCTGAGCTTCTCAACTCACTCCCAGCACAAGTGTCTGCCGCCCAGGCCTCCGATGTCCATGCCACCCGCCCAGGCCTTCTGCTCTCAGACAAGCAAACGAGATGGAGCAGAAACTGCCCGTCCTGGTGAAGACGGCTGCCCCCGCCCCCTGGGGGGCTGCCCAGGTTAGCCCCATGGGCCTGGGTGGGGGAGGCAGGGACACCAGTAGACACAGTGTCTACTCCCTGCCCCCTGGGAACATGGGGCCTCTGGGGTGATGCCCACAGACTCCTCGAGTCCCCCAGGGTCCCCAGGCCAGGCCCCATTTCTTGGATGACAGCAAAAGGCCTGAGCTACTCACCCCCTACCTCAGATGAGAGGCACCATAGAAGACAGCTTTGTTCTGCTTCTCAACCAAGATCATGGTGGAACGCCCAGGAGCTGTCACCACCCACCCTCAGTCTGCCTCCTGCTCTGCCAGCCCGGCAGGAGGTGCCCAGACCAGAATCACCACCCAGGGCAGAGCTGGGAGGCCCAGGGCTTCAGGTTGGGAGGCCCAGGGAGGACAGTGGTTAGGCCGAGGTGGGGGATCGGGACCAGAACTCTGGTCTCCTTGGTCACAGCTGCTTCTCTGCACGAGGCAGATGGGTGGGAATGGGAGACCGGCTGAATTGTAAGGTAAGAAAACCATTTATTGCTTATCTGTAAGGCTGGCTATGGGGGGGGGGGGGTCAAGACAGTATGAATTCTTCCGCTCAACTTTAGATTTAAGGTTATACATTTTTCAAAAGTAAAAAGGGTGTATTGGTTCCATGACTAGGTTGCTTGGAAGAGAGGAAAAAGGCAACAACATCAAAAAAGGAAAGTCGAGGCACCTCATCCCTTATCAGAGTGCCTGAGTGCAGGCCCAGCTCCACTTCCGATTCCAGCTTTCCACTAATGCACACCCTGGGAGGCAGCAGGTGACAGCGCAAGCGCTTGGGTCCCTGCCACCACATGGGAGACCCAGATGGAGTTCCTGGCTCCTGGCTTCAGCCCGGCCTCAGCCTAGGCTGTTGTGAGCCTTTGGAAATGAGCCAGCAAATGGAAGATTGATTCTCTCTCTCTCTCATCAATAAAAATAACTTTTTACAAGAGGACAACAGTTTGCGGAATCTCCAGAGTGTACAGTCCCGAGGTGACGCTGGGGTGCTCCGTGGGGCCACAGGGAGGCCTGGGTCCCCCCACCCCGGCCTTGCCTCATCACAGACCCTGTTCCCCTTCCCCAGAACCAGACGTGGCTCCCTCTGTTCTCCTCTCCCTCCGGTGCCCTCCATGCCTCCTCTTGTCCTGCGCCGCTGGTCAGCATCTCTCCAGCCCCCCTCCCTGCTGCTCCCCCCACGCCCCCACCCTGACCCAGACTTCCTCTGTTCAAACACCTGCCCAAGTTTTGCTACTCTCTCTGCACCTGCCCCTGGGCCCCGGCTTGTGAAGGCTGCTGGTGGATCCCAGTCCTGCCCTCAGGGCAGCTGCCCAGCAGGCCTCAAGGGGTAGGCAGCCAGGGCAAGGCCTTCAGCTTAACAAACTCACAGAGAGCAGATCAAAGAAGGTACATGTGGAGCCTCTGACTCACACGCACACAGAGGCGACGTTATCATAACTCCATACACTAACGCCCTCGGTCCTAATGGCCTTGCCTGTCCAAAGCCACGGATGCTGTCCATCCCTTCGCCTGTCCTGAAACCCCCATGTACCACAACCCAGACCCAAAGCACGGGCTGCCCCGTCCCACAGTAGGGGATTCAAGGAGCTCCCCTCTCATCATCTGTTCTTTTGGTATCTCGATACCATGAGCACGGATGGCATGGGGTGAGTTGCACATGGGGACAGGGCACACTCCATTGAAGGCCTTGGTCCCCCTACTGCCTGAGGCTCCTGTGACCCTCCCCACACTGACACCAAAGAGGCCCAAACTTCCCAGAGTTTGCCAACAGATTAAAACCCAAGCCAACAACAACAGGAGGGAGTCAAGGATTGGAAAGCAAATGAAATGTTAAAAAAAAAATTAAGCAATACTTGCATTCTCATTAGTAGGAACATGTGAGATGAAGCACGTTATGTTATTAGGCATTCTCTCGATTCAGTAAACACAGTCTGAATAAATTTATAAATATCAGCATTAAGTGAGATTTAACGGGGAGCTGTTTATCTTCTGCCTGACAGGCAGGAGGCAACGCTCTCCATGTATCACTCCCCAGCCATGCAGCCCTGGCTGCCTGGACAGGTGAACCAGCAGAGCGCAGGGCCTCAGGGCCTGGTGGTGGGAAGGGCTCAGCTCCCTGGCGGGGAGAGGTGCTCGGGAGCTGGCTCTCTGGCTCCATCCCAGCTCCCTCAGCAGTAGCCGCAAGTATGTAGGTGACCTCTCAGAGCCACCAGCGCACCTCCTGCAGTGTTAAGAGATCAGTGCCTACCCTCCGAGGCTGTTGAGAGCATTAAATGTCACAGCTCAACAAGAGCTGGGCACATAGTAGGTCCACAGGCAAATGCTTTCACTGATTGTTACACTTCCAGCATAGAGCTCGGAGGCATAGTGGGGTGCACACAGCCACTGGGCACTGCCATCCTAGGTGGGGACAGGACAGAAACCAGGCAAAAGGGAATGACAAGAGACAGCCACAGTGAGGACATGGATGTGTGGAGCCTGAGCGTGTGTCCTGCTCTGGTGGGACTCGGTGTGGGGATTTCAGCTATTTCCTCCCACCATAGCCTCAGGAACCCTCTGAAGCCAAGCCTTGGTGCTGGTTACGAGGTCACTGAGGGCTGAGAAGTTGCTTTACCAAGTGAGACCCAGATGTTGGCTACTTGCGGGGCAGGGTCTCTGGTCCCTCTTGTACGCCTGCAGCCTGTCTCCCCTGTGCCTGGAGCACTGTGCTTGGGCTCTCAGGGCCTTCCTGGGCACTCAGCATGTCCTGGAGTTGCCAGTAACAGGGCCATCTCAGGCACCCACTCCCATTCACAAACAACTTGCGTAAAATAAAATTTAAGGTAAAACATAGTCTGCACCCGTGGTCCATCTCACTGCGTGCAAACTGCAACGTCATGACAGGGCACAGCAGCAGGAGCATCATAAACAGCCATCAACTGTGAGACCGACACCCATTTTCAGCTATCCGAGAAGGCTTAGATCCCGTAGGTCCAAGAAGCTCCTTGAGAACAGAACACAGACTTGGGTTACACATGAATGAAGCTGAGCCCAAGGTCTGCATGTGACAAGCCCTCCTTCATCTGCTGAGACCCCAGAACCCCAAAGATCCACCCAGGACAAACTCCCCAACAGTACCCTGAAGTGCTGCTCTGCTGGGCAGCAGTTCCACTGAGCTGTGGGTGGGCGTTAGGATGAAGATGTGAGAGGGGATGTACCCCCTCCACCAACACATCACTGGTAGGAGGGCTCATGGGGCATTCCTCTGCCATCCCAGGCACAGCCATATGAGCCTGACACTACCCTTTCCAAAAAGAAAATAAGTAAGAACAGGTGCCACATAAGAAGAGCCCACAGGGGACCATGAGGATGGCCTTCAGGTCTCAAAATGTCATCATCAGGGCCGGTGCTGTGGCATAGTGGGTAAAGCTGCCTCCTGCAGTGCCAGCATCCCATATGGGTGCTGGTTCGAGTCCCAGCTGCTCTACTTCTGATCCAGCTCTCTGCTATGGCCTAGGAAAGCAGTAGGGGATAGACCAAGTCTTTGGGTCTCAGCATCAGCTGCTTATTTGCAGATCATGAGAGCAGGTGCCTTGGATTTTGTGAGTGAGCCAAGCACCTAGAAAAATTCCACACTTAGAGGAAGCTGTGGTCTAACAGAGACTCTGAATTAAGTGCAGGATGAACGTGAAAAGCACGTCTTAAACAAACTGCCTGTGAGCGAGGGTGCCTGGGGCTGCTCCTGGGCCTCTTATGACCTGAAGCAGGTCCAGAGTCTGCTAATTTTCTAAGTCCAACCACAAACCTGTGCTCCATACACATCTGGAAGCTGGCGGCCTGAGCTCAGGGGGCTTAAAGGGGGCTCCCTTCCTGGCTTCTGGATGGCTGTCTTCTTGCTGTGCCATCACATGATGGAAAAGGAGGGAAGGAGAGAAAGAGAGAGAGGGAGGGGGGAGATGGGAGGGGGAGGGAGAAGGGGAGAAGAGGAGGGGGACACGCTGTTTCATAGCTCCTCTTATGACAGCAGTAATCCCACCATGAAGGCGGCACCCTTGTGACCTAATTACCTCACAAAGACCCCGTCTCCAAATCTCCTCCCCCTGGAGGTTAGGATTTCCACGGATCAATATGAGAAAGACAGAAGCTCGAAGTCCACAACACAAATATCCCTAAATTGTTTGCTCACATATTTTTTCCAAGAAGATTTATTTATTTGAAAGGCAGAGGCAGAGAGAGAGAGAGAGAGAGAGGTCTTCCATCTGCTGGTTCACTCCCCAAATGGCTGCAGTGGCCAGAGCTGGGCTGATCCAAAACCAGGAGCCAGGAGCTTCTTCTGGGTCGCCCACGTGGGTGCAGGGGCTCCAAGGATTTGGGCCATCTTCCACTGCTTGCCCAGGCCATAGCAGAGAGCTGGAAGTGGAGGGAAGCAGAGCAGCCAGGACTCAAACCTGGGCCTAAATGGGATGCTGGCACTGCAGATCAGGGCTTTAACCCACTGCGCCACAGCACCAGCCTCAATAAGACACCTTTCACTGGATTGGCTTCACTCGCTCTCTCCGCAGCCTGTCCACATTCAAAGGGCTGCACATATTTCTGGAAGTCTCAGAACAGTTTCTCAAAGACTGATATAGAAGCATGAAAAATAAATAAAGGGAGAATGGTGGTATTGTGTGTGTGTGTGTGTGTGTGTACCGAAGATGTATTTTGCTTGGGGCATATTACCTTAGAGACTCTTCAGTGATTTCCAAGTGGCGATGCTTGCCCTGAACTCGGGAGACAATCATGCCGCAGAGATATATCTGTTACTTACTTAGAAGAGAGCACCGGAGCATGAAGGTTGGGCGGAGAGGAGAGAGTGTGTTGAAAGAAGAGAATATGACCAAGGCCTCATCATTAAAATGCAACTTGAATTGGAGACGAGGAGAGAAGGAAGCAGCAAAGGAGAAGGCATACGTGGTGCGATCTGGAAGACAGGAGGAGCCTCGGCTGTGCACGGCGACCTGTACATCAAGATAGAAGAGGGCTTCAGGGAGGAGTCGGCCTCCACAGGGCAGTCCCAAGGCCAGAGCCTGAGAAAAAGCCCTGAATTTGGCACTGACCACCTTCAGGGGAACCACAGGGGGAAGCTGGGGAAAGACAATCGATTATAAGAAACCAACGAGTAGGTTGGCAGGAAAGACATTTAGGCAGTCTTATGGGTGACATTGGGTTCTCCAAAAAGATACGTTCGGGTTCTACTGTCCGTGCCTGGGAACGTGACCTTATGTGGAAACAGGGTCTTTGCAGACATCATCATGTTACGCTGAGGTCATTAGGAGGAGACCTCGGTGCAATATGACTGTAAAGGAGAGAGGAATAACATGGGCAGATGGACGCGGCGTGAAGACCGCCAAGTGCAGAGGGAGGCAAGGACTGGAGTGAGGTCGCCACAAGTCGAGGAACTCCTCGGTGTTTCAACCAGAAACGAAAGAGGCCAAGAAGGCTCTTCCTCCGAGCCTGCAGAAGGAACAAGTCCCTGCCAACCCCTCGGTTTTGTCCTTCCGGTCTCCAGATCAGCGAGAGAATGCATTTCTCTTGTCTTCGGCCACCTAATGCGGGGAGATTTGTTAGTGCAGCCCCAGAAAACTAACCCACAGAGTGGTGGTGCTTTACAAGGACTTGTTCTGGAAGACACGGAATGAAACCCTGTTAGTAGAGGGAATGTTTGCCCCTTGTGGAAATGCCCGAGGATGTCTGCAAGCTAAAGAATCAGAGAGAAAGAAGCTGAGGATTCAAAACAATGGAAGAATGAGGAATGAAGAGAGGAGGCAGAAAGGGACAGAAATGAGATCCCAGGTGACGTAATAGGCCTAAAACAGAAGCGGACATTTTGTCATTCAAGGTCTGGAGTCTTAGTCTAGATCCTATCCCAACAGCAGAGCCCGAGGCAAGGAGTGAAGTGTTGACACTTTGTATGGAGGAAGGGTGCAAGCCTGGAACCGTGAGGCTGAGGAATAAGTGGAAGCGAAGCGAGGGAAGATGCCAGAGCTGTGATGAAATGCATCGCTGTGTGGGGGCACCTGCCCAATAAGATGTGAAGACGTGAGGCCGGCGCTGTGGTGTGCTGGGTAAAGCCGCCGCCTACGGTGCTGGCATCCCATATGGGTGCTGGTTCAAGTCCCGGCTGCTCCTCTTCCAATCCAGCTCTCTGCTATGGCCTGGGAAAGCAGTGGAAGATGGCCCAAGTCCTTGGACCCCTGCACCCATGTGGGAGACCCAGAAGAAGTTCCTGGCTCCTGGCTTTGGATAGGCCCAGCTCCAGCCACTGCAGCCATTTGTGGAGTGAACAAATGGATAGAAGATCACTTGCTCTCTCTTTCTCTTCCTCTCTCTCTGTAACCCTGCCTTTCAAATAAATAAATCATAAAAAAAGAAACCTGTGAAACACCGTATTAGCCAGAGAAACAGAACCCATACAATATAGAGATATTTCGCCTGGATCTCTCATACAGAAACATATACACCTGTGTACATGAAGAGAGAAACAGAACTAGAGACACAGAGAGAAGCATAAAGAGATTTTTTATAAGGAATTGGCTCAGATGATTTGGAGACTGAGGTTCCCCATTTTCGGCGATCTGTAAGCTGGAGAAACAGGATGGCCAGGGGTGTGGTTACCAATGGTGCAAGTTCCAGTTCAAGCAGTCAGGCAGAGACAGCATACTCTCCCTTCCTCCTCCTTGACCTTCTGCTTGGGCTCTCAGTCTAACGAGCCAAATGCCAGTCACATCCAGTAACATCCTCAGAGTAATGTTTAGCCAGATCTCTGGGCACCCATGATCTAATCGAGTTGACTCATGAAATCAATCATCACAGACACAGTAGACAGGATTGCTTACCACGCTGGGTTTCTCTGATAGAGTTGCCAGGAGAAATCATACCTTGAAGTATCCAACAGAAAGAAAAGGAGAATTAGTCTGATCATCCCACCTCCATGCTCCCATTTCCAACCCATCAAGATTTGCCCAACAGTAAGCAGATGGTCTTGAACGTCCAGATTGCAACATCCAGTCTTCAACCACCAGAACACTTAATCTCACATTACAGTCAAGTCTGCAGGTGGAAGAATGACTGACTGTGATTTGGACACCAAGCCCAAGAGAAAACCGAGGTGGTCAAAGGAATTTATTTTTGTCTGATCACCAGAGAAAAAGAGAAACAAGATAGAGACCTTTTTTAAATAAAGAGAAGTTGAGAATTGACTTGGATGGCTGTTGATATCAAAAGAGACTATCTCAAGTAAACAGAGAGAAAGGAAGGGACGGGGAACCTGTCCCTTGTGACCCAAAACCTTCACCTTCATCAACACTTTCACTTTAAAGACAGGGCAATAAACACCTGCAGAGGATTAGTGATAACCAACTTCCGTAATTCACAATGCTTGCTAGTGGATGAGCCCTTACTCAGTAGTTAGTATTGTGTGTGTGTGTGTGCATGTGTATGTGTGTGTGTCCGCGCACGCGCTAAGGAACAGTTTTGAGCAAGATAATCAAACCCTATCTTTGTTGCCCATCCCTATGGGAAATCATGTGGGTGTGGGGGTAGGGGGTGTTGTCATCCAGACTTTCCTCCCCCTGGTGGCACCTGCCTGAATTACAGGCAGAGTCCTGCGAATGGAAAACCGGCAGAGGACATTTTTCAGAAGGAAATTGTTAGGTGCTGAGACGCCCTTCACAAACCCAGACCAGTTTCTCAAGGACTTGCCTTCGTCCTTGGGGACTCCGTGACCCTTCCCATCTGCAGCTCTCTTTCCTGTAAAAGGGAATAGGAACTGGGAGGAGGGGGAAGTAGCAACAAAATGTGAAGTTTGACCAGTGCTGGCCCTGCTCGCCCGTTCCTTGAAGACTTCCAAGCTGGTAACTGGAAAGAACTCCCCTGCACAGGAACACACAGCTATGAAATGCAGGCACTGAGACCTCGTCCACCTTCTCTCTCTTTTTCTTTTATCCTGCAAGGTGAGTCTTGGCCTAACAGCTGCCCCACCCCCACCATTCTTCTGACTTGTCTCTAGCAAGGACCATGTGCCTACTCCCCCGAGGACCAGTCAAAGCAGAGAAAAGCATCAGTTTGGACCCAAAGGACTACCCTCGATGTCTCCCAACTGGCTTCTGGGAGAATCCCCTCTGGGAATTCGATCAGAGTCGCATCTAAAATGCCAAGAGTGAATCGATGTGTGCGTTCACCCAATTCCAGCGTCAGCGCCAGAGGCAGCGTTAATGCACAAAAGAAGTCGGCTTAGAACAAAAGAAGGAGAAAAAAAGTTATACTTTCTTCTCTAGCTATGAAAACATTCTGTGAGCAGTGCACCAATAGGACACTCTAATGGACAGGAGTAGAATTTCTCAGAGCAAATAGGAGATGAGAAGTCTAGCATCAGCTCTCTATTACTATGTAGCAAAGTGCTCCTAATTCAGCAGCTTCAAGAAACAAATACTTATTCTCTCAAACACTTACCCCTGAGGGTCAGGAATCCAGGGACGGCACAGCTGGGCGAATCTGGCTCAGGGTCTCTCCTGAGGTTCCAGCCAGGCTGTCAACTAGGCCTGCAGTTTTCTGAAAGTTTGACTTGGGCTGGAGGATCCACATGAGTTGTTGACTACAGGCCCTGGGTCCTTGCTGGCTGCTGACAAGGGGCCTTAGTTACTCACCACATGGCCTTCCCCCAGGGATGCCAGAGTGTCCTTGGGCATTCTGAGCTGGCTTCTCCCAAGACATGTGATCCAAGAGACAGCCAGACAGAAGCCCTGTCTCCACCATCTGGCCTCACCATGGATGCACCCCGTCTTCTGCCACACTCTGGGAGTCCGATAGACACACCCTGATGTATTAGAAAGATTTGCATTTCTACAACAAAGTACCCGAGACAAGCTGCTTATGGTTCTGGGTTCTAGAAGTTCAAGTCCAAGATCCAGCAGCCCCATTGGTTTGGCCTCTGGCAAGGATGATGGATAACAATGGTGGAGCGTGAACAGAGCAAAGACCACTTGCTGAGCCAAGGAGAGAGCAACTAGGTCCAACTTGGCTTTTATAACCAACTCTGTCATGAGAACTACCATCTGAGGGAAGCCCCCAGGGACCTAATGACTTCCCAGGAAGCTCATCTCCTAAACACCATCATCAGATGAACCTTCCACTCTCTTGGTACCATTAGCTCGTGACTTTGGGGTTCAAATGTCTCCATAAGTTTGGGAGCAAACGATGTTCAATAGCACTTGATAATGTGGGAAAGAACTATCACAGATACATGAATGACAGAAGGTAGGGATGCCTCGCCTATGAGATTCCTTTTCCAAAAAAGATTTACTTATTTATTTGAAAGGCAGAGTTGTAGAGAGAGCTCTTCCATCCACTAGTTCATTCTCCAAACGGCTGCAACAGCCGGGGCTGGGCCAGGCTGAAGCTAGGAGCCAGGAGCTTCATCCAGGTCTTCCACGTGGGTGCAGGGGACCAAGGACTAGGGCCATCCTCTACTGCTTTCCCAGGTCCATTAGCTGGGAGCTGGATTGAAAAGAGCAACCAGGACTTGAACTGGTGCTCGTATGGGATGCCGGCACTGCAGGAAGCAGTTTAACCTGATGCGTCCCAGTGCCGGCCCCACCTCTGAGATTCTTTGGGGGCCATCTGTGAGGCTGGCTACAATATACCAGGTGGTAAACTCAGTGGAGTGCATCACTCTAATAAAGAGACTAAAGTTTAAACTTGAGTTATTGATAGTTCTTCTCACATCTAAGCAGCACTGGAATCATCTGGGTTTCTGGAGGTGAACTCCACCCCAAGACTTTGTGATTAGGAGGCCTTGGGTGGGGTCCAGTAGTTTGCATTTCTAACAAGTCTCCAGATGATGCTTGGTGTACAGAAATTCACCAAAATTTAGAACTTGAAGGTACCTTAAAGGCCCTCCGGGCCAGTGGTTGCTAAAGTCAGCTGACCAGCAGAACCCCCTGGGGGAGAGTCTAGGTGCTGGACACCCTCTCCCTCCCCTCCACTCAAGACTCTGCTCCAGCAGGAACTAGAGGATGTCTGTTAGTTTCAAAACTTAGCCAGGTGACTGTGTGATCAATCATATTTGGGAACTCCAATGCCCAGGACCCCACCCCCACCCCGTGTCCAGGCTCCTCGTAGAGTAAACTCTCAGGTGGAGATCACTAACTCCTCCCAAGACAATGCCTACCCCAGTGCTTCACAGACCACCTGCCGCAGGGCTTCCTGCTCAGACTTAACCCAAACCAACTCATCTACAGGCAGGCAGCTTCTCTGATGCAGGGAGAGAGATCCCTCTCTTCACGAGATCCTGATGGGCATTCCCAAGACTTCGTAGGTCCCTTATCTACCCCCCACCTCATGCATGGTGAAAAAGAGAGCTTTCCTGCAGAGATCACAAACAGAAGATACGGCAAGCAGCCCAGTTGGCTTCCAGGTTCTGATGCTGGTCATTGCTGAGGCTTAGCTGCACCATGGACCTGGAGTTACACAACCTATCCCCTCTATTTTTACCCAATCGCTCCCAGTGGGTTGCCTGCTTAGTAACTGAAGAGTTTCCATGGATAAGTTATCCAGGAGACCCTCGTGTCTGCACTGTGTGGGAACAAGCCTCCCTCCTCCAAAGCCGCTATGCCTGAGCCTACACTGTGGAAGCGGAAGCACTGCCCAGACCTTCCCTTTCACTCCAATCAGTGGGGGCCTCTCTGTACTCGACCAAGCCAGGACCTCCACTTGGACACAGCACAGCCACTGCAGGCCAGCCGTGGCTGGATCTTCATCATTAAGACCAAGTACACTGTTGACACTTCTCTAGAAAATGCCTCCTGTTTTGTTCCAGTCAGGAAGGTGCAGCGAGAAAGCCAGAGCATTAGTCCACACTGCTATTATGCATCCACCCCATCCCCTTTCTGACACAGACTCAGTCCTAATTGGAATTCACCTGCACAAAATACGCCTTCTCAACCCCTCTCCTGCTCCCATACCCTCTCCCTCAACTACTTCTCTGAACATTCAGTTAAGATTTACCACTTCTGGGTCTGGCGTTGTGGCATCAAGGCAAAACCTCTGCCTAATGGCCTGGGAAAGCAGCAGAAGATGGCCCAAGTGCTTGGGCCCCTGTACCCACATGGGAGATCCAGATGAGGCTCCTGTCTCCTAGCTCCACACTGGCCATTGGGGCCATTTGGGGAGCGAACCAGCAGATAGAAGACCTTTCTTTCTGTCTCTCCCTCTCTGTAACTCTGCCTTTCAAATAAATAAATCTTAAAACACACTAACATGTAAGAATCCAGTACTGCCAGTTGCAGCTGGCTGTCCTGTGAACCCCGGTTGCTCTTTGGGTGCACCTTTCCTGCAGGTTTTATTTTTTAAAATTTTTAAAAGATTGATTTATTTATTTTAAAGGCAGAGTTACAGAGAGGCAGAGGCAGAGAGAGAGAGGTCTTCCATCTGCTGGTTCACCCCCCAACTGGCCGCAATGGCCGGAGCTGTGCCAATCCGAAGCCAGGAACCAGGAGCTTCCTCCGGGGCTCCCACGTGGGTGCAGGGGCCCAAGGACTTGGGCCATCTTCTATTGCTTTCCCAGGCAATAGCAGAGAGCTGGATCAGAAGTGGAGCAGCCGGGATTGAACCGGTGCCCATATGAGATGCCAGTACTGCAGGCAGTGGCTTTACCTGCTACGCCACGACACCGCCCTCTTCCTGCAGATTTTAGCCATCTTCTGCAGAAACTGGGAGCTGCTTGTGAGATCTCCTGGCCACTTTTTGTTCTTTCCAGTAGGAGTTGTGAGTCCCCTTCCCTATAGTATCGACTGGAACACAGCCCAGCGCCTGGCGCACACAGGAGAACGCCTGCCTTCCTCATTCTTTCAGACCAGCCAGGGCTTTCCAGCACTACTGAGACTTGGTCTGTAGAGGCAGAGGGAGCCTAGGGATGTGGTTCTGGGAGAGCTGTGGGCGCCTCTCCTCCTGCAGGAGTGGCCAAGCCAGGAGGGAAGACCTAGGAGCTGCAGACCCGACTGCTGCCACCCTTCGTGATGGCCACGCCACCCTGCAGACCATCAGGGAGCGGCGCGCACAGAACCTGAGCAAGCTGCTCAGCCTGGCGTCCTGGACACGGATGGCCCCACGACGGCTCCTTAACCTCTTGATGCTGCAGCCAGGATTCCATGCAAATGAAGGCCAGTGTCGCGGAAGAGTAAATACTTTTAATTAAAGGAAGGCACCTGGAGACCCAGCCGCTGGGAGCAGGGGAGTAGAGCAAGTCGCGGCTGCACTCCTGCACGGGGCTGGGGGACGCCCTTGCCCTCCGCGGCACACCTTCCTCCTCACTACTATCCTTACCTTCAGTGGGCAAAGGGGGACCAGAGGTGGGCTGCCCAGGATGAGTTAGAGGTGAGGCCCAGGCACCTGGAGGACAGGGGCCTTCGTGAGGTTTGGAGGAACTCTGAAATTACCGAGGCTGGTCTAGCTCAGTGGAGACAGCTCCCAGGACCCAAGCTGTGGATGGAAGAAGTGAATGAGTCCCAGTGTCCAAGGACTGCCACCAGCAGGGCCTTTCTCCTGCTCTGCTGGAACTTCCAGTCAGCAGTAATGTCAAGGCTAACGTCTAGGGGGTGTATGCACACTGCTTCTTCTTCATCATTATCACCATCATCATCATCACCATGCTTAGAGTTTGCAGAGTCCTCTTCTCCTCTTCCTCTACCTCCCCCTTCTTTTTCTTCTTCATCTTCTTCTTTGTCATTATGCCTGAAGTTTGCAGAACCCTTGACAAGTCCTGTCTGTTTCATCATTGTCATCATCATAATCACGATTATGCATAAAGTTTACAGAGCCCTGTAACAGGTCCTGTGCCACATGCTTCACCATGCCATTTAACCCTCACGACCCCTGAACAGGAGGCATTCTAATGTCCCCTCTCACAGGTAAGGCAGCTGGGCCTCCAAGAGGGGTGAATCACTTGTTCATGCCCTACAGTAGGCAGCATGGAAGAATCTCCAAGGCCATCCAGCTCTGAAGTCCAACATCATAGGACACTTCTCCTTAGGGACCAGGGCACCAAGAATGGTGTTGATGGGGACATACAGCACTCTGGACAGCACCCAACACAGAGTTGGTGTTCACAAGGTAGGTGCTCAGTTGTTGTAACGCCCCCTCCTCCCTTATCCAGATCCTCCCTCTGTGGCAAGAGCCTCTGCATTCCCCCGACAGGTGACTCTGCAGAGGTAAAGCATGGGTCACAGGGATCACCTGCCAGGCCCCAAGAGCCAAAGTCGTGGGCAGAGCCTGGGTCCTGTCCTGCAGGCCAATGTCTTTCCTGCCGGGAAGATGGGGGAACGTGAGTGCTACAGCTGTCTCTATGAAAAGGTGTGCTGAACAGGGCCTGCCACGTGGCGAGCACAGTAAGCCGCCGCCCGCAATGCCGCTATCCAGTGATGTCAGCAGCCCATATCAGAGTGCCAGTTCAAGTTCACTTCCTATCTAGCTCCCCGCTAATGCGCCTAGGAAAGCAGCCCAAAATGGCTCAAGTCCATGGGCCCCTGCCATCACGTGTGAGACCCAGAAAAAGTTCCAGGCTCCTGGCTTTGGTCTGGCACAGCCCTGACCATTACAGCCATTTGTGGGGTGAACTAGTGGATGGAAGATCTGTCTCTCCCTCTCTGTGTGTCTCTCCCTTTCTCTTTCTACCACTCTGCCTTTCAGATAAATCAGTAAGTCTGAGACGGAGGAGAAGGAAGAGAAAAGAAAAGGTGTGTTATTGAAGACTGGGACAGGAAGAACTGGGGTCTCTGCACCTGTAACAGGTATCTGGGACCCAACGTGGTCCTGGTTGGCTTTAAGCTCCTTGATCAGGTTCACCTCTTTTTAGCACTCACCACATACCAGGCGCTCAGGACTTGTGATTTACCAAGCAAAGGAACATCCCTTATTCTCCTGCCTGTTAGAATTAAGGTTGTTGTGGCCAAGTTGAACGCTGCTTCATCATGCCATTCCCCTCAGAGTCACCTTTAGCAAAAAAAATAAATGACCTAAGCAGGGTGGAACTTCCTTACAGCCACCAGATGACTCTACAGAGTGAAAGCTGGCGGTGAGCCTTGTCTGAATGTCAACAGGGTACAAAGTCCTGCAGGACTCCTCGCTCCCAGAAAGACAGCCACAACCACTCTCGAGCTGTGCAGGCCAATGTCGGAGACGTCACACCATTTCGGAGCTTCTGCAATTGTGTGTGATAGGCACCATCCTCCCCATTTTATGGATGAGAAAACGAAGGTCCGGAGAGATTGGGTGGCTTGTCCAAGGCAACTTGGTTTAAAAGTGGGAAACAGGTGTGCTCCCTCCAGCTCAGACTACCTTCCTAAAAACTCGCCCTACTATGCTCTTGCCAAGTCTGCCAGGGGCGATGCAGAGTTCAGTAGCTCCAAGTCTTTGGCTGGTGGATGCTGAGGACCTGTTCAGTGAAGGAATATCCCCCTCCCAGAAGTGGACAATGACCTGATGGAGATTTCTGTACTCACTCACGACAGGGGGAAAACCTGTGGACTTCTCCAAATCCGTGCGTGCTCAGTGGTCTTTGCCACCCAAAACAAATGTTGGAGGACAAGGGTCAATGCCAAAGTGTTGCCAAGAGGCCAACAGTAATGGCCTCATCAGTGACGCCACTCCTTTAGGGCCCGAAGCCGGGCTGGGCTCATTTCTTCCTTCTCCCGTTTGCTTTGCCCTGGACCGCAGAGCAGGCCGGAGTAAATGAGTGTTGCAGGAGAGACCTCATCCTCTCCTGGAACAGTTGGACAATACCCTCCCGTCTCTAGTCGGAGGGCCCTGATTTTCAGGGTCTGGAAGTACTGGAATGGGGAGTGGCTTGGCCAGGGGACCTGCGTGTTTAGCACAATGACCCAATTGTGCGGGTTGTTCCAACCCAGCAGCGCTCAAGTGGTCACATGTTCCCTGGGCAGCAGGTACTATAACCTTTGCCCAGAAATTTAGAGCCCTCAGTGGCAGAACTGAGTGCCAAGGAGAGGGGTGGTCTGCCTGTCCCCCACTGTCATGGGAGGGCCACTCTCTGGCCTGCTCACGGTCTTTACCCAACTCCCATTCAGATCCTACTCCAAGGGTTCTCAGCTACTCAGAAAAAATGGGGGCAGGCAGCATCCTCAGGTTAAAAATTCAGGATTACTGAGTTTCTGCTTCTGCCACCAACTGCCAAGAACCAATGAGAGGCATGCGCAGCTGACACCTCAGTACAGCTTGTGCTGCTCTGCTGTGTGCCCAGCGCCAGGGCCGCACAATGAGAACACAAGCACAAATGTTTACTGAGGCACTGTCCCGAGGATATAGGAGGGAACAAAACTGATAAGAAATCTCTGCCCTCGTGAAACTTACCTTCTACTAGGGAAAGAGAGATTGTAGATAAAGAGAGAGAGAGAGAAAGGGAGGGAGGGAAAGGAGGGAGGGAGGGAGGGAGGGAGGGAGGGAGGAATGGAGGGAGGGAGGGAGGGAGGAAAGGAAGAAGGAAGGGCGGGAGGGAGGGAGGGAGGGAAAGGAGGGAGGGAGGAAAGGAGGGAGGAAAGGAGGGAGGGAGGGAGGGAGGAAAGAAGGAAGGAAGGGTGGGAGGGAGGGAGGGAGGGGAAGGAAGTGGAGGGAGGGAGGGAGGGGAAGGAAGGGGGAGGGAGGGGAAGGAAGGGGGAGGGAGGGGAAGGAAGGGGAAGGGAGGGAGGGAGGGAGGGGAAGGAAGGGGGAGGGAGGGAGGGAGGGAAGGAAGGAGGGAGGGAGGGAGGGAAGGAAGGAAGGAGATAACATGCTAGGTGATGGAGAGAGAGAGAGTAACAGGGATAAAAAGTTGGAGGGAGAGGGAGAGGTTTGCGATAGGAGGACTGGAGAATTCACAAGATTTCGAGACCTGTGCCAACGCCTGCAGGTGGGGGAGTGAGCACCAGGTTAACTGGGAAGGGAATGCTGGCATACAGGTGCACAGTGAGAGCAAATCTGGCTCATTGCAAGAAAGCAGAGTCCAGTGTGAGTGGAGCAGAATGAAAGAAGCAAAGTAAGAAGGACACGTGTAGGCCGGGAGGATGCAGGGAGAGAGTGCTGGTTTAGCAGGACTTTTGAGCCATTGTAAGATTTTTATCACTTTTTCTCCTGAGTGAGGTAGGAAGCTGCTAAATTAGATATCATTACAAACTGTGTTTTATTTGTATGTATATGTAGACACACATATGTACTGCCTATGCATTCACATATATATCATCTATGATACTATACATTTATTATACAGTAGATACACACAATATGTATATATGCTCTTCAACTGTATTAATTGTGATGATAAGATATATGATAACACGTATTCATGCTAAAGTGATATACAAGTCTATAATGTTATTACAACTGGGAGCTTTTGAAGTGCTTTCGCACACAGTAGTTCATAAGAGCCAATGGAATGAGATTAAAAAGGAAGATGTCTGGGTAAGCATTTGGCACAGCAGAAAAGCTTAGGACACGTGCATCCCATATGGGGCTGCCTGAGCTTGAGTCTGGTCTCTGTTTCCCATCCGACTTCCTGCTAATATGCACCTGGGAGGCAGTAGGTGTGTGCTCAAGTACTTGAGTACCTGCCAATCATGTGGGAGACCTGGACTGAGTTCTTGGCTCCTGGCTTCAGCCTGGCCCAGCCCCAACTGCTGTGGGCATCTGGGGAGTGAGCCAGCAGACCCAAGATCTCTTTCCTCTCTGTCTCTCTCCCTCCTCTCCACAGTCTCTGTCTC
Source organism: Oryctolagus cuniculus (assembly GCF_964237555.1). Lineage (NCBI taxonomy): Eukaryota > Metazoa > Chordata > Mammalia > Lagomorpha > Leporidae > Oryctolagus > Oryctolagus cuniculus. Next base: position 114,279,586 of record NC_091433.1, on the reverse strand, counting down.
CCCCTTTCAAATAAAAATTTTTAAAGATTTATTTATTTATTTGAAAGGCAGACTTACACAGAGAAAGAAGGAGAGGCAGAGAGAGAGACAGGTCTTCCATCCGCTCACTCCCCAATTGGCCACAATGGCTGGGGCTGTGCGGATCTGAAGCCAGGAGCCAGGAGCTTCTTCCAGGTCCCCTATGTGGGTGCAGGGGCCCAAGCACTTGGGCCATCTTCTACTGTTTTCCCAGGCCACAGCAGAGAGCTGGATCAGAAGTGGAGCAGCCGGGACTCAAATCTGCACCCATATGGGATGCCAGCACTGCAGGCAGCGACTTCACCTGCTACACCACAGCGCCAGTCCCTCAAATAAATTTTAATACATTTAAAACAAGATAGATGTCTTAAAATGCATTTTTATTGGAAATGAGAAAGCATGGATGGGGGTGTATCAAGTGGTTTTTGTTCAAGACACAACTCTAGGAAATGCTCCTTTTACTCCTTCTCTCCATAGACAGGAAGAGTGAAGCCCAGGAGAGCAGAAGGCTCTCCCCAGCACCCCAGATTCCGCGTGGCAGGCCGGGAACCCTGGGCTCCAGACTCTCATTGATACCTTTCCTATTGCCCTCCATCAAAGGCAGCAAGCCTTGTACCACTCTGCATCCCATCCTTGCTCCTGTTCAGTGTTTCTTCAGAGCTTGACCAAAACGGTGCTCTCCATGTCCAGATCAGACCCTGAGGAATGCAGGCACATTGCGCCTCCCCTTCCATCAGCCTATCTGTGCCTGGCTGGGTTCCAAGCCCTGCTCATGCACCTAAACCCTGTCTTCAGATAAAATTTCCCCTTGGCTACTGGAAGAGTCTGAGGAGGCAGAGCCATACCTGCTGGCGTGACTTCCATCCTTGAGCCTGCCAGAGGACATGGGAAGACAGGATGGGGCTAGCACTGACAATTTGGTCTTCACAGAGCTGTAACCCATCCCCGCCTGGCCAAGGATAAAACTAAGAGTCAGAAGTTGACCATGGCAGTATTCCCCCTCACCGTCCCATCATCACTGCCCTCCATCCTCTGTGCCCCCAAGGAATTATGGAGAATACAGCCTCGCCTGACCCTGCCCGCAACCTGGTCTCCTCCAGTCCAGTCAGCACACAGCAGCCAAGAGGAACTTTTGAAATCATAAGTCTGTTCTTCCCCTGTCCCCACCAAAACCCCTTTGGTTTTTACTGTAAAGGACAAACTCCTCCTCATGCCTGCAAGGACTTTTGTGGTCTCGCCCTCCGGCTGTCCCAGACCCATCTCTCAGGTCTGGCCACACACACACACACACACACACACACACACTCTATTACTGTACCTTGTCCCTATTACACTGAACTCAGTTCCCTCAAGTGCCTGGCTTCCCCCGGCCTCTGGGCCTTCACACTTGGTGTTTTCTGCCCATTCCAGAACACTCCACTTTCACTCCCTCTCATTCTTATATTTGCCCGGTTGATTGCTACTCCTTCATGATTCCAGCTCTCCCGCCAAATCCGCAGAAGGGGCGGGAGGAAAGATAAAAGGAGAAGAGGCTCTCCTGGAGAGGGGCGCCCATTCGTCAGCACATCTGCTCCAGTGCCATCGCCCCTCACATGTCTCCAGTTCTCAGCAGGTTATGAATCACTTTCATACTGCCCTCTGATAGGATGCCGATGTTCTATGCATTTCCTTTTTTTTTAAAGATTTATTTATTTATTTGAAAGGCAGAGTTACAGAGAGAGAGGGAGAGGTCTTCCATCCCCTGGTTCACTCCCCAGATGGCTGCAACGGCCAGAGCTGGGCCAATCCAAAGCCAGGAGCCAGGAGCTTCTTCTGGGTCTCCCACATGGATGCAGGGGCCCAAGGACTTGGGCCATCTTCCACTGCTTTCCCAGGCCATAGCAGAGAGCTGGATGGGAAGTGGAGCAGCTGGGTCTCAAACCAGCTCCCATGTGGAAGGCCGGCACTGCAGGCCAGGGCTTTACCTGCTACACCACAGTGCCAGCTGCTACATTTACTTTTACTAAGTATGAGGAGCCTGAAAATCAGAGTGGAAGAGTGAATTTCCTGGGGTCACAAAGCTTAGGGCAGAACTGCACCTCAAATCCAGGTCTCTTTAATTGTTGAGCCCAGTATGCTTTCCACAATTCACACTCCTGCTCTGGGTTGGAGCACCTAAGTCCAAACAGAGGGGTCCAGCTGTCTCTTAAATTCTGAAGGCGAGACCTTAAGATTGAACTCAGTCACCCAGTTTGATGTGCAAAGGTGGCCTGGGGATCGGGGCCAAGTTGCACGCTCACTGTTCTCCCTGGTTACTTGTATGCAGTCAAGGACATTCTCAATCTCAAGGGCATTTCCCAGACAGGATGCCCACCCCAAGTTTCTGTACACCTTGGTCACTGCCTGGAACACGGCCATGGCCCAGGATTAAGAATCTCTCCAGGAACTCTCTCCCTGCTTACCTTCTATCTTTCAAGGGACATTCGAGAGCACAAATAGGACAGAGAGGCCAGCTTGTGGGAAGCCAATCCACCCATGCCCACCCTCTGCTCCCACTATTTCATTTTTGCATTTCCCATTTCTCCAGGAAATATACACACAAAGAGTTCACTGTGGAACAACCCTGATGTGAGAGAGAGAGAGAGAGAGAGAGAGAGAGAGAGAGAGAGAGAGAGAGATGCCCATGGGACTACGTTAAGTCCATAGTTTGGTTTATCATGGAGCAGTTCAAGAAAACTGACATGGAAAGGTGGCTGAGACAGTACCGTGTGAAATAAAGTAAGTCGCAGAGCAAGGCTTGCAGACAGCATGCTCTTATTTATGCTAACACACACTCTTCTGAAAACAAAGGTCATAATTCCAACAGTACCAGACATGGGGGTATAAACATAAAAGGTCTGGGAGGATAAATATCAAGCAGATAACAAGGTTACCTGAGGCTAAGGGCTGGCAGAAAGGGTACATTAATCACCACTGCTTGAATTATTTATAATATATTACCGAATATGCAACAGAAATTAAATTAAATCAAAACAGAAAGAAAGGTAGACAAGAATCTGGCTTGCCGATGAACCTTGATGAATTCGGCTGGGTCAGATGCTGCCCAGTGGGAAAGTGAGCCCAGCAAGTCTCGGCTCTGGAAGCCCCAGGCTTCCCTCACCGGATTGGTGTCTTCTATTGTTGGCTGCACTCTCTGGAGTCCCCACATCCCTGGTAGCAGGAGCACTGTCTGGAGGGAGAGCTGTTGGGCAGAAGAACTTGGCAGTTGAGGCCACAATGGAGCCAGTTCTAGTTCATGACTTTGGTCTTGGGCATTTGGAGGATGGGGCCTGATCCCAGGCGAGTGTCCGGAGATCAAGGTTGGGTGGGAGCATGCGGCCGACTCACGCCTGGGACACCTTGTCCTCAGGCTGTTCTCAGTTCCCCTTCACCTCGCTGCCACCCTGGGACCTCTGGTGCCTCCTGGTGTCCTGAGTACAGTGACGGGGACACCCCAGCAGGATCCTTGAGCGAGGCTTCTCTGTCCTCCTCACTGTGGGCAGTTCTACTCTCGGACACTAGCATTCACTGAGCACTCACTTGAAGTGCTCCGTGCAGTTTGTCTGACTTAATCATCACTGTAGCACGCAAGGGCCAGTATTAGAGTCTCACTCTTCAGACTTGGAAACTTGAGCCCAGAGGAGGGTGATTGGCACAAGGTCGCACAGCCAGAGCAGGAATGCACCAGGATTCCAGCCTTGGTGACCTGATTCCCTGCTGTGCATCCGTGCTCCCCATAGCACCTCTCATTGTGGATAAGTGGGTGCCAGTCTGTGCAAAGTCCCTTCTCCCAGGACTCACTGCATTGCCGTGAGTCAGAGGAACTGGCCTCTTTTTTTTTATTATTAGACTTTAGCAAATGCTTTCTTTGTGTGTCTGTTGATATGCTTGTATGATTTCTCTGTCTTTTCTTTAAAAAAGATTTATTTTATTATTTGCTTGAAAGGCAGAGTTAAGAGAGAGAAGGAGAGACAAAGAGAGGAAAGATATTTTCCATTTGCTGGATCACTCCCCAGCTGGCCACAATGGCCAGTGCTGGACCAGACAGACTCCAGGAGCCTGGAACTTCATCTGTGTCTCTCATGTGGGTGACAGGGGCCCAAGCACTTGGGCCATCTTTGCTGCTTTTCTCAGGTGCATTAGCAGGGAGCTAGACTGGAAGTGGCGCAGCCAGGACTCAAATCAGCACTGTTATGGGATGCCGGCCTCACAGCGCCAGCCCCAGAGGGCTGTGATTCCACTGGGTGATCAGATAGGATTGAAATCTATTAAGTGACCAGAAATGTGAACCACACCACATGAGCAGAAAGCACCAGGGCCACAGCACCGTCTACAGGGCTCACAGGAGAGGAGTTTAAAACACGTAAAAGGAGATACAACCTTACAGAAAGACGGTGTGCCTAAAAATGGGGAAAATTTTAAAACAAAGTTTACAAAAATGCATAGGTGCATGACTCAGACTTCCATCACAATTGTTCTTGTTCTGCATCCGCTCTGCAGGTTCAGCAGGAGTCCTGGTGGGGAAGGGTGGGACCAGCTGTACTCCAACTCTTTTTTCTTTTTTAAAGATTTATTTATTTATTTATTTACTGGAAAGTCAGAGTTACACAGAACGAAGGAGAGGCAGAGAAAGAGAGAGAGAGCACGAGCGAGCACTTCCATCTGCTGGTTCACTCCTCAGATGATTGCAATAGCCAGAGTTGCACCAATCTGAAGCCAGGAGCCAGGAGCCAGGAGCTTCCTCCAGGTCTTCCCACACAGGTGCAGGGGCACAAGGACTTGGGCCATCTTCTACTGCTTTCCCAGGCCATAGCAGAGAGCTGGATCGGAAGTGGAGCAGCCGGGACTCGACCCATATGGGACCCATATGGGATGCCAGCACTGCAGGCGGTGGTTTTACCTTCTATGCCAGAGCAGGGGCCCCAGTACCCCAACCCTTGACCCCTTTTCATTCATCATTCACCTGGCCTCTCTGAAGATCTCCTTACTAAGGGTCAAGCTTTCTCCTCTGAAAGGGGAGACTCCTGAAAGGGATAATTTATTCCTACTTTATTTTCTAGTGAATTCCAATAGCTTCCTTGGAGTTACAAAAAGTCTTCAAAAAGTTCATGCAAAATGCTTATTATGACAAAATTAGGCATGGATTTCAAAATTTTTCTGCACCAAAAAATAAACTTATCTTTCAATTCATTTTTCTGTAGACTTTCAGCAGTGCCTTTCCGTGTGGCTGTCCATACCATGAAGATGTCCCATGGGCTAGTGGAGAGAATGCTGATTCACTGATTTGGATATTTGATGGGCCTGAGTTCAGATCCTGGCTCTACTACCCTAGAGAACCAGACCGATGGCAAAATCCGACATCACTGGGTGAAGCCATGAGGCATAAAAGGCGTTCCATGTCGGGAGGACAACAGCTCTGGAACTCAGTGACACTCCGTAGGAGGTAGTAGTAGTGGTGGGCATTGTTATTAGAAAGAAACGCCCTGTTCAGCATCTTTCCAAAGTGATGTCCACTCTAGCATGGGGGTCCTGAGCCCTAAACCTCAGGGATGCCCCTCCAGCTGCAAGCAGGCAGGGATTGGAAGGTCTGAGCACTGCTGCAAGAGTTCTACCTGGCAAGGGGCAATTTTGAAGCAAGCCTAGGCCTACAGAGGAGTGGACAAAGTGCCTAAGATTTCTGCGCTCAGACAATGACATAAGCGTCCTGGAGGGCAGGCAGAAGATGGGGGGAGGGATTCAGGGGGCAAAAGGCCAGGGAGATCTCTTGAATCTTCTCTAGCCCTCACCCTCTTTGCCATCCCCCTTGCCCCACTCTGACCACCAGGATCTCTGGCCCTCTCCTCAGAATCCTTGTATTTCCAGGGGTTTGGTGGTGGGGGTGGCGGGGGGTGTGTGCCCAGTCCTATAAATTTATGCCAACAGCAGGGACCTCTGCATCCCAAGGTCACAGAGAACAAAGCCAACCCTGAATCGTTGCAAAACCCCGGGCTTGGGTTTTTTTTCCTTGGCGCCTCCCCAAAAGCAGCTCTCAGGAAGGCAGAGCCAGCTCTGTGCCCAGTGAGGACCCTTGCGCCCTGACTCCCACTGCTCTGGGCGGGACCGTGGGGGCCTGGCCAAGAGGAGGGCATTCCTGTCCAGTGAGCTACTCTCCTCTCCTGTGGCAGGGAAGTTTTCTAGCCCCAGGCATCTGACCTCATCTTGGGCACTCCCTGGGTTCCAGACCTTTCCTTCCTGATGCGGCTGGGGCGAGCAGGATTTCCAACACTTAAAGCAAGACCTGGGTCACTAGTGTTTATTTGGTCATCAAACAGGCCACTGACCCCCTGGCTCACCTTAGTCATGCCCCTTATCGCCTCTGCAACTCAGTTTTCTCATCTCCAGAATGGCTCGGAAACGAGGCCTAACTCATCATCTGTATCTTCTAAAAACTGGTATTGCTAAGGAAAAGAAATCGACGTGTGTCATCCCCTCTACACCCTGCCCCTGGCCTCTCCCTCTGCCACCTTCATTCCTGCTGCCCCAGTGAGGGTTTTTCCAACCCAGTCCAGGAAGCGCCAGGGCAAGGTGCGGAATGGGGCGGGGGGCACCATCAAGGCCTTCGGGTGGGGAAAGAGCCCGGGCAGCCACGTGTCCATCTCCAACCTTACCCAGCTGGACAAATGCCACAGGTGGCTTTTTCCAAATTGCCTTCCCCAGCCAGTGGCCCCCTTGCTTTCACCTGCCAGGACCTGAGTTTCTAGTTCTGTGTTTTGAAAGCCTGGGGGGAGGGGCACACGGAGTAATTAATGATTGATTCTGGGGCACAGCCACCAGGTGGCCCCTGGGCAGGCCGGCGGCCATTTCCCAAATGTGGCTGTGGCGGGATCGGGCACGCCTGTGAGCGGACAGGGCAAAGCGAAAACTGCCCGTGTCCTGAATACTTGTGCGCTCTGCAAACCGGGAAGTGGCTGGAGCTCTGCTGGGGCTGAATCGAATCGTCTTCCGCCCTTGGCTCTGCTTCCCTTTCCTGGGCTGAGGGATATAAACTGTTCCCCTCACAGACATCCCTGCCCCACAAGCACCAGCTCCCTGGCACTTTTCCTCTCCAAAGGCTCAGCCGGTGGCACAGGTGGCTATAGGAAAAACTCACTGTGCTTTTGCCACAGGATTAAAGGAACTGACTTCAACAGCAAAATTTTTGAGGACTTTTAACTCTGCCTTTCTTGGATGTATTGCCCCTGCCTTTGTTGTCTAATAATAATTAACTTTCCAGCCAGGGCTTTAGTTCTCAAAGGCTTTCCACATTGATCATTCTATCCATCTTCCCGGACAAAGCTAAGGGGTGGGTCTCACCCTTTCCACCCCCCCCCCCCCCCGTCATCTGCACTCCTGTGCTGCAGAAGGGGAAACTGAGGCTCAGAGGGAAGACATAGGCCTTCTCCACACAGCCAAGGCTGCAACATCTGCCTCAAAGCAGAGAGCTGCTGTTTTCTTCCTAAAGAGTGCACTTTAGTGCCAGGAGTGGTTGGTTCTCTGTGCAGGCCAAGGTGTCCTGGCAGGTAAGTAGGGATTGTTGGGGGCGGGGCTCTTCTTCCAAGGCTAGCCTCTGGGCAGTTTGCTTCTGAGACTTCCTATCAAAAGGTTGGGGGAGAGGTGGCCCCGGGTTCCCTCTGCTAAGCACAGGAGGATGAGACGGAGAGGCCCAGGGACCAAGCTACAATTGAAGGGGCCCAGTCACCTGAGCTAGCAGGTGGTAGGACTCCACTTGCTCAATCAGATATCTACCCATCCTCAGTTGAAATGCTGAGCTGCTTATAAAAGCCCCCAGGCCACCCCCTCCCCAATTCTCATCAGCCAATATGAACCATGCATCTTGGTTTGCCAGGGAAAGCCCCAGTTTTAGCACAGAAAACCTCCTGTGTTGATAGGGCCCGCAGCTTCATCCCGACAACCCAGCACGGCTCAGCACCCTACCTGCCACCAGCTCAGTGGATCTTGGCTGAAACCTGGGAAGAAAGACCATCGTTTGAAGTTTCAGCAGATCAACGGAAAGTCAAAAAGACCCGGAATATTATGCAGACTCAAAACCTTCCTGGAGTTAGGCAGTTGCCCGGGAGTGTTGGAATGTTTAAACCTAAAGGCTATTTCCACTAAGACTCACATTGTGGCCATATGGCTCAAATTTTTAAAGGCAAGTCTGAGCTTCACTTCTCTAATTTTTTATATTTTAAATTTGACAAGAAATTAAATCTTGGAAAAACACCGAGTTGTTGTTGTTGTTGTTGTTTTAAAGGGAAAGACAGCTGTGACTGCATTTAAACCACAAGCTGTCAGTTGACAAACATGGTCTGAAAGTCTGACCAGCATCCAGTCTGAAAAGAAGAAGTAGAGAAGAAGGGATGGGTTAGAAACAGTGAGCCCTGGCCGGCGCTGCAGCTCACTAGGCTAATCCTCCGCCTTGCGGCGCCGGCACACCGGGTTCTAGTCCCGGTTGGGGTGCCGGATTCTGTCCCGGTTGCCCCTCTTTCAGTCCAGCTCTCTGCTGTGGCCCAGGAAGGCAGTGGAGAATGGCCCAGGTCCTTGGGCCCTGCACCCGCATGGGAGACCAGGAGGAAGCATCTGGCTCCTGCCTTCAGATGGGCCACTTAGGGGTGAACCAACGGAAGGAAGACCTTTCTCTCTATGTATCTCTCTCTCACTAACTCTGCCTGTCAAAACAAACAAACAAACAAACAAAAAACAGTGAGCCCTAAATTGTCAACAAGCTGAGACTCCCTTGGTCGTGATGGAAAGGTACTGTGAAATTTCAGATAATATGAAGGGAAGGCTTGAGATTTATAGGCATCACTGAAAAAGACTGTTGATTTTTGAGTTTGAAGACAAACTGTAATGAAAGCCATTTTTAAAAAATGGATGTGTTTCAAATCTTCACCCTGCGAGAGACTGACACCAAGGAGACAGGGTTGGGCTACTGGCATTTGCTTGGCCTTAGTCTCAGAAAATGAGGAAGGGACCCAGGCCTGATCTCGGGCCATAATTAGGAAGCAGGTGCAGTCCTCGAGGCCCAAGGCCCAAGGCCCGAGGCTCTTGTTTATCTGTGTGGCAGGGTTCACTGTGTTCTTACTGCTTGTTGGTTCTGGAAGGTCTTCTCTGCCAGGCTGTGGGTCCTCTGCTGTGTCACCTGCAGCCCGGACAAGGGGAGCTGGCAAAGGATGAGGGCGTGCCCGTCCTTAAGAAGCAGGCCTGCAGCGTTACATCTATTTTCATATTAAAATCAATCTTGCAAAATCAGCTCCCAGATGGACAGGAATGTTTTCACAACTTACTGGGTTTTTTCCTTTGAGAACTTTTGCCCAAAAAAGGGGAGGGAGGAGGGCGACGGGTTGGGTTGGGTGGTAAGTGAAGACTGGCAGGAATGGATGCTCCGACTTTGATGGCTGTGGGAACGACCAGACCCCCGGCTTAGGTAGAACCCCAAGGCTTTCGGAACTGTTTGGATGAGGGTCTGCAAGACTCACCCAGGAGCACTCCGAGTCTCTGCTGGGACCTCCACCCTCAACAGCTCCCCAAACAGCAGCAGGGCAGTGACCGAGCCGCCGAGCCGCCAAAGCGTTTGGCACAGGGTTGGTGGGACCTGTGCCGACACCCAAGGCCACCTGACACCCTGGATCTTCTCTCTCCAGGTGGTCTGGATGGACAAGCTGAGAATCCAGGCCTCCCAAAACCACAGAACGCTTTAAAATCACAACTTCAGAGAAACATCTACCACAATAAAGCAGCTGTTGTGGTTTCCAGCCCTTTGCTATGTCGAGGATTCCTCTCGGGACACACACACACACACACACTCTCTTTTCACACAATAATTAATTTCTCTTAAGTTGAGAGATGAGAAAAGCTGAGCAGGAAGAGGTAGTGAATTAACACAAATAATAAACTTTTTCTAATTAAGAAAAGTTGCTTGTGTGCCTACACAAACATGTACACAAACATGTACACACACATGCACACACACACATCCCCCTGAATATCCCAGGTTCCTCTGCCCTTTCATTTGCTGGCACCTTAGCCCCTGTATTCCCCCAGGGCCGCCCCTCAAGATCCACAGCACTGCCGGAGGGAACACAGCTGAGCCCAGAGGTGTGGCCTGAGATGGGGGAGTGTCAGGAGCCTGCAGGTGCCCCAGGACACTTGCTCACACACATCCATGAGAACTCTTCCCTGAGTTCTGATTCCCCAGCAGAGAAAAGAATGATGAAGAAGGAGGCAGCTTTTGCCACCACAAAGTTCCTCTTGTCCCCACCCAAGAGACCCCTTCTTAGCCACACCCAGGCTGTTGGTTCCTGCAGACAAAGCCAGAGGTCCATGCTGGCCTGTCCTTTGCTAAGGCTCTCACCTTCATGTCCATTTATTCCCAGGAACTCTTCTCCCAAGTTCAAAATCCTCAGGGAGCAAGACAAAGGGCAGGTGTGTTTGGGAAAGGGTCTGGACACCATTTCCTCAGGGTGTGGCTCCCGTCTGTGTGGAGGCGGGTGGGGGGATGGCCTCAGGGCTTCGGACAATTCTGCCCCACACCCTGGTGGAGAAAGCAGCAGGCCAGACTGGCTCTGGGAGCAGTCTGCTACGATAAGACCCAGGCACCAAAGCCACAGTCCCCTCCTGGAAAGAGGCGGCTCCCCAGGTAGCAGGTTAGGGATGAGAACAAGGTGTCAGCGGAAGGCCATGTGTCTCACTCCGGTGGCCCCGATCCCAAGAGAGCCCAGGGAACAGCGCCCGCCGGCCCTGAGGCCTTCATCTCCCACTCCCCGAATATTTACAGGCCTGCGGAGTTGGGGCTCAGCTGCCTCCTCTCTTCCCTCCTCTGGAAACAGAAGCTCCAGCGAATGTTTCTAACTCCTGAGTCCACTCAGCCATGTCCCCCTTGCAAAATCCTCCCCTTCCCGCACCCCCCTGCACCCAGCCAGCCAATCCGCGGCCTGCGAGCCTCGCTAGACCCATCTCCCAGGGCTTCGGCGGGATAAAACCGGTCGGCGATGCCGGGTGGATGGGAACAAACTTCAGGACGGAACCAGGAGAGACGCGGGGCCCAGGCACCCTCGCGGACGGACCCAGGCAGTGAGGGCCTGCCGCCGGCCGGCCAGGTACACCACCCAGGGGTGAGCAGGAAGCTGGCTGGAGAGAGGGGGGTGCGAGAGCGGAGAGGGTCCCGGGAAGCATGACAGCTTTTCCCCTTCCAAGTCAAACCTCCTGAGACAGCGGAGGGGGAACAGGGAGCCCGGGCTGGAGTTTGGAGCTTCCTCAGGACACCCCCAATCCGGGATCCTCCGGACAACCGCGTTAGGCCAGGCTGAGGTTGACTCCACTTTGCCTGAAAAATCCTCTAACTCCTGGAGCCCGACGAAACTCGAAGGGGTCAGGTCTGGGAAGGGGGTGCTAAGGCTGCGGCTGTCGCCTCTCACGTCCTTTCCCCTGGGTCTGTGCAGGGCAGCGGCGTGGCGCGGGCGCGGCCTGGACCTGCGTGAGGAAGTCCCTATCCCTCTGCGGGCTGCGAGCGACTGCCCGGCGATGCCTCACAACTCCATCAGATCCGGTAAGGACGCGGTGGCGGGGCCGGGACCCCGGAGCCCCCGCGCCGCCCTGCGTCTGTGCGTGCGCTGGGGTCGGAGGGGCGCGGGAGCTGACGCTCTGGGCGAGCGCGACCCACCACCTGCGCAGGGACGCAGCTTGGGGCGCCTCGGGCCTGGCTCGCTCCGGGGGGCCGCCTCGCTTTTCTCGGGCCCTGCGATCCCTCTTGGCCCCAGCTGAGCTGCCCTCGGCAGGCCCTGGTTTCTGCGGACCACACGGAGCGGTGAGGGGTTCTCTGTGGGGTCACAGGGGGTGTCCTTTGCATCGCACCCTTGTCGTGCACGGCCTACTGGGATAGACACCCTGCGTGCCCTTCCAGCCACGCTGGTGCTGGACCTGCAGCTCCCGGGACCCCGACCTCTAAGCCCTGGTCCCCGGGTGCGCGCAGTCCTTGCAGGTGACTCCTAGGCGGGACCGTGAGCGGTCCACATCCCTTTAGCTAAAGGGAAAGGAACGCTTGGTCCAGGGCCTGGAAGTCAAGAGCGCACTCTGATGCTCTGGGACCCCTCGTTTCCCGGCTGGGGGCAGGCAGAGAGCCGCGCACGGGGCGTCCGGCTGGCTAGGACCAAGCTGCCTGCAAACCCGAAGCCCCCTCCGCACCTGCGCCCGGGCCTGGGCCTCCCAAAGCACTCTAGCGCCCGAGCCGTGGCGCCCACTTTCCTCCATCCCGGCTGGACCCGAACCGAGTCAGTGCCGGGAAGGAGCCTCCGGGTCGCGGGGGGTCGGCGCGGTGGTCTGAGCCGCCCCGGCTCGCGGCCGGTGGGTACAGCCGGCGGGGACGCAGCGCGGCCCTCGGTGATGGATGGAGCCGGGCGGGCCGCGAGGAAGGCGATTTATGGGGCCAGGGCGCATCGCGATCGATTTGGGCCGGAGAAGTGAGAGGAAATCAATATTTCAGATGAATTCTCAGCGAATATGAAGTCTCGCTCAGCAAACGGGACATTTGTTATAATAAGGAGGGTCGGATGGGGCGCGGCGCGCGACTGAGGTCTCTATTTAGGCGAGCGCGCCTCAGGCCGGGCTGTGCCGCGCAGTCTCCGGTCCGAGCGCCGAGGCTCCATGAGAGGGGCACCAGCAACCCCCGGGGGCGCCGGGAGGTTTCGGATCCGGGCTCTCTCTGGAGCTGCGCACGGAGGCAGCGGCAAGCGCCCTGCAGGCCCCCGGCTCGCCTGCCGGAGCCGGGCCGCTTGTGGGACAGAAGGACGGAGCCCTCTCGGCTCTTTGCCCGGCGCAGCGGGGCTGGCGAGCGCGGAGACCGAGCCGCGCCGCCTGGCACCGGTGCCCCCGGCCGCCACGCGCGCTGCAGCCGCTCTCTGAAGTCAGGACCCGGTTTTCCTCCCCTTAGGATTTGGCCAAAGCGGGCTGCAATACCGGACGTCGCCCTGGCCGTGGGGTCATCTCAGTCCTCTACCCTGAGCGCACGCTGCCGAGTGGCAGATCCCACGCCAGAAAGCCTTGGCCCCTTCCGCTCGGCCCCGGGGTTCTCGCCGCCTCCGACCTTCCCCTGACCTTTGGCGCGGTACTGGCAGGAGTGGGTGCTCTCGGACCTCGAATTTACCGGCCCGGCACGGGGACCCTTGTCCTCTGTCGCTGCCCGAGAAATAAGACGGTGTCACAGCCCCTCGGGCTGGCTTAGTTATTTATTTTTTCGTTAGTTCATTCTAGGAGCATTTATTACGATAAATGGAGATTTAAAAGGGAAAGGGGAAAAGGCACAATTAATGTGTATTTTTAATCAGCAGCGGTCCCAGAGGATAGAAGCCGCTTTCCCATTAGCGCAGAGGCCCAGCGCCTTTGGGGCTGCGGAGGCAGCCGCCTGCACTGGCCCGCGAGGTATCCGTCCGTCCCGGGAGAGCCAGAGGGGCTGCTTCTGCCCCCTCCCCAAAACAAAGCCAGCGAGCCAGGAGCGAGGGCGGGTCAGACTTCCTCCTCGAGTTTAATTAAACGCTAAGAAAACGGAAGAAAAGCGCCGAAAACAGCCCAAATCGTTCTGGGCTGTGCGGTTTCTTTCCGGACCCTCTGTGGGCAACCTGAGCGCGAGACCCTCCTCACTTTCTAAGGAGGCCTCCCACGGCGTTGCTGGGCTCAGAGCGGAATCCAGACGCCCGCTCTCCCCTCTGTTTTTAGGGTCACCCCCACTCCCCTGTTTCTGAGTCCCGCTGGGCGCGGGGAGCTCGCATTGGCGTCTTCTCTGGAGCGGAACCCCCGGCGCCCGCGGCTGCTCTGCTTTTCGCGGGAGCGAGGCCCTGCGCACCCTTTGCGGTCACGCAGGCGCGGGAGAAAGTTTGCGGCGCGGCCTCCTCCGGCGCCCGGGCAGCCGCGGCTCGCGCGGGGCTCCTGCCTCCGACCTCGCTTCGCAGGCAGCGCCTCGCGAGTGTGCAGCTTTACTCCGCAGAGAACAGCGGGAGCGAATGATTCTGATGTGCGCAGGTCAGCCTGCGGCTTGCACGGTCAGTGCAATCTGCCGGCATTTGTTTTTTTTGTTGCATCAGGGAACAAAAATCCTGTGAAGCAAAAACTTTATTTAAAAAAAAAAACCTCAAAGGTGCGTGAGAAATGATGAACGCCGCGTGCGTTTGGGGATTGTAAATAATACTGGAGCGGTGAGGAAGAGAGCTTAGCCAAGGCCAGCAGCTTGTCCGAAACGATGCGAAATAAATTGTGGCAACCCTCTGCCGCCGGTCGGTAAAAACGAGTCGGAGACCCGAGGTCCCGCAAGGAGATGCCTCTTTCGCCCCCAGACTGGGCTCACAGCCCGGTTCGGTTCCCTCCGCTTGGTGTTAGAATAGAGGGGAAGGGGCTAGCAAGGGAAATGAATGCATTTGGGAAAGGGCTATCCCCTCCCCCCCCAGGTGTCTGCTCTGGGTTGAAAATCAGGTCTTGGAGGGAGGGGGAGGACTCTTGAGGCCCATACAGAGATATTGGGGTTCACCAGTTCATCTTTGTCTCAAGCTGCCCATCCTCCTACCCTCCTCAGTGCAATAATTGGGAGATAATTTAGCTACCTTGTGAATTAGTTTTAAGATAAGTATCTTTTCAAGCTTTGTCACTTTAATTGCCCCCCTGATTGATAAGAAGTAATTATTTCTAATTGACACTTTTTTGATGTCTATTGGAAGCATTTATTTGGAACTTTTTTGGGGGATGGGATGAGTGTGGAAGGAAAGTTAATTAATTTTATCCATCTATACCCAAAAAGGACTCTACCTAATTATGCTGTCGGGGACAAAGGAAGTGAAAGAAACAGAACAAAAATCAGTCTCCTGGAACTTTCAGTCCTAACAGACAATTCTGCTTCAAAAGAGAGCCTCACCGTTCTAGTTTTGTTGAGGTACCTGTTTCGTGGGTGTGTGGTTACCCGTGGACCTAGGTGTAAGCCCTTCGGATGCTGACAGACAACAGGCAGGAGGAGTCTATGTGAAAAAGTAAAATCAACAGGACTCGTATGCGCAGAAGAAATGAAATCATTTTAGTAAGCGCCAGCTGTAGGAAAGATTTACTCATAGTCATCCTTGTTCTGTAATTATTGACGGAGCTGGGTATAAAGGTGAAACCTTACTTACAGTGACATGCCTTTGCGTACCTCAACCTTGGAGTCAACAGTTTAATCATTCACACCGTGCAGAACATTTTACTGCGAGGGAGGAAGAAGGGAAAGAATAAAGAGAGAAAGAAAGACGGGGAAGGGAGGCGAGGGAGGAGGCGGAGGACGGTGGGAGGTGGGTGGGGAGAATCAAAGGAAAGCGCTTACTTCAGAAAAGAAAGTGGCCAGGTGTGTGGAACCTTTGCTGCTCAATATATGAACATCAAAATCCTATCTCAGAACATTCCTTTTGAACACAAAATCTCCGCCGCAGGCCCCAAACACCCTCAACCACCACCCAAAACTCTCACTTTTCTTTGCGTAAAAAGGCAGGGTTTGGGGAGCCAGCTAACCATGATATTGGGTATCTAGGTGCAGGGTCCCGATTTTGCACCAGAGCCTTATTCTATTTTCATTTTATTATCAAAGCACCATGTGATCTTCATTTCTAGTTCCGGACGCACAATCTTTTCATGGATAGATGTGTGACTGACTGACATAGGAAAACAGTCCTACATTAACCCAAAGTGCACACACACAAATGCACACTCATGCATGCCTGGAATGAGAGAAACACTATCACACAAATGCACTCCTGGCTAATTTCAGCCAGTGCTTTTTTTTTTTCAATCATTTATGTATAAAATCTTGTCTGCTTTTAATGATGTTTCTCTCAGATTACGTGGAGCTGCAAGAATGAGGAAATATTTTAAATGAAAAAGAAATGTAAGACGTACAAACAGCAGATAATATCGCATACCAACCTCACTATTAGTGAAACTGAAAAAATATATATAAATAATGCAAAAAAATCAGCAAGGGAGAGTTTAGTAATGGAAAATTCCCCTGCAATTAAATGAAACAGTAATTTAGTGGAGATATGCCTGAATGAATTAGCATTTATTAATTGGTTCTCATAAAAACAATTTGTGTGTGTGTGCGTTTGCCCATTGGAGAGGGATGGGCTTAAACTGTGTATTTTCCCTAGGAAAAGTTCCTCAAATGTTCATATCAGATTATGTCATCATCACATTTTATTTTGTGAAAAATCTCAGTTCTCTCACTGCCAAGTTTTGCCTGCACAGAGACTTGGAAGCAAAAGGGGGAGAGTCCCCTCCAGATGAGAAAGAGGATGAAGCGAGATCTGCCTTTTCTTAGTCCATTTCCAAACGGGAAACCAGTGAGGGACTTGCTGCAGACTGCTGTGGTCAGGAACAGCTGGAAGGGTCGGAGAAGACCCCCTGTAACCCACCTCCCCGGGCTAAGGGGAGGCTGCTTGCTTTGGGGTTCTGTGTAATCACAGCAAGGCGAGGCGCTTGCCAGGGTTGACTGGTGCATGTGTGTGTTTACTTTCTCTCGCCACAGTTGGTCTGTCTTCAGTTCTAAGCATTTTACAGCTGCTCTATTTATTTATCTGTCCAGGAGCTACTGAGATCTTGGTTGAGCTGGGAAGCTTTGAGCTCTGTGGTTCGGCACGCACAGGGAGCCCAAAGATAAAAAGAAGCAATTTTAAACAGGGAGAGGCAGAGAAGAGAGCCCTCACTCAAGACTGCGGATTATTTTTGCTTTTGTTTTAGTTGAGAATTGGGGAAAGACGGAGGCGCCAGCCTCTACCAGCCCCTCCTTCCTTTGGAGATAGAGCTTGGAGGGTGGGTGGTTAAACCCTCTAAGAGAGGACAATCTGCCACCACACTCAGGGGTTCTTTGGAGAGGGGTTCTCCTTGGGCTCAGATTGGAACATCTTGGCTCAGGTTCTTTTGCGGAGGGTACTAAGAGACACTGTACTGGGCCCAAGAACAACCATCCAGGGGTCTCCTGGTTGCTGCAGACGCCACTCCCCCTGGCCAGTCCCAGTCCGGGACTCACTCCTCTTTCTTCACTTGCAGTAACAACACTTTAGGTAGTTGGGGCTGGCAAGTGCATGAGGGTTGCAGGAGCCCCTCCAGAGCATCCCCCTCCCCACCGCCTCCGTGGCCAGATGGGAACAAGAAGAGCAAATGCCTTTTTGAGCCACCAGCCAGAAGCCTCTTCATGGAAAGGTTTCTGTTTTAGACCCAGGATTCATGTCTCTGGGCTTTTCGTCGGTGGAGGGTCCTTCCCCAGCAACGGGTCTGGGTAGAAACCCCATCTCTTTATGAAGGTACATCCAAGGTCAAGGGGAGGGAAGTTCAGGACCTCCCCCCACCCCCGCCTGAGGTTAGTGGTTCCTGCTTCTGTGCCGGTTCTGCAGGATCCCCCACACCACAGCTCCGAATCCCATTTAAGATGCCCAGCGTAGGGGCACAAGTCAGCTCACTGCCCCTTCTACTTCACCAATGCTACATTTTTTAATCCAGAGAAAGAGAACTGATACCCAAGAGTTGAGCACACCTTGACACTTAGTGAGCTGTCAGGGCTGGCAGCTGGGACCGCGTCTCTGAGGACTGCTGCAGGTGTGAGGCTGTGCTGACAGCCGGCGTCCCCATCGGCTCTGACAGCTCTGCAAGGCAGCTGATGGTGTTGACACTTGAGGAAAAGGAAAGTGATGTCCAGAGAGGTTGATCTGACTCCAGTTCTCCTTCCACTGGCCTCACCAAAGTCCAGCTCATCGGAACTCCCTGCAGCAGTAGATGGAGGGACAACACCTGAGACCCCAGTGGAGACTCCAACCAGAACCCCTGTCACCCTTGTCAGAAGACACAAGTGCCTATACCAACAGCGACAGTCAGGGCCTTCAGCCTATCAGCTTGCCTTCCTCATCAAGGTCCCCAGCTCTGCAGAAATTAATTATATTATGTCTCCCTTTTAAGTACGGTTCTCGATCTTTCCATTTTTAAAAGATTTATTTATTTGAAAGGCAGAGAGTGAGAGAACAAGGAAGAGAAAGAGAAAGTTCTCACATCTGCTGGTTCACGCCCCAAACGGCCACAACACCGCAGGCTGTGCCAGGCTCAAGCTAGGAGATCCAGATCTCCCAGGTGGGTAGCAGGGACCCAAGGACGTGGGCTATCTTCTGCTGCTTGCTCAGGCTCATTAGCAGGGATCTGGATCAGAAGTAGAGCAGCCGGGACTCAAAGTGGCACCTGTATGAGATGCAGGCGTTGCAGGTGGCAGCTTAACCTGCTACGCCACAGCGCCAGCCCCATCTGTGAAGCAGGGGAGGTGGTCGCTGTCTGGGTGCCTCTCCTGGAGCTGCTGTGAGGAGAAGGGAGGTGGTTGACAGCCAGGCCAGGCAGAGGAAGGGGACCTTCTCTAACACAGTCTCCCAAGGCTGCCGCATCGTCATCTGCATCAGGAAAACGCAGCCACTTCGGGCATCTGGACAAGTTGAAGGCCCATGAGGAACTCACTTCCCTCCCTTGGCTTCTCAAATCACACTCAGCCTCCCTGCCTGGAACTGCTGCTGCCTGGGAGATGGACGACTTAGAGAATGGGATAGAAACAGCTTCCAAGGTACACTGTCAGGGTCAGTGCTGGGAGCCTCGCCCACGGGATGGGAGCAGTGGAGGTGCTGGCTGGCATCTGCCTGATTTAGGCTCATGCCCTCTGCTGCCTCCTTCACCCGCTCCTAGGCCCAGGACCAGAGCACCTGCTTCCCGCAGGTTGTCCCACCAGCTAGAGAGGGGGCTCATTTTCTAAAAAAAAAAAAAAAAAAAAAAAAAAAAAAAAAAAAAAAAAGCTTATTTCTTCCTCTGAGAGATAGAGAGAGCTCTCATCTATTGTCTCACTCTCCAAATGCCTACAGGAGCCTGGGCTGGGTAGGGCCAGAGCTAGGAACTCCATCCGGGTCTCCCATGCTGGTGTGTGGAGTGGAGGCAGGCATAGAACCCAAGCACCCTGATGGTATATTAACTGCTAGGCCAAACTGCAGGCCCAAAGAGGTTTCATTTCAATGTTTTCACTTCCTCACATGGAGAGGGGCTACCACTCCCTTTCTGGGCTCACCACACTTCTCGCATATAAACAACTCTTGTCTGGTTTAAGAAGACGAGAGAGGGAGACTGAGAAAGCAAAAGGGTTTCTTGCCAGCCTTCTTTTCACTCTTTCCTTTCTTCTTCTGTCCTCAGCCACCCTGCTCATTGGTTTTGTCTTTTTCACTTGTTTTCCTAAGTGGCCTTGCGGTGACCCGGGCAGTTAGTGCTAATTAGTCTGCTGGGACATATTGTCACTGTCAGGCCAGCACGGCAGAAACGTCCGGGAGCTGGTTGGGTAACACATCCAGGAGAGGAATGGCTTAATCTGCTGTCGTCATGGGATGTGTGTGTTTGCACACAGCCAGGGCCCTCTGTGTGTGCCGCATTTCTGATTCTTCAGCATCTCCGGGAGAATGGCAGAACTATTATTCTTGGGATAAACTCAGAGGCCGTGAGACATCAAGAGGGTGAGGGGCTTCTGAAGCCACTGTGAAGCCAGGGCCATGTGGGGGCCTCCTCCACGCTGAGGCCTCTGCTTTGCAGGCAGCAGGAGAGGACTAAGCCTGGCAGGTGCTGTTCCTGACCCACTCCTTTCTGTTTGCTCCCTGTGTGACCTCAGCCAAATTCACTCTCTCTCTGCCCTGGACGCTCCTCCTCTGGACCGAATGCAGGCGTGCTGCCGGGCTTCCGG
The DNA here is from genome assembly GCF_964237555.1 of Oryctolagus cuniculus. NCBI lineage: Eukaryota > Metazoa > Chordata > Mammalia > Lagomorpha > Leporidae > Oryctolagus > Oryctolagus cuniculus. The sequence goes on along the minus strand of NC_091433.1, from coordinate 114,259,782 downwards.
GAAGCAGAGGAGGAACGAGTGGTTTCCTCACCAGGCACACAGTGGATACCCAAGAACTTCTTCCCTGCTCCATCTGTTGGTCGCCTGGGAAGGGAGGCTCCAGGGCCCACTCCCCAGTGTTCCCTTGTCTTAGCATTTCCCGTGAAACTTGCCGTGAGTGACTTGAAACCTGGTGTTGAAGTTTTGTTCCGTTTAAAATTTAGGACAGGACTTTTACTAGTCCTCAAGGGCCAAATACCAGGCCCATCACACAAGGGTGCGGAGGTTAAATGAAGGGACCCACGGGAAGTGCTGGCTAAGACCCCTGAGGTCATTATCAGCTGTGACTGCAGCCCTATCTGAAAAGGGTTTCTTGTTTCATTTACCAGGAAATTCAGACCTAGGGGAAGCACTAGGCTTCTGATAGAATGGGCTGTCTGTGGACTACACATTGGCATCCAGAACATTCCAGGGCTTAGAACCGATCTTAGAGCTAAAAGGAGCTCCAGTGGGCGTGCAGTTCTGCTGCACACGCAGCTAAGACAGGCCCACAGGAAGTCTTGTCTTGGGTACTCGTCTTTAAGTGACACTGAAACATACATATATGTTTTAAAGTCATCCTCCACCTTCTCTCTTCTGTCTCTCTCAGTCCCTCCCTCCTGCTATATCATAATCCAGTTAGGCATGACCACATACCCTGGTTGACATTTAAAGTCTCTGTGCTTAGCTGAGCTCTGTGTCTCTGACTTGAGCTCTGTTTTGCTCTGGTTCCAATGCTGAGGTTAGCTCTTGAACAGTGTCAGGATGGAGCTGGTGGCATGCGGTGCCCTCCTGCCACTCACTGAGGCCCAAGCAGTGAAGAGCACCCGCCTGTGACCCTGAATAGGAACAAGGAGGAGTATGGGATTGGGGGCCAGAGAGGCACCGGAGTCCGGCCAGCAAGCAGCTGGGATCTGAGAGGCAGTGGTTTAATTGATTGAAGTGCCACCCCAGCCATGTCCAAGGCACGATGCCAGCCATGGTGGTGTTTGTGGCCAGGGTAGCTGATGTAAATGGCCAGGCTTCTGAGCGGCACCTTCTCAGGGCAGGGAACAGGAGTCCCGTGACTCTCTCTCAAGAGGACAGATTTGCAGAGCTAGGGTAGGGATAATCAGACCAAAGAGTTGGGGACTGAGCACTGACAACCCAGTGGATGGGAGCACCCAAGGTCCCTGGTCTTGAACAACCAGGTAGTTGCGGCTAACAGATACCGCTCATCTGGAGTCTGGCCTAGAGTGCCCATCGTTCCAGAGAAGTGTAGCATCAGCCAGCTCCATGGTGGCCTATACCGAGGCTGCATCCCAGGGCAGCCAGACAGCTCCTGGCAAAATCGGGCAGAGGTACAGGTGCAAACTGCCATGGAGAGAGACGTGCCCACCTCCGCCAAATCCGAACGCTTGCTGGGGACTTCCCATGCTCAAACCCCACACCTTCATAGATTGGCCAACTTTGTGGCACTGCCACACTCTGGGCCTCCCATCTCCCGGACCGTGACACAGCCGTGGTCCTAAGACTCTCCTCTCCTCAGGGCCTGGCTGTACTGTGCTGGCTGGAAGGTGTCCATTGCCTGGGGAGATCTGAGGCTCACGAGTGCATTGTGGCCCTGCCCACGCTGCTGTCCCTGGAAGGCACTCTGTGTACTGGGCAGTGTAGACACCATTGTCCATAGCTCTTTTGTTTGCAGATTGTTTTGCCTGTGTGTTCATCAATCTGCCCCAGGTAGGCCAGGGAACCTCTTTCCACTTTGGTGACAGATAAAAGGCAGTGGGCTTTAGAACCAGCCACACTTGGCTTTGAACCCCCCCGCCCCGTCAAGTTCTCACAATGTGTACCCTCAGGAGCCCTTTACTTGTCATCCCAAGGCAGCTTCAATGTCACCTCCTCCTAATGTCTCCCAGGTTCCTTTGCCTCTGCTCGGGTCCCCAACGACCTCCTAGACCTGTATTTGCATGCTGTGTTTTACAGTCTACTTTCAGAAGATTTTAAAAAAAGATTTATTTAATTTACTTGAAAGACAGAGTTACAAAGAGAAGTAGAGGCACACACACACACATACACACACACACACAGAGGTCTTCCACCTGCTGGTTCACTCCCCAAATGGCCACAATGGCCCAAGCTGAGCCAATATGAAGCCAGGAACAAGGAGCTTCTTCTAGGTCTCTTATGTGGGTGCAGGGCCTAAGCACTTGGGCCATCCTCCATTGCCTTCTCAGGCACATTAGCAAGGTGTTGGATTGGAAGTGGAGCGTCCAGGACTAGAACCAGCGCCCATATGGGATACCGGCGTTGTAGGAGGGGTCTTTAACCCGCTGTGCCACAGTGCTGACCCCTCAGAAGATTTTTTTTTTAAGATCTATTTATTCATTTGAAAGGCAGAGTTTTGAGAGAGAGAGAGAGAGAGAGAGAGAGAGAGAGAGAGGAGAAAGAGAGAGAGAGAGAGAGAATCTTCCATCCAGAGTGGTTGGGCCTGGGTCTGGGGTCTGGGTCCAAAGCCAGGAGCCAGGAGTGTCTTCTGGGTCTCCCTCATGGGTTCAGGGGCCCAAGCATTTGGGCCATCTTCTGCTGCTTTCCTATGTGTATTAGCAGGGAGCTGGATCAGAAACAGAGCAGCCAGGACTCAAACCAGCATTCTGATATGGGAGCAGCCAAGACACAAACTTGCACCCATATGGGATGCCAGTGCCGCAGGCGGTGGTTTAACCCACAAGCCATGATGCCATCCCCCCTTTCAGAAGATTTTTGTCCTTTGTCTGTGTGGCTGTAGCTACTTGAGTGCCTCAGAGGATGCACATGCCCAGGTTTGTCACACCAAATGGTCTACCTGGATTCAGAGTTGTTCAAGGCCAGCAGGAACTCACAGAGGAGGCCCTGTGGTCAGAGCAGGGCCTCCTCGTAACCAGGGCTCTCTCTGTGACCCTGTGTCACCTTCCAGAGCACAGCAAGGATACAGCGAGGGCTGTACCCCCAAGCCCAGGGGGTACTGGCTGTGGTCTGTGCTGAGCCAGCAGGACCTTGGGGAAAAAGAGAAGGGGCCTCCCTCATCTGCTGACAGGGACTGGGAAGCTCAGAGGGAACTGCCCAGACACACAAATACATACGTAGGCACCGCCACATATTGTCACAGATGCACATGGATGCACAACACTCACACCCCTACATGGAGACACTCATACTCACATAGGTGAGCACACAGGTACTCAGGATGCAAAATGTAAGGAGGCTTTCCATCCCCCACTCATGCAAGTGGCCCAGAAAGCCAAGTGCCTCCTTGAATCCTGTAGCCTGGTGCCTGGCCATCCTCATGATAGCCCCTTGTATATGATATACCTGTGCCCACATACTCACACACATACCCAGATATACCCACACCCAATTACACACCACGTGCACTCACAGACATACACAAGCACACAGACAGTTCTTACCCTATCACATGCATAAACATGCTAGAAGTAACCCTTTACAACATACATCCGTGTGCAGTCAACTATCCTAAGTCCAGGGGTGACAAAACAGAGAGCCAGACAAGCCCCTGCTCTTAAAGATTCCAAGACATGGGTGTGAAATTACAGGTGCACCCCCATGAGACCAGGTTGGGTGCACAATTGCTAGGAAGGAAGTGGTAACAGACGTCACAGGGAAAGTGGGGTCCAAGGTATCTGGGGAAACTGCTCTATGTTGTGGCTCTGTTTAAGCAGGAGGTCCCTGACCTATGACCTCCTCACCCCATTCTTGCAGTTTATGGTGTGAGGTCTGAGTACAGGAACACCGGTGTCCAGCCACGTTCCCCACTCGGGCCCCCAGCTCTTCCCTGAAATGGGGAACACGAGTCATCCTGGAGGCCTGCTCTGAGTCCAGCATTCCTGTGTGCAGACGAGGCCCAGGGTCAGTCACTTGCACATTTGGTCTCTGAGGTCCCGAGTGGCTCTTCCCAAATGGGGACAGAGTTACCAAGTGTGTGTGAGCAGCAGCAGTGGGACTCATCCATTCCAGAGGGTGGCCTCTTGGTCCCCCGGGGATGCAGCACTGAAAGCAAGTGGCTAAGGGCTGTCACAGGCGGCCCCTCTGCTCAGGCCACGAGAATACCCTAACAGTCTGCCCTCGCTCGGAATTCCACGCAACTCCACCGGCTAAGGCCCTCAGCCCTCACCCCACAGCATAATGCTCAGTAGGTCCCAGCTCATGCATGCGTTTGCTCACCAAAGCCTGAAGGCCAAAAGTTAAAAAAAAAAAAAGTTGCATGGGTGTGCAACCCCAAGCCAGGTGCAGCTTCTTCTTCTATATTATTATTGCAAACAATAGGGCATTGTCACTCATATGTGTACATTTGATCAACCAATATTTGTATAACTTTGATAAATCAGTGATTTTCAAAGAGTGCTTCCTTGCAGGATGGGTAGAGGTATACTCATTGATACAATACAATGCAAACAACAGCGGCAGGAAAAAGTACACTTGTGGACAAGACACCTTCAAGTTGGAGGTGTGCATTGTTCTCATCTGTGGCCACTTCTTTGGCTTGCCCTTCGGATCTCGAGTCTGATCTCACAGTGCGTGGTGATTTTCACTATGCTGAGTTTGCTGGTTTTTGGTGCTCTATGCAGAATGGGTGACCTTCCAGGGGCCCTGTGTCTGACAAGTGTTGACAGGAGGCTAGACTTGCCAACGTCCACGTAGCGGCCATAGCCCCCATTCCGTGAACTGACCTGCCTCTGTCCCTTGGCCAGAAGGCACTCCTGGCATTCCCATCATGGAGAGATTTACTCCCAGAAAGGAGCCACCATGTGTATTGGTCACTTAAAGAACCCAGGTGCTTTGTGGCAAGGCAAGGACACAAACAGAAAAGGCAGGCTCTGGGGAGGAGTCTGTGGGTACTCAGCTTCCTTGGTGCACACCTGGAGCCATGCATAATGAGATCCCCCAGGGACCTTATCACCCCCAAAGTTTCTCTCCCAGCTGCCAAGGAAATCATGATTTCTTTTGTCTCCTCAAGTACACAGACTTCTGGGTCCATCTCTGGACAGGTTTCTGGTCCCAGCCCTGCACTGTCCTGGGATGATCCTCTCCTCTTTCTGATCCAGGTCTCTGCTAGGTGGTGCCCGTAGTACCTTGGGTTCTGCTCCAGCTCCCAAGGAAGCATCCCATGTCCCTTTGCTCTGAGGCCCCAGCCCTGCTCCCTGTGGCACCCAGAGGTGCCCCATGCAAATCTCTCACCACCCCGGGCATGGTCAATTATCCCCAGTGCTTTGACGCACACTCACACAGTCATGCATCTCCTGGCCGCACAGGACTCGACTTTCCAGTCCGGGACATCTCAAAGAGCATTATGACGTGACTTCTATTCAGTTTAATAAATAAACGCCCATGGAGGTGTTCAGTGTGGCAGACGTGGAGTCAGGCCGTGGGGTAGAGGGAACTAAGACTGTGCCTCTGCCCTCATGCTGACATTCCTGAGAGAGCAGGGAGAGCAAGCTGCGCTTTTAACATCAGTGGAAGAGAGGAATGAAAGATGGACGCGTCCATCCAGAGGGACGCTGGACGCTGAGCAAGTGGGAGAGGGAGGCAAGTCGGGCTGTGACTGGGCAGGGGTGGCAGCCGGGCAGGGCCAGGACTGGACCTGGAGGAGGGACCAGCCTGGCCGGAGCCGTGGAGTCCTGGCAGGGTGGTCTCCTGTGAAGACGGCTGCAATGGGAAGATGCACGAGGTTCGTAGTGTTTGAGGAGCCTTGCTAAGGGGAAGCCAGCCTGCTGATTCTAATCTGCTGTCATGAAGACTGAGGAAAGCACATTTGTTTTACAAGATTTATTTATTGATTCGAAAGGCAGCGTGACAGAGAGAGAGAGGAAGAGACTGAGAGAGAAAGATCTTCCATCAGCTGGTTCACTCCCCAAATGGTAGCAAAGGCCAGAGCCGGGCCAGGCTGACGCCAGGAGCTCAGAACTCTGTCTGTGTCTCCATCCCGGGGGTCGGGGGCCCAAGCACTTGGGCCATCTTCTGCTGCTTTCCCAGGTGCATTGGCAGGGAGCTGAATCAGAAGCAGAGCAGCACTTTGATAGGGGGCGCCAGTGTCGCAAGCCGCGGCTGAACCTGCTGTGCGGCACTGGCACCGGCAGTCCACCGGTTGTGCCTGAAGCTCCCAGCCGCACCCGGCTTGACCTCACACTTGTGCTGCTGGCGGTATCTGTATCCTCAGCGCTCTCGCAGGGCTGCAAGCCGACCGACACTCCCCATCGGCTCTGTGGTGTTTTTATTAAGTGGAACAGCCGTGGCAGCAATCTGTGATAGCCGGATTATTCACATTATCAAAATGTTCTGATTTCTTTCCTCTCCTGGCCGGGATCCAGAGAAACTTAGCCTGGTGATTTTCCAACATAAGCTTAGATTCCTGCTTGTACTTCCTTTTAATCCAATCATTAACAAACATTTTCAGGCAAACCACTGGCGCACAATCCGAGAAGACTCTATGCCACCTCCCTGGCCCTATTTGCCTCTATTTCCGTGTGCGGCCCACGTTCCAGCCAACTAGCCATTGTTTCCAAAACACACCAAGCACATTCCTCTCTCTTATCCATTCCATGCCAGCTGCCTGGAACAACGCCCCCACTCCCAGCCCCTCGAGAAACCTCTGTTCAAATCCCACCTCTCTCACAAGACTCCATTGGGCATGCCTCAACCTTTAGTGACTGTTCCACTGCACCTTGTGTGACTTCTCCCTGCAGCTATAGCATTTTTTAAAAAAGATTTACTTATTAATTTGAAAAGCAGAGAGGCTGGCACCGCGGCTCACTTGGCTAATCCTCCGCCTGCGGCTCTGGCACCCTGGGTTCTAGTCCCGGTTGGGGCGCCGGATTCTGTCCCGGTTGCTCCTCTTCCAGTCCAGCTCTCTGCTGTGGCCCGGGAGTGCAGTGGAGAATGGCCCAAGGGCTTGGGCCCTGCACCCGCATGGGAGACCAGGGGGAAGCACCTGGTTCCTGGCTTCGGATCGGCGCAGCACGCTGGCCATAGAGGCCATTGTGGGGTGAACCAAAGGAAGGAAGACCTTTCTCTCTCTCTCTATCTCTCTCTCTCTCTCTCTAACTCTGCCTGTCCAAAAAAAAAAAAAAAAAAAAAAAAAAAAAGCAGAAAGAGAAAGAGAATCTTCCATCTGCTGGTTCACTCCCTAAATGGCCACAATGGCCAGCACTGAGCCAAGCTGAAGCCAGGAGCTTCTTCCCCATCTCCCGCTCACAGAAGTGGCAGGGTCCCAAGCACTTAGGCCATCTTTCTCTGCTTTTTCCCAGGTCATTAGCAGGGAGCTGGATAGGAAGTGGAGCAACTGGGACTTGAACCAGTGCCCATATGGGATGCTGACATCGCAGGTGGTGGCTTAACCCTCTGTGCCACAATGCCGGCCCTGCCCCTGCACCTGTTCTGCCTTCCTCCCTTGGCACTCAGTACCTATCACCAACAAAGGCCACCTAGCTTCTTAGGGTGATGTCCCACCTCTGAGCTCAGCAAGAGTAAGATCTCTTTATACCCGAGCACCTCACACAGGCTCTCACATAGGATGAGGGTGCTGCGAACATCTGTACTGGCAGTTTTTAGATAAACGAACTCTCAGATAACGTGTTCTATTGCTTCACGAGTTGATGCAACTTGTGCTTTGGAGTTCTGGGTGTGAAGTTTTACCGACATGAAGCTTGTCTGAGCCTTTCCCTTGATATTGATGTAATTACTCTTCTATTTTCTTTATAGTAAATAGCGAGTAGGGAACTAAGGAAAAGAGGAAATATGGCCTTTTAGGGACCCTGTGCAGCCGTGGAAGCTGGAGCTGCCCCCTGGGACAACTCCAGGTCCTGCAGGCATCTTCCTGGCACACAGGAGTCTGTGCTCAAAGGTAAGGGAACCAGGCCAGGCAGCAGCGGTGGGAGAAGTGGGAAACATGGGCAGGCCTGGGCAGTTCTGACCCCACGGGGGACCTTCCTATTGGATGAAGGGTGTCAGCTTGGCAGGGCGGTCGGTGAGGGTTAGTGTCAGAGCACCTGTGAGGTCCCCTCATAGGTGGCTGGGAATAAAATTCCAAGCAATGTGAACACATAGTAGGCATATACTAGGTGTTTCTTTTTCTTTCCTATAAATTTATTTTTCTTCATGTTTATGTGACATTCATACAGAGAGATCAGATTCAATGTAATTCACAGATGCATTTCTAAGAATATAATGAAATTCCTTTCTTCCTCTCTCTTTTTCCCCCTCTTTCTTTCTTTCATATTTTTAATTTGCATTATAAATACTTAACTGAAAAATCTTTTTCTTCTTTTTTCATCCCCAATCTTTCTCTCTCCTCCTTCCCCTCTCCCACCTTCTCCCTCCCTTCCATTCCTGTCCTTTTTTCTTTAGTTTTTGAGAAGTATTTCCCAAGTCTATTTCCAGTCCAGCACCACAAACTCCTGAGATTCTGTTAGCAAACGGAGTGCCCTGGAATCTGTGTCCTTCCCAGGCCTAGGGATTCTTTAGTAAGTCAATGTCATGGTTTGGATGTCGTTTGTCCCCCAAAGGTCCATGTGCTGGAAGCTTTAGTACCCAGGGTAATGGTATCGACAGGTGGGGAGACTTAGAGGGAGGTCCCTGGGCCACTGGGACATTGCCTTCACAAAGGATTAATGTCCATCTCTTGGCAGTGGGTTAGGTCTCACAAGACCAGGTCAGTTGCCACAAGGGTAGGTTGGTAGAGGGCAAGGGCACCCCACGTATTGGTTTCTTCTGCAAACGTCCCTCTCCGCTCTCCCATGCTCCGTGCACTGCTTTATGATGCATTGTGAGACCCTTGCCAGCTGTGGCTGCCCAAGCAAGGACTTGCCAGCCTCCAACATGAACCCCTGTTCCTTATGAAGCACCCAGACTTGGGTCTGTTGTGATAGGAAGAGAGAGCAGACTAAGACAATCAGCATTTGATTTAAGTCAGACTCCCAACGCCCACCCTCAGGGCCTTTCCATCTAGAGTCAGTCTCTGAAGCCAGCCCCTGGGGTCACGGGGTCATGAGCCCCTCCTCCCAAAGATTTTCTGTCTGGCTATGGGCAGGGGAGGGGCAGACTTGAGTAGTCTCAGGACTGCTCCCAAGTGGCTTAGCACAGCCCTTTAACCTTTCACTGCTGTCTCATCGTGGTGTTACCTAGAAAATGAGCCTCATCCCTGGGCAACCCGAGCCCAGCTGGTGGACACTGAGTTGAATTGAAGAATCCCTTACCTGATGGTGCTTTGAAGGTTAGGTGAGTGCATAGCCTCCTGAAGACTGGACCCAGGGTCAAGAAGTTGTTGAGAGCAGAAACCTAGGAGCCTTGTAGGTGAGGACTGGATCCAGGCCCAGCAGAGCACAAACAGTGGACACCTCTCTGCAGGCTTTGCTGTGCGGATCCATTGACATCCTTTCATTAAGGAAAAAAAATTGCCACATGATGGGAGGACTGAGCATGGAGACCAGGCCGGGGGCTCTGTAGGGAGGAAGTGATGTCGAGAAAAGCAGGTGCACGTAGAGAGGACTGGCCTCTGCTTGCCTGACTGAGCCTGCCTTCTGCTGGAGGGTCACCCAGAGGGAGGCTGGAGGGGTAGCCAGACATTCTGGGAGAGGAGCCCACAGGGGCCCCGGCCTGCCTGCCATGACCGACTTACTGAACCCTGCTGGTCTACACCCTGATTTTCTGCAGTTGCCATATTTAAGCACCACAAACTTGGTGTTGTAAGCAGCGTTTGTCTCACTGTCCTAGAGGCCCACAGTGTCAGAGCAAGGTGTCAGCAGGGTTGCTTCCTTCTTGGGGCCATGGGGGACAATCTGTCTCAGGCTGTCTCCCAGCTTCTGGGAGCTTACAGGCAATCCTTGGCATGTCTCGGCTCATGGCAGCATGGCTGCAACCTTCGCATGCATCCTGTGTCTCTCTCTCTGTCCAGTCGTCCCAAGGACGTGGGCGTGATGGATCAGGGTCTGCCCTTACCTCTTCCTTTGACTTGGTCACCCCAGTGATCCTGTTTTCCAACCAGATCCCATTCTGAGTGACTGTGGCCTTAGGACTTCAGCTTTTGAGGGACCACAATCCAACTCATAACGAATTGAGTGCTACGCGCCATTGGGTAAGCTCCCCACCCAGCTCTGACCCGACAGCTGTGTGGGTTCTGAGTGACACCAGCCTCAGAAATCCCAGTTTGGGAGCCACAGAGACAGGCGGGGAAGCCAACGCCTGTCCTCCGAACCTTTCCTGGAGCTCTCACAGAGCAGGGGACTCTACCTCCCTTTTTCATTTATAAGGGATTTCACCACAGTCAGCCAAGGTGCCCCCCGGAGCTCTCTCAGTGCCTCCCTTTGGGAGGTTCTGGCCTCTGTTCCCAGATCTGAATTGCGGATATCAGGACTGGGAGGATTATCTCCTTCCATCAGGCCAGATAAGGAAACTGAGGCACAGAGCATCATGGCCCCAGGTCTTCGAATAAGCTCAAGCCTGGCTCCCAACTCTCAGCACCCGGAGTCCCTGGCCTGAGTCCACAGCCTTCATGCCGGCCCCTCCCTCCCTCCCCTTTCCTCCTGCTGTGGTGCGTCCAGCCTCAGAGCGGATAATCCCTTTGCCGTGGTGCTGGGTTCTGGGGAGCTGGCTGTCGACAGGTGTGGAGACCACAGAGGCATGGCTTTGTCACAGATTTGGCTCGGTGCACCGCGCTCAGGAAAGCGGTTCCTCTTTGTCTGTTCCTGCCTGTTCTGCTCCTCAGGATGGCCAGGCCCCGCTTCCAGCTCCTCCAGATCTTCGAGGGATCCAAGTCTCACACACACAGACACACATACACACACACAGACACAGGCAGTTACATACAAGCAAACACACACACAGTCACAGCCACACAGAGACATACACCGTGACATTCATAGATAGACACGTACACAGTCACACAGAGACATGGATACACAGGCAGACACATACACAGTCATATAGAGACATACAGTCAAGCACAGACACACACAGAGACACACACACACACAGTCACAGACAGTCACACAGAGACACATGCAGTCGCATACAGGCAAACACATACACATAGAGTCACACAAACAGCATTTTTCTAACTGCACCTGTAATTCAGGGCAAAGCCTACTTTTCACAGCCAATCAGCTCTTAGTTAAGATCTCAGAAGCTAAGAATCCCAGAGCTGGACACTGAGAGGTCATTTAGTTCCCTGTCTGGGTGAGCGCAGGGTCCTCCTTCCTCTCCTCGCAGTGACTTCGTTCTGTCTGCCATCCCCTGTCTCCTGCCTCTCCTGCCCGCAGCCTCCCCACCGCTGCAGACCTCAGCTCACCTTTCCTCCCTGGGCCCTGCCCCCCCCCCCACCTCTGCTTTCCTGTCCCCACTGGGGCTCTTCCAGCCACCTCTCTATTTCCTTCTTTATCCTTCTCTGGGTGACTTGCAAGTCGGTGCCCACAGAGCCCGCACTTGTAGGATCAGAACTCTGAGCCTTGGGCCACAGCAGTCAGCACCACTCACAGGTGTACTCTCCAGTGTGCCTAGAGGGACACACACATCCACACAGACGTGCACATGCCCAGGCCCCACGGGTACCGCACAGGGCCGCTTGTGGGAAGGACAGAAGGAGACGGTGCTTTGAAAACCTTGCTGGGTCTGTAACACATCCGGAGGTGTTAACCCAAGCCTCTCAAGGGCAAGGGCTGATTTCTGCTCAGAAGAACCTCCACTCCCCCCACCACACACACCCTGGACTTCCAGTAGGCACAGAGTGGGTGCTTACTGAATTGAAATCTAATGAACTGAAAATTGCTTTAATGTCAGCCCACTCTTCAGAAAAACCATTAACAGCTCCAGGCCTCTGACCCCAGGAGGAGCCGAGGGTACCGCACAGCGACTTGTGTTCAGCGGGCGTGCCACCTGCTCCCAAATGCAGAGGCCTGGCCCTTGCTGCTGAGCCCAGAGGAAGCTACGTGAGAAGGAGTCAAGAGGAATGACTTCCAGTGACCCTGCAGGGAGGTCTGCGGTGGAGGTGGTCTCTGTTTGCAGCCCCTGTCCCGGAAGTTCATGTTTAATGGATGATTGAACACTTTCAGTTGATACCTACTGAGTGGATATACACTGGGCAATCAGAGGAGCTTTTTTCAAAATACAGACTTGGGGACGGCATGCCAAAGGACCAGTGGAGGCCAGAAGTTTCTGTGCTCCCTGTGCAACTGGAGTCGCAAGCACTGCTCGTGCCATCAGAAGCCGTGCTGTCCTGCCCTCGGGGAGCTTGGTGTCCAGGAGCAGGCCTGAGTGGTCAAACACAGAGAGCGAACTGTGCACGGGGGAGGGTGCAGGAGCAGAATGGGAAGTTCCCGAGTCTCGCTCCTGAGACACTGCTCCTTTGGGGACCGAAAAGGCCAGAGTGCAGGGTGAGGCTTGGCCAGCCCCGTGCCACATCCACAGAGAACTCACCTCTGTAGGAAGGTGAGGGAGTATGCTTCCTGCCTGGGCACTGCGCCCAGCCTTACTCACAGGGAGAAGGTGGCCCATCTGCTGTTTGGTCCCCTGAGACAGGATGGATGAAAGCTTGCAGAAATTGCCAGAAACAGTTATGGGAACCCCAAAGACCACCCTACCCAGAAAACCCCTGACCTCGGTGACCATCAGGCTCAGGGCAGCCCCTGTGCTCCTGAGACCTCCAGACTGGCCCTAGGGAAAGGCAAGGCCTCAGGACAAGCAGTCTCTTTAGTAAGGAGCTTAGAGGTCAACTGGTGTTTTCAGCAGCTCTGTCCCTGGAAATTTCACACTGGGACCCTTCCTGGAGGGAGGTGACAGGGTTAATCTAAGGGCTGGGGGAGGCGGAGAAAGGCCTGGAAACCACACAGTGAAGCCAGCCAGATGAATAGAGGAAGAGAGAGGGGGGTAGACCATTAGGAAGACAAAGAGAAAATCATGCTGGAGCAATAGAAAGGGAAATCTAATATCAACTAGGGAAAAATAAATGGAGATTAGGGCAAACAAATTAGCTTTAATGGGTTCAATGCTAATACAAGAATAACAGCAGAGCTGCGAATGCCTTTGAGGGGAAGATGGGATAAAGAACCTGAGCAGTCATGCAGGCGATAAAGATGATGCAGGGAAGAGGGATGGCCAAGGGAGCCGGGAGGAGGGAGGGAGAAGGGAAGTCTGGGCAGGTGAGTGTGTGGGGTCCGGAAGGGCCCAGAGCAGGGAAGGAGCTGAGAACTCACCAGAATTGTGGGGGGTGGGCGGTGGGGGAGGGGGCTCGGAGATGCGGGGGTGCAGTCAGCAAGGGGTAGAAATAAAAGAAAGCAAAGCCAGGGGAAGAGACGTAGGATAGAGGAGCAAAAGCCCAGAGCAGGAAAGGAAAGACAGGGAAGACAGTAGTAGAGATTGATGTGAACAAAGAGTGCAGGAGAACAAACCAACGTGGAAGACTCAGGAAAATGCAAAGGAATTGGGTTTGCAGAGGCTTCAGCTTGAGGCTCCCTTCTGCCCCTGTGTAGTGCTGCAGCCCTGGGCAAGTTACCCGGGGCTCTGCTCCTCATCTCCTCAGAGCTGCAGAATGGGAGAATGCACTTCCTACCTCAAAGGAGAGTTGCATGGAAGGGTGCATTTGTAGTGCTCAACAGGGCTGAGGAATAAATACATTCTGAATTGCTGGCTAGAGTTGTCCCTGAGCACGGACCAACTTGGGAGAGCAGCTGGATACTGAAGATGGCCCTACCTCCTTCCATTCCTTCCTTTTCTTGGAGGTTAAATCTTGCCAAAATACCAGTCAAGTTTGGCTCTTTCCCAACTGTGGTGTAATTCAAACTCTTTATCCATCGGTTGTCTCCCTCCCTCTGCCCCTTCCCAACCCTCTCTCTGGGACTAGGCCTTCCTGCCACTGCCATCCTCTGGGTTGATCTCAGGCAAGAGCATCCAGGGAAAATGAACACCTTGTCCTATTGGGGTCCCTCTTAGATCTGTCAGAGCTTCAGTATGTAGGAGACTGAGAGCTGCAGTTGGCCCCGTGACCTCATGTCCTAGAAGTCCTGGAAAAGCATAGAGACCCTGCCAGGGAACAGGCCAGGAAACCACACTGACAAGAACAAGACCAAGAATCACTGAACAGCCACCAAGACAAGGGTTCCAGGAGGGGAAAGAAGGAGCTGGAATTACTTTCTCCCCTCAGGGCATCCCAGAACCTTTCTCTTTTCTAGTCACTAAGGATTTTGGAAAAGTGAGAGCAGATAATGTTCCAGGCCAGGAGAGGGCCAGCTGGGATGGCAACGCTTTGCCACTTGCTAAGAAATAATTTAATTAATTGGAAACCATTGCAAAAAGACTTTTGGCACACACACCCCCCCCCAATACTCCTGGATCCTGGAGCAGTGTCTAGCATGGGGATAGTGGTGGTCAGGGTGGTTGTGATAATGATGGACATCTGTGGAGGGGCTGCTAAGACCCAGGCCCTGTGCAGGGTGCCCAGCCTGCCTCGTGTTATTTAGATCATGCAACACACCTGGGAGGAAAGGCAGAGGGAGGTAGTGTTTGTGCCAAGATGAGAAGTTAGCCAGAGGTGGAACAAGGGTTTCCCAACCTCTACCATTTGCAGCTTCAGAATGAAAATCAATGAATCCATGCACCTCAGACACTCACTAGGGCAAGAAGATAGGTTTGGAAGCTGGTTTTCATGAGGGACTGAGATATAGGCCAGCTGGAAGGTAGTAGAATGTTGGAGGATGATGGAGGGACTTTCTTCCTCTTTGGTCAGCACTGCCTCAGCATCAGCAGTTGACCAGACAGTGTTGTCACCTGGGAGGGCCCAGGCCCAGCTCCCTGAGCCATCCATGTTCTAATGCTCTGGCCCTAGGAACAGTGGCTGCTCCCTGTGGTTTCTGCAGCTGGAGTATCTCTTCTCTGAAATCCTTGGAACCAAAAGCATTTCAAATTGGGGATTGTTTTCAGGTTTTTAAATATTTGCATCTCCCTAATGAGATGCCTTGGAGGTGGAACCCAAGTCTAAACATGAAGCTCACTTGTGTTCCGTATTTACTGTATCCACTTAACTCGAAGATGATTTTATACAGTGATCTTGGTGTGCCTGCATCAGGAGAGCAGGTGTGGAATTTTCCACTTGTAGCCTCATGCTGGTTCTCAAAAGAGTTTCAGATTTTGGGGCATTGCAAAAGTGAGATTTTTGTAATAGGGTTGCTCAACCTGTATCTCAGGCTTCCTTCAGTTCTCTGTGGTCTTACAGTCATCCAACGCCCGGGAAAGGAATCCCTTATATTAAAGCTCCTCTGTTGAAATACCCAGGAACAGGTTTCTCTCTTCTGACCAGGCCCTGACTGAAACGTGCTTGATGCCAGAGAGGTCTCAGCAAACAGGATTCCAGGCGTGGATTGGTCCTGTCCTTGGCCTTGAAGGCAGCCAAGTGTTCTCAGAAGCTTTGAGCTTGTTGGCCATGAGAACAGAGAACCAGTTTCTGTTTTTACCACCTGGACCCCAGTGTACAGAAAAGAGAACTTCTCTAGTTGGTCTGGAATGTCTGAGTTCTCAGGAGGGTTAGCTTCTGCTGCTAACCCCTGTCTACCCTAACTTGAGCTGTCTCATAGTTCTTTCCCTCCATGCTTGTTGAACTCTCCCAAGAGAGCTGTAAACCCCACGAGGACAGGGTCTATGCAAGTCGTCTCAGTCATTCTCCTTAGAGCCTCCATGGGCAGGGTTAGGAGAAAAGCCCACAGCCCTGAGTTGGTGAAGTTTCCTCATTGTTGTAACGTGGTAGCAACAGCGCTCATCTCACAGAGTGCACCTGCAGAACCAGCGCTGCAGTGTGTGAACATCCTGCCATAGTCAATGTAAAGCTTCTCACAGAACCTGAGCCTGGGCCACTAACACACTGTGTGGGCCAGCAGTTAAGACGCCTGCATCGCATGTCAGAGGCCTTGGGTTTGAGTCCTGTCTCTGGCTCCTGAGTCCAGCCTCCTGCTCATGCCGCTCCTGAGAGGCAACCGGTGATGGCTCAAGTAGTTGGACTCTTGCAACCTACATGGGACACCCGGATTGAGTTACTCCTAGCCTTGGCCCAACCCAACCTGGGCCATTTTGAGCATTTGAAGAGTGAACGAGCAGATAGCAGATGGGAGAGTGCTCTTATTCTACACACACACACACACACACACACACACACACACACTCTTATTTTCCTTCCCCTCCAATTAAAAAAACACAAACAAACAAACAAACTGTGCAAGCCTGGCCAGCACTCACACATTCAATGACAATGTCAAAGCCTTAATGTCAAACCAACAGGAAGGCCTCTGCCGTCATCCCAGGCTCCTTCAGAGACAGGTGAACTCTTTTCCAAGGTTATGATAGTTATACCTCTGTCTTTAAACAAATCAAGTCTAAAGCATGTGTCTGTGGAGGCCAGAATTCTGTCTAGGGCAAAAAATGTGTGGGCTTCACTAAATGAGATTTGGATCTTCCCTCCCTTCTGATGATCAACCAATAAGAATTTTTTAAAAGATTTATTTATTTACTTGAAAGTCAAAGTTACAGAAGGAGAGGCACAGAGAGAGAGAGAGAGAGAGAGAGAGAGAGAGGTCTTCCATCTGCTGGTTCACTCCCCAATTGGTCTCAATGGCTGGAGCTGAGCCAATCTGAAGCCAGGAGCCTGGAGCTTCTTCTGGGTCTCCCACGCTGGTGCAGGGGCCCAAGGACTTGGGCCATCTTCTACTGCTTTCCCAGGCCATAGCAGAAAGCTGGATTGGAAGTGGAGTAGCCAGGACTTGAACCGGTGCCCATATGGGATGCTGGCACTGCAGGCGCGACTCTACTGGCTATGCCACAGCATGGCCCCAAAAAGCATTAAGTATCACTGTGTACCCAACACTGCAATAGATAATAGGGTTTCAAAGAAACCTGTCATCCCTCAAGGGACAACCTATGCAGCAGGATACAGCCAGTAAACAGACATTCATACTCATATTCTGCTACATGTAGTGGAAGAGATGATACCTTAGCTTGCTTTAAAAAAAAAAAAAAAAGACCCAGTGAAAGCAGGCATGAGAAGTGAAGGGAAACTTCCTGTGGGAGGGAGCTTCCTGAGCTGACACTTCAGGTTTGAGTACAAATCAACCAGGAGAAGGTGTGGAAAGAGGTCTTGCTGGTGCACGGAGAACAGCACCCGCAAGGATGCAGGCCAGGATGCAGATGCTGTGAAAGAATAGCAGTTCCATGTTGCAGGAGCATCAGGTCCAAGGCTCAGACAGGCAGGAAGTGAAGCTAGAGAGCTAAGCCAAGGTCAGGTTGGGGTGGGCATTGTTCACCAGCTTCAGTAGCTTGGGCTTCATCATGAAGGCAATGGTGCTATGCCAGGGAAGGAGTCATAAACAGCAGTGACGTGGCCAGACTTGAGTTCAGATGTGTTGCTCTCCAGCTGTGCAGTAAAGGGTGCTATGTGCAAGCTTGAATGTGGAAACTGATGAGTTAACTCCAACTTGCCTCTCACTCAGATTATCCGTCACCTAGAGAAATCATCCCTGATTAACCTGAACTAATTCCACCTCTCACTTTCAGCCCTGCCATTCTCTACACTACACCCTGTTGTGTCCTTGCTACTTATCTCAACTAGTAATTACACATTTATTTGGGTGCTTACTATGTAAATATGTACCTATCCCTAGGCTGCCTGTCCCTAGACTGGAAGCTCCCTGAGGTTAGGGATCAATTCTATGTAATTGGTTCTATTAAAGTGCTTGGTACATGGTAGGTGTATAAAGTATATACTGAATGGATAAATGAACATCTGGATGTTTGAATACTGAGGACAACTAGTACGTTACTGATTAGGTAAATATTTAGTGAATATCATACATGGAAAAAATGGAGATGCTAAAGGCTAACAGTTAATTCATGTGACATATATTTATTGAAACTCAAATATAATTTATTTATTTAATTAATTTAAAAGGCAGAAATACACAGAGAGACAGAGACACAGAGAAATCTACTTTCCGCTGATTCACTCCCCAAATGCCCGTTAACAGCCGGGGCTGGGCCTGGCCGAAGCTGGGAGCCAAGAATTGAATCCAGGTCTCCCATGTGGGTACCCAGGACCTAACTACTTGAGCCATTACCAGCTGCCTCCCAGTGTGAGCATCGGCAGGAAGCTGGAATGGATGCAAAGGACCATACATTTAAAATGCAGACCTACAAATGCAATTAATCTACAATAGCTTCTGAGCCACCCCAGACCCTGTAAAACACAGCATCCCATCCCCACCCCCCATCAGTGTGACTGCTTTTGAGAAGGCTGGCTAAAAAGGAGAAGAAAGAGTCTCAGAATCAAGGGAAGAATCTTTTTTTCTTTTTCTACTTTTCTTCTTGCCTTCCATCCTTTGTCCCTCCCTCCCTCCCTCCCTCCCTCCCTCCCTCCCTCCCTTCCTCCCTCTCTCCCTCTCCCTCCCCCACCCCCCTCCCCGCCCCTCCAGGGGAGGGCTGAGGAGGCTTCACAGAGGAATGCCTGTAGGGGAAGGACCTACTGGAAAAGAAGAGGGGAACGATATAAGAGAAATGAGAAGGTCCTCTAGAGAGTAGGGCTCCAACACAGGTGGAAAGATAAAGATCCGTGAGAGATGTAAATAGCGGCTTTACCCAGCTACTGTCTGACTTCCCCAGTTGCTTGTAGGAGGACAAGTGTAAGGCACAGAGATACCAAGGGTCACACAGCAATGTGGGAGCATAACAGGTGCAGAATGCTGCCTTGCACATGCCAGCCTCCTTGGTCCTGCTCCCAGAGTCTCATGTGTCCAGGTAACCCATGATCTCACGGGTGCTCTCATGATCCCATGTGTCAACTTGGGACACTGGGATCTCACAGACGTAGGACACTTTCTTTAGGAGCAGCTCAATTCAAATTCAGGACCAGCCTCCTTGGTCCTGCTCCCAGAGTCTCATGTGTCCAGGTAAGCCATGATCTCACGGGTGCTCTCATGATCCCATGTGTCAACTTGGGACACTGGGATCTCACAGACGTAGGACACTTTCTTTAGGAGCAGCTCAATTCAAATTCTGGTCTTTATTCCAGAAAGTTCTGGTCTTTACTTTAAGCCGAGGGTAGCAGCTGAGGGGCTGCAGAGGGAGCAGGTGCCTCGGGGAGCAGCAGCAACATCGGGCTGAGATCATCAGAGACTGATCCACATTGGCAAGCCCGCCCCTGCAGGGAAGGGGAGCAGGCCCACCATGATTTGAAGGGTGCTCCACAGCAACCTCCACACCTCTTCCCCAAGGCCTGTCAAGGCTCAGACTCCCACTTGACGCTCTTTGGAGCGAAAGCAAAATCTCTTGGTAGTTAAATGGAAATTTTTGCAGAACACATCGAACCATTGCCCCTTTAGGAGTGAGCAGAGCTGTGAAGGAGCAGATAGAAGGAAAAAACAGAAAGCACTGGAACTGGGGTCCCTTCGCAGGGAATTCTGGGAATTTGTGCAATGGCCAGCACAATGGCAAACATGTTTCCATCAGGTGTATACACAGAAGCGCTAATTAACCTTTGTGTCTGGTGCTGAGTGGACAAAGGCAAGGTGTCTGCCCTTGAGTGACTGTTGAAGGAAGCAGAATGGATGGAGCTGCTGTCCAGGGCAGTCAGGGCTCTGATGGACCCTGGTGCCAAGGGTGACCGGGCGCGTGTAACTCGAGTTCTCCAAGGGGTGAAGAAATTACCAAGGAAAGTCCTGGGACCAACCACAATCGTTACTGTTCCAGAGGATGGCTTTCTGGGAGGCAGGCTAGAGCTTTGTGGAGCTCCAAGTCTCTCTACTGTGAGATGCGTCCTTTCTCACCCTCCAGGCAAGCTTCCATTTTCTCGTCTGAGTATCTTCACACTCAGGACCTGCTTGCATCCGGCCAGGAGGTCTCGTCCTCCCCCTCCATGCCCACCCTGTCCCACCCACCACCCTCCACACTTGCAAAGGGTCCTTACCTAGGAAGCTTCAAACCTCTTCCTGGTTCACACCTTCCCCCACCTCCTACCCAACCAGGGGGCTCCTGCTCCTTGCTGGCTTGCGGCCTCAGGCCCACCCCATCCGCAGCAGCATGGACAGGTGGTCAGCACAGTGGGCACCTGGCCCTGTCCAGGACAGGAAGGAAGGCTGCACCCACCTCTGGGCACTTGGTGGTGACTCACCCGGAGGAATCCACTCCCCCACACCGGACACAGGGAAGACAAAAGTCCTTCCATTGCAGGGGGTGAGCTTAAGCATCAGACCACAAGGCCTATCCCCACCTGCGGCCTGCCTGCTCTCTCCAGGGCCTCCTCTCTGTCTTTATGCATGGATGTCCTTCCTGTATAAACTTCTTCACCTGGCCCCCTAGTGAACTTCTTTTGGTTGCTTACGGGCACCCAGGCACCTGCTCTTACCTCGTTCGGAGGACTTCTCCCTTCACACGGGGATTCCCAGTGCATCTGACTGCACCCTCAAACGCGATCAAGCTCCTGCAGTGCCAGGCTTCTTGTCTTGACCGAGGTTGGCTACTGTGTGCTGAGCTGAAGAAATGAAAACCACAGTGTAGATGCAGTTACTATCCTTAGGAGAAGCTGGAGGAGGGGGAATGCAAGGAGCTGTTCTTTGACATTCCCTTGACTGGCCGTTGCCCAGCCTAAATCTGTGGTTCTCCACGTGTGGGCCCGGACTGGCAGGATTAGTACCACCGGGAAACACACATCCTGGTCCCATCCCAGACCTACTGATTCAGACACCCCGGCACTCGGCTCGGCTGACTGTTTCCACCACCTCCCCACCCCCAGGGATTCTGATGCTTGCTCAAGTTTGAGAAACACTTGGTCCTAGCACCAAGCTTGGGCCATAGCATTCAACCATGTGAACATGAAAAATGAAGAAAACTCCGCTTTCATAGGAATACTCTCAGCTGCCCAAACACTTCTCCATCCTCAGCCCCTGTCTCCTTTGAACCGCAGGTGTTAGAGGTCAGCCACAGGTACCAAGATAAGGTTTTTCTTGTTTTTTTTTTGTTTGTTTCTTTTTTTTTTTTTGACAGGCAGAGTGGACAGTGAGAGAGAGACAGAGAGAAAGGTCTTCCTTTGCCGTTGGTTCACCCCCCAATGGCTGCTGCGGCCGGCGCACTGTGCTGATCCAAAGCCAGGAGCCAGGTACTTCCCCTGGTCTCCCATGCGGGTGCAGGGCCCAAGGACTTGGGCCATCCTCCACTGCACTCCCAGGCCACAGCAGAGAGCTGGACAGGAAGAGGAGCAACCAGGACAGAATCCGGCACCCTGACTGGGGCTAGAACCCGGTGTGCTGGCGCTGCAGGTGGAGGATTAGCCTAGTGAGCCATGGCGCTGGCCCCAAGAAAAGTTTTGTTAAGCTCCACTCAACAGATAGAAATACTCTGGTTAAAAAAAAGAAAAAAAAATTCACATGATAAGCTTAAAGCAGGCTGAGTGAAGGCAGGAATCTGGCCTAGGGCTCTCTCCACAAAGTCATTCAGAAGCCAGTGAAATCAAATAAAGCCCCAGAGGTTTCGTAGTTAAGGGGCCAGAAATGTAAATACCACTTTACCCACACGAGGATGTTGGCTGATGAGGTAAATGTTCTTTCCGGAAAGCTCTCCCAGGGTTTGGGTTCCTAAGGGTCCTGACTCAGCTCGTCAGGATGATTTAGGACAATGGAGAGCACAATATTTTTTAACAGGCACAATGACCAAATCACACCACCCCAAAACGTCATGATTGTTTTAAACCCGAGCCTTGCTAGAGGTTAGAAACTCCTGCCTGTCGAAAACCTCGCTTCCAGATATGGAGGTCCTAGCACAATACCCACGCCTGGGGGCGGGGCGGGGGGGGCACTCCACAACGAAAGTTCTAGAAAATGGGGACAAAATGGGGCTGTGCAAGGCCTTTCCGTGTTTGGGTGGCTGTCTGGCGCCCCCTTGTGTTCAGGGCCCAAACCAGAAGGAGCTGGAAGGCAACCATGAGGGAGCGTAGGGGCAAATGCCTGCACCCTTTGTCCAGGAATGGCAGGGTGGCCAGTGAGGAGCCAGCTAGCTGCATCTGGGGAAGCATTCACTGGGGCAGTCTGCCTGGAACTGGGCAGGTGGAAGCTGTGCCCCAGCCCAGATGCCTCCAGCTGGAGGGTGGATCGTCCTGTCCCTCACGCTAGCATTTGGCCAGCAGGCTTCTCCTCTTGACTTACTGCCCAGGACAGAGGCTTATGGCCTCTCCCACCCCCTTTTTAAGGGAAATCAACTGTTCTACTGAAGACAGCTTGGGCCTCCAAGGAGACATTGCAAGGCAGTTCTGAATGTGCTAAGTCGGTGGGTGGTAATGGGCACTGTGTGCCCACAAAGGCACTTCCCGCCCTGGACCATAAATAGTCTTAACTGGCTTACACAGAAGGCCTGGGGTTGGCGCTCCCTTCTTGCCTGCCAGTCCCCTCGGAGTTCCACTCTCAGGGCTCCGCCCTCCCTACCAGGGCCACACATGGCATCTTCAGGGCAAGGCTGCAAAGCCACTCTCAAGAGTCCAAGGCCAGCTCTCACCCCAGGAAGCATCCTTGACTGAGCCCTAAACTTTGGCTGGATCCTGGCTCCTCCCTGGATCTGCTGAGTCATCCAAGCCATAGAAACCATTTTCCTAGTAGGAAAAGGGCTGTACGAGCCTTGAGATCAGCGCACTGTGAATCCACTGTGAATCCCTGGGCATGCTGGGAAAGTGAACAGATGAGTGCCTTCTTGCCTCTAAGCCTTCGCAGTGCTGTTGGCACCACCTGGAACAGTCTTCTCTCTTCTCTGTCCTACTTAGGCCCCTCTTCGTCTTCCAGCAGAGCTGAGACTTCTCCAAGAAGTCTGCGGTTCCTGGAGCAAGCACCCTGCACTGGCTCCCATACTCCCAGGCCTGGTCCCAGGGATGTTAATCGGCTGTTTGCTGGGGACGGGGTGGGGGTGGGGGGCGCTGTAACAAACCTCACGAGACAAGGGCAAGGACTGAGTCTTCCTCGCTCACCTCGGCCTCTGCAGGACCCGGCACCTATGTAGTGTGGGTAAATGGACTCGGAAGGAAACAGGCTGAGTCCTCGGACAGGGGCTAAGTGAAGAAAGCAGCTAAGGAAACAGGCGCAGCTCTGGCAGCCAGCCAAGTGGGTCCTGGAACTCACGGGAGCCCTGCGGCCTCTGCCGGCCGTTTTTAGCACTCTGGCCTGTTGGGGAGAGAAAGCAGGGCCTTGGGGTCACTCTGGCCAGGGGCGCACTAGCGGGGCTCAGCTCACTCGGCCCCAACTGAACCAGGGAGGCTCTGCTTTTGTGCTTTGTGCTTTTGTTTCTCAATGTGGTTGTGTTTAGAAGCCACGTTTATAAGAGGAGAAAGAGAAATACAACAAGCCCAGATTTCACCCCGTGCCCGTATTTCCCAGCAAAAGAAGGGCAGCCCTGGGGGCTGGGGGCTCCTCCACTCCTTGCACACTTTGTAGGCAGCGGGAAGGAAAGAAGGGGATTTGGAGTGAAGGAGAGACTCTGAAGAGCACAGTGCACAACATGTCCTTCAGAAGCCATCACATGGTGGGGGGGGACTGTGAGCATCATGTGCCACCCATGCCTGCCTTCCTGGGA
The DNA here is from genome assembly GCF_964237555.1 of Oryctolagus cuniculus. Classification (NCBI taxonomy): domain Eukaryota; kingdom Metazoa; phylum Chordata; class Mammalia; order Lagomorpha; family Leporidae; genus Oryctolagus; species Oryctolagus cuniculus. The sequence continues at coordinate 114,236,160 of NC_091433.1, read as the reverse complement.
GCTGGGAAGTTGTGGGGAGGGGTGCAGAGGGAATCCCGACGGGAGTTCACGGTCACAGCCAGTCACACACACTCATTGCTGATCGTCACCCAGCCTCCCTGCCCGGTTCTGACACCTGCAAATGCTGTCTCCTTAGGCCACGGAGGGCTGAACCAGCTGGGAGGGGCCTTCGTGAATGGCAGACCCCTGCCGGAAGTGGTCCGCCAACGCATCGTAGACCTGGCCCACCAGGGCGTGAGGCCCTGCGACATCTCTCGCCAGCTCCGCGTCAGCCATGGCTGTGTCAGCAAGATCCTTGGCAGGTAAGCACGAAATTCACCCCACTGCCTGGGCAGGGCTGGTCCTCTGCAGCCCAGCTCATGGCCACCAGGGACCCATGCCCAGTGTCCAGCTGTGGCCTCAGGACCCGAGCACGGTGTGGAGGTGCTTCTGAGCTTCTCCCCATAGCCAACATCTGTCTGTTGTCCCGTTGCCCTTTCTTCCTTCTTGGTCCATGTCTTCTCGCCTTGGTTTCTCCCTCTGCGCTGGGTCTCGTTTGCTGTAGGCTCCTCTGCTCCTGAGGCAGGAGCATCTTCTGCAGAGCCCTGGCTCTGTGGAGGCCCAGGGCAGTGCTGCCCCTAGGGAGGGGACACAAGGTCAGGGCTGGCTCCCCAGGTCACAGCCCTGGGAAGGGCAACTCCTGGAGCACCTGCAACAGAAACGCAAGGGTTGTTTGATGAGATGCAGATTCCCAGGCCCCTGTTCCGCCATCATTAACGTGGCCTCTTTGGGAGCCAGGCCCAGATACTGTGATGCTACTGAGATGACCAGGCAATGCTGCTGAACAATAAAGACTGACAGCCACCATCTGTAAGATCCAGTGTAGCAGTTCACAGCACTCGTCTTTCCTGGGGAGTAAGCAGTATCTAGGCTCCAACCTGGGCCGATTACATCAGGATTTTAGGAGAATGGAACCCTGTTTTGGTATGTAAGGATATTTTTTTAAGAAAAGGAAATCCACAGAGGGGCAGGTGTCTGGCCTGGCACCATCATTCCACACTGGGGAGCTTGAGTTCAAGTCCAGGTTCCACTCCCAACTCCAGCTTCCTGCTGTTGCTCATCCTGTTTAATAACGGGTGATGGTTCAAATAGGTGGGTCCCTGCCATCCATGTGGGAGACCTGGGGGGAACTCCTGGCTTTGGTTTGGTCCAGTCCCAGCTATTGCAGGCATCTGGGGAGTCAACTGGCAGATGCACTGCCCTCCCCTACCCCCTGCCCCGCGCCATATGAAATGAAATGCCAGGCACTCAGGGCTTTGGGTCAGCTCCATGCACCTGCTTCCTACATGTGCATTCAAGAGGAGCTCTGGTTCAGGAAGGCAGAGACCTGGTCTGTAAATGAGCTGTGGAAAGCCCTGGCTCCCTGCCTAAAGTTGTCGGGGAAAGGTGTGGTCTTTCGCAGGGGTCAAGGACAGGGAATTCTTGAGATGACCCGTGGTGTCCAGAGAGGTGAGCCCCAGATGGCAGTCACTAATGAGTGGAAAGGGCTTTTTTCTTTTTAAAAAAGATTTATTTATTTATTTTTGAAAGGCAGAGTGACGGGGGGGCGGGTGTTGGGAGATGAAGAGAGAGAGAAATCAATCTTCCATCTGCTGGTTCACTCCCCATATAGACAGTAAGCCAGGGCTGGACCAGGCCGAAGCCAGGAGTCAGGAACTCCATCCAGGTCTCCTATGAGGGTGGCAGGGACTCAAGTATTTGGGCCGTCTTCCGCTGCCTTCCTAAAGCACATTAGTAGGAAGGTGGATCAGAAGCAGAGCAGCCACCACTCAAACCAACACTCTGATATGGGATGCCTGGGCCGCAAGTGACAGCTCAACCCGCTGCACAACGCCAGCCCCTGAATGCAGTTTTAAGAGCCACATTCTTTTTTTTTCATGGCAGAAGACACCGGAGAGCTTCTCCATCAAGGAGAAGGCCATGTCCTTACTTGGGCAATCCATCTGCCAAGGCAGCTGGTTGAAGGATGGGGAGAGGGGAGAGGTGGAGGCCCTGGAAGAGGAAGCTCAGCTTATAGGGCTGGACCCAGCCGGGGACCCAGACAAAGCCAAGACTCCAGAGTTGGGGAGGAGCAGCCTCAACCTGAACCATAGAACCCACAGAAAGCCAGAGAGTGGGGGTGAAGGATGTGGGTGAGGCTTGGACAGGGTGCAAAGGTAAACCAGCCAGCCAGGGCAGAGGGCCCAGTGACCCCAGCTGGCTTCCTGGGGATGGGTGAAGCCAGGATGGCCAAAGAAAATAGTCAGCCATGCTTGAGCCCCCAGAAACTAGGTAGAGAAGGCTCCATGCTGAATCTGTAGTTCCTACAGCACATACGCCCTATCTCCTACCTGAGACGGGAAATGGTGACCCTGAGGATGGCTCCCGTGGGTGCAAACATTGGGTCCTGGCCCGCGGGAAGGGGAAAGAAGCCGCAGTGCGATCTTTAGCAGAGGCTTCCCGTCTGGCAGCAGCACAAACCTACCCAAGCAAAGGAAACAGACAGTTCTGGGAGCGGCAGGTGTTCAAGGCCTGCCTTAGGGGCACGTTTCAGTGCCATACCCTGCCCCAGAAGCCCCCGAGGGGAGTGGGACTCCGGCTAGGTTCCTGCCCAAGGACCGCACCTGCTTACTGGGTAATTCTTTGGGGTTCTCTATTGGAGTAGGTACTACGAAACTGGCAGCATCCGACCTGGAGTGATCGGGGGCTCCAAGCCCAAGGTGGCAACCCCCAAAGTGGTGGAAAAGATCGGGGACTACAAGCGGCAGAACCCGACCATGTTTGCCTGGGAGATCCGAGACCGGCTCCTGGCTGAGGGAGTCTGTGACAACGACACTGTCCCCAGTGTCAGCTCCATCAACAGGTGAGAGACAGCAGGTGCTGGCGTCAGCCTGGGGGACCCCCTGGGCTTTGGGGGAATCATGAAAAAAGATCCAAAAAAGGGCCTGGCTTGGGTGGAGCAGGCAGAGAGCACTTGGGTGCTGGGCAGGTGTCACGTGCCCCTGCCTCTTCCTTTGCCCTGTGCTGTTCACCCCCTCTTCTGCTGCATCTGTAGTGCACTGTCCACAGGGGCCTTCATCAAATGCCATATCTCCTTTCACTCAATAAAAGAATCTTCTTGAATTGATCTTTTTTTGAGCCCCGAGACCCGTAACCTGGCCCTCATTCAAGCATTCACTCACGACCTCCATCAATTATTCACCTGTTCACTCATTCATTCACACACAACTCATTCATTACATGGGAGGCCCTAGGACACACACAGTTCCTGTCCTTGAGAGTTTATACTCGAACGAGAATCCAGACACTCATCAGGTCCTCATGTATAAGCACAGAGCTCTATGTCCTGCTAAGGAAAGAAACATGGGGTGACTTGGCTTAGGGAGATTATAAAATGCTTCTCCCTGGGGCTGGCACTGTGCCAAAGTGGGTAAAGCTACCGCCTGCAGTGCCAGCATCCCATATGGGTGCCAATTTGAGTCCCGGCTGCTCCACTTCTGATCCACCTCCCTGGTATGGCCTGGGAAAGCAGTGGAAGATGGCCCAAGTACTTGGTCCTCTGCACCCATGTGGGAGACCCAGAAGAAGCTCCTGGCTTCCGATTGGCGCAGCTCTGGCCTTTGTGGCCATCTGGGAAGTGAACCATTGGATAGAAGACCTCTCCCATTCTCTCTCTCTCTCTCTCTCTCAGCCTTTCAAATAAATAGATAGATCTTTGGGGAAAAAAAAAAAAAGGCTTCCCCCTGAGTACAAAACAAGGAGTAAGAATTAAATAGGTAAAAGGAGGAATGAAAGGAACTGTGAGATAGTAATGCAAAGGCCCTGTGGCTAGTAGGGTCTCACAAAAGAAGCTGGCAGAAAGCCAACAGATAAAAAGGAGAGGAGCATGAGGTGGGCTGAGGTTGGACTGTTTCATATTCTCGCCTCTGACCTATGAGCAATGAGAAGGCCCTGGCAGGTTTTAAGCAAGAGGCTGACTTGCAAGTCAAAAACCCCACTTTGCCATCAGGAGAATCAATCAGAAAGGGTGAAGAGTTGAGGGGCAAGAGCCAGTGAGGGACCCTGGTGGGACAGTTAGTGGTGGCACACAGACAGGTGTGGACAGAGGGCGCAGTGCTGGAGAGGTTTACAGGGTCAGACTGACAGCACTCGATGGTGGCTCTGACAAGCAGGGCCGGGGAGCACACACCGAGACCACTCTGCACGTCTGCTTTCGGGGCCAGGGGTCCAGTCGTGAGGCTGGGCAGGACCAGGGCCGAGGAGTGACGTCATGGGTTTGATGGCAGGCGGCTTGAGATGGCCGCGAGTGCTGCTTCCTTCTCTCCAAGGAGCTTTCTTCTCTTCCTTGTAGGATCATCCGGACCAAAGTGCAGCAGCCATTCAACCTCCCCATGGACAGCTGCGTGGCCACCAAGTCCCTGAGCCCAGGACACACGCTGAGTGAGTGCGGCGGGGGGGGGGGGGGGACTGAACACACACACACACACACACACACAGTCGACATTTATGTTCCCACACACGGAGGCACACACACACACAGTCATATGCTCTAAACTGTGTGTGCACCACACTGGCCTGGCTCCCAGGGAAGAGGCCCTGACATGTGCTAAGGGAGAAAGACACGGGTCAGCACTGACTCCAAGGGTTCTCCTACCAGCAGCCCTGGAGGAGTGACTGCGAGGTGTGGCTCGCTGCCTTCTCCCACAGCGGCAGCGAGGCCAGTGGGGACTGTCACCCCTGTGTCCTGACCCTCTCCCTCCCACCCCACTGCAGTCCCCAGCTCAGCTGTCACACCTCCAGAGTCTCCGCAGTCAGACTCCCTGGGCTCCACCTACTCCATCAACGGGCTCCTGGGGATTGCTCAGCCTGGCAGCGACAACAAGAGGAAAATGGATGATAGTGAGTGTCGGGGGCCCGGGGTGCAGCCGGGACGGGGGTACAGTTACAGGAGGGCACCTGGCCCAGGCTTTGCTGAAGACACAAGGCCTCCCCCTTGTAGCCCCGGGGCTCTGCACCTGCAGAGTGGTTTTCTCTGATTCCAGATTCCCAGGGGCCCAGGAGCCTGGCATCCTGCGTGCAGCCTGCTGCTCTGTCTGGCCTGCAGCGTGGGTTACTTGGGTCCCCTGACAGCTTTCTCCCTGCGGGGTTGGGGGTGCTGCAGGTGACCAGGACAGCTGCCGGCTGAGCATTGACTCACAGAGCAGCAGCAGCGCGCCCCGGAAGCACCTCCGCACCGACGCCTTCAGCCAGCACCACCTCGAGCCTCTGGAGTGCCCCTTCGAGCGGCAGCACTACCCGGAGGCCTACGCCTCCCCGAGCCACACCAAAGGCGAGCAGGTGAGGAGCAGGGGGCGTGGGAGGGAGGTGAGCAGGGCTGGGCAGGGGCGTTAGAGGGCTTGATCAAGGTCTGTGCTTCAGGCGACCCCAGCCCCAACCCCAGCGTGTGCCCTGACTGCTGCCTCATCCCCCACCCTCCTGCATTCCCGTACTCAAGTGAGGCTGCCCTTTCCAGGGGGGCCACAGGAGCAGGGAGTGCCTTCGCCCCTCCCAGCCAGCGTCAGATCCCACAGCTCCCAGTCTTCCCACCTTGACCTCCCTGCCACTTGCAGCCCCACCCCCGGCGCTCCCAGCCGCACACCCCAGGCTCCTGCATTACTCACACCCATGAACATGTCACCCTCGTTCACACCTTTCTGCCCTCCTCCCGGGATGCCTTTCCTCCCACTTCTCTGCCTGGAAAAATACCGCCGGGCCATTATGACTCAGCGCCAACGCTGCCTGCTGCATGCATCCTTCACTGCCCCTCAGACGTAATCCGTCTCCCCTGGCTCTGTGCGGCGGCACCTCTCCCAGGCCGCTCCTCCCCCCTCCCGGGCTCTGTGGAGCATCCAGTGGACGGGGCGGGTGAAGACATGGGAGACTTCTTAAGGACAGGGCAGGGCTTATCCCCCGCATTGAACACGCTGCCCCTCTATCACAGATAATCCACAAAGGTGGCCTGAATGAGTGAGCAAGTGGGTGAGTTGAGAAATCCCGAGCAGTAAATCATAAGCTGCAGGGGATTTGTCTTCCCAGCACTTCCGACAGGTGCAATAGGCGATGACAGGTTGGCTTCTGGGAAAGGCTGAGACGTGAACGGCCCCACCCCAGGGTCCACGAAGTCTCTCTAGCTCCGTCAGAATCACTGCGCTCCCCCTTTCATTAGCAGCTGTCCACAGTGTCTTTCTCTCCCTACCCCACCGAGTCAACCCACTGCAGAGTGTCTGTAGGGGGTGTCTGCCTCACGCTGTCGTTTGATCCAGGAGTAAGACAAGCCCCGTACGCCTTTAAGATCTGCGTAGGATGATGGTGACGATGCCAATAATCAGCTGAACCATTGCCAGTGGCCGTCTGGGTTGCTGGGCCCATGCCAGCACCCACAGCTGGGCAGGCAATCTGCGTCAGCGATTTTATCAGCCTTGGCTGTGACAACTACGAGGGGTGCAGAGAGAGCTGGCCGTCAGCAGGCGTAGTGGGAGGGCCGGGTGCTTCTCTAGCAGTCAGCACGCAGCTCCAGGGGGGAGATGGGGCCACAGCGGGGGGCCTGCAGGCAGCCCAGTCCAGGAGCACGAGCCTGCAAAACCCAGTGTACAAGCACCAGCCTCCTGCTGTGGAGACCCTGGGTGCCCGCTGGGTCCCAGAGCCACTTCCTGGCTGCATCTCTCAATCGCCCAAAGGCCCCTGCCAGACTGCAGAGACCCCACACCCTGCTGGTGCCCACATGAGGGTGCTTCAAAACTTTGTGGAAATGGAATTAACAGACGAGTTTATCTTGGTGCAAAAAAAATTTGAGATCCTTGCATCTGAAGGATCTTCAAAAAATATCATGGAAAATGTGTATTACCAAAAAACTAGGCAGGAATTTCAAAAATGCATTGCACTCAAAATAAGCTTATGTTTTAATTCCATGTTCTGTGAAATTTTTGAAGCCCCCTGGGACAAGGGGAATCATGGAGTAAGAGAGGCCTTAGAGCTACATGGGACCGTGGTGAGCACCAAACCCAGTGTTCTTGTGTGTGTGGTGATCAGCCAGGGTAGGGGAGTGTAGGGAAGGCAGGGGTAGCAGATGGCTGTGAAGCTGGGTCTGCTGGCCCTGGTTCCACGCAGATGCGTCCACCGTCACCTGTTCTAGATATGCTGCTTCATTAAGTTCTTACTGGAAGACTGGGGGAAAGGCACTTGAAAACAGTTCAGCCGCTCCAGTTCCCCACCCTGCAGAAGTGGAAACTGAGGCCCAGAGAGTTGTCCATCCCTTGTTCCTTCTCCCATTCCATCAATCATTTACTCACTCATTCATTCACCTGGCTTGGTGGTGAGAGGGCAGAGAGAGGCCACCTTTGCTGACTGTGCTGCCACAGCAACGCTCTGTGTCCACTCACAGGGCACAGGTCGGCCTTCCAGCTCGCTGAGGTACTCGCCCCCGACCTCAGCAGGGGCAAAGACGTAGGCGTCCCTTCTGTAAAATCAACAAGGGAGGAAGTGTTGAAGAGAAATGTTCTGAGGCCTCATTCCTGGCCGCTGTTTCATACCCGGCATAGCTAGGAGTCCATTCGGCTCTTTATTGTGCAAGCCCACCAGGGAGCAGGTCAACAGAATGTGGATATTACCAGGACAGAGGCCATGAACTTGGCAGCTTCTGGCTCTCCATAACAAAAATGCCGACAGCTACTGAGGAGGCATCTGAGCAGGCTAGGAACTTTATGTAAACACCATACATACATTTACTCTTTGCATTAGTCTTAGAGGCAGATTCTACAATCCCCGTTACTACAAGTGAGAAAAGCAGGCTCAGGAGGTCAAGGAGACGAAGCCTCTCAGCAGGTTATGAGAAAACCAGGGCTCAAACTTGCCCAATTTCCAAAGCATTGTGCCACTCTGCCCCCAACTCAAGTTCAAGCCCAGCAAAAAAATCCAGTCATTACTGAGATGGTTAAGCCACTCAGTGCAACAACCCTAAAATGTCTGGCTCTGTAGGTGATTTTTTTTTCCTTTTTCGCTGAATTGCCTGGATCTTGGGACAGTCACAGGATTTTGAGTAGATATTTTGGTATTGAATCAATATGTATTATGGTATTTTAAACTTTTCTTACACTCTCTAGAAATTAGATATTTTGTTCAATGTCATTAAGCCAGGCTTGAAGCAACTCCGCCCTGTCTCTAAGTAGGCTCCCAACCCTGGGAAGGCGTGGAGCCAGAGCACCATTTAGTCAGTCATGGCCGCTGCACACTTATGGTGCCCTGATGACCTCCCGAATGGACGGCAGCTTCCGGAAGCTCCTGGGGTGCAACCAGAAAGCGCTGGGCCTCCTTGGAGAGCCTGATGCAATGGCTGACTTTAGCGGGGCACTCCCCGATTTCAGTTTTGTGCAACCTTTCACCCATCACACTTGTGATGTGTGTGACCTGTATGTGAGGAACAGGTGTGTGCTGTCCCTCATGGGGGAGGGAGCCATGGGGAGTCTGGAGTATTCGTGCCGTCAGGTGAACAAGTGCTTTTTGGAAGAAGCACCATAGGAGACAGCTGTGCTCATGGCAAGGGATGCTGGTAGGAGTCTAAAGTTTTATTGAAGAAAACTCCCAAGTACTTGATAGGTTTTCACACCAAATTAACCCCAAGCATCATTCTCAAGCTGGGCCTGCAAGTTTCTATTTGCTTGGACATGGAGAGAAAGAAGAAGAAATAGGGTTAGCAGCCAAAGTCTTGGGTTTAGTCCCGATTTCAGTGCATAGAACTGGGAGCTTTACCCACCCTGGGTTCCAGGCTCTCCACATATAAAATGGGACACAACACTACTTGCCCATGCCTCACGGCTGCCGAGAGCACTTGGTCAGGAGAACAGAGGCGAAGCTCTGATGTCAGCTCCTGCAGAATGCAAGAGGTGGGCCCTGCGTCACCCGGGTCAGGCCAGAGCTTGACAGCAGACCACTGGGGTCTGAATCTCAGCTCCACCCCACGCAGGAAAGTGATGAGTTTCCTAACTGAATCTGGAGGAAAATTACTTCATTAGTAGGCAGATGCACTCTGAACAGTCCTGTGGGCTGGCTGCCTCTGCCCTTGGTGCTGTCCTGTATTCTGTGGGCCCAAACCATGTGAAGAGAGGAAGCAGGAGCCCAGTTGTCCAGCCAGGGCACGGTCCTCTGAATGGAGTGCTCATCCTGTGCCTGGCCACCCAAGCCACCTGCTGACCGTGAATTCTGGGGAGGTGGAAAGGGAAACCCCAGAGCCTGGCGCTGGGAGAACAGCAGGGCTCTGAGTCAGAGGAGGAGCCAGCTAAGGAGGCTGGGTGGAGTAGAGAGGGAGAGAGTCCAAGGAGGAAAAGAGCTTTGCCTGGGGGTTTCGGGGTCATGTGGGAAGACAAGGCTGCAGGGCTGTAGGGAGGAGCGAGGCTTGCTTGCCTGGGGACCCTCTCTGAGCTGACCTCTCTTTTACTCCCCAGGGCCTCTACCCGCTGCCCCTGCTCAACAGTGCCCTGGACGATGGGAAGGCCACCCTGACCCCCTCCAACACGCCCCTGGGCCGCAACCTCCCCACTCACCAGACCTACCCCGTGGTGGCAGGTATGACGCTGTGTGTCCCCAGCCATGAGGCCCAGCTGGAGGGCAGCGGAGAGCAGAGCTGGCTGGCTGGCTGGCTGGCATGAGGAACATGTTTGGGGCCCCGGGCCTGACAGGCGAGGTGGGCTCAGAGGGTGGTGCCTCCAACCCTAGGCCCCTCCTGGGATAGGCGGGCACACACACTTTGGCACGTCTACACTGGTAGAAGGCACAGCAGGGAGGTAGAGCCTCGCTCGCCCCTTCTCCCACCACCCCAGGTGCAGGGTGTACCCCACTGAGGCCCCAGACCCCCGAGAAAGCCCGTCTGCTCGCCCGCGCCCGTCCCCCCCCCCCGCCCCCCCGCATCTCATGGCTTGGTTTGTGCATGTTCCCGCCCCCTCATCTCACACCCCTCTCTCCTTGTTGTCTCCCTCCCTCCGGCAGATCCTCATTCACCCTTCGCCATAAAGCAGGAAACCCCCGAGGTGTCCAGTTCTAGCTCCACCCCTTCCTCTTTATCTAGCTCCGCCTTTTTGGATCTGCAGCAAGTCGGCTCCGGGGTCCCAGCAGGTGCCTCGGTCCCGCCCTTCAATGCCTTTCCCCATGCTGCCTCCGTGTACGGGCAGTTCACGGGCCAGGCCCTCCTCTCAGGTACGACAGGGAGGCCCCGGGCTGTGCAGATACCGCGGGGGGCGGGAGGGGGGTCCTCACGGCCAGCCCCCAGAACGCTGGTTTGGGTCTAGCCTCCCTCCCCAGTCCCCAGTCTTGTCCACCACCACTGGGGTTTAAGGCGTGGCTTTGGAAAAGGCAGGCAGTCTGAGAGGTGCCAGGAAGTCGGGACCCCAAAACCTCATGGAAGAACAGGGACCCTTCAGCCAGGAGCTAGCACTGTAAAGGGGAAACACTTGGTCTTAGTACACACACACACACACACACACACACACACAAGGATTTTTTTTTTTTTAAGGAAAAAGAAACAAAACTTCAGAGGAAAAAGGCATTGGTTTTTGGAGTCAGTTTTTGGGTCAAATTCATAAAACCATCACCTGCCTTAAAAGACTTGGAGCTGGAGGTATACAGGGGACGTCCCGGGGAAGCCTCTCCCCATGCTGAGCAGGAAACAGGCCCAGGGAGGGAGCGGGCCTGGCCAAGACCTCTCGGTAGCAGCATGGTGTCCAGCAGGCTGAGGCCTCGGGTGGAGCCGGGGCTCCCTGGCAGGACATCAGTCCAGCCCACCGGGCCCTGAGCAGTGGCTGCAGGAGACAAGAGAGTAGGGAGATCACAGGCAGAAACCCTTGATCGTCTTCGGGATCCCAAGGACCCCCAGGGATGAGACTGTTTGAGATGTGAGCCTGCAGGGCGGCAGGGGCAAGGGCGGAAGCCAGGTAGCTTTCAGTTCTGTACTGGATGAACGTCCTTGACATTAGAGCTGTGTCCAGGAGGTAGGTGTATCTGGAGACGGAGTGATTGCCTCTCCACCCCAACACCTGGCGATGCTAGAGAAGGCCAGGGGAATGTCTGGTGCACAGACAGCCCAGAGTCCGGCCGTCCATCTGGACCAGTGGTTTCCTAGTGCTGCTGGGGCTCGCCGTGCTCCCTTGAAAGTCTTTGCCGAAGCCAGGTTCCCAAGCAGAGCCACAAAGACCCGCTCTGTGGGAAGCAAGGACTTCAAAAGGGCACAACCTCTGCAGCCCCGATGGCCACAGTTGCTTGATGCCAGTCTGTGGACCTCTCAGACCTCCTCCATCTGAGACTTCGGCATCAGTTTCCTCTGCATCCTGGCCTCGAATGAGGGCCATCATTTTGGAAGAGGTAGATCCCCAGTGTGAGGGCAGAGAGGCTGAGCTTAAGGATATGAAGGAAGAACGAAAATGCCGGCTGAGACTTAGAAAGTTCTAGAGAGTGAAGGCTGCAGAGATGAGTCATTTGTTTTGATCAAAGTTGGCCAGAGAAGATGGATCGGGGAGGGGAGGAGTGGGCAAGTGGAAGAGGCTCACGTCAGCTGTGGGGTGGGTCATCCTGACCAAGGGACGGGCCTGGCGTCGTCTCATGGCAGTGTCAGGCCAGGACTGGGGGCTGCAGCGAGGCACCCAGTGTTGGGGAGCAGTTCTGCCTTTACTGTGGGAGCCTGCAGAGGGCTGGCAGGACCAGCTCAGAGGAGACGGAGGGGCCAAGGGCAGCTGGAGGCTGGCGGAGAGGAGACATCGGAGCGCATACTTGTAGGAGTGGGACTCAAAAACTGGTGGGAAAATGGGATTAAAAGATGAGCTTATTTGGGTGCAATTTGAAATCCATGCCATTTCTTTTCTAATATGCATTTCCCATGAACTTTTTGGTGACCCCTCATGGTTGGAACGGCCCAGGGAAAACTCCCTGCCCACACTTTGTCCCCTCCCTGCCACCCTTTTAGGGCTTCAGATATCCCCTCTCCACATGCAGCCAACTTGTGTCAGCTCTTAGCGGACATGCACAGTCACCAGGTCAGCGGCTGGACCGGGAGGTCAGCCAACCCATGGAACAAAGCAGTTGGCAGCAGGCACCACGTGGCCACTCAAAGCAGGCAGCCAGCCAAGCAGCACTAGCATGTCTGATATGTAGTGTGTAGGCACCCAGGAAGGCTGATGCCCGGCCTCAGGGCCCAGTCCAAGGGTTGAAGATTCAGCATAGAAACAAGGGCCCCAAAGCGAGCAAGAGGAAAGTGGGGAGACTGGGGCCCAGCAGGAGACAATTCAAGTCTGCAGGAGATTCAAGTCTGCAGCTCCCAGCAGTGAGCCCAGCCTTGCTGATCTGGCCCAAAGGTGATGAGTTTGAAGTGTTGGCCTGAAGCTCCCCACAGCTTGACCGACTCAGGTGGCCTCCAGTCCAGAGTGGACCTACCTAGCTCACAACGTGGGTGAGCCACGGTGAAAGGGCTGGGAAGACGTGACAGGTGGAGGAAGGCTAGGAAGGAATGATCTCCAGGCTGTGGAGTCTTCCAAAGGGAGAGGAGGTGAATTTGAGAGAGAGCAGAGGAAGCAGAGGACATTGCTCCTAGGGAATGCTGCAGACAGAGGGGAGAAAGGGGTCCCCGTGAGCTCTCATCCTACAGCCAGCTCAGCTCCAGCCTGCAGCACCACACCCAGCTCACCCACTCTGGGCGAGCCCCTGCTGTGTCCTGGGGCTCCCTCACCGCTCCACAGTCTGTCTCCCGAGTCGCTTCCCTGGCTGGGCCTGGCGACTCCGACACTGGCTGTCCTTCTGAGTCCCAGCCTCTCCACACTCAGCCACAGGGTTTGGGGAACAGTGAGATTGCCCCCAGCATTCCCACCAGCTCCCTTCAGTCACCTCCATGTGGATTCCCCACTCGCTGGCCGCCACAGTGACATGGAAGCTGTCCTTGTCCTGGCTACTCCAAGGCTGACTCCAGCTCTGCTGATCAGAAAGCTCTGAGTTAGGTTTTATCATCAAAGAGTCCATTACCCTCCTCCATCGTTTCTTACAAATTATATTTAGTCCTGCCAAAGAGATTCTGGGCTGCCATCAATTTTACTTGCTATCAGCACAAGATAAGGAACTGAAAAGGGGTTACAGAGAGGCGCACATCAAAGAGGGCAAAGAAGAGTCTGAAACGTCTGAAATCATTTCTACTCTCTGAACGCCTCCAAGTATTGGCTTTCGATGCTGCTGTGTACCAATATTTAGAACAGTTACCAGTATTTCTGGAGTGCTTCAGGTTTCTTGGACAAGCCCAGCTCACAATCTGTCAGCATGAGTCTGTGCCTAAGTTGAGTTCTTCGAAGTAGGGTCGTGTTGGAAGTACACTTGAATGCAGAAGGGATGAAATCACACAGCAAGGACAAATTTAGCATGAAGAGCCTCAAAATCAGAGAAGCAGAGGAGAGGGCATGGTTAGGCCACAGGGGAAAGTGGCTCACGGCTCCTGTGGTTTTGTTTCTAAAAAGGCTGCAGGGTTCTTGACTTTTTGGAAGAGACCACGCATGAAGGGTTTTCCAAAGCATTGATGGGAAAATGCCCATTAGCTTTTAATTTAATTTTTCTGTGAACTCTTTTTTTTTTTTTTTTTAAGATTTATTTATTTACTTGAAAGTCAGAACTACACACAGAGAGAAGGAGAAGCAGAAGGGGGGGGGGGTCTTCCATCCGTTGGTTCACTCCCCAGTTGGCCATAGCAGCTGGAGCTGTGCTGATCCGAAGCCAGGAGCCAGGAACTTCTTCCGGGGTCTCCCACGTGGGTGCAGGGACCCAAGCACTTGGGCCATCTTCTACTCCTTTCCCAGGCCATAGCAGAGAGCTGGATCAGAAGTGGAGTAGCCGGGACTCGAACCGGCACCCATTTGGGATGCCGGCACTGCGGGCAGCGGCTTTACCTGCTACGGCACAGCGCCGGCCCCTTCTTTGAAGCCTCCTTGTCTTTAAGGAATTGGCACAAAGAGTTTGGAAGGACTCTTGGTAGAGTTTATGGCTTCGTGGTCTGTGTGAGGCTGTCCCAAGCCCAATCTTTCCAACAGGGCCAAGTTTCATGGCAGGAAGCCTTCAAGGGTCTGCTATGGTGTGCAATTCAAGAAGCAGCAGGATCAGGGGATATGGAGAGAGGAAGCCCCAACAATCATTAAGCAGTAAGGTGACCCCAATTTACAAGCTCTGCCCTCAACTAGCTCCTCCTGTGGCAGAAGGGAAGACGGGGTTTGGAGAAATTAAGTGATGAGTCTCTCATCTGCAGTCTGGCCTGGATCTAGAGGTCTCCCAGGGAGAAGAAAGCAGGAAGGGAAGAGCAGAGAGTGAGGCACTGGGCCTGAATCAGCGCCACCTCTTCCATCACATGCTCCACTCCACCTGTTCACCCCCGTGCTCCTCCTGCTCCCCACAACTTCACATCACGCCCCCCTCTCGTGAGCTCCAGTGCCCGGCCAGGTGCTCCATCCAAGGCCCAAGAAGGCTGAGTCTGTGGTCAGTTGTATTAGTCTTCTTCACAGAAAGCTCAGACTTTCACCTCCATCAGTCATCTGCATCTTTCTCCCCCTACTTCTAGATGTACTAAAATTCCCTTTTCTCTGCCTGTGTTCCCAACCCTTCATCTCTTCCTTTGATAAGCCTGTGCCAGGTAAACTGCGCCCACCTGTAGAATGCCTGTGTCTTCCCCCCTGTTTGATCCAGTACCAATCACAAGGGTAGGGGGCAGTGTAGTAAAAGTTAAACAGATTAGAAGGTAGCATCCAAGTTCTCCAAAACCTTTACAGAGTTTTGAATAATGGACATGGAACACTCATTTCAAAGAGAATTCGTCCTATAAGAGTTCCATAGACATGCATCTCCTTCTGGAATGCGTCCATTGTGCTTACCAGTGTCCACATGCAGCATGAAACCCTGGCTCTGAATTAAGGAATAGTAGTAATAAAGAAGGTACATAAGGTTACTCTTAGGTTTTCCCATTTTGCGTGTGAAGAAGCTGAGGCTTGGGGCATGTAAGTGGCTGGCCTAGCGGCACTCAGTAAATTGGCCATAGAAGCAGGATAAGGACCCCTGGTCCTCTGATTCTTAGCCCTCTCTCCCTCCAAAGGATGGGCAGAAGCTGAATACGCCTGGTCTTGTTCATTGACCCCGTAAGTTTGGGTCCAAATGCACATCCAAGCCTATGCTCTATCTTGATTTAGTGCCTGGCCTTGCTGATTTAGCATTCTTGGCTCCTGCTCTATCCCCAAGTGCGTAGCAAAGTGCCTAGTACATAGTATGTCCTCACTAAGTGTGTACTCAACAAACACTGAATGTGCTGTCTTCAAGTATCTCCAGAAAGAGAGGTAAGGAGGCAGGCACCGTGGCGTGGGCAGCTCTTAGGCTCTTTCTTTCCACCACCACTAGCACCTCTTGAAAGGGCTGAGTTAACGGAGACCTTGGGGGCACTCAAGGGAGGAGAGTTGGACAAGCGGTGCCCTAGTTGGTGGACAGGGGCACTCAGGTGGTTGTTAGATCAGATGGTCACAATTAACACAGCAGTTCTCAGCCAAGGGTGACTTTCCCCTGCTGCCTCATCCCTGGGGACACGCTGCACTGTCTGGAAACATCTTTGGTTATCACACTGGGTCAGAACAGCTACCAGCCTCTAGTGAGTAGACACCAGGGATGGTACTAAACATCCTGCGAGGCACAGGACACCCCCACAACAAAGAGTGATCCAGCCTAGAGGGGCAGTACTGCTGACATTGAGAACCTCTTCAAGCACCACCACCAACTACAGCAACCCAGTGTCTCATCACCGGGTGGTCGTTCACCATTCACACTGAAGCATGTGATGGTGAAGTGGGCCTTCTTAGTAAATCCGCCGGGACACTGGTCATCACCTGGGCAGATCTGGGCAGACCAGGAGGCATTGTCTCCTTGCCAAGAACCATGGGAGAGTCTGGTCTGGGCCTACAGGACGTGGGGATGATGGAAGAGGGGCGCAGGCCAGGGATCCTGGTTGTTGGCACATGGGGCAGATGGGAGGAAGCTCACCAGTCAGGTCAGTCTCCAGAAGGGGAGAGATTGACTTCTCGGTACAGAGGAGGGGTAGAGCTGGGGAATGGGGTCTCCACAGAGCTGCCCTGGTATCATCAAGGCAGGAGTATGTTTTGCTGAAAATGATCCTTTTCAAAAATGAAGAGGACAGGTGTGTGGCTCATGGTCATAAGTATGAGCTAAATATCTCTCAGCAACATCTCCTTTCTAGGTCAGTGATAGCCAGCCAATAGATTTCATGTTCCTTGTAATTTCATAGATTGCACCTACCTGCAAGGCCAGGCTATGGAGTAGGAACCTGCTCTCTGGCTCAGTGAAAGAGGGTGGTGATTGATTAGCGATGTCTGCTACAGGTCCAAAAATGGATTGTAATGGGCCAGTGGGCCACACCTCTGCCCTCACTTCCAGGGCTTGTTCTTGGTCCTCCTTGGAGCCAGGGCCAGAAGGGATGAAGTCTGAAGTAGACTAATGAAGTCAACACCTAACATGTTGACTTAGGTCAGCTGTGCCACTGCTGTGCTGGGAGCTGTAGGAGATAATAAAGACCCAGAGAGCATAGGCCCTGGCCTCCAATACCATGACATTTTTGTGGTTGAACAAAAGAATACTCAGGTAACTGAACCCACAGAATGACAGAGGACCACAGGGGGCAGCAGTAGCAGGTGCTCCATGTGCGGTGGAGCCTCTGTCCTTCAGAACACCAGAGAAGACCAGACCTTGGGCATGGTGGAGGAGCGATGAGGGAGGAAGTGCCTCCGGAGACAGCAGGAATGGCACCCAGGAAGACTTGCTGAGCCTTCAGAGGGTGAGACAAGCCCAGGAGCCTCCGTGGTCGACTGATAACTCTTTGCTGTGTTTTCCCAGGGCGAGAGATGGTGGGGCCCACGCTGCCCGGATACCCACCCCACATCCCCACCAGTGGACAAGGCAGCTATGCCTCTTCTGCCATCGCAGGCATGGTGGCAGGTAAGGAGAGGGTCCGGGTTGGGTGGAGGGCATTGTAAAGGAGCAGTGTTGGAGAGAGGTGGGGCAAGAGGGACAAGAGGCAGGCTGTGTCGCATCCATGGACTCCGTGAGGGGCATTGAAGGGTGACTGAAGGGGGCACCTTCTTATAAAAGCCTCAAGAAAACACCCAGGGCTGCCCTGGCCCTTGAGCACGCCCCAGCTCAACCTTCTTCTTCCCCGATTTCTGACATCACCCACCATGATGGAAAGGGCGGGGCTGAGACAGCCCGGTGTTCAGATCCAAGCACCCCCGCTTCTCCCCGTGGAACACACAAGGGGCCAGAGAAACACTATGAGCCAAGCAGGCGTGCAGCCCCCAGGCAGGCCAGGGCCTCCCAGTGGAGGAGTTTAGCTCTGGTGAGTTTATGCTTTCTGTAAAGTCTGAGTGCCAGTTGTGCTGCTGGTGACGGTGACGGGGCTCGTGAAGTGACTGAGATACAGCATCCCTCATGTACAACACTCACTCCACTGGGTGGGGATAGGTCCCAAGTTCTAGGTACTCTGCAGGTACCGTGGAGTGGGAGATGAGCTGGGAGTGTTTCTCCATCTTCATTTGGATCTCCCGGGAATGCTGTCTGTCGGTTATTTGTTGTGTTTTTTTTGTTGTTGTTTTTTGTTTTTTTTTTTTTTTTTTGGTCTGCCAGTTGGCATCCAGTGGTCATCTGGGTTGTCAACATCTGGACAGATGGGGACAATGGGAATTTCTCTGGGCAAGTCTCCCTCTTTTAGGATCCATATAGGAAAAACTCTGGGATGGAAGAGGTAGAACCGAGCTATTTGTACTGCCCATGGGGGTCCCAGAGCTTCTGGAAGCGTCTGTGAACTCAGGGTTTCTGTGACCCTCCTACCAGCCTTGGGCCAGCCTTCCTGGCCTGCTTCCCGCCCTCTCTGGCAGGGGTTAATCTTTGCCAGCCACCCACTCTGGGCACCCTATGCAGAGGCAGGTGGGCTGGGCTCTTCTGGGCAGAGGGAAGGGAGGGAGAAAGAGAAGGAGGGAAGGAGGTCCTGTGCTCCCTGGGAACCTGCTGAGCTGGCACTTGTTGCTGCCTGGTTACCGTGGCGATGTGCTTAATGCAGCGTTGAAAATACAGAATACTGACTCCTCTCTCCCTCCTGGCCCCGGACTCCCTCCCTCCCTCCCTTCCTCTTCTGGAGCGTGAAATGAGATTGGTCAAGATAAAAAAGGAAAAGATTCGGTTATTTTTTTAAGAGTGTGGATAATGGGGCCTCTCAATCAAAATCCCAGGCTCCAGTCAGCTCCCCCATCCCCCTTGCAGCCCCTCCACCTTCCCCTGCCGCCTGCTTAGAGGAGGAGGAGGAGGAGGAAGAAACAAGCAGCTCTAGGCTTTCCTCTTAATTATGGCTCAGCCTCTGGGGGCAGGCCCAGGGCAGGGGGTTCCTGGGGCCCAGAGTGTGACCCGTGAGGTAGCTGCAGGGTTTGGACTTCTCATCAAAGCCTCCGGGTTGTTTCCAGAAAGACCTTATCTGCAGTGGGTGCTATTGGAAAAAAAAAAAAAAATAGCAGGGTCACCACATTGCCGGCCAGTGAATTGGAAAAGGGAGGGGCCTGGATGGGCTCCCAGTAAGTTGCATGCAAATGAGTTTCAGCAAAGGCAGTACTATGTAAATGCATCACCTGGTTCCTGGGATTGCCAGTGTGCAAATGAATCCCTAAGGCATTTTTGGTAAGAAAACTCTGTGTCTCTTACCTCTGCCTGTATCTCCCAGTTGACTGAAGGGGAGTGGGGATTCCTTCCACCGAAGGCAGCACATTTTATTGAGCACTTACTGCATGTGCGTCGGGTATTCACTAAATGCTCTAAGTAAGGCGTGCCAGTAACATCCCTCGATCAGCTGTGGAAGGAAGGGAGTGATACATTGAATTTTATTTTTCATTTAATCTTCAACCTTATAACTGAGAAGCTTATATCATCCCAGATTTATTAAGGAAGGAAGGAAGGAAGGAAAGAAGGAAGGAAGGAAGGAAGGAAGGAGGGAAGGAGGGAGGAAGGAAGGGAGGGAGGGAGGGAGGGAGGGAGGGAGGGAGGGAGGGAGGGAGGGAGAACTGAGGCATAGAAAAGTAAAATGTTGTGCTCAGGTCTTCCCATACTAAGTGACTGAGTTGTTCAAACACAGCCTTCTGATTTCAGACCCAGGGCTCTTCCCTCAATACCCCACTGCCTGCCATCAAAGCACAAATCAACAGACAAGCTGTAGAAAAGCAGCTCGTGCTAGTGGCCTGGACACAGACTTCTCTTGTCCATTCACCTTTTGTTTGGCCTTCCCTCTTTTTTTGTTCCAGCCCCACTAACAGTTCACTACCCTCACACCAATTCCATAGTGAAATCAACAGCTTCAGTTGCATAGATCCATGCAGCCATCGTCTATGTGTCCATCGACCCATCATCTTTTCAAATAGCCCTCCTTTCATTTGTGCATCTTTCCACCCACCCATCTATCCATCCATCTTTCCATATAGAAATCCTTTACTCTCTCCGTCGTTCCACCACCGGATCTTCCCATCCATCCATTATTTCATTATCAACCCTTCCCTCAGTCCTACTTCCTTCCACTCTTGCATTCTCCCATGCACATAACCACTTTTCACTTAAATACTGGTTGAGGCTCTGTTGCATGCCTTGCTGGGGATGGAGCAGTGGACAAGCCCCTTTCTTCATGGAACTTACAACCTAATCGTGGAGAGCAGTGAACAGTAAATAAGTAAATCGATGATGATAAGCATCGTGAAGACAATAAAGTGGGCTTATGTAATAAAGAGCCGCAGGGGAAGGAGATAACTACTCCAGATTGCTCGATCGGGGAGTCCTCTTGGAGAAGCTGTTCAAAGTGGCCAGCCAAGTGATAAACTGGAGCAGATCATCCTCAGCCCACAAGAAAAGCAAGTGCAAAGGCCCTAAGGCAGGAACTAGTTTAGCATGATAGCACATGGAAGAAAGGTGGTTATATTAAATAATAGTGATTGACGCTACAAGATGAGAAGATGTTGGTGATGGCTGGCTCAAGATCTAAAAGGCTGTGCAGACTTCTGGGAAGGTGGACTGCTGACTGTGAAGAGAGAAAGCACAGAGGCCAGTTAGGGAGCGTCTTGCAGACATGGCAGTGGCTTTGCCTAGGGAAGAAGCAGCACAGGCCGAGAAAAGAGACGCTGGGGATATTTGTTGACAAATTGGTGTAGGGATGAAGAAATAGAGGAAACCAGGATCATTTGTAGGTTTTGGGCTTGGGAAGCTCCAGGGATGACAGTGACACGTTATGTGTGTGAGCCAGAGCTGGGCCATTTTAGCGTTGAGATGCTTACTACATTCCTGGTTTACAAAGTCACGGGCCCATGGCATGTGTCTGAAGTCAGGCGTTGTACAGAGCTGTTATTTAATGTCAAGGGATTAGAAAAGCTCACCAGAGGGAGAATGTGGGTGAGAATTCACAGAGGGCTCACAAATCAAGCTTGGGGTTCTTCAACATAGCTCAGAGCTCTAAGAGAGAAGGAATGAGCAGGGGAAGTGAATTGGAAAGAAGAGTGAGTTACTGAGCAGACCAAGAGACCGGGCATCACAAAACCCAAAGGCATCGAGGATATGATGAGCCCAGAGGGCGGGGGTGTTGTGACCACCAGAATGATGGAGTTACAAGTTGTGCGGATTTGAGTGCATCCGTGTTGGCATTATTGGGAGGGAATGAGAAAGCTGAAAGCAGAGACCTGGGGCAGAGGAAGGACTGAGAGCAAGAGAGGGATGTTGGCAGAAAGAGGATTTTTTTTTTTTTTTTACAGGCAGAGTTAGACAGTGAGAGAGACAGAGAGAAAGGTCTTCCTTCTGTTGGTTCACCCCCCAAATGGCTACGCCGATCCGAAGCCAGGAGCCAGGTGCTTCCTCCTGGTCTCCCATTTGGGTACAGGGCCCAAGCACTTGGGCCATCCTCCACTGCCTTCCCGGGGCCACAGCAGAGAGCTGGACTGGAAGAGAGCAACTGGGACAGAATCCGGTGCCCCAACTGGGACTAGAACCCGGAGTGCAGGTGCCTCAGTCGGAGGATTAGCCTAGTGAGCCACTGTGCCAGCCAGGAAGAGGATTTTTGAAAGAAGGTAGATGAGCAGGTTTACATGCAGAAGGAGGCAATGAGTTTCAAAGGGAGAGATTGTTGAAGCAGTAGGGGCGACGTGGGCAGTGACTAGGTTGGCTGCAGAGCAAGGAAGCCGGGTTGGCTGCTGGTAGGCTGACAGATCCGATGGGGGGAAGGTGCCATACGGCCTCCTGGGCCCCATCCCTACCCCACTGCTCTATGACAGAGGCAGACAGGGGGTTGGTAAGTGTGAGTAAAATGAATGAATACGTGAGTCGACGCATGAATGACCAACAAAATGAGAGGGCAAACACCTTGTTTTTCCCACCTCTCTTCCTTGTCCTAAAGGGCCTGCGGTGTTTGGGACTGGGTAAGGTGGGACCAAGGCAGAGGGGCCCTTGCTGTGTAGCCGGTGTGCAGTTGGCTTCCTGCAAGTGAATGCTGACACCAGGGAGAGGTGAGGTGTACCAGCAGTGCACACTGGGGCTCAGAGACAGCGCTAGAGTCGGAGCACAGAGCAGGCTTCCAGTTAAGGCTATAACTGAACTTGTAGCCTCTAGAAAATACCTTTCGGTTTGGTTATTCCTTAGTTTTATTTTTCTTCGCTTTTTTCCCCTTCCTTCTTCATTCTCTTCTTTCTTTTACATGAATTTTTTTGCCTGATCTGTGCGAGGCTCAGTCCCTGCCCCTAAGGGACCGTTTTATGCTCCTGTTGTGAGCTTGCTTCCTGTTGCTGACTCTAGGCAAGGAGAGGCTTCGGAAGCCTTCCTTGGGCTCGGGCAACCTCCTCCTCACCTCCATTCCCTCTGTGCAAACACCTGCTTCTCCGGCTGGGCGACTGGTTCGCGCCTCCACTGAGCTTTATTTTAGCTCTTGTTTAATGGGAAAACACTAAAAGCTAATACGTACTGAGTACTTATTATATCCTGAGCATGGTGCTAAGCATTTAATATGCATTATCTCATTTAATCCTTTCAAAACCCTCTGCACCATTTCACAGATGAGGCCAACAAGGTTCAGAGAGGTTGAGAGACCCACCCAAAGTCCAAGGTCCAAGGTCCAAGGTCCAAGCCAGGAGGCAGGGAACAGCGATGCGGCTCTGGGCAGGCCTGCTCCCGAGCCAGCGTTTCAAGCTTCCCCTCCGGAGCCTGGCAGGAGACAAAGAGCCACAAAAAGCACTTAGTTTGCAAACACAGATGAGGTTCTGCATGGCGGTGTGGACACTCACTGGATCTCAGGGTCGTCAGGTGCCTGGATGTGTAGATGGTAGCATCTCGTGAGTGTACAGAGGAACTATCTGGAATTGAGAGCCAAGTTCTTCCCCGCCGCTTACCAACAGAGAGAACTGAGGCAAACGTCTTCTTGCCACCCTCCAATGTCTTCCTCTACAAATTGGCAGGATGGATGAGTACTTCCAGGGGCAGCTGTGAGAACGAGGGTCGTAAAGTGGAGCGGGGCTTTGCGAGTGAGCTCCACACCGTGGCCAGTGGCGCTGGTCGGCTTCACTGCATTGTTGTTACGTAAGGGGATTCTTAAATAATTTCTTGGTAAATAATTCCTTTGGGAAAGCCAAGAATCCACTTACAGGAAGTGATCTAACTTACTTTGTGCAAAGTCAGATGCCAAGTTTGTTTAACTGGCCAACTCAGGATGGGGCAACAGATTTCTCAGAGTCTCAGGACACAGCCTCCTACCCTGCTCCCCCAGCAGACTCCTCCCCCCGGGAAGCCAAAAAAGCTCCTATTTGCCCATTTTCCCTTCGATCATGCATCCCCTCCCCCTGCTGAGGGCCCCTGGGGAAGGCCCCTCTGCAGAAAGTCCAGGCAGCAGGCGGAATGGGGCTGGGCCCTGGGCCTTGGAGTCACAGGATAGCCTCCACACACACTCCACCCAACCCCTTGGCTGTGCTGTGGGCTTCTGCAGATCCCATCTGGAAAGCAGGGGTGGCAATAGTAGCCTCTCCCTCCTTGGGCCCCTGGAGGGCTGCAGCGTGTCGGGGAACTTCCTCTTGAACCTGGAGAAAGGGGCATTGTCCTTGATGATGCACACTGAGGGTCCAGAGGAGCCTTCTGAGCTCCACCTGCTACCCACCCCCTGCCCCAAACTCCCCCACCTCACAGGGCTCTCCCCTTGTGCCTCCAACAGGAAGCGAATACTCCGGCAATGCCTACAGCCACACCCCCTACTCCTCCTACGGCGAGGCCTGGCGCTTCCCCAACTCCAGCTTGCTGAGTAAGTTCTTGGGGGCCACCCAGCCCTCTGCTGAGCCAGGTGGGGTGAGATGGGGGTGGGGGGGGCAAGGCAAGGCCAAAAGTTGTCTTAAAGTTGGGAGGCCCCAGGTTAGCCCTGGGGAGCTGAGTGTTGTTGGTAACAGGTGTTTAGGTAGGGCAGGATACCTGTGTGTTTGGAAAAAGGGCGGGGGGTGCAGAAGACCAGAGACTTCCTGGCTTATCCTTGCTCCTGATCCCCGAGGTCATGTCTACCAAATATGATGCCACAGCTCAGGCCTTGAGAAGAAGGTGAGGGTAGATTCCGGAGTAGCCCAAGAGATGACCTCCCATCTCTGGGAGCTTACGTGCCAACAGCAGCAGGATTAGCCTGGGGTTCCCTGCCATGGGCATTGCCCTCTTGCCTGGCAGCTGATGACCAGACACCAGCCTACTGCGCCCATTAACCATCCAAGTGGCTCACAAATACTCATGGTTCAGCACCAAAACCCTGATGCAGAAATCCTTTGTTCCACCATGTTATCTACGGTTGGCTTGAGAAGTGGACAGCAGTCGGGGTCAAGGGCCAGAGAGTGAGCCTGGGGGAGCATCCAGGCTGCCCTTCACCCCTCTCTCGCCCTGAGACCCTGGGCTGCACAGAGGTTTCCAGCAAAGCACGAACTTGAGGGATCTCATGAGAGCCTCCCCACCTGGCAGCAAACCCCAGCAAGTCCCACTGCAGGCTGCCGGGTCCATGCATTCCCCAAGACACCCCCTTCCTGCTGGAACCCACTGTGTTTGGGACAGGACGTGGCCTCTTCGCCGGATGAGTTCCACTCAAGCCACCTCTCCGTTCAGTTTAGCCAGAAAGGATGTGGGCAGCGAGACCTGTCGGGGTCAGGGCACTTTCCCACTGAAGCTCACTAGGGCTGCCATTCTAGGCACGGGCAGCTCTGCCTTGCCATGGACACCTTCGAGCTTAGACCTCCCTGGGCCAGCCAGGAGTCTCAGCGCCCTGCATCTTAACAGCAAGATTCTCCAAGCTGGCACTGCTGGGGCAAAGCAGATGAGAAGCCTGATGGCCCCCTGGTGTGCTTGGGTCTTGGGGACTCTGCGAGCCTCTTCTCTCCATTGCCCTCTCCTTGTCCGGAGGCTGCTGAAGGTCAAAGCCGTCATGGGGGGAGGGGCAAGAAGCCACCGTTCTCATTCTGGCCAGAAACTCAAAGGTGAGGCCAGAGAAGGAGGAAACAGGGCCAGGAGAGGAGTTAATCTTTGATGATCAGATAGGCCGGAGGGATGAATGATTAACTTGTGCTGTCTGAAAGGTCAGCAGATGCAGGGGACAGCCCGGGTGCAATTTCCCCTTCTGACCAGCGATGTTGTTGTTATTATTTTTTTTAACATGTCCAGGTTCCCCGTATTATTACAGTTCCACATCAAGGCCGAGCGCACCACCCACCACCGCCACGGCCTTTGACCACCTGTAGTTGCCATGGGGACGGTGGGAGCGACCGAGCAACGGGAGGACTGGGCCTGGGACAGGCCCCAGAGAGTCACACAAAGGAATCTTTATTTATTACATGAAAAATAGCTACACGTCCAGCATTGGTTAATTTAACGAACCATGGAAGATGCGATGACCTTGGAGAAGGGCGAAGTGTCCTCCAAGACCCTTTCGTGAGGGGCAGGAGTCCCCGGGGAAACAGGCCCATCCCAGGTCCAAAGAAATGCAGTTGGAGGAAGAAGGTGCCCGTGGCTGGTACCCACCAAAGAGGAGAAGGAGCCACGAGGAGCTCCAGGAGATGGCGGATGGGAGACGCACACATCAGCACCACTGCAGCCATCGTGAACGGTCAGCGCTTTCTTCAGGCCTACAAGACCTCCCTCTGCAGCCACTCCGAGAGTCACCTCCCCGGCCTCCCGCCTGTCCGGGGCCGGGCCCCAGGCTGCCCACCATCTCTTCCCAGCTTGCCCACGCTTCCTCCACCACCGTCGACTCAGACACAGGCTGCGGGCCGGGCAGAGTCTCTCGGACGCCCCTCCCCACCCCCACCGGGGTCCTCAGCTGCCCCTCCTTTTGCCTGCTGTTGTGACCATGCAAACAGCAGCCCTGCTACTCCTCCAGTGGGTCATCCCCAGACCAGCACAAAGCAGCCTGAGACTGACCCACCAAAGGACCCCGGGGGGTGCCTCTTACACCCCTTCCCCAACCCCCGGGGCAGAACAAGGCAGAGTGGCGGGGATCTGCTTCCACCCTCCCAGCAGCTCCTGCGCGCCAAGTGTGCTTCCTGCTGCGCAAGCCCGACCACCACAGCCAGCGAGAAGAGACCCCCGAGGCAACCCCCGAAGCCAGCTGCCCCACCCCCAGCGCCTGCCCCCCAGGCCTGAGTGTAAATACTGTACATGAAGCTCTGTTTGGGTCAAGCTTCCCTTCTTCCACCCCCACGCCTTGGCCTCCGAGTGAATTGTCCCCCTACGTGTTGGGCTTCTCTCCTTGACGCTTCTTTCTTTTTTAAAGACAACCCACCATTGCAACATGACTCAATAAACCATTGCTCTTGTCTCAGGCTTTGGGGTTGGCTGGGGAGAGAAGCGTCTCTGGGCTGGGCTTTCCCCTGCAAACCTCTGAGCCATTGGCTGAGAAGCTCACCTTCTAGCTGAGGGCTGGAAGGGCCCCCATGACACCCCACAGCCACCTCGCCCTTCTCTCTGCCCCGAACATATGCTTAACACTGGGTAAACCCCTTACGCTAAGCTTTGAGTGAGTGAGCATGGGGATAAAGCAGGCCCATGGCTTGGTGCTAGGCCAAGCTCAGTCTCAGGTGGGTGCTGCTGGTATCAGGCTCAGTGCACTGGGTGGGAAGCCAGTGAGAGAGCTCTTGCAACCCTCAAGACCCAAGAGCAGGCAAGGAGAGGCCTGGGCTCTCCTGGGTGCCAGGCAAGGTGGGGAGGCCTTCATGTAGGTTAAAGTGGGAGTTGCCCCATTTTACATGGGAGGAAAAAATGAAAAATAAAAATGTAAGTACATTACAGCAGCAATCAAAAGCAAGCATGGAAGAGAAAAGAGAGGGGGGGGAGTTAGGGAGGGAGGGAGGAAAGACTCACCAAAAAAGGGAAGTTTTGGATGACCCTAAGCCCAGTACTCCCACCCAACACTAGAGGGCACTACAAGACATCAGGGATGGCAGAGGGTCCTGGACTCAAGGAGGGTGCAGGGCTGCCACTGGGGCACTGATTTCTCTCATCTTAGTTCTGGAGATTTGACCTCACATAGCAGTGGAGAGGTACAGGGTGGCGAGGCCAGTGCGGGGTAGAAGGGGTGGCTGGGGAGGTGGGAGATTCAGGACAACCAGCAGTGAGACGCCCTATGACAGCAGAGGTCCTGCCCTCCACAGGGTGCCTGGCCCACCAGGAGCCGTTTGGTGTCTGAATGGACCCTCTGTGTGTCGGGTCCCAGCAGGAGCGAGGGCCAGGGCTCCACAGCTGGGTTCCCAGGTGGAGGCAGACAGCTGGACACCAGCAAGGGCTGAATGAGATGGAAAGCAGGAATTCCTAAACACCCAAGGAGAACAAGGCCGGGAGGAGAGGCTGAGAGAGGGCTCCCAAAGGAGAAGCCAGGTGTGCCTGTGGGGGTGGCATGAGCTGAGCCCTAGGGGGACCTCCCATGTCCCCTGAGGAGATCCACAATGCAACTGGATGTTCAATAACGGGACGTCCCCCTGGCTGTGAACTCGGAGTCCCGTGACACTTGTGGCTCTTCCTGGCCCCGAGACCACCCGGCCTGCTTCTGAACCCTCCATGTCAGAGGCCCCCTGGGAGGCAGGGTGTCCCCAGAGCTGCACAGCCAGCCTTCGCCTGGCAGCCAGAAGCCCTCTGGGAACCCTGCGTCCCCTGGAAAACCTCTCCCAGTGACAAAGGATGTGTTTCTGCTGCGGTGACCCTGGTTCACGCTCACCTTCCTCTCTCTGAGTGGAACTGGGCATCCTGGGACTGCCCAGAGCGGGGGTGTGGTGTAGCCCACGCACCGCCAGTCCTGGCCAGCACCTGTCCAAGTATGGTATCCACAGTCAAACCACGGGTGCCCTCCGTGGCTCAGGAAATGCAGTCACTTTCGTGTCGGGTGAGAATGACCATGCACGGTGCCCCAGCATTGGGGGTGGTGCTAGGAGACATGGGGGTGGCCCATAATGGGGCACAGTCAACAAACAGAAAGGTTGGGGTGGGGGACACATAGGAGGCTGCTGGGCTGAACTCGGCCACTGGCACAGTGGGGGTGAGGAGAGCATTCGTGGCGGCTGCCTGCTTTACTGGTGGGAGAGTCAGGGGCCCTGACTGCTGTAGGACCTGTGAGAGATGTATGTGTTGAGACAAGAACCTAGGATAAGGCACGGGCCTGAGACGGCAGCCCCCTCCCCCTTGGCCCCATTGCACCTGCAACAGCTCCCTTTACCCCTCAGCTTCGGCATACCCGCCAGGTCATCCAGGGTGCTGGGAGCCTTTGGGAAGCTGTGTGGACCAGGCAGGCCCCGCAGGGTAAACTGCAGCTTTCTCACTGGATGACAGTCGTGGAAACCCTGCTTTGGGGCCCGCCAGCGGCAAGAACAGCTGTGACCCCCCTGGCCCCTCCTACCCCACAGCTCCTGGGGTAGGAATGAGGGGATCTGAGTCGCCAGGCGGGTCCCAATCCCTCCCCCCTTATCATCTTGCCTCACCTCACTTCTCCAGGATTGCTGCCATGGGCTTTCTGCCTTCTGTGCACCGACTCCATGCTCCACCCTTGTGAGAGGAGTTGGCGGCACACTCTATGGACTGGGCAACGAGAGAGGCCCTAGAGGTGGAACTCGCTAAGGATTCCCCACTCCCACCTGGCCCCGTCACCCTGCAGCTTCTGTCTCCTAAAGTACACACTCCTGTTTGCATCCTTGTGAACATCAGTCCTCTTTAGGACAATTCACAATATCCTTGTTCTTTGTGGGTAGGCACCGTGGGAGGGAGGGACCAGAAACCTCAGGGCCATTGTCAGTCTGTCAGTGCTTCAGCCTCAGAGACAGAGGGAGGCCAGCAGGCAGTGTGGCCCCCTCCCACTCCTGCATCACCATCTACACAACAGCCCTCTTAGCTCAAGTTGGGTTTTCTACCTTTTTTTTTTTTTTTTTTTTAAGATGTACTTACTTGTTGCCGGCACTGTGGCACAGCAGGTTAAAGCCGCTGCCTGCAGCGCCAGCATCACATATGGGCACCTGTTCCTGCTAGTCCTGGCTGCTCTGCTTCCCATCCAGCTTCCTGCTAGTGCACCTGGGAAAGCAGTAGAAGATGGCCCAACTCCTGGGACCCATGCGCTTATGTGGGAGACCCGGAAGAAGCTTCTGGCTCCTGGCTTTGGATCAGCCCAGCTCCAGCCATAGTGGCCGTTTGGGGAGTGAACCAATGGATGAAATCTCTCTATATATATATCTGTCTCTACCTCTCTCTGTAACTCTGTATTTCAAATAAATAAAATAAATCTTTAAAAAACATGTATTTATTTATTTGAAAAGCGGAGGTGGGGGGTGGGTAGAGATTCTATCCACTGGTTCACTCCCCAAATGACAACAGCCAGGGCTGGGCCAGGCCAAAACCAGCAGCCTAGGACTCCATCTAGGTCTCCTATGTGAGTGGCAGGGGTCCAAGCACCTGGGCTTTCCCAGGTACATTAGCAAACAATTAGATAGGAAGCAGAGGAGCCGGGACTTGAACTGGTGCTCCAATATGAAATGTTGGTGTTGCAAGCAGCAGCTTAACCCACTGCACCACAACACTTGTCCTTGTTTTGATTTTCTTTTAAAGATTTATTTATTTATTTGAAAGAGTTACAGAGAGAGAAGGAGAGATAGAGCGAGATCTTCCATCTGCAGATTCACTCCTCAAACGGCCACAATGACCATAGCTAGGCTAGGCTGGAGCCAGGAGCCAGGAGCTTCTTCTGGCTCTTGCATGTGGGTGTAGGGGCCCAGCAACCTGGGCCAACCTCTACTGCTTTTCCAGGCACATTAGCAGGGATCTGGATCGAAGTGGAGGAGCTGGGACTTGAATCAGTGCCCATATGGGATGCGGGCACTGCAGGCCATGGCTTAACCTGCTGTGCCACAGTGCAATCCAACATCCCCCCCCCCCCCCCGCCTTTTAAGAAATTTATTTGCAAGGCAGGGTGACACAGAAA
This sequence comes from Oryctolagus cuniculus, assembly GCF_964237555.1. NCBI lineage: Eukaryota > Metazoa > Chordata > Mammalia > Lagomorpha > Leporidae > Oryctolagus > Oryctolagus cuniculus. The sequence continues at coordinate 114,206,585 of NC_091433.1, read as the reverse complement.
GAGGAAGAGACAGAGAGAGTGAGATCCTTCATCTGCTGGTTCACTCCTAAATGCCCACGATGGCTGGGGCCAGGCCAGGCTGAAGCCAGGAGCCAGGAGCTTCTTCCAAGTCTCCCACATGAATGGCAGGGGTGGGCCATCTTCCCCTGCCTACCCAGGAACTTTAACAGGGAGCTGGATTAGAAGCAGAGCATCAGGGATTCTAACCCGTGCTCTGACACAGGACACCGGCATCACAAGCAATGGCTGCACCACCACAGGGGCCCTCAGGTCCGATTCTAATGATCCTTATTGTGGGAGTGGTTTCTTTCTGTGTGCAAGGCTCCTTCACTCCACTGCACACCTCTGACTCTGAACATTGGCCCTGGTGTACACTCTGGGTAATTGAGACCAGAGACGACAATCTCAAGGTTCAATCTCTCAGCAGAGGAGCTGGAACCACAGCCCGACCCCTTGTTGGAGGCCTCCTCTGTATCTGAAGCTACGGCCTCAGGTCACTGGACCTGGCCAGGCTTCTGCGGAGCCTCGGGCACCCTTGGCTTCATGGGGAGCGCAGAAGTTACATGGCCATTTGGGGCACTGGCACACACTCCCGGCTTGGCCCAAAGCCTGGACAAAAGGCCGCGGCCAGCAGCCGAAGCAGTGCTGCAGCCAGAGCTGAGCCACGCCAGGCTGATCCCGACTCCCCTCCAACCTCGGCCCTGTCTCTCCAGCCCACAGGGCGATGAAACATGCCCATCTGCCAGGCACTCACCTGCTCCTGCCCGGCCCAGGTCACCTCCTGACCCAGCTGAGCAGGGCTGTGGTTCCGTGAGAGGACCCAGCCATCCCATAAAGGCCCCTCCTCTTTCTCTCACCCCTTCCTCCTTCCCGATCTCACCTCTTTCCGTGTCTAATGCCACTCTTCCTTCTGCTGGGTTTGAAACCACTTTGCCTTCCCCACCCTGGGAGAGACCTTGGCGCCTCCAGGTCATGGTCATGTGCAAGGGAAAGTCTGGGAAGCGCTGAGACCCTGACCCATGGTCAGGAAGCACCAGGAGGCCTTTGGGCTCCCTGTCCCTGCCTCCTTCTTGGGCCTCTCGCTCTCCTCCTTGCTGTCTCCTCTTCCTTTGGCTCTTTGGGGTGCCTCTGGGACACAGCCGGCCAACCCCAAACTTCTTTCCCCAGGTTCTCTGCTCACACAGACACCCCACATCACACCCCTGTCTCTGCATCTCTCCACCTCCACACAGGCCTGGGCCACCGGCCTCTTCCCAGGAGAAGCTGGAGGAGGCCAGTGAGGACAGGGCTCTTGCTCTCCTTCCGGTCCGCACCCGGCACCGCCAACACCATGAGGTGGAGAGCTGGGCCCAGGGGCTCAGGCCGGGCTGGGGGGCTGGGGCTGGGCTGCGCATCTGTGCCGCGTGGCAGCGGGCCAGGCTGCGGAGTGGAGCTCTGCCTGTGGCTCGCCCAGGGAAATGTGACTTCCCCTTGAGTGAAGCGGACTGTGCAGTGTGGAAATTGGCTCTTTTCTGAGCGAGCGGCGGCTGTCGCTGCAGAGTCGGGCGGGCTGGGGCCCGCGGGAGGCTGTGCTGGCCCCTGGAGTGAGCCGGGAGCAGCCAAGTGCTGAGAACTCATTAGGGATAAATCAAAGTAGGAACAGCGTGAAGCCAACACCCTCCCCCTGCGCGCCCCAGACCCCCCCACTTCCTCCTCCTCTCCTCCTCTGCGGTCTCTCCCAGTCAGACTGCCTCCTGCCCACCCTCCATCCATGGTACCTTCTGCCCCAGCCCCAGGCGCCCAAGCCCACACCCACGTGCACACCACCATGCACACACACAACCACGCTCATGCACGCACACATGCCTGCTGCCCCAGCTCCAGCAGCCGGCCTCGAATGAGACACGTTCATCCACAGAGACAGCTTGGTGGTTTGTTGGCGGCTTATCTGCTTCTCTGGGAGGAGGTGGGGCCGTCAGGGGCAAGCTTCCCTGAGAGGTCCAGGCCTTGCCAGGCGCATGGACTAAGAACTCGAATGCCAGGCAACCTCAGCCCACGCCAATCTTTCCATCTCCTGCCTCTGCTTCCTGGGGCCCCTGGAGTGGAGGCTCCGAGCCGTGTGCAACATCGCCCCCCACCACCCCATAGCCAGTGTCCCCTGGGAGACGAGAGGGCCCAGGAGACTGCATTGCAGCAGGAAAGAAATTGTCTGTAACACAGATGGGCTTGGTCGGGATGGAAACTCATTTCCCCAGGGGAAAGGAGCGAAGGGCGCCAGGGGCCAGGCCTGGTGGCCCCCAGCCCTGGGTTAGGTTACAGAGGCTGTGAAGGTTTTCACCTCCAAACGTGGGGCCACTTCCTCTCCCCTGGAGCCACCCCCTTTGCCAGTGAGGGACAGGGCCTGCCTGGTCTGTTGTGCCAGGGGCTGAATCTCTGGGTGTTATTATTATTAGAGCCTGTGATTGATGTCAAAGCCCCACCCCTAGTTGCCTCTGCCACTGACAGAGGGGGAGCCCAAGAGATCTGGCCTGGGGTGCAGGACTATGGCTGGGCGTCTGCCCCTCCCTGCCGGCCAGCCTTAGGGACCCCTCCGCTTCCCCAGCTGTGAAAGGCGAGGCTTGCCCCAGAACCATGCCCAGCTCCAAGCCTCTGACACAACAGTTCCCTGGGTCAGTGGAAAGCATGAAGGGCCTCCTCTGACCGGCTCAGGCATGAAGCCCTCCTTCTCCCAAGCTCCCCAGGTAATTTTCCATCAAGCCCATGCCGTATTTCCATACTTGGAATCTGGTCTCTGTTTGGGGTGAGGGTAGAGTGGCTTCTGGCCCCACCCAACCAGGCTGCTGAGGGAGCCCAGGATGGGGCTGGAGGCAGAGCGGCTCCAGTACACGAAGACGGCGGGGAGGAGTCATCCCGACCTCCACGCGACTCTTTCATTCATGGAGGTCTTTCTTGAACCACCCGCTACGGACCACTCCCCTTGGTGGGCACCTAGGAGAAAATAAGATGAACCTGCTAGGAACTCCTCCTCCTCCCTGGAACAGAAAATCTTGAGTGTAGGAAGGAGACCCGCACGAAACTGCAGAGCAAGGTGGGAACGTGATAAAGCACCTGCTGGGTTTCAGGCGGCATTGGCCCAATCCCTCATGCCCACCTGTGCCTGGCTCCAGCATCCCGGGTTTGCCCGCGGGGTGGCGGCAAACCCTAAACCTCAGGCCTGAAATCTGCTCTCTCCTCTTGGAAAAGGGCTACCCCCCTCTCTCCAGTGCCTCTGTGTCGCAGGGAGGGGTAAGGAGGGCACCAGGCATGGAAGAACCAACATGCCAGCCTCCTTTCCCAGCACCTTCTGGCCCCTTCCCGACCGCTGTCTCTGGCCTTGCCCCGGCCCCGGCCTCCTGCTCACTGCTCACTGGGCAGCAGCTGGCAGCCAAAGGCCCATACCTCTCTCTCAACTGCGTCTTTGTTCCTTCACCTGGGCGGGGAAGGGATGTGGGTGCCCCGGTTGGCTGGTTCCCTCCGCCGCACCCTGACACTCCTTGCATTGGGCCTAGCGGATGGGAGTGACTGACAGGAGAAGGGTGCTGGATGGAGAGTGAGGATGGCATGATGGGAGCAGAGGGCAGAGGGTGCCTGCAGCGGGGTTACCCCGGCCCGTGAGCTCTACGGCTCTTGGTGCTGGTGACAGCCACGGCCTTGGGGACAGGTCTCACCACCATTGTGCCCTCTAAGCACCACTAGGAGGACGGAAGGAGGGGTCTTGAGGGGTAGAAATACAGTGATGTCTCTGTTGGGGAGGGGAGATCGGGGGAGGGGAGTATGTCCCAAGGGAGGGAGGGGCAAGAAGGGAAGGGGTGGGGGGAGCAGGTGCCTTCTCCAGGAAGCCAGCCTGGGGAAGGGGTGTTGGGCAGGGGGTGCAGACCCAGGCCCAGGCTCAGGGCCCATCTGAGCATGTCGCTGCTAAGGAGGCGCGGAGGCGGGGGAGGGGAGGGCGGGAGGTGAATAAATAATAGGAAATAAAACTTCATGAAGCAGAAAATAAAAGGCAGATTATACAGATGTGGCAATTTGAAGGATCATTGCCTCTGTCCTCTTTTTAACTGCTGCATCTGGAGTTTCGAAGCCGCTTATCCTGATCCTCCCTCTGCCAGGTCCCCGCCTGGCTGCAGGCTCCCGCGGGGCCAAGGCACGCGTGGGGACAGCACCTCAAATGCCGCTGCCGGTGGCATTTCCTCCACCATGCGTGGCTGCCCAGCCTCGGGCGAGCTCCCGGGCCGGGGCAGTGGTTCGGTGTGTGGGGTAGGGGGTAAGGGAGCCATGAGCCAGGCATGGGTGTGGCGATGTCCCTCGGGGAAAGGAAGGGGAGCGTGAGGGCCTAGGCGGGTTATGGGGGCCTGTGGGTGTGATGGGAACGGGGAACCAGCCTAGAAGGCCAGGGATGGGGCAGGGGCTTGTGTCAGGCCCAAGGAAGGGGACCCTGGCCAGAAAGGCACTCGGAGCACTGCCAGCTGGGGTCTGAGGCCTGGTCTCGGCAGCTTCTTTCTCCTCTTCATCAAAATTCATTTGTTAAGCCTCCACTTGACACTGTGCCAGGTGCTATATAAACAGACATGGTCCCTGCCCTTAAGGAATTTCCAGCCTAAGACACACACACACACACACACACACACACACACATACACGCTGACATTTTGTTTATTTTGTTTTAAATATTAATGTATTCCCCACCTTGTTCCAGGAGGATTTGAGACAGCTCATAGGAAATGCATGCAATACATTAGCAAGACACACATTAAAAAAATACATCAGAGCGACGGGAAAGGTACCACGGCAGCCTGCTGGGTCCTACAGCGCTGCCACTCGGAACTGGGATGTTGGCCTTGAGTCTCTCGGTGGCCGAGCAGAAGGCTTATCAAGGCCATGGCCAGTTCTCAGGGGAAGTAGCCCTCTGCCTAGTACTTGGTTGTAACGGAAAATTCCCACCTCGGCTCCAGTGAAGGAAGCTTGGTGTGGACAACACCACATCCACTTTGCACCCAGCTTCTCCGGGGCTACCTCGCACCACGGCCAGAGCGGAGAGCCAGGGCCTCCCCTCCCAACCCCAGCTCAGAATACCCCCTGCCCGGAAGCACCCTGGGTCCCTCAGCCCTTCCTGCAGCCCTGGGCTTTCTTTCTACAGAGTCTCTGAGAAAATACTTGTCACTGGAGTTGAGGTTCCAAGCTGGGTCCACCCAACCCAGGGCCTAAGCATTGGAGGAGTACACACTGCCGGGAGGACTCTGGGAGCCAGGAGCAAGGGTTTCCCTCTTTTCTGACCTAGTGCCACCTTCCGAGATCAGAAAACCAGAAGTGTCCACGTTGATACCAAAGCGGAGGCAGAGGCCTCTCTGGGTCCAGTCTCCTGGAGAATCGTGGTGCACGTCTTTCAAAGGCATGGATGGGGTGTCCCAGGGTCATTCATAGAAACAGGGGGCTGAGGAGAAGACTGGCCTTGGGGAGGAGCCGGCACGAAGGTCAGCCCTACAGGTAACACATGATACCTGTGCAGAGACACAGCGTCTCCAGGAAGAGCCTCCGGGAGCCACGTCTTACACACAGACTCCAGGGCTGAAATAGAGGTTGAAAGCTCGGAGCTGTCTCCCTGGCAGCTCTGATCAGCAGGCAAATAATCTCCGAGGCTGCAGCTTATGGATGGACTGAGACTGGGTGGGAGGAACAAGAGGGGGCAGCAGGAAAGGCAAAGGAAAGAGAACATCCAGCGAAGCAGAGGAGGGGCCGGTGCTGTGGTTCAGCCGGTTAAGCTGCCGCCTGCAGCGCTGGCATCCCATATGGGCCCTGCTTTGTGTCCAGGCTGCTCTGCTTCTGATCCAGCTCCCCGCCAATGGCCTGGGAAAGCGGCAGAGGATGGCCCAGGTGCCTGGGCCCCTGCACCCACATGGGAGACCCGAAAGACGCTCCTGGCTCCTGGCTTCGGCCCAGCCCTGGCTGTTGCAGCCATTTGGGGGAATGAACCAGCGGGTGGAAGACCTCTCTCTCCCTGTCTCTCCCTCTCTCTCTCTGTAACTCTGCCTTTTAAACAAATAAACCTTTTTTTAAAAAAGCAAGCGAGCAGAAGAACCAGGAGAATGTTGCCACTGGAGGACCAGGTGGGACGAGCTTTTGAGACGTGCATCGTTTGGATTCCAGGTACAGGGCCCTGGTAGGAGCCCCCGGGGATGCCGCGTGGACTCCAGCAACCCCAGGCCCTGCCCTTGGGAAGTGTGTGGTCTTCTGGGAGCACAGAGACAAAAGGGAAACAGAGAGGGGGAGCAACAAGCCCGAGTTTGCTGTGACCGAGAGGAGCCGCCGGAGGCCAGCTGCAGGGAAGGCCTCGTGGAGGAGGTGGCGTGTGGACAGCGGTTGGCTTTCTCCAGGTCATCCATTCCTCCCTGCTGCCTTTGTGGTGCTCTGAGTCCATGGCAGCTAGCCCCGGGCCCCGGCTTTCAGGTGGCTGCGGCTTTGCTCTGATCCGCTTCAGCCCTCGCTCCCGAGACCAGGCCAGAGGTGGGCACGCGGCCCTGGGAGGCTGCTCCGAGACGCTGTTCCTGGGCTGGTGTCTGCAATCTGCAGGAAGCAGTCTCTGTGCTCTTGCACCAAGAAGCAGGACCCTGGTGGGGGGGCGGCTGCTGGGGTCCCCTGGGAACCGCCTAGGCCTGGCAGGTGGCGCCCCGGAGAGGCGAGAAGCATGCAGCCCTGGGCTCAGCCTCACCTGGCCCTGACGCATCACACCTTCAGCGGAGGGGGAAGTGAAGTCCTTTTCTGCAAAACCCAGCTGTGCTCAGGCCTCCAGGCAGAGATGCAGCTTCCAAACAGGAAGACGCGTCCAGCGCAGGCTGCAGCTGGAGCACAGGGCAAGACGCGGAGGGTGCCCAGGTGAGCCCGCCGGGGCTGGGTCCTAATAGCTAACCTCCCTAGGCTCTCCTCCTGTGCCAGGCACTGCTCTCGGGTGTTTACCTGTGTGATTTCACTTCATCCTCATGCAGCTCCTGTGAGGCAAGTAGTGCTATGATCCTCATTTCATAGAGAGGCAAACCGAAGCACAAGAGGCTGACTGGCCCACAGTGAGACAGGTGCAGCAGGGACTCCAGCCCAGGCACCGCAGTGCTGAGGCCGGGCCACGCTGGACCTCAGCGCACGTCCAGGCAGGTTGCATGGCTGGCAGGGCCAAAGGCGGCTGAGAGGGAGGGGTCGCTCTGAAGGTGAAGACCCTGCATTTGATGACGTCAGTAGCTCTGGGGGTGGTGTGTCAGGGAAGGGCAGAAACCCCCATGTAAGGTGTGAATGAGAGAGCTGGCAAAGACATATATATATCCTGTGGGCTCTTTGCGGATGGCTACAGGAAGCAAGCAGACTTCTGTTTTTTTTTTTTTCTTCTTAGCAGTAATACTTACAAATGCCTGCAAGGCACAATGACCCAAGGGGTAGAGAGAAGGCCCCGGAACCCCTGCGGGAGGGAGGCCCAGGGCAGAGGAGGAGGTGGCGCGCAGGCGCAGGGAGGTAAGAGCCATCCATCGCCGGCCTGCAGGATGGGCACCTGTTCCTCTACAGATGGGAAGAGGAACGGCGCAGGCAAAGGGGTGAGCAGGTGACCGGGACACAGGCACACTGAGGCACTGCGGGGGAAGGTGCTGGCAGAGGGCAGGGCCAAGGGAGACACAGTGGCCTTGTGGGAAAACACTGCACAGCTCCGAGCACGCACCTGGGGCTGGGGCAGGAGGGCAGGGATGGAGAACATGTGGCCACGCCGTCCCAAGGTTCCAGGCCATTGCCGCTCCCCCCATTTTTCTCATCTTTATTTTGAAATAATTTGTTTAGATTTCCACGAGAGTTGTGCAAATGGCACAGGACGTTTCCAGGCTGTGGTCTGGCCCTACCTACCCCCTAGTCTTGCTTACTCATTTCAAATCTTAAAGCAGAACTCCCAGGCTGTCTCTGGTGCGGGGAGGGGGAGGGGGAGGCTGTCCCTGCTCCGCCTCATGCTCACAAAGAGCCATGCACCGGGGCTGCCTCCGAGGTCCTCGCAGGTCTGGCCTCCGCCCAGCACCACTCAGCCCCACACCCCCTTGCCTCCAACTCCGGAAGACTCTGAGCCCCCAGGGGAAAGGACCCCAGCCTCAGGCCCTAGTGATCTTTCCATCTTCCCTGTCCACAGCAGAAGCCAGCTGAGCGGCCATCCTGGGACACCCCACCCCCACCCCCGCCCCGGTCACAGCAGGCCCAGCTCCTGAAGCTCCAGCTCAGCACCAAGAACCCCTGGCTGTCACCTTCTACTATGGACAAGGAGGGGAAGGAGGCTGGGGATGTCAGAGGCCCAACCTTTGCTTGGCAGGGGTTTCCCCCACACAGCGCGAGTCCTGGCCTTGAGCCACCGTAGACTTGGGGAAGTGGAAGGCGCTGCTCCTGGATGGCACAGGGGCACACAGATTCACTTCCTTTCTAGGAGCAGGCGCTCGGCAGCCACACACCTGAGCAGGGGGAACTAGGAAGATGCAAGCCCGCCCTCCAGTGGCCATGCGTCCTAACTGCAGCCTCAACGACGCAGTCTCCACCTCCCCGGGCCCCTCCAGGCAGGTGCCTGGGCAGCACTGGCTGGTGAGCTTAGGCACGTGGGGTCCCCTGGCTCTGAAGGCTTCACATGCCCGGGGGGAGGGGAGGCACTGTCTTGCATGAGCAAAGGCGCATGGGAGCGTCACGCACACATTCAGACGAACCTCCACCTTTTATTCTGGCTTTAGGAATGACAGGGGCACTTCAGACACTGGTTGAGGACGCCCACCGCCCACATCTACGTGCCCGGGTTCAACTCCTGATTCCGGCTTTCTGTGAATGTGCCCCTGAGAGGCAGCAGGTGATGGCTCAGTGGAGACCCGGATTGAGCTCCGGCTCCCGGCTTTGGTCTGGCCCAGCCCTGGCCGTTGTGAGCATTTTGGGAGGGAACCGGCAGATGGGAGATCTCTTTTTGCCTCTCAAATAAATAAATAAACGTTAAAAAGGAAGAGTCACACCAGTCCAGCGAGGTTCAATCAACCCGGTGAAAGCCACTTGACTTTGCAGACATCTGGTCCAATCCACCTCATGCTAGAATTCACCCCTTAAAGTGAGGCCATGGAACGCGATAGTGGCTGCTACACATCAGTTCCCCAGGGAGCTGTTGACACACCTGGCCACGCCCTACAGGCTGCTGGACGGGAGCCTGAGACTGGGGTGGGGTGTCGGGGCAGGGAGAGAGGCCCGTGCTGTCTTAGGCCAACAGCAGGGAACCCACAGGCGCAGCTGTCACCGCGCGTTCAACTCTCCAGTCCCTCAAGAAGGCTTTGTCACAGGCACGGAATAAACCGGTGCAGGGGTACGAGATTCTCAGCTTCCATCCAGCTTCGTGAGCCCACCGCCCCGTGCCTCGTGCTCACACACACAGGCACAGGGGCACAGGGGGCACAGAGCCTGCCACTCTGCAGGTGGCCGGGCCGGCCTGCCTCACACACACCTCCCCCTGGGCCCACGGAGGCAGTGTGGCAGGCAGCAGCCAGCCAGCCTCCTCCTCCGGCACACTTGGCTGAACAGAGACAATGGAGGCTGCTCCCTCCAGCCCAGAACCTCCCCTAGAGATCAGGCCCCACTGGGAGGCAGCCAGAGGGCAGGACCAGGGGATTTCCCAGGGGGAGGGCTGCAAAGCCCCTGGGAGCCAGAGCAGGGAGCAGGGCTGGGGCAGGGAAGAGGTCCTGGCCCCCCGGGGGGAATGCAGCTGTGAGGGCCGTGGAGGGAGGGGTGCCCGGCAGAGTCTCCCGCGCCCGGCTAGGTCTCGTCTGGTCTCCAGCCTGACTCCACACCGCTCGCCTCTCCACGGCTGGGGGATTCTGCCCACAAAGTGGTCTGAACCTGGGGAAGCCCCTTGCGCCTCTGGGAGACAAAGACCTCCTGTTCCCGGGCTCCCAGGCCCCAGCCCCTGGGCTCTGCCTTCTCCTTGTCTGTGCAACAAGACGGAGCCCCTGAGGGCCCCTGCCTGCAGGCTGCCCCTCAGTGGGCAGGGGCTGAGCCACCTCCTGTTCCCTGTATCCCAAGAGGCTGGCTGGGCGTTCCCTAGAGGCCCTTGCTCCACTCTCTCCCATGGCCTCCCCCAGCAGGTCACCTAATTCCCACTGCCAGGCTGACTTCAGGCTCCCCTGGCTGCTGCCCCAAGCTCTCTCCTGCAGGCCCAGAGCCCACGCGCAGGCCCCAGAAATGAGGCCGCTCTGGATTCTGGGACAGGGAGGGCGACAGGGGACAGGCTCTGGGAGCAGAGCCAAGTCTTCCACTTCCCTCTTCCCCTGGGAGTGGCCAGGGGCTGGGGCCGCTGAGGGTCCACAGAGCTGGGGCTGGGGGGGCGAGTGAACCTCCAGGTTCCTCCATAGCTCTCGCTCGGCTTCACAGCTGGTTGCGGTTCCGCTTGGGGATGATCTTCCGGTAGGTTCTGCGCTCCGAGATGTTGCGCTTCACCTTGGCCGTGGTGGGGGCCTCCTCCTGGTGCAGGGACGGGCTGGAGTGGGACTTCTTCAGGCTGGGCTTGGGTTCCCGTGCGCCTGCAGCTTCTCTCCCCAGCTGCTCCTCCCACAGGGCCAGGTCACCCTCCGGGCAGTGCAGCCGGGCCACCAGCAGCTGCACGTAGGTCTCGTAGCGGGTTTTCTGCAACACACGGGCAGGGCCGGCCCCCTCAGCACCACGCAGGCTCCAGGGCCACAGGAGGCTGCAATGGTGCGGTACAACCCATAGGTGTGTGAAGCCACCGGGACAAAGCCCTGTGCAGAAGAGGCTGGGCTGATGGTGAGAGCCTGCTGAGTGTCCAGGCCACCGCCCACGCCACAGCACACCACTCAGGCCCCTTACAATCGCACACGTTCCCGGGAGTGCTGTGACTGACAGCTCTAGGCCACCCATCGCCCGCTCCACCTGCCATCTGTGCGCCCTGAGTGACGACCCGGCTCTGTACAGGGTGGTGCCAACTGCTCTCACCTGCCGCCTACACTGGCCTCCCCCCACCCTGCCTACCACCTACCAGGCTAAGTTCCAAGACCCCCGACTCCAATGGGCTCCTGAAACCATGGGGAGTACCACATCCTATAGATGCCTTGTTTTCCCATGCATACGCGGGTACTTCAAATATGGCATGGGAAAACTGATTTAAAAGAAGAGTTTATTGGGAAGCTGTTGTGGTGCAGCATGTTAAGCTGCTGCCTGCAGCGCCGGCATCCCACATGGGCACCAGTTCAAGTCCCGGCTGCTCCACTTCCGATCCAGCTCTCTGCTGTGGCCTGGGAAAGCAGTAGAAGATGGCCCAAGTCCTTGGGCCCCTGCACCCATGTGGGAGACCTGGAAGAAGCTCCTGGCTCCTGGCTTCAGATCAGCTCAGCTCCGTCCACTGAGACCATCTGGGGAGTGAACCATCAGATGGAAGACCTCTCTGTCTCTGTAATTCTGCCTTTCAAATAAATAAATCATTTTTTAAAAAAAGTTCATTTTGGTGCAAAATAAAAATTGAAATCCATGCATATGAGGGATCATCAGAAAATGTATATTATGAAAAAAACATACATGGACTTAAATATTTTTGTAGAAAAAAACAAACATAATTCCTTGTAACTCCACTTTCCACGAATCTTTTGAAGTACCATCCTAACATGCATGCTAAAGCTGAGTTTCAAAGTCAGGACACAGTCAAAGGTTAGCAACGACGACCAAGGGGATGATGAAGGGGATGATGACAACCATACTCTGGCGTGACAGCCTGTGAACGTGCTGTCTCTTCTAAGGGCAGTCACACTCACCGAGCTGGACCATGGGAAATTAAAACCCTGTGAGGGAGAGGGACCCCTGGGGCTGGCTCCAGGCAACACCCAGTGCAGGTGCTGATCTGTGATAAAGCAGGAGGAGGGGCACGCCCAGGCCAAAGGGATGGGCCAGATGGGGCGGAGGAGGCCCCTCCTCCACCCTCATCCACACCTCAGCTACCCCTCCTGCCCGGCAGTCCCCCACCCCACAGGACAGCCAGGCGCCGGAAGTGGGCGCTGAGCACTGCAGTGACCGGAAGTGCACCGCTGCGGCACCAGCGCAGACCTAGGGGTGTGGCTGGGTGGGACGGGGGAGGGGTGGGGGAGTGGGCCTGGACCTCAATTTCGGGCCCTGAAGGGCACAGGGACAAGACGGGAGCTGCAGGTCAACTCGGACGGGAGGTCTGGCATCTCTGTGTCCTGGTCTGTACAAGGGGCACAACAGTGCTCGCCCCAGAGGTGTCAGACCACTAAACGAGACTGTCCACGCCAGTCCCACCAGCCCCAGGCGCCCCACCTGTCACCGGGTCCACACGGGAGGGAATCACTCAATTAAAACACAGCTTTTCCTTCTTTTTAGGAAAAGCCAAATAGAAAGGAAAAAATTATACAAATATTGTCCCCTCTGGGGGTTAGCAGACAAGCGGCTGCCACGTGTTCCCCAGGACAAAAGTGGCGGGGCCACTCGCACTGCGCCGGCAGGCTGACAGCTCCCACGCTGTTGCCACGCGGCTGGGATTCGCGCTCCGCCCAGACGCCGCTGCAGGGACAGGGGCGTCCACGAGGGGGCGGCAGAGGGGCGGCCAGCGCGGCAGGCCTCACCTCGTACTCCAGGTACTCCTTTCGCAAGCGGTGCTCCTCCAGCTCCCGGCCGCGGCCCCGCCGCTCGGGCAGCTTCCGCTGCAGGTCCAGCAGGTCGTCGGAGGCAGCGTCCAGGCAATTCTCATGGGATCGATGCTGCTCCTCCTGGGTGTGGCCGGCAGTAAGGGAAGCTGTCCCATGCCCCTGGGTCCCCAGCTCCGCATGCCCCTTCCAGGGCCCCGGTTCGAGGCGCCCACCTCTCGCTGCTCTCCAACGCCCCAGCTCCAGGCTGCAGCCCCGCCCCACAACCCCCGACCCCAGCTCGGGTCCAGGTGCACGGCCCTCCACCCCACCCCCCATTCTTTCCCGGGTCGGTGCCCGCCCGTCCCCTCCCACTGACCCTGGGGCTGGGGGGCGCACACGCCCCTCCAGGAGGCCGTACCAAGGAGCTCTGGGCTGGGCCCATGGGCAGGATGGGCCGCACGAAGCGGCGCTGGGAGCCCACGGCGGCGGGGAAGGGGGGCGCCGAGTGCGTGGCGGCGGCCAGGTTGATGCGCGCGATCCAGGAGCTCATCTCCTTGGCCGTGCTGCGGGCAGAGGAGGTCATCGGTGCTGTCGCCCTTCCACCACCCTGTGGCCTGCACAGCCATCATGCTGCCCAGGACTCAGCCTCCAGGGAGCAGGAGCCCGGCAACCAGCAGCATGGTTGACCCCTGAGTGTGGCTTTCTTATCTGTCAAATAGCAAAATCCAGGGTAGGGGGGTGGGCAATAGACTTTACAAAAGTGCCCTAAGTGTCTGCTTGGTGGAGACTGATGCATGGGCCAAGAGGAGGAGCAGGCAGTACTGGTGGCACCCCGGCATCCAGTGTCCCTGTCCCGGGGGCCAGCAGTGCTCAGAGGGGCCAGGGGGGCCACGGGAGAGGAAACCTGAGGGGTGGCCGCCCAGTGGCTTATCTCCCGCCCCAGGGACTCACGGGGCCTGGAAGAGGTAGAGACGCCAGTCTGCTGTCCGCAGCTGGAAGACGTGTGGCCTCTTGGTGTAGTGGGTGGCCGGGGTGGCCAGCGAGTGGTGCACCCCCACGGGCTCATCCACCATCTGCCCCAGCAGGCTCTGCCCCTCCAGGCCGTGGCTGTCTCCCTGCACAGGACACAGGGGCTCAGGGCAGGGGTCTTCACCAGCTCCAGGCCCCTCCTGGGCCACCCTCCTACCTTCAGGAAGTAGAGAACCATCCCTCGCAGTAACGTGTGGAACATCTTCCAGCCACGCTTGCCCCACGGTGCTGCTCCGGAAGCAAAGCACACGGGTGAACGGCGGCACCCGAACCCGTGTCCAAACCCACACAATCATGTGCACAGCTCCTGCTGCTCCCCAGGGTGTGCACGCACACACATGCACACACAGTCCCCAGGGTGTGCACACACAGACACACACACACACAGCATGCCAACACCAGAAAACAGAGGCTCTCCACACACGGCCTCAAGGGCAAACCAAAACCATCTATGAGCAAACATGGATGTTCCTATAGACCGTGCCCTCCCCAAATACGTGACCATGACCCCACGTGCAAACATCCCCCCCGTACACACAGTCCCACTCAGGTACCTGTCTGCTCCCTGCAAGATGACCTCATGATACCCATCTAGAGGGGCCCAAGGGCTCGGGTCCCTGAGCACCCTGGTCCTGTGTGGTTACACCTGCTCTTAGCTCCTGAGGAAGAAGGCCTGATTCCCTGTGGTCACATGCAGGGGCCCTGCCCAAGCCCCTGTGGTTTCTCCTAGCCCGTGCTAGCTCCCTTCCTGGTCAATCTGTGACTCCAGATTGGTCGCTAAGGTCACTGCTCTGGCCACGCTGCTGCCCTGCTGAAGAGCACTCGGCCACCTGGGGAATGAGGCCCGAATGTGCTCCCATCGCTGCCTTTCACGTCCCCACGAGCTCAGCACACTCTGCTCACTCTTTTCTCTGTGGGGGACACCCTCCGCCCAAGTTCAAGAATGCAGAGCCTCATCCCCTTAGTTCAGGTCAGACACCACCATTCCCCAGAAGTCGTACCTGTCCCTCTCCCCCTCCGGCCCTTACCACAAAAGTAAAAACCCGTCCCCCGTGCCCCACACCCCCACACTCAATCCAGCCTTCCCTCACTCAGCTCCTTCCCCCTTGGACCCCAGACCCTGATACGCTAATCCCCACCCCGGGGTCTGGCTGCTGGGCCCATCCTGCCCCACACCAGTGGTCACCATTCCCTCACAATGAGGAAGGAACGTAGGTGGTGTCCGCGCACCGCACACGCTCCCCGAGCAGCTCCACTCTCCAGGCACCGCCCTGTTCTCGGGCAGCACAGACACTCACTCTTCTTGCCGTCGGCGTCCTGATGCATCTTGCGAGCCAGGATTCCCTGCTTGTAGGTGGGCGCTGCGGGGTCCTGGGCCAGCTGGAGCAAGGGGCTGCTCATCTTGCCAGCCGGGGGAGACGGCTGGGCCTTCTCGGGCCTGGCTGTGTCTTCTTCATCCCTGGATATCAGAGAATCGAGCTGGAGGTGCTGACTGAGCAAAGATCGCTGGGAGGGACCCACCGCCCCAAAGCCTCAGCACCCTCTCTCCTGCGGGGGAGCCCCACATCCCAGGGCCCACTAGAAGGAGACCCTCTTAAAGACAACCTACCAATTCCTGGACACGCTGCTTAGCCACACCCTTGCTATTCTTGGCCCCATACTGCTTTTGCCTCTGCCCCATGCAAAGGGTCTGCACTTGGTCAGTTCTCAGTGGGCAATGGTGAGGTCAGGCCCAGAGACAGGGGTAAGGGCGCTAGGAGAAGAGAAGGGGGTTTTCACTCACACGGCCCACTCAAGCTTCTCACTTCGGATAGACCAGTAGAGGGCCTGAAACAGAAGCACACAGGTGAGCAGGGGAGACCCAGGGCTGGTTTGGGGGACCCTAAACTGTCTAGTAGAGGTAGGAGAGGCAGCATGTGTGTCCCCCCGCCAGCATAGCTGCCCCTCCATCCATGCAACCATCCATCACATATCCATCTGTCCATGCAGGCATGCATCCATCACCCATCCACGCATCCATCCATGCATCCATGCATCCATGCATCCATCCATCCATCCTGCATCCATCCATGCATCCGTGTATCCATCCATCCATCCATCCATCCATCCATCCATCCATCCTGCGTCCTTATCCATACATCCAGGCATCCAGACATTTATCCATCATCCATCCAGCCACCCACTCAAAAAACTACTTATGGAGCATTTCCCATGTGCCAGGCCCTGCGCTGGGTGAGAAGACATGATGATCAAGGCAGTGGGGTCCCTCTGTGTCCCACTGGAGTTTAGTTAGGGCTGAGCTAGTGCTCATGAATGGTGCATGAGTCACCCATGTGCCGTCTTGGCTGGAGAGACCAACTCCCACAGCAAATGCATAGTAAGCAAACGAATGCACTTGTAAAAAATATAACAAATAGTATTGACATTGATGTATCCTGACTGCTTCTGTAGGCCCTGCAGCGCCTAACAAAGTGTTTGGCACACAGTAAGTGTTCAATAAATGTTCACTAAATAGATAGGACAGCAAATGACCTACATGCTCACTAAGCACACACCGTGCACCTGACACTGTGCAAAGCACTTGACGCATTGTGCATCACCCACATAAGGACAGGATAAGGTGACTATGACCTCCTGGAGGAACTTGCCTTGGCTAGAAATCCAACTCAGCAACACCAGCTCCTGAGGCTGAGCCCCAGACTTCCGCTACGTGAAGCTCGGTTCTCCATCTACTCAGGGAACCAATGCACCAGAGCCTCTTGGATTTTGCCAGCCTGAGAATCATCTGGAAGCCCATTAAAACACTACCGGAGCCTCAGAGATTGATTCAGTAGGTCCAGCACAGGGAGTCTATACATTTGCCTGGCTGGCAAATTCCAAGATGCCATTGGCGCTGCCAGCCAGGGGCTAGCAGCCCTTGAGAAAGAAGCCCCATCCTCCCAGGGGTGCTTCCTGCAGAGCCAGGCCCCAGCTCCGTATTCCCCTCGGGTCAAGGAGCCAAGGCTCTGGGTCTGAGACAGGGAGCCCCCGGGTCCTGAGCCCGCCAGGCAGGCCCGCTGGTAACACACCTTCAGTAGCTCCTTGGAGAAATTCCCGCCGTCCTGCAGGCCACGCAGGTTGGTTATGAATTCCTGGCAGCTCATGCTCTTCCCAATGTTCTGTGGCCAGGGTGGTGGGGAGAAGTGGGGTAGCTGGCACTCCCTTCCCCGACACAGCAGCCCCAGCTGGCTGCTCCAGAACCTTCTCCACATCCCCCAGGGCCCTGCCAGACCCATCCCAGGCTCTGGTCTTCTCTTCCACATACTCCCCACCCCCACTGCAGCCCCTGACCCAGCCCCACCCAGGATCCCCCCCGCCCCCCCGGCACTCTCCCCCATCCTCACCTGTCCGTGCAGGTCCGTGTTAAGGAGCATGACTGCACAGGTCAGGGTGTGAACAGAATCTGCCCGAGAACACGAGTGGAAACACTGTGCTGGAACCCAGACTTCCATTTCTCCTGCCCACGACAGGTGGGTGACCACCCCCATTGCTCTGCAGCCCCCACCACACCCCCAACAGCCGCCGCCCAGGGAGCTCCTGAGTGGACACAGGGCAGCTCCGTGCCATCCCGTTCTTGGGTCCCCCCAAATCCCCCCTGCCCTGCTCTCGGGCCGACGCCTCCCTACCTGCTGAGGGGAAGAGCCCAGGATTGCAGTGATGGAAGCGTTTGGAGAACTGGTAGAGGACTCGCTCCCGCTCCTGGGTCTCCCCGCTGAGCACCAGGGCCTGGAGGAAGCCCCTGCCAGGAGGGCCAGAACCAAAGGGAGAGCCAGGCTGGGACCCCGGGACCTTGGCAGCTGTCACTGCCCTGCAGCCGCCCCCCCCCCCCAACAGTGCCCCTCCCCCCAGAGAGGGCCCGAAGGCTTTACCGGAGGGCATGGTCCAGGCTCTGGCCTCCAAACTGGAAGAAGGTCAAGTACGCCTCAGCCACGGCCTTGCTGAAGTCATTGCTGGGAGGGGAAATGGGGATGAAGCCCGCCCCCAAGGTTGGGCTGGGGTCCCCAGGGCCTGCACACCTCACAGAATCAGGTGGGATAGGGGCTGAGCAAGGCAAGGGTACAGCCAGTCTGGACCCTGGGCCCTAAGAGGGTCAGGGGAAGCCAGGTCTGGGATGTTGCCCCTGGAACCCCATGCGTGCTGAGTGGCAGGGACCCAGGAAGGCGGGGGTGGGCAAGGCAGCTGGGTGCAGGGCTCTAAGTGGAGATCAAGGCATGGAGAGGTGGAGGCGGGACAGGCGGAAGGATGGTGGGGGCCCAGGGCAAGGCTGATGGGACATAAGGTGGTGACAGGGCTGGAGTAGGGGCAGGACACCGGCCGAGGAGAGGGAGAGGCCACCGGTAGAAGAACCCCACTGGCAGCTCCTCCCCGTCCTGCTTCAGCCTCAAGCCTTGCCCAGGCTCGAAGCCTCTTACTTCTTCTGCAGGTAGGCAGCCACTTCAGACTTCCGGAAGCCCTCCAGGTGGTAGAGGCGAGAGGCCAAGTTCCAGGCCACTTTGTCCGTCCTGACACCATTAGCCAGTTTGTCTCCAGCCAGTGGCCTCTGGCCTTCCTCTGGGGTCTCTGCTTGGGGCATAGGGCTCTCGGGAAGCCTGGAAGAGTCATTGGGGTCCTCAGCCTCCCACTCGGGATGGGCCAGCAAGGTCTCTGGTCAAGTGTCTTTGCAGGCCTGTCACAAAAGGCGGGGCCCAGAGCTCAAAGCCTTAGTGCCTTGAATGATGGCCTAGCCGCGCAAAGAGCTGAACCCTGGTCTCCCCCAGGGAATGGCTGAGCTGGAACCAGACCCTGGCAGGAGGTTCGCATTCAAGGCCAGGAGGGCTGGAGCTGAGCTGGGTGCACTGAGGTTCCTCGGATAAAGCACAGGCACATTCCACACTAGGTTTGCTTCAGGTGGCAGGTCCAGCCCTTGGAGGACCTGGGGGTATTCTGTCCAACCCAAGGCAAGGTGAGACTGTCTCCCTTCCCTGAGGCTACCTTCACAGGCCTCCATCCGCAGCCCCCAGCTCCAGCCTCTACTGATAACCATGAAGCCAGGGACAGTGCAAGGAAGGGGCCAAAACCAGGAAGCTTGGTTGGTTCCAGGACCGATGACAGTTGGCAGTCAAAGAGGTGGCTTCCAATCTCTCCCTTCCCAGCCCAGCAGCCCTTACCAAGGGAGCCTGCGTGGTGACCTAGGAGGAACGGGAACAGGCCCCAGGCACCCCCAACAGAATCAGAGATCACTCGGGGGCGGATGTCAAGACTCTCGATCATTCTCTACCTGACTGTGTCCCCACTGCACACTACAAGCAGGCGCAGTGTTACCTGGCTACCTCTAATGAATATTCGTGGTCATGCCAGCACAGCTGGGGAGTTGTACAGGTAAGCAAAAGCCGTCTTAATAGGAAAACAGCAGCACCCTCTTCACTCAGCACCAACGGCTGACTGCTCACTGCTCTCGAGGCTCATTGAGGAGAAACCCCACGGACACTGACTGAGAAGTGCAACTGCAAACCTGCCGGGGAGCAGGATCTCATGAAGGATCTGCAAGGGGCTGCTGGAAGACTCCAGAAATCACACAGAAAGCCCCTGGCGAGGAAGGAATGGTGAGGGTTCAGTGCACAAAGCAAGAGGAAGGAACAAAGATGACACAACTGTCACATGGAAAGGGACAGGCGTTTGGCACGGCAGTTAAGCTGCCACCTGGGACATCCATGTCCCACGCTGCAGTGCCTGGGCTGCAGGCCCAGCTCTGCTCCCACTCCAACCTCCTGCTAATATGCCCCCTGGGAAACGGCTCAAGGACTTGGGTCGCTGCCAGCTGCATGGGGGACTCAGGCTGAGATCCTGGCTCCTGGCTTCAGCCTGGCCCAGCCCTGGTTGTGTGGGCACTTGGGGGAAGAAACCAGCAGATGGAGATCTCTGTCTCCGCCTTTCACATAAAATAAATAAATGAAATGTGAAGAGGATCATCTAAGAAACGATGAAGTAACTGGAACAGACATCTGGTCTACCAGTCACGACTCCGAGTCAGGACACCCAGGTCCAATGCCTGCCTCCAGCTCTGCATTCCAGCTTCCTGCTAGTGACAGCCTAGGAGGCAGCAGCGATGGCTCAAGCAGTTGGGTTCTGCTACCCACGTGGGAGGCCTGGATTGTGTTCCCAACTCCCAGCTCCAGCCTCAGCCCAGCCCCAGCCACTGAAGCTCTGTCTCTATTTATCTCTCTCTTTACCTCTCAAAAAAGAAAAATGAAATGATAAAAAGAAAACTCAAGTGATTAAAATTGTTACTAAAATAATATTTAGATAAGGAAACACTTTAGAAGAAAACAATCACTATGCAAATACAAATTGTCATGGGATTGTATGTTTTGAACATGTGAATTGTGTGGTATGCTAATTAAACCTCAACATGGCTATATATATATATATATATATATGGGCCATTTAAATGATCTTTATAATCTCACAGAAAATCAGGCAGGCATGAATGAAAAGTCTCATCAGACCAGCAAACTCACACTGGGAAAATTAAACTTCCCCCACTGTGTTAAATATCAGAGAAAGTAAACCTATTACATAATATGTAGTGTCATTTACCAAGACAAAGCCACAGTTAAATCTTTTTTACTACGATAGTACGGTTTTCTGGATTTCTGCACTTCTGTTTTGGGTCGGATGAACTAACTTCTGTTAACCCGAACCCTCCCTCTGTGGATACCGAGGCTCCTCTGGCTACCAGGCCTCTAAACCACAGGAAGACGGTTCTTTGGTTTCTGGCACTGAGTTTCTCTGTCACCATGAACCAAGGATTAGGGTGGGAGTGGGGTCACCAGTCCAGTTACTACACATTAGGTCCACGACCTGGGGCAGTGCTTGGTCCTCCAAGCCTCTTCCATATGACCCCTATTCAACCAACCAGAAACCAAACCCCTTACCACATGCAGATTATAGGGCCAGCAGGCGCAGGTAGACCAGCTGGCCTACTCCTACCTGGGCCAAAGACCAAGATCACACCATCCTCCTATGGGCCCCATGATCCAGTCCCTCGGTCCCAACCAAACCTCCCCTCGGGGAGATCTGAGCCAACATCCTGGGTCCACACTCTTGTGGTCTCTCCCAGACACCTCCTCAAGTTCAGAGCAGTCTATAATCCCCACGCCACCAGCTCCGCTTTGCCCCCCGTCAGCCTGCATAGCTCAGATCCCATTGTTCTGGGCACATGGCCTTGGTCAGATTCCCTGGGGCGTGGTTCTCTCGGCTCTGTCTACTCTTGAGTCCCTGTGTCTTTAAACCCTCCGGTCCTGGAGCCTACACTTAGTTAAGTGTCAGTGTCTTAAACCCCAGTGAGTGCTTCTCACGCTCCATCCAGACCAGGGGATTCTTAACCACAGCCGCAATTAGGAGCCAGAGAGCCAGGTGGTGGGAGACTCACCTTTCGGCAGAGGTCAAGGGCATGCTGGGCGGGCCGCCTCCAGCCTCTGCAGTGCTAACCATGTCTTCACTCCTCACTGCCTCCTCTGGGTCAGCGGCCTCTCCTGCCTCCACTTCCTTCAGGGAGCTCGGCTCTGTCCCGTCCGTGTCCAAGAGCAAAGAGTGTGAGGCATTCGGCATGCAGTTGGGCAAAGCGCCTGAGCTGTGGCACTGGAGCTGTGGGCCACCTTCCTGGGAGGCCGCCAGGCTGGGCCCGGGGCCTGTGCTCTCAGACTCGGGGCAGCTGGGCTCTGGCAAACAGGCTGGGCTCTCCCAGGCGCCGGGGGACACGGTACAGGGAGCAGGAGGCTGGGGCCGCCCAACCTCCCTCTCACCTGAAGAAGAGCAGAGAGTGAGGCGGGCACAGGGCAGGAGGAGGGCCTGGGCTGCCACCTCCAGAGGCTACCTCCCTGGGGCTCCTCCCCTGGAGCTGGGCAGCACGTCCTGCCCCTCACTCAGCCAGTGACCTCTCCCACACAGAGGCAGGGACTCCCAGGACTGCAGCCCGCGGGCTTAGGACTTCTGCTGAGAGCAGTCAGACCCAGGCACCAAAACTCCCCGGGCTTCTATACACTGCTTCATTGACTGCGCGGCCCAGAACGGGCACCAAATCCTACTCCGAATCCCAAAGCCTCCCAGATTCCCAGATGTTCTTACTGAGTCTCACCTCTCTCCTGGGAGACAGGCACCTGCCGCCAGGAGGGACCCTCTTCCATCCGCCAGCCCTCGGGGCTGGGTGGGGCCTGTTGAGAGAGACACGGGCATTTCCATGAGCCCTGGAGACGCTGAGAAGAAGGGAGATGCTGGGAGTACACAGGGAATCGCCCTCTCCTCCCCCTGGCCCGACAATGCGGGCTGCAGCCTGGACCTTATGTCCATGAGACCAATCCCAGGTAGAAGACCCGCAACCCAGTGTGCGGGGGCTCAGCCCTAGAAATCAGCGGCTTCACAGTCCTCCTTCCCAGGTGGAGAGGGTGAAGCCCAGAGGAGGGAAGTGACTTGCCCAAGGTTGCACAGGATGTGAGGCAGAGGCGAGGTTGGAGCTGAGGCATTCTGGTTCCCAGGTCAACGTCTCGTCCACTTTGGGTGCTGTGGGGGAGGCAGGGCCCAGCCCGTCCTCCAGCGAAGTCTGAGACACACAGAGATTGACAGAAAGAGAAGAGGGGGGTTGGCCAGAGGGAAACTGCTCCCAGGCCCTTTCCCATACCCCGTGAGATGTACTCCCTCGCAGTCTGCCCAGATGGCCCTGCTTCCAAGGGGCCAGCTTAAGGAGGGGCTGTGTCACAGGGACGGCAGTGGGCCCTGGTCCTGGGCTGGGTCGGCTCTGCCGCCAGCTCCCAGCTTCTGGGGTGGAACTCCCAGGCTTCCCTCTGAGCGCCTGGTGCACTAGAGCAAGGTCCAGGGAGAATGCACCTGCCCAGGACAGAGCCCCAACCATCCCACCCGGGGTCCCCCCTGCAGTACTGGGAGCTTCCCTGCTTAAGAGCCCTTGTCCACTGTTCTGTGGGAACTGAGAGATTAGAAAGTTACGCCTCGCCCTGCCATCTTCAGTCTCCTTATCTCCCCAGGCAGCCTGTGCTCCCGATGGTCTCTGTAACCCGGCCCCCTCCCTGCTGTCATATGGGTGCAATCTGTTGAGGCTGGCCAGGGGAGAACAAGGGGTGAGCGAGAAGTAACAAAGTCCTCACATCTCTTGAGAGAAGACAGGACAGGACTCCCAGACAGCCCTCCCTGTGTGAAGGCCAGAGGTCACCCCTGCACGCTGACCCTGCCCTCGGCTGCTGCCAGGTCTCAGAGGCGGGAGGACAGCCCGGGGTCGGCCAGAATGCCCCGTGGTGGGAAGAGCTGCCTGTTCTCCAGAGATGTGGAGACGCGGCCTCTTGGTGCCGGGGAGGAGCGGAATTTCTGGCCCTAGTTGCCAGCAGGTTTGGCCGACGTCACCACCTGCATGTGACGTCCGGTCGTCCTGAAGTCGACCCTGGTCCTGATCTTCTCCTCCATCACTGCCCACCCCCCACTCCAAAAGGCCCTATCGACAGAAGAGCATGGCTGGGGCCTGGGAACTCCTGAGGAAGGCCATGTCCCTTCTACATCCCCAAATGGGCTGGTTCCCAGGACTACTGCGCTTACCTGGCTCTCCTCCTGGCCAGAAGGTGCTGCAAGGGCCCCCTCGGTGCTGGGCTCGAAGGTGCAGCAGGGGTGCAGCTTGTAGGTGGGCACCGGGAACGGAGGGGTGTTGCGCCCACTGCGTTCAGCACCGTGATCCCCCCACTCTGGCTCACTCCCCAGCTCCCAAGCCACTGCGCCCCCTAGCAGTGGCGGCTCAAGGGCCTGTGGGCCATCGGGCCCCAAGTTCACATCCGTGGTGGGGTCTGGGAACCCCCAGGAGAAGCGCTCTGCAGAAGCACTGGCTTCAGAACCAGGGCTTTCCAGGAAGAGCGGGTTGTCGAAGAACACGCTCTCTTCCTCCGCTCCCCACTCGGGCGAAAGGCCTGGGGTCCCCTCCCTCGGCCATGCCTGCTTCTCCTCCTCCTCCGGCCCGCTGCTGTCTTCCCCGGAGTCCTCCCCCACGGGGGAGCTGGGGTGCAGGCCCGGGTGGCCAGGCAGCTCTGCAGGGGCAGGGGGCAGGCAGCACTTCAGCCCAGCCCGGAGCCCTTCCGTCTTCTCCAGCTCCTCCTCCAGGTCCAGGACACACATCTGGGCCTGCAGGATGCCCGCCCAGAACACCACTTGGGTGGACGAGTTCCGGTTCTGCTGAGGGCTCCCCAGACCACGGCTGTCCCCAGGCGGCCCCGGGGATGCTGTGGTGTTCTGCCTGGGCTCCCCCTGGGAGGAGCAGCTCTCCAGGAGTGAAGGCTCCACATCGGAGCTCCAGGGAGGAGCATCGTGCCGGGTGGCTCCAGCGGGGTCCACGGCCCAGGTCTGGTCCTCGGGCGGTCTGGGAGGGCCCAGAGGGCAGTGTCCTGGAGGGGGCTGCAGGTCACCTCCCAAATAGATGTCGAGAAGTTCCACGGGTTGGGCGTGGTCCGGGAGTCTGTGGTCGCCCATGGTCCACGGAGTGAAGTTTTCACAATCCCATCGTGCGAACTAGTGCGAGCGCCGGCTGGGGCGGGAACTGGGAATCCACATCTACCCTGGAAATGCCCAAAGCAAATGCAGGTGAGGGAACAGCATCCACGCTCTCGTCTGGAGTGGTGGACGGCTCTGCAGAGTCCACTGCTCAAGAGACACCACCCTCCCCGGCCCTGCAGGGACTCAAGACACTGCGGATGCCACGTGTGCCCAGTCTCGACCCTGCACCAGGCAGCGCCAGTCCCCAAGACGCCTTCTGTCAGCTGAAGGTGTCCCTGCGGCTTAACTGAGAAGGGTGAGAGGCTCAAACCAGATCCCCCACTGTCGGCAGCAGAGACCCCCTCAGAGCCTTGGGGAAGCAGCGGCCGGCCAGAAATGCTTGCACCTGGCCGGTGCCACGGCTCAATAGGCTAATCCTCCACCTTGTGGCGCCGGCACACCGGGTTCTAGTCCCGGTCAGGGCGCCGGATTCTGTCCCAGTTGCCACTCTTCCAGGCCAGCTCTCTGCTGTGGCCAGGGAGTGCAGTGGAGGATGGCCCAAGTGCTTGTGCCCTGCACCCCATGGGAGACCAGGAGAAGCACCTGGCTCCTGCCTTCGGATCAGCGCAGTGCACCGGCCACAGTGCGCCAGCTGTGGCGGCCATTGGAGGGTGAATCAACGGCAAAAGGAAGACCTTTCTCTCTCTCTCTCTCTCTCTCACTGTCCACTCTGCCTGTCAAAAAAAAAGAAAAAAAAAAAAGAAAGAAAGAAATGCTTGCACCTAACTGCAGAAGTGCTCACATCAGAGGCCAGAGAGTGGCACAGGCTCCTGGGAGAAGTGGGCACCCGGGTGAGAAAGACCCCAGCCTGCCTTGCCCCCACCAGCCCAGGGTCCCGTGCCTGGGCCTGCCCTGTCCACCAGGCCAGCTCACAGGTCTGGATCTTGGTTCTTCGCAAGTTTCTGACAGCAGTGCACGTTGGCCCAGGTGGAAGCAGGAAGGGACTGTCCACTAAGCTCAGGCCAGGCCTCAAGGAGGGAAGATGCTTCCGCCCTGCTGCCCACCCACTAGGGTTGTGGTGGCGCTGTCTGCTCAGAGCTGCCCTGCCCTGCATAGCAGCTGCATTAGCACCATGGGTCGGCCCTCCCTGGATGTTTTAATGCATAGCACAAGTCCCCATCCCCCCACATGCGGACCACGGCATACACGCCTCGCAGAGCCACCCTGCCTCCTCAGGAAAACCGGCTTGATTTAGCTCCCTGCTAATGCACCTAGGAAGGCAGAGGAAGATGGCTCAAGTGCTTGGGTTCCTACCTCCCATGGGGGAGACCTGGATGGAGTTCCTGGCTCCTGGATTCCAGCCTGGCCCAGTCCTGCCCATTGCAGACATTTAGGGAGAGAACCAATGGATGCAAGAGCTCTCTGTCTTTCCCTCTCTGTTTCTCTGCCACTCCAATAACTAAAGAAAGTTTCAAAAGAAAAAGTACACAAGCTGGCCCATGGCACGTGTTTCCATTGTTCAGCAAGCCCCTGGCTGCAGTACCTCTTCCCTTATTTTGCCTTTGCCCGGCTCTTGTCACATGCTAGTGTCTTTCTCGAAGACAGGGTGTGCTTGGTAGCTGTACTGAGACATCTGGGCAAACAAGACTGTTAATAAACACACACATGCCCATGCTCTCAAGGCATGGTTAGCGCAGTCATCCTCACCCTCTGCTCTCCCAACCTCCTGGCCTGCGGGCGAGCAGGTGCGCTGTGCTCCTGATTCACAGATGAGGAAGCCGAGGCCTGAGATTGGCCGACGGATCCACCACTGGGAAGGGAGGCCCTACTGGGCCCACAGACCGCCCAGCTTCCTGTGTGTGGCTCTCTCCCGACAGTGGGCACCTCTTCCTCTGACACAGAGGGGGTGCTGCCGGGCAGCCTTCCCTAGCACCACGCCCAGTCCTCATGGAGGGCTCTACACCTCAACCTCCACAGTCAGGCTACGGGAGATGGGGCCTGGCCTGGTGTTTAGGGACCTGGCCAGCACGCACCACAGACCTGCGGGGACAACTCCTGGCAGTAGAGAGCTTGGGCTCAAGGCAGGACCACAGGACCCTAGGCTCAAAGCCCACCCTGCCACTTACAGTCAAATAAACCAGCGAGGTGCTGAGTGGGGAGCTAATGGTGGTGATTCATGTCCAGCCTTCAGACCAGCGTGGTTACCAGGAGATACTCAGTAAGAGGTAACCCCCGGAGCTTTCAAACCAAAACCAGGCAGGACCCACCTCTTTACCTGGAAACCACGGCCCCAGAGAGAAACGAGCTAGGACTAACATAGCCAGTCCCTTACGCATGGTCACGGAATCCTCCTAAAATTCCTGTCTGGGTTTGCACTCTCCCTTTGTCCCAACCTCACCTTCCTCACTTTTAGCCTAACAAGAACTTGAACCTGCGGGATGACATCTTCATGGTTCTGAAGTTTCAGGTCCCTGGGAAGAGCCCCTGGCCAGCCTCAGGGCTCCTCAGTCACTCGTGCCAACTCAGCTTCCCCAGAAGGGTTGCCTTCCTAAAAGGCAGGGCAGTTTCACGGTTGGTCTTGCACCCGGTGCTCTCGTCCGCTGGACTTGAACTGGTCCTGCCTTCCAGCCTCCTCCTAGCTGTCTCCAACCGTTTTAGCTCCATCTTCACATGCGCCCTAGGAGTCACCTCTTCATCCCACCCCCAGGGCCCAGGCTGAGAATTCCCATGGTCTTGCTCCCTAAGTCGCGGGTCCAGAGCTGCTACCTTGCTCCCCATTTCACACTCTCAGTGCTCTTGGGGAAGAGGCCCACAACAGCTCTGCCTCCAGCGAGGAGGGGACGGGGGGGAGACTCAAGACCCACTGTCCACGCTCCAGCAGCTCCCCTGGATCCCAAGCCTCTGTCCTCAGGACTGCCTGGTAGAGAGGACCACAGGGTGCAGGAGATGACTGGGGAGATGTCTCCATTCAGGAGACAGAAGGGGGAGGTGGGAGATGCTCCTGGTGCACCTGCAGCTCCACCCACCGTCTCCTTCCCAGTCCCAAGGCTGCCCGCCCTTGCCACCCCTTCCCTGCTAAGCTCTGCTCTTCTCACACAGCTGGCTCCCTTCCTGGCCATGAATGTCCTCCTGTCTTCATTCCCACAACCCCCACACATGGTAACTGAATGTGTACCAGCCTCTGGTCCCTGTGGGCATCAGAGCGCTTTGCCAGGATGACATCCGCTCAGAGTAAAGTCACCTGATGGGCAAAGTTCACATGCTAATAATAGGAACGGGGGTAGGGTCAGCAGCACAGGGGTCCTGCATTGTTTTCCGTGATGACAAGGAGTTCCCACGGGTCTCTCTGCACACCTACATTTTAGAAACCAATATGTATTTACGTGCATAAAGCAGCCATCGAGGCCCACGTTAATGACTAGGCTAGACACACATGAGCATTGGATTTGACTTCTCAGAGCAGAGAGAGAAGAGAGCAGATCTTGGGAACTGCAGGCAATGAGAGGAGATGGGTGCTAAGGGCAGGACACAGTTACAGGTTGCAAAGTGGTATTTCCATCAACGGCAGACCACGCACACAATGGTGGCCACGCTATGCAGCTGAGGGGTGCAGGAGGTGACAGTGAGTCTTGAGCATACTCCAGGATGTTTGCCCCACAGTGAGAGGGATGCATTTCTCGGAAGGCAGCCCCGTGGTTAAGCAATGCACGGCTGTGCTGGGTTTTGCACTAAAGGTGCGGCCTGTGCCGAAATTCTGTAAACCCGTTCAACTCAGCCCGTCCTCCATCCCTCAAGGGTTCTTTGACTTCGCAGCATTGAGCCCCGTGTAATTTCCGCTGTGTTTACGCCCAGGGTTCTAGCTCGCCTGAATGTGAGTGCCAAGTGGGCAGGTCCCACGTGCTTCCTGTCTGTGGGTGGGTCTCAGGAGCTAAATGACGGCAGGACTTGGTGACAGGTGTTTTTATCCCACTGACAAAGTTCTGAGAATGGGGGCGCTCATGGTCATCCGTCAGTTCAAGTGCATTAGGAAGTTAGAGGTCAGCATTGAGCAGCTCAGGTCCACCCCTGAGATACCTGGGGTTCTGGAGCCCGGTGGGAGGTGGTCCTAGTTCCACGAAGGTTGTTGCCAAATTTAGCAAATAATCATATAGAAGGCTAGATACCTGGGGCACACTTAGACTCAGTTTAGTCTCTGTTTACCCAAAACTCAAGTTTAACTGGGGCTCCTGTGTGTTCCTCAGCAAGCCAGCCCATGGGGTGCCTGCACTGTGCCAGTAATCCAGCTTCGCAGCACTCCCCCGTCCCACCAGCCACGCCACACATGACACAAGGGGCAGCATCCCCTCCTTATTATGAAGAGACCAAAGCTCGGAGAAGTTCAGGAACTTGCAAGCTCGTTCCTAAGTGGGGAGCTGGGGTCTACACCCAGGGCGAGGGCGCTCTTAGGCATCACGCCCCTCCCACGCACAGATCACTTCTCTGGGGGCATTTGTCATTCCCTCGAGAAACACAGGCACTGTCCAGAGCAGGCCTGTGCAGCTCTATCTGAGGCAGCACCCCAGAGAGCTCTGTGAAAAGAAGAGGGAAGTGGGGGAGCAAATGGAGAAAGGAGACGACCTTCAAAATGCTCCCTGCTTAATCTGGCCGGAGGACCAGGGAGAGAGACTGAGGCTTGGAGAAGAACAATCCGCAGAGCTGTAACGCTAGCATTCTCCCTGGGGGCCCGTCTGCCTGTGAGCCAATCACCTTCTCCTCCCAGGATGCCCAGTGCTCTGGGGAAAGGGCCCCCCCCCCCAGAGGTGCCCCCCAGCCCCAGAGGTCACTTAGGGACCCCTGTAATTGCATGTGTACGTCTGTCCACCCTTCCTTCCGTCCGTCCACTCTCCCATCTTTATTGCTCCTTCCTGGACAGAGGAGTGGGATGACCTGAAGGTGGGGCCACTTCTCTCGGCCATCACAGCAGTCCCACCAGTCCCCTGGCTGAGGGCAGTGTCACCCAGGAAGGGCCACGAGTGGACACAGCCTTGTTTCCCGGAAGCAGGGAGACACCCATCAGGCAGAGGTAGGCAGCACTTGGGGAGCAGAGCCCAGCTCTAACGCATCCTGAATTGTCTGTCTCCTTCTTTCCCCCACCCTTAGTGTTCAGTAATATCTCCTTTGAAATCACGTGTCTCTGGGAACAAAGGTGTCCAGCCAGTTGGGGAGTAAAGAAGTGATGGCTGGGGAGGGCCCAGACCACTCAACCCTCGGGCTTCAAGACAATTAATTTCTGATGTTAGGAGACAAGAGGGAGCCCAGCTGCCACCCAGATGGAACTTTTTAACCATGGGTTTGTTTCTAACCCTTGGCCTGGGGATAAGGCCCTGGTCTCTGGCTGGAGGGGGCGGGGTGGACACACACAGAGGCGAGAGGACAAGGCTGCCAGGGGCAGGAAGAGTGACAGCCCTGGGCACCTGCACTGACCACTGTCCTTTGCCACTGCAGGTTCATGGTGAAACATGCAGGCCTACAGAGACGCACATCCTAACTACTGACCCTGCGTGGACAACCTCACCTGGTCCCTCGGTAGGTCAGGTGGGTGAAGCTCCTCTGTGTCTTTGTTACAAAACGGGCAGAGGTCTGAGCCCCGGGGAGGAGCTCCAGATACATGTTTAACAGGGCTGCTTTGCAGGCCCACCCAGAGAAGTGAAAATGAACAAAAACCAACAGCTGTCCTTGTCAAGCTCAGGCCTGCCCCACCCCTCAGCTCTGGCTCCGGCTGCTGCTGGGGGAGTCGGCCCCAGCCTTCCAGGCCGAGGGCATGTGTTTCTCGGTCTCTCTTCCCCCTTCAAGTTTCCAGACTCAGCAAGCCAAGGGTCCTTCCCTTCTCCCTGGAAACCGTTTCCCTCTTGGGGAAAAAGCCCAAAGGCTCCTGGCCTGGCTGGGACTTTGCGGGACGACCTGTCCTGTTCCCGCACAGCCTGCTTGGCGGCTGAGTCTCAGAAAGGTCACCGAGGCCAGGCGCCCTGCCTTAACTGGAGCCGGCGCACGGTGAGAGAGCCGGTGAGAGAGCCGGCGATCGCAGCCCCACATCCTGCCCACAAGGAGGAGGCGTCAGGCAAAAGAGCAGAAAGAGAAAGAGGCTGAGGGCCCTGTGGTGGGGCCAGCTGGGGCTCGGTGGGGCGGCAGAGGGGGCGAGGGCTGCGGTGGGCAGGCAGGGTGGGAGGATCGGAGATGACAAAGGGACCCCAGAGAGCAGCTGCTTCAAAGCCCCGGCGGCCGGACTGGGCCTTGCCACCCTCTGCCCTCTGCTCCACCTCTCCCCTCCCCCACGAAGCTCGGCAGCCGGGTCCCCTCCCCGTGCCGGTGCCGTAGCTGCTCTCCAGGCCCACCTGGGCCCACTTTACAATCCCAGCCGAAGTCCCGCACAACCGCGGAGCATTCACATCAGCTGACCATGGGGCACCCTTCCCTGCCTTCCGGTTAGCCCTGACTCCCATCTGTGTGGGAATACCGGGGCGGAGGCTGGGGGCTTCCTGCCGCGGCCGACACGATACCTAGTGGGCCTGGTAAGCGTCCCAAAGAGACACTTCTGGAGTTCTGTTCCAGGACCACAGGGCTGAACCAGAGTTAAGTGGGCAGGGAGGGTCCCCAACCCCTAACCAGAGCCTCTCCCGAAGGGGAAGGTGGGGCCCCCTAGTGGCCGAGTGCGCACGACCCCCACCTAACGGACCCTCGGGACTCTCCCCCTCCCTTCAGGGTCTCAGGGCAATCACGTGGGGCCTCAAGCCACACAACCCCCCCCCCCAAGGGGGGGGTGCAGCGCAGGCGGTCACCGGTCTCCGGCAGGCCCACAAGATTTAGCAAGCGCCTCCTCCGTAGGCCTCCCCTCTTTGCTTCTGCAGACATTCGGGGCTTCGACAGTGGGAGAAGGGGACAGGGAAGGAAAGCAGGCCAGGGCCAGACGGGGACAGCCCAGGCTGAGGGAAGCAGAGGCACAGACAGAAGCAAGGGGAAGGCGAGAACGGGTCCACAGCAGGTGCATGCGCAGTAGGCGCCCAGGGCACGCCCGGGACCCAGCCTCCGTCCGGCCCACCTGGCGCAGCCTCTGCCGCAGGGCCAGCTCCCGACCCTACAAACCCCACGCTTGGCCCAGGGCCCCCACCCCGAGCCCCACTCCACGCTGGTCCGCCTTGCTCACCTCCAAAGAGCCCACAAGGGATGCGTTGGGCCCGGGCCCCCCGGGAGCACTTCCTGCTGCACAGCCGGTCGGCGCTGACAATGTGGCGGCTGGAGCTTCCTACTTCCGCTAACCCAAACCACGGCGACCCACACCCCTCCTGCTCCCCGCCGCCTCCCCAGCACCTCACACTTCCTGCTCACAGGGCCTCTGCCGCCAGGCCCAGCTCCCGGGCCGGGCCTCGGCTCTCCTGCCGGAGCCCACGGAGAAGCTGCCCGGGGCCAGGAACGCAGAAAGGGGAAGCTGGCGGCCTGGCTTGTGAGCTGGCCCCAGCACCCTCGTCCCTGGGGTTCTGTCCTAGCCACCACCCCCTGCAGCTCACCTGTGGGAGACAGGAGGGCGTCAGGCCGGGCAACTTTCTGGTTTTGATAGTTTAATTTTTATGTGGCCTGTCTCCTGTCACCAGTAACAGCTGCTTGTGGTTATGCATCAGGCCCCCAGGGGGGCGCACCACTCCTCCCATTGAGATCCTGACCCCTGACCATAACACATGACGCAGGTCTGGGGACAGGCTCAGGTGGCCACTGCCACCCCGGGGTAGCACAGCTGGGAGGCTACAAGGCTGGGGTTAGAACCCAGAACCCCAGAGAACATGAGGCGACCATCATCCATTCCCCACGGCGGAATTCCCAGCCCAAGTCCCCAGCACACAGGTTACAGGGTCCAGGAGCATCAGCCTGAGGCTTCTCCCTGGGCACTGCCTACTCTCCAGCCTCAACTACCACAACCACTCTGTTGAGACCCCGCCCTAACCTGAGCTCTCATCCTGAAATCCAACTGCTTCCTTCTTTTTTTTTTTTTTTTTTTTTTTGATAGGCAGAGTGGACAGTGAGAGAGAGAAAGGTCTTCCTTTGCCGTTGGTTCACCCTCCAATGGCCGCCACGGCTGGCGTGCTGCGGCCTGCGCACCGCGCTGATCCGATGGCAGGATCCAGGTGCTTTTCCTGGTCTCCCATGGGGTGCAGGGCCCAAGCACTTGGGCCATCCTCCACTGCACTCCCGGGCCATAGCAGAGAGCTGGCCTGGAAGAGGGGCAACCGGGACAGAATCCGGCGCCCCGACCGGGACTAGAACCCGGTGTGCCGGCGCCGCAAGGCGGAGGATCAGCCTAGTGAGCCGCGGCACCGGCTCAACTGCTTCCTTCTTCCATGTGCATGGTGGTGACAGGTGCGCCTTCAGACCAGACCACCCCAGCCAGTCGCCCCCTGCAGCCACATGCCCCCCAAAGCACAAAGAGCCAAGCACCGCCTTTCTCCCCACACTCGGGGCGCCTGGCTTCCTGCACTTCTTTGTTCCTGGGTCCGCATGGCCGCCTCCTCCGTTGTAGCGCTGCCTTGCTGCCCAAGACTGAGTGTGGAGACAGCGCTGATGGCAGGGGCTGCATGGACCTGCTGGTCACCCACCCTCATGCACCTGGGATACTGAGCCAGGCTGGGAAACAGGAACAGAGGCAGGGCCACAGCAGGAGCCAAAGGCCAGGGGTCAGCTGTGCTGCTGCACAGCCACAGTCAGAGGAGGCCGAGCCTCCCGTCTCAAACCTGGCCTGCCACTGGCCAGGCCTCAGCTGAGGCCGGAGGTAGGAGACGAGGACACACTGCACATGACACAGCGTGTCAGCTTTGGTTACAACGTCTGCATATTCCAACCTATGAGATGGGCCTCTACTTCCTGGGGCTGGGGTGCTTGGGGCAGGCTCCTCTCCAAGCCCTCCATACTCAGGGTCATGCAAATCTGGCTCCTCCTCTCCTCCAGGCTGCAGTTCCTCCTAGGCGTGGGCTTTCACAACTCTTCCCAGCCAGGGAAGACACGGAGCCCTGGGTGCAAACCCTGCCCCAGCCTCTCAGGAGCGTGGCCACAGCTCGGCCGGCACGGGCTCCACACGGTGCTGATCTGTCATCAGGACCAGAACACATGACCCCTGCTCTGAGGGAGCGTCCCATCTAGTGGCACAGAGAGAGAAGAAACAGAGAGACTGGGTGTGCTCTGACCTGGGCCGCTGGGAGGGGAGAGAAGTGAGAGCGCAGCAGGGGTGAGTACATGGGGGAGGGGCAGTGCAGCACTTTAGGCATGGCCTCAGAAAGGCCTCCACATGGCCAGGCAGCAGAAAGCACACACCGAGGTGAGGCACCCAGCCAAGGGGCCCCAGAGATTGTGCAAGGAGGGACCAGGAGGGACAGGGCCAGAATCCACAGGGCCCACAGTCGTAAGTTACTGTGCATTTTAAGTGGGGGACATGCAGGTCAAGGAGTGCTGACGCATTTACGTTGAAGAGCACCTGCCCACTGAACTGAGAAGGCTGGCTGAGGGCCACCTGAGAGCAAGGGGCGTGTGGCGCACCGCTGATGCCGCTTGTGACACTGCCTGTTCAAGTCTTAGCTGCTCCCTTCCCATCCAGCTCCCTGCTAATGCACCTGGGAAAGCAGCAGAAGATGGCCCAAGTGCTTGGGTCCTGCAACCACATGGGAGACCCAGAGGAAGCTCCTGGCTCCTGGCTTCGACAGGCCTAGCCCTGGCCATTGCAGCCATTTGGGGAGTGAACCAGCAGATGGAAGATCTTTCTCTTTGTCTCTCCTTCTAACTCTGCCTTTCAAATAAATGGGAGAGAGAGAGAGAGAGAGAGAGAGAGAAGACAGAGAGAGAGAAGACAGAGAGAGAGAAAGATCAGGAGGCTCTATGAAGTTCAGGGGCAGGGGGAGGACAGTTGGGGTGGGGAGGTGGTAACAGCAGAGAAGGAGAGGCATACATCATGGGACACATTCAGGTGGGCTGGTAGACCCTGAAGCTTCTTCCAATGGGAGGTAAAGATGAGGGAGAGGGCAAGTGAAACTTCCAGAT
The DNA here is from genome assembly GCF_964237555.1 of Oryctolagus cuniculus. Taxonomy (NCBI): domain Eukaryota; kingdom Metazoa; phylum Chordata; class Mammalia; order Lagomorpha; family Leporidae; genus Oryctolagus; species Oryctolagus cuniculus. The sequence goes on along the minus strand of NC_091433.1, from coordinate 114,172,326 downwards.
TTCTGGCTTGAGCAACTGGATGGACTCTAATACAGACTTTGGCTGAAAGAGGAGAGAACTGGGGAGGTAAGGCTTAGCGGAGAAGAACAAGCACTTGACTGTTTAAACCCTGGGCTTGAGCTACCTGTGAGACACTCAAGTAGGCAACTGAAGTTCGGGCCTGGAGTTCATGCACGTGGGTGACCAACAGGGAGGAGGTCAGAGCCAGCCAATGGGGGGCGCCCAGGAGGATGCAGGGGAGCAGTCAGCCAGGGGACTTCAGAGGGGCTGCTGAGAAGTGAGAGATATAGGCGGGAGGGTGTGGTCAGAGAAGACAAGGGCGGAGGATGTGGTGGGCTTTGCAGAAGTCTACCGGGAAGTCGAGAGGGCAGAAGTGGCTGATCACTGGCAGTGGTCACGCAGAGTGTACAGAGGAAGGAGACAGAGCCAGGTGTGAGTGAGGGCCCCCGCTCCTCCAGCTGGAAGGAGGCCCCAGGGGTCCGCCCCCTCAGCTGGTTCACAGGCCTGCACCGCGGCCCTTCTGCACTTCTCACGGTAAGGATGGGGCCACCTGCTTCATAGCTAACCAGGCCTCTGGATGAAGGCAGTTGGAGTGGCCGCTGCTCACTCTCTTTCCAAGTCACTTCGAGGTGATGCTATGGGAGACAGAGTCCGCGTCTCCCTTTCCTTCCAAGCAGAAGGCTGGGTACATGCATGGGATATGTGTGTGGAGAGGTACATGGGGTATTGCTAGGGGGTTGGTTCCTGCTTGCCCCAAAATTAAAGAAGAACTTCCCAGACCACTGGAGCGGCCAGCTCTGCCCCAGCTCCTAGCACTTTCTTCCTCCCAAGATGGCAAGAAGCAAAACTCTGGGTGGAAGACTCCCCTGGTACAGGCAAGGAGGGTACCCAGAGCCCCCGCTGGCCAGCAGTCAGTTTCATCCACTGCATCCTCTCCTCCACTCTTGGGGTTCCCACCCCAAGGCTCAGAGGACATCCAGCCTGCTGCCCTCACTTCAGGAAGGTGGCACCCAGCCCTGCAGAGCAGCCCCTGCTGGCTTCCTCGGTGTGAGCTGCTTCCTGTTTGTCCCAGAGGAAGTTGCTCAGCACAGGTGGTGGGGTGGCTTCACACACTGCACACGGGGCAGGGAGCGGAGCGCAGGGGCCTCTGGGAGGCAGGAGGCAGTGCACGGGCATCTGAGATACTCGGGGACTCTTGTGTGCTGACACTCACCAGAGTCTCTCCATATTATGCCTGAGCTGCGGGGGGGCTTGAAGGGGCATCCCCTGACCTAGCCCCTCCTCAAGGCTTGTGGTCTTGCCGGCGCCGTGGCACACTAGGCTAATCCTCCGCCTAGCGGTGCCGGCACATCAGGTTCTGTCCCGGTTGCCCCTCTTCCAGGCCAGCTCTCTGCTGTGGCCAGGGAAGGCAGTGGAGGATGGCCCAAGTGCTTGGGCCCTGCACCCCATGGGAGACCAGGATAAGTACCTGGCTCCTGCCATCGGATCAGCGCGGTGCACTGGCCGCGGCAGCCATTGGAGGGTGAACCAACGGCAAAGGAAGACCTTTCTCTCTGTCTCTCTCTCACTGTCCACTCTGCCTGTCAAAAAAAAAAAAAAAAAAAAAGGCCTGTGGTCCTAGAACCAGATAGAGAAGGCTCTTGGAGGCAAGACCAGGGGGCGTGAACAGGTCCCTGAGGTCGCCACCAACCTCCAGTACAGAACTTTCACTTGTGATTCCACAAGCAACAACTTCTATCTCTGCACCAGGCTGTCCCCACCCCACCTGTGGCCAGACAAATGCAACACCTCGTGTTTGAGGTCAGATGTCCAGGAACAGAGCGCCCAGGCCACAGCATGGATGGTCACCCCAGTTTTGTCTGTCAGGACTCCCCTCTTTGGCCCTCTCCAAATGAGCACTTTCCCTGCGGCCTCGTACCAGGGGTCTGTCCCTCTCGCGAGTAGTGAGTTGGGCTCATAGTCATTTATCCTGTCCACTGGCCTCCTTGGTACCAGAAGGCACCTACCACACATCTGCTGCAACAGATGTGCACGCCATTACTATGACGGCAAAAATGCTCATCACATCCATGCCCACAACAGCAACTGGATAAACGGATGACAGTGCAGCCATGTGGTCACCTGGTGAACCCAGGCAGCCTGCAGCTATCTTGTTTTTAAAGAGTATTTAACGAAGGAGAAGGATGCTCAAAGCATACTTTAAATTAGAAAATCTTAAATACTCATTTTTTTAAAAAAGCTTGTTTTGTGGGGGCAGGAATTGTGGCACAAGGGGTCAGGCCAAGACCTGTTGATGCCTGCATCCCTATCAGAGTATTGGTTTGAGACCTGGCTGCTCCACTTCAGATTCAGCTCCCTGCTAAGGAGCCTAGGAAAGCAGCAGCAGATGGCCCAAGGACCTGAGCTCCTGCCACCCACATGGAAGACCTGGATGGAGTTTTAAGCTCCTGACTTTGGCCCGGCCCTGACCTGGCCATTGCGGCCACTTTGGGAGTAAATGAGTGATTGGAAGGTCTCTCTCCATCCCTCTTTCTTTCTCTAACTCAGCCTTTCAAATAAATACTTCAAAAAAAAAAAAAAAGAAAAGAAAAACCCTTGTTTGTGTATTTCAACAATAAAACATCGAAACACTGAAAGCTATCTTTGAGGCCTCTTCCATCCAGCTCCCTGATGATGGTCTAGGAAAGCAGCAGAAGATGGCCCAAGTCCTTGGGCCCCTGCACCCCTGTGAGACCCAGAAGAAGCTCCTGGCTTCTGCCCAGCCCAACCCTGGCTGTTGCGGCCATTTGGGGAGTGAACCAGCAGACAGAAGACCTTTCTCTCTGTCTCTTCCTCTGTCTGTAACTCTGTCTCTCAAATAAATAAACCTTAAAAAAAAAAAAAAAACTATTTGGGCATGGTACCCGTAATCTATGTGATTTTAATTTCTTTATGCTTGTTTGGTATGTACTTAATTTTAAAAATTGATATTATGATTATTATCAGCAAACACAATAAAAGTATCAGCAAATTGAACTCATTAGATTAAATAATGATTGAATTTCTGTGCTCACTTTGAAGACTAGGAGAGCCTCAGTCAGTCTCTGTCCCCACTGCCAGTGCAGGCTGACCGTGGCCACGGGGCAATCTGCACAGGTGTTCACCGTCCTGGACTCTGCGCCGTCACCACCTCCCAAGTGGCTGCCCGTGTGACCTCTTGGATGTAGGCACGAGCACCCACGCCGGACTCAGAGCTGGCAGAAGGGCTGTTTGAAAGTGCGGACAGATGAGGAGCCTGCCTTCTGCGACGCAAAGCAGAGACTTCTGGGACATGAGGCTACCTTAAATTCCATCTAGAGAAAGGAGCAAAGAGTAAAACCTGCCCCAAATCCCTTTCCCAGCAGCACTTGCAAGGCCCCTAGGAGACAGAAAAGCCTCTCAAAGCCATAGAAGCGAGCATTATCACACGCTTTATCTCTCCCGTGTCCTCCAGCAAACCCATCTGCCATTACCAAAGAAACCTGTTTGTTCTTCCCCTAGGAACCTTTGCTGCCCCGCCCCCTCCCTTTCCCCTACTGAGTTAGGCATGGGAGCTGTTAACTGCAGCATCTAAGGAGGCAGCCACTCTTTGATTCCCCTTTGCACTGCTATGCATCTTTTTCTCCTGTTAATCTATCCTTTGTCAGCTTAATTTGCAGGTCCCAGCCACTGAACAAAAGAAGGTGAAGGGAAAGGCTTTTATCTCCTTCTTTGCAAAGGGTAGGGAGTCAGCACCAGGAATCCCCAAATCCAGGGCCCTGTTTACCTAGGTGGGTACTGGTTTGAAAATAGTGGACATTTTAAGTCGGTGGGCATTTATTTGAAAAGGCATTAATTAAGAAAAAGCGACAGGTGCAGTACACCTGTGACTTCATAGGAACATGATAAAGCAGACCTGCGTCGTTGTTGTTTGTCATGTGTGTATTCACAGAAAATATTAAATTCTGAGTGGAAGCGCGATGTCAGAGGTCACAACAGGGTTATATAAATGAGCAGGCAAGGTGTGCGGTGGAGCCGACCTTTGAGCCCTATCCCCTGGGAGAAAGCCGCAAATCTTCTTTAGATTGCTCATGAGCCCCACTTGGCCCGGAATCACCGCTTAGGAATCTGGGTGTATGCGATGGCCTTGGTGTCACAGAACAGGCAATGGGTGTGCTCTGACCAGGTCGAGCAGGCAAACAAGACTCAGGCCATTTCCTGGTCACCCATAAGGCCACACAGTCTTTAGGGAGGTGTTGGGGTCCCAATTAACCCTGGGAGGCACCAGCTGATGGTTCAAGTTTGTTGGATCCCTGACACCCACATGGGAGACCTGAACTGAATTTCCAGCTCCCAGGTATTTCAGGAGTGAATCAGACGATGGGAAGTCTCTCTCTGCCTCTCAAATAAAAAAAAAAAAAAGTTAAAAAAAAGAGACTTTCAGGGGTGGTCATTTGGCCTAGTGGCTAAGAAGCCCATAGCCCATATCAGAATGCCTGTGTTCAACTCCTGGCTCTGGCTCTGGCTCCCAACCAGCTTCTCCCCAGTGCAGACCCTGGGAGGCAGCAGGTGAGGGCTCATGTCCTTGAGTCCCTGCCACCCATGTGAAAGACCTCAACTGAGTTCCCAGCTTCCCACTGTAGTCTGGCCCAGTTCCAGCCGTTGTGGGCATTTGCAGAGCATGCCAGCTCTTTCTCTCTGCCATTCAAATAAAAGAAAGATATTTTTAACATGTGCAAGATTACCTTTAAAAATATTTCTTTAAAGAATTTTTAACCTGTGCAAATACTAGAGAGAAATAGCATCTGCTCACAATCCCACCGTCTTCTCTCTTTCTTTAAGAAGATTTATTTATTTGTTTGAAAGGCAAGAGAGAGAGAGAGAGAGAGAGAGAGAGAATCGATCTTCCATGTGCTGGTTCACTCCCTGAATGGCCACAACAGCCAGGTCTTGGCTGGGTCTCCCACACGGATGACAGCAGTCCAAGCACCTGGACCATCTTCTGCTGTCTCCCCAGGTGCATTAGCAGGGAGTTGGATCAGAAGCGGAGCAGCAGGGACTCAAATTGGCACTCTGATGTGGGATGTTGGGGATGTAAGCAACAGCTTAACTCGTCCTACAGCAATGCTGGCCTCTAACCACCCCCTGCTTCCATGTACTACAGAGCCCTGAGGACAAACATCCCTTCAGCCAACTCAACACGCCTCCTGTGACCCCACATCAAGCAGACACCTCTTGCTTTTGCCCCTTCTGACAGCACTCTAAGCTTATGACTAGGTACCTTCCCCATCACTACAGTCTTTGGTGTAGAAGTCAGGGGAACCAAAGGGAATGTGTCCCCCAAGCTTCCTGTGTGGAGACTTAAGCTCAGCCACATGTTGGTGGCACTGGAGAGGTGATTGGTGGGGGTGGGGTGGGGTGGAATCTGTCCTTGTGAATGGAGTCATTCATTTCTGAATGAATGGATTAATGCATTGAGGAGCCAAAGCAGAGTGGCCTTGCTATGTATGGAAGCAGCTCTCTAGCTAGCTTGCTCTGTGTCACCACGTGCCACCCCCACTCCCATGCTCTGAAGCAGCAAGACGGCCCTCACCACATGCCAGCACCACACTCTTGCACTTCAGCCTCAACTTCAGTTCAGCCTCCAGAGCTGTGAGCTCTGTAAACCTCTCTCCTTTACCAACGGCCCAGTCTCAGCTAGTCTGCTACAACAGGAAATGGACCAAGACACCAACTTCCTCCAGACCCCACCATTGGCCAAACCTCAATGGCCTCCATGATGCAGGCGTCCAGCCTGGACTGGGAGAGGGAGAGGAGCAGGAACACAGCTGACATCTAAGCAGGCCCAGGGGACAGCTGAGGGGCTGCAATACCTGCAGGGCAGCCAGGCCCTGGCTGTGAAGCTGGGTCCCAGCACTGGAGGGGAACAGACTGGAGTCTGACCCAGAGCGCCCTACACAGTCTTCACTCTGTATCTGTGTCCTCACCTCGGCCCGGGACCAGCACCTGCCACACGGCCACAACCATTTTATAAAGGGGCCAATTTCATTTGCCAACTCTGTGCTTCCCCAAAGCTGGGGCGGCACACAGAACTCCATCTTGGTAGACAGAATGACTTAGCAGTGTGGGCCCAAGGTCAGACCATTACTGTGGGGAGCAACCCAGACTGGACTGAGTTACTGATATTAAGACTTATTCTATGCATCTGCTCTCCCACAATATGGCGCTGGGAGAGGAGAAAACAGCTTCTACACAGCTGCCTCTTGCCAACTTGAGTGATGACCTCCAGGAGCTGATCCTGCTCCTGATTGGAGGAGAGCAGCGTACTCGGCGTGTGGGCAGCCAAGTTGGGATTGGCGGAGGAGGACTATAAAGGAGGAGAGAGACGGCATGCACCAGGAACATCTAAGGGGAACATCTAAGGGGAACACCTGTGCAGCCCCCGAGAGAGCTGGCCGGCGGTGTGCCGCTCCCCCGTGGAAGTGGGGAAAGTGGCCAGGGGGAACCGGTAGCCAACCCGGGAAGAACCAGCAGCAAACCCGGGGAGGGCCGAGCAGACAAAAGAACAGCGCAGGGTCCTGTGTCGTTCCTCCACGAAGACGGGGAGCGACACATTACTATGGTATAGCAGTTAAGAATATTGGCTCAAAAATTGCACCATTCGATAGCAAGTTCTAATTCTTCACTTACTTGTAAGCTTGGGCAACTTTCAGTTTTTTCATCTGGGAAATGGAATAGTAAAAGTATATATCTCACAGAATTGCTATGAAAGATTATTTATATAATTATTATTACACAAAAGAGGGCATGACACATTCAATAAGTACCAATTATTATATGCTCTCCTGTTGGCATTTTATTATTTACTTATTTATTTTGAAAGGCAGATAGACAGACAGTAGGATATCTTCCATCTGCTGGTTCACTCCCCCAAAACCTTCAATAGCCAAAGCTGGCACAGGCTGAAGCCAGGAGCCCAGAACTCAATCCAGGTCTCCTACACGGGTGGCAAGGGCTCAAGCACTTCAGCCATCATCTGCTGCCTCCCAGGGTGCAGGTTAACAGGAAGCTGGAATCGAGAGTGGAGCAGAGACTTGAACTCAAGCACTGTGATATGGGATGCAGGCATCCCGTGCAGTAGCTTAACTGCTGTGCCAAACACCCACGCCAGTATTTTCAATACACCTGCCAATGAGACCATCTAATGAGTTTAAGGATGAAAGAGTTGAGTATTGGGATTTTTCCCAGAAGGTAGCAGTTTCTCTCCCTATGTCCAGCTCCCAAGGTCTTCACTTACATGAAAACATTGAGAAGGGCCGGCGCTGTGGCATAGCAGGTAAGTCGCCACCTGCAGTGCCAGCATCCCATACGGCTGCCGGTTTGAGTCCCAGCTGCTCCACTTCTGATCCAGCTCTCGGCTGTGGCCTGGGAAAGCAGTAGAAGATGGCCCAAGTCCTTGGGCCCCTGCACCTGCGTGGGAGACCTGGAAGAAGCTACTGGCTCCTGGCTTCCAATTGGCCCAGCTCCAGCGTTTACGGCCATTTGGGGAGAAACCAGAGGATAGAAGACCTCTCTCTCTGCCTCTGCTTCTTTGTAACTCTGCCTTGCAAATAAATAAGTCTTTAAAAAAATAAAATTCTTAAGAATAATTTTTTTAAAGAAAAGTAGGTGATATGTCTCTTAGCAGGAGATAAGCTCTTCACCTCTGGAGGTCACCTCTTGCCCTGCTTCGTGTAAACCACAAGGCTGACCCCAGGCTCCTCTGGGAGCATGGAAATCTTCCTGCCACGGCACCTGTGGCACCACGTGCTCTCCTGGATGCTTCTGGTCACCACGCTGAGCCCTCCCCATCTCCCACCTCCCGCCTCCCTTACGGAGGGCTCTGAGACACCCCTTTAACTCCCAGAACCACACTAGATTCCTTCCAATTCCTCCAGAATGTTCCGCACGCTCATGCCTCAGGACCCTGGCACTCACTGTTCCCTTTGGCTAGAATGTTCTTTCCCCAGATGGTCACTTGTCTTCAGGCAGGTCTCTGCTAATCTTTCATCTCAGCATGGCCTGTCCTGAGCACTCCACTGAACACAGCAGCTCTGTACCCTTTTAACCACTTTTTCTCCACAGCACTGATCCGACACACCATTAACATCAAATACATTGTCTGTTCTCTCCACCGGAAAACAAGCTCTGTGAGAGGAAGGACTGTCCATTCTCTGACACATCCTTAAAACCTGGTCCATCCCTAGCTCATACAGGCCCTTGATAAAAGCAAATGTACCGCAAAATGTTCACGGAGAAAACAGTTAAGAGATGTCTGTTGGGGCCCGCGCTGTGGTGCCAGGGATTTCACATTCCCTTGTGACAGGGGCATCCCAAATCAGAGCACAGGTTTCAGTCCCAGCTACTCTGCTTCTGATCTGGCTTCCTGCCAATGCACCTGGCATGGCAAACGATGACAGCCCAAGTGCTTGGGCCCCTGCCATCCACGTGGGAGCCCAGGATGGAGTTCCTGGCTCCTGGCTTTGGCCTGGCCCAGACTTAGGTATTGAGACTTCTAGGGAAGTGAAGCAGCAGACGGAAAATCTCTGTCTTTCCCTCTTTCTCTGTTGCTCTGGCTTTCAAATAAATAAATCTTTTTTAAAAGGATGTTTTGGTGCAAAAAAGCTCTGAAAGCCATGCATAGTTTTTTCCATAATATGCAATTTCTATGAACTTCTAGAACATCTGTGTAATGGGTTCAAAATTTTTGCAGTGAAATAAATTTGTGGGTTTTTTTTAAGATTTATTTATTTATTTGAGAGGCAGAGTTACAGAGAGAGGGAGAAACAGAGCAAGAGGTTTTCCATCTGCTGGTTCACTCCCCAAATGGCCACAACAGCTGGAGCTGAAGCCAGGAGCCAGGAGCTTCTTCTGGGTCTCCCACGTGGGTCCAGGGGTCCAAGCACTCGGGCCATCTTCCTCTGCTTTCCCAGGCCGTTGCAGGAAGTTGGGTTGGAAGTGGAGCAGCAAGGACACGAACCTGCACCCACACGAGGCGCCAGCGCAGCAGGCGGAGGCTTAACCTACTACGCCACAGCACCGGCCCCTAACCTTAAGTTTTAATGCCATCTTCTATGATCTTTGTGAAGTCTCTTCATATTTGCTGAACAAACGAACCAATGAGAGAGTGAGCGAGCCAACAGAGCATACAATATGTTCTGGGGAAGCTTAATTCTAAGGCAGATTTAAGCCTCCCAGGAAGAAACACACTCGCTGGACTGCAGGGTGGAGCTAATCCACACTTGTCCATCATGCACTGACCGTGGCTTACAACTTCCTGCTCACAGGAGCAGAGGCCACCCCATCCCGAGCGTGAAAATGCGGTGACAAAGTCCCCTTGCTACCCTTTCCCGCCAGGGCCAGTTTTTCTCACAGTTTCTCCATCATGCTTCTCGTCACCCCCTTCTGCGATTTTCTGCCTTTTGCTTTCTCAGCATCGATCCCTCTCTGCAATAAGGCACTTCCTCTGTGGCCAAGCTTGTTCTCTCTCTCTCCTACAACCTGCAGGCACATGACCGTGTCCTGATGATGCCTGGTCCGTAGTTGGCTCTCAGGAAATATTCGCTGAGTGAAGGAACCACTCTTCTTCATACCCACCACAGAGACAAAATACTACCTGGGCTGAATGAATCACTCAAGCACCACCTGCCGCCTAAACTTGACCTTGCTGAGTTTCACATCCAATTAGTTGTTAATTACATCCAATCAGCTCCGGGCCTGGAGAGCGGCTGGGCTAATGGGGTGCACCGCAGGGGGAGGCCCTCCCTGCTCAGGCCTGTACTTGAATGCTGTTCCCCTGACCCAGGCCTGCACGCCGGCTGCAGACACGTGGGTCCGGTGGGCCCACTGACGAAGGTAGCACTACCCCAAGGGCAGGCTGGGAAAAAAAAAAAAAAAAAAAAACAGCAAGGAACTCACATCTCAGGCTCGCTCTTCCTACTGGAAAGATAAGCCGGGAGCCCTGGAGGGGAGGAAAGTTTGTCAGCTGGGAGACTGTTTCCCTCCGCCACGCAGGCCCAGAGCAGCCAGGGGCCAAGGCGGCAGGGAACAGGTGGGCTCCCATTCGTGCCAGCGCATTCCTGGGGGCAGACAGACAGGGAGAAGAGCCTGCCGGGTCCCGGGCACCAGGGACCACTGAGGCACTGGGCAGTAGGAGCTCGGGAGCAAAGCTGTCAGTGTTGCCCGGCTGCGCCACTGGAGGGCTGTAAGGGCGCCCTGTTCTCCAGCGGGACGAGGAGCCCAGATCCAGCAGCCCCGCAGGAGGAGCCCGCGGGAGAACCTCCCAGGGAGGCGCAGCCCAGCGGCCCCGGCTGCTCCCCGGCCCCGTCACCCTCTCCCCCCAGGGCAGGCTGGGTTCTTAGGGTCCCCCGCTCGCTGTCGACCCTCCTGCAGCCTCTCCTCGGCTCCAGGCCCATTGCCTCCAGCGTCGCAGGCGACAGCCACCCCGCAGGTGCTCCCCGGCCCGGCCCGCCCCACGTGCCCTTACCCACTTCCCGCCGGGCTCCTGCTCGGGCCTCTCGCCGGCCCGGGCGCCCCATGGCCCCGCGCCCGGGCGCCGGCCGGGGGCAGCGAGGCTGCGGGGCGGCGACTGCGCGGGGCTGGGCCCGTCCAGCTCGGACGCTCTCAGGAGGGACTCGGTTTCCGGGCGGGCGGCGGCGCGCGGGGCGGGGAGGGGCGGGGGGCGAAGCCGTCCGACTGGTCTGACGGCGGCGGCGCCGGGCGGGCCGCGGGGCAGGGCCTGGCGTCCCGCACTGCGCGGCCCGACCTGCGCGCTCCGCAGCTCGGGAGCCCTCTGGTTTGTTTTTCCAGCACGTAAACCGGAAACTGAGGCCAGACCCAGAAACGTGCATGCCTGGAGCAGGGCGGTAATTTAGAGTCCCTGCAAGTCCATTATGTATTCACTACTTACTTAGTTGAGCACGAGAGAAAAAGTTGCATCGTCGGCGTTCACAGTTTTGGCGGCTGGCGTGCGGATTGGTGGCATGGTGGCAAATAGCTGTGCCTTAGAACTTGAACTTTGCAAAAGTATCCTCGGACAGAGGCTGCCATTGGCAGGTTGTCCGTTTCCCACTCGCTGGCGCTATGCGGTTTATATGCAGATACCTAAGCATTTCTGGTATACCCGGTGGTCTTTTAGCTCCCATGGGCACTCACAACCTGGAGAAGCCATCTCTGGATCTGATGCTGCCTCAGATCTGAGCTGAGCCGGTTCTCTCCTAAGAACTTCAACCGCCATCAGCATAATGACTTTCCCTTGAGTGTGAGCTCCGTAGTCATCAGCCTCAACGCATTACTCCCCATAAGAACGACCCTGCGAGGCAGGAAGACTTTTTTTTTTTTTTTTTTTTTTTGACAGGCAGAGTGGATAGTGAGAGAGAGAGACAGAGAGAAAGGTCATACTTTTTCCGTTGGTTCACCCTCCAATGGCCGCCACGGCTGGCATGCTGCGACCTGCGCACCGCGCTGATCCGATGGCAGGAGCCAGGTGCTTCTCCTGGTCTCCCATGGGGTGCAGGGCCCAAGCACTCGGGCCATCCTCCACTGCACTCCCTGGCCACAGCAGAGAGCTGGCCTGGAAGAGGGGCAACCAGGACAGAATCCGGTGCCCCGACCGGGACTAGAACCCGGTGTGGCGGCGCCGCTAGCTGGAGGATTAGCCTATTGAGCCGCGGTGCCGGCCGGAAGACTTTCATATAAGGAAAATTAAGTTCAGAGAATTTATATAACCTGCCCAGAGTTCCTTGGCCAGCCAGCATCCAAATAAATCACTGTGCAGCATTGCTGGTTTGTCTTTTTTAGTAGGATTTGTCATTTTAAAAAATATATATTTATTTATTTGAAAGGCAGAGTTTTTCTTCCATCCACCGGTTCTCTCCCCAAATGCCCACAGCAGCCGGGGCTGGGCCAGGCCAAAGCCAGGAGCCAGGAACTTCTGCCAGGTCTCCCACGCAGGTGGCAGGGTCCCAAGTACTTGGGCCATCTTCCGCTGCTTTCCCAGGCACACGAACAGGGAGCTGGATTGGAAATGGAGCAGCTGGGATTCCAGCTCTCACATGGGACACTGGAGTCACGAGTGGCAGCTTAACCCACTGCACCGCAACACTGGCCCCTGCTTTGCCTTTTTTACCATGGAGCCCTGTTACTAGGTCGGTACTCCTATAATTTATTAATTCACTCTATAAATATTTATTATGTGTCCACTGTTTGTATGCCAGGCCATGGGTTAGAAGAGAGAAAAATGAACCAAACAGCCCGAAAGCACACAGCCTCGCAGGGGAGAGAGTAGTAGTGTGTGATACAAATTCGTGCTGGGAGGCCGGTGCCGCGGCTCACTAGGCTAATCCTCCACCTTGCGGCGCTGGCACACTGAGTTCTAGTCCCGGTCGAGGCACCAGATTCTGTTCCAGTTGCCCCTCTTCCAGGCCAGCTCTCTGCTGTGGCCAGGGAGTGCAGTGGAGGATGGCCCAAGTGCTTGGGCCCTGCACCCCATGGGAGACCAGGAGAAACACCTGGCTCCTGCCATCGGATCAGCGCGCTGGCCGCGGCGGCCATTGGAGGGTGAACCAACGGCAAAGGAAGACCTTTCTCTCTCTCTCTCTCACTGTCCACTCTGCCTGTCAAAAAAAAAAAAAAAAAATCGTGCTGGGGCAGAGGAGACACTGAAGGAGCAAAATCCTAAAAAGGAAGGAGCCAAAGATGAGCAAGGCCCAACATCTGCATCCAAACTCCCTTGAAATCCTTTGAACCGGCTCCTGGATGAGCATGTATGCGCCAGACTTCAGAGATCGCAAAGGGAAACGGTAGTGAGAAGAGAGCTGAGCAGTTAGTTGCCTGCTGCTGGGGCTTGGAGTTCAACTCCTGCCCGTCTTGCAGGAGCTTGGCAAAGACCGTGGTCTTTCCACTGAAATCCCAGAATGGCTGCACCTAAGGAGGAAAATGGCAACCCGGGATTAAGGGATAGACCCTAGAATCAGAGAGAAAACTGAAATAAATCCATCAAAGTGCAAAACCAAGTCTCTGCAAAACCAGCGTGGGCTTCCAATAATTCAGCTTCCTGTTGGAACAACACTTGACACTCTCCAGAGGAAGATAACAGGATTCAGAGCAGTGAATCATTGACAATGAATCATTCGCAATGTCCACCAGATAACAAAAAGTTAAAGATTCAAAGGCAGAGAATAATGTAAATCATAGTCAAGAGGAAGAAAAATCAGTCAATTGGAGCACGGGTAACCAAGATGTGGAATTAAAGGCTATGGAATAATAAACAAAAACTATAATAAATATGATAAAGAACCTATGGGGGGGGGGGGCCCAGTGCTGTGGCTCAGCAGGTTAACGCTCTAGCCTGAAGCACCGGCATCCCATATGAGCTCCAGTTCAAGACCCAGCTGCTCCACTTCCAATCCAGCTCTCTGCCTGTGGCCTGGGAAAGCAGTAGAAGACAGCCCCAAGTCCTTGGGCCCCTGCACCCATGTGGGAGACCGGAAGAAGCTCCTGGCTCCTTGCTTCGGATTGGCACAGCTCTGGTCGTTGTGGCCATCTGGGGAGTGAACCATCAGATGGAAGACCTCTCTCTCTCTCTGCCTCTCCTCTCCTCTCCCTGTGTAACTCTGACTTTCAAATAAATAAATAAATCTTTTTTTAAAAAAAGAACCTATAGGGAAAAAGGGGCCAATGAATTAAGAGATCAGGAATTTCAGCAGAAATATAATCATCTTACTAAGGCACCACGTGAAATATAATGAACCTGTTCCAGTGGGAGCGACGTCTCTATGTGTATTACCATGGAGTGAAGAAACATCTCAATCTTGGCTGTCTAGTGTGAAGCCCAGGCAGGCTGTTCTAGCAGAACACAAGAGCTCCGATTGCTTGCGGTGTCACCAAGGAACCAGCCTCAAGTGAGAGTTGCTCAGGGGAAAGCTTTATTGGTGACAAATAAAGGAAATAGTGGGAAGATATAGCTCCCGAAAAGAAAGTGCCTCCCTGTAAAGCAATTTGCTAGGGCTTTTATAGCAAGGCTTAGGGGTGTGCCCAGGGTGTAGACGAGGAGGAAGGGGAGAGCTCTTCCTGCTTGCGCCGCACACCTTTATGTACTCCATGTTCAAGACTCTGACTCATTTCTTGCAGCTTTTCTTTTTCTTTTTTTTCTTAACTTTTATTTAATGAATATAAATTTCCAAAGTACGATTTATGGATTACAATAGCTTCCCCCACATACCGTCCCTCCCACCCACTACCCTCCCCTTTCCCACTCCCTCTCCCCTTCCATTCACATCAAGATTCATTTTCGATTATCTTAATATACAGAAGATCAGCTTAGTATACATTAAGAAGGATTTCAACAGTTTGCTCCCACACAGAAACATAAAGTGAAAAATAATAGATGATTTTTTTTTAAATGATGATGAAATCAGATCAGACCTATTGTCATGTTTAATCCCAGTGAGAGTCAAGTTGGGAGTTGATAATTTCTTTTTTTTTTTTTTTCTTTTACAGAGGATCAGTTTAGTATGCATTAAGTAAAGATTTCAACAGTTTGCACCCCCATAAAAACACAAAGTGAAATATATTGTTTGAGTACTCATTATAGCATTAAATCTCAATACACAGCACATTAAGGACAGAGATCCTACATGAGGAGTAAGTGCACAGTGACTCCTGTTGTTGACTTTACCAATTGACACTCCTGTCTATGGCATCAGTAGTCTCCCTATGCTCCGGTCATGAGTTTCCAAGGCTATGGAAGCCCTCTGAGTTCTCTGATTCTTATCTTGTTTAGACAAGGTCATAGTCAAAGTGGAGGTTCTCTCCTCCCTTCAGAGAAAGGTACCTCCTTCTTTGAAGACCTGTTCTTTCCACTGGGATCTCACTCACAGAGATCTTTTGCCAGAGTGTCTTGGCTTTCCATGCCTGAAATACTCTCATGCAGCTTTTCTTTTTCTTTTCTTTTCTTTTTTTTTTTTTTAATTTTTTTTATTTCAAAGGCAGGATGACAGAGAGAGAAAGAGAGAAAGGTCTTTCAGCTACTGTTCTATTCCCCAGATGGTTTCACCACCAGGGCTGGGCCATGCTAAAGCCAGGAGTCAGGATTGAGTCTCCCAGGTGGATGGCAGGAACTCCAGCACTTGAGCTGCTTCCCAGGCACATTAGCAGGGAGCTGGATTGGAAGCAGAGTGCCCCGGACTTGAACCGGCGCTCTGATCTGGGACGCGGGCGTCCCAAACAGTCGATGAACTCCCTGGAACATCCTCTGAAAAGCAAGCTCAGGAGAATACACTCTGTCAGATTCTCTGCCCCTCTTCCTGTGACCCCCCACTCTCCCTAAATCCTACACTCTTGGCTGGTTTGCCAAGACAAGATCTCTTTATAACATACATACCCCCATGGAAATTGCGGCTCAATATTTGTCTGCTGTTGCTGTAATAAACTGTCTTCCGTATATCCTGCCAAATCTTCACCATTGTGACAGGCTAACTGGTTTACACTTTCACAGTTACTGACTTAATAGAAATGAAAGGAAAATTTTTAAAAGCAACCAGAGAAAAACTATGCATGCAGACAAGGGATAATGGCTAACTCCTTTTCAGAAGACAATGGAATACTGTCCTTAAATTGCCTAAGGACAGCTGTCTACCACCCTGCCCTGCACGCACAGCAGGAGGTTAAGCTGCCTCCACTGCAAGGCTGGCATCCCTTACAGGAGCAGAGTGCTGGTTGGAGCCCCTGCTGTTCTGTTTCAGATTCAACACTGCTAATGCGCCTGGGAAAGCAGTGGAAGGTGGCCCACGTACTTGGGCTCCTGCCACCCATGTGGGAGACCCAGATGGAGTTCCTGGCTCCTGACTTTGGCCAGCCATTTGGGAAGTAAACCAATGGATGGAAGATTTCTCTATCTCTCTGTCTCTCCCTCTATCTCTGTCAGTCTGCCTTTCAAATATGTAAAATAGATCTTTTTTAAAATGCTGAAAGACAAAAAAAAATGCTTTCAACTTATAGTTCTGGATCCACTAATTTTTTAAAAATAAAATTTTTTAATTTTTTAAAAATAAAAAAAGCAAGGCATTTTTAAATAAACAAAATCTGAGAGTCTTAGAAGAAATGTAAGTAAATTCTTCAAAACGAAGGGAATAATACCAAATAAAAATGAGAATTAACAGTGAAAAAATGAAGAGAGCTAGGAATAATAAATATGTATAAATGTAAAATACTGTTCCTTGTTTGTATTAAATTATTTAAAAGTTGGTTGATTATATAAAGCAAAAATAGTAAAATATTGGGAGATTTATAACATAGGTAGAAGCAAAATACAGGAGAGATCTGCAAAAAAAATTCATAGCCAATGCTCATTATTTTTAAATTTCATTCTCAAGAAGTTTTGAAATACCCCAATGTCACAAGCAAGGCACAAATCACATAGGGGAATATAAATGGAAGTATATTTGTTGCAAGATTGTTATGTTATATGTGAAGTTTTATAATACTAAGAGTACAATCCAGAGGATGTAAAAATAATCACTAAAAAAACTAATCCTGGAAAGGCAAAAAAAATTAAAGAACAGAGGAGAAACATAAAAATATAGTCAGACACAAAGTTTATCAGCAATTACAGTAAATATTCCATATAAAAAGGAGAGCTGTCAGACAGGCTAAGAAAACCAGGCCCAACAATATTATGTTTGCAAGAAACATTAAATTAAAGAAACACTTTAAATATAGAGATGAAGACCACCAGTTCAAAATAAAAGGATGGGAATATAGACTAATACTAATTTCAAACAAATAATTTTTACAGAAGTATTACCAGAAATAA
Organism: Oryctolagus cuniculus; assembly: GCF_964237555.1. Classification (NCBI taxonomy): domain Eukaryota; kingdom Metazoa; phylum Chordata; class Mammalia; order Lagomorpha; family Leporidae; genus Oryctolagus; species Oryctolagus cuniculus. Next base: position 114,155,477 of record NC_091433.1, on the reverse strand, counting down.
AGGGGTCACTTTAAAATGATAAAAGGATCAGTTTATCAAGAAGACGTAATTCTAAAAATGTGTGAGCCAAACAGCAGGTGTTCCAAATACATCAATCCAAGCTTGAGAGAACCAAGAGGGAAACAGAAAATCCACGTAGTTGTAAACCTTAAAATCTCTTTCTCAGTAGCCAATGAGACAAGAACACAAAACATCAGTAAGGATACAGAAGATTGGGACAACACGATCATCCAACTTGGCCAGCCTGACATTACAGAATACTACACCACCCACAGCAAAATACACACAGTATTCGTTTATTTCTTAGAGTTTTTAAAATTTATTTTCATTTTGTTTGAAAGAGAAACAGAGAGACAGAAAGGCAGACAAACAAAGAGAGATCTTCCACCTGCTGGATCATTCCTCAAATGTCCCCAACATCCAGGGCTGGGCCAGATGGATACCAGGAGACTTGACTCCAATCAGGCCTTCTTGGCTATGGGATATGAGTTTTCCAAATCATGACTTAACCACTTCACCAAACTCCCACCCCCATTCAGTATTATTTTCAAGTGCACATGGAATATTCACCAAGATGGACCATTCACTGGGTTGTAAAAGAATTTCTAAATTTCAAAGATGAAAGCATCAGATCATGTTTTCAGGTCACAGTGGAATTAAAAGAGTAATCAATAATAATATCCTATCTAGAAAAATAGTCAAATATCTTAAAATCAAGAAATATACTTCTTTTTCTTTTTTTAGATTTATTTATTTATTTGAAAGGCAGAGTTATAGAGAGGTAGAGGCAGAGAGAGGAAGAGAGAGGTCTTCCATCCGCTGATTCACTCCTCAAATGACTTCAACGGCCGGAGCTGGGCCAATCTGAAGCTAGGAGCCAGGAGCTTCTTCTGGGTCTGCCATGCAGGTGCAAGGGCCCTAGGATATTGGCTATCTTCCACTGCTTTCCCAGGTCATAGCAGAGAGCTGGATCAGAAGTGGAGCAGCCAGGACTCAAACCAGTGCTCATACGGGATGCTGGCACTGCAGGCAGCGGCTTTACCTGCTACACCAAGTGCCAGCCCCAAGAAATACACTTCTAAAAAGCCCATGGGTCAAAGGAGAAATCCCAGGAAATCTGAAGTAATGCTTCAAAATTAGATATTATAAATTAGAAAAGCAGATCAGTTTAACAGACGTAGTATTCAAATAGGTTCACTTATCTTCTGACGAAGTGTTCAAGGTAGAATAAAAGCCCTTTCAACAAATGGAGTTGGAACACCGAGATATCTGTATGGTTAAAAAAATATGAACCCTGAGACTTGTATCTAATGTATAAATATCTACTTGTATCTAATATATAAATACACATCTTATATAGCCCAATAATACAAAGGATAATCCACTTTTGAAAACAGCAAAGGAGCTGACCCTGTGGCGTAGCGGGTAAATCCGATGCCTGCAGTGCCGACATCCCATATGGGCGCCGATTTGAGAACAGGCTGCTCCACTTCTAATCCAGCTCTCTGCTATGGCCTGGGAAAGCACTGGAAGATGGCCCCAGTGCTTGACCTCTGCACCCATGTGGGAGACTCGGAAGAAGCTCCTGGCTCCTGGCTTCAGATTGGCACAGCTCCAGATGATGCGGCCATCTGGGGAGTGAACCAGTGGATGGAAGACATTCTCTCTCTCTCTCTCTCCGCCTCTGCCTCTCTGTAATTCTGCCTTTCAAATAAATAAATACATTTTAAAAAAAGAAAACAGCAAAGGATCTGAACAAACATATCTCTTAGAAGGACACACAAATGGGCAATAAACACATGAAGATGTTCAGCATCAAGGCCATCAGGGCAATGCAAATCAAACCCACAGTGACAGGCTGCCTGACTTGCCAGGATGGGTAAGGATGTGGGAAGCTGGAACTCTGATTCACCATCCTGGAACCGGAAGGCGGTGAGGCTGCCGCTTGGGAAAGCAGTCTGGCGGTTTCTCAAACATTAAAGAGAGTTTCTGGGGTGGGCGTTTGGAGCAGTGTTCAGACCCTGCTTGGAACGCCCACATCCCACATCAGAGTGCTGGAGTTCGAACTCTGGCTCTGCTTCCAAGAATCCAGCTTCTTGCTAATGCCCACGTGGGAAGCTCTGGCTCCTGGCTTCCGCCTGGCCCAGCCCCAGCTGCTGTGGGCCTTTGGGAAGCGAACCAGAAGTTGGAAGATCTCTCTCTGTCTCTGCCTTTCGAGTACACTGACAAAATAAAACTAAATAAAATGTCCTTTAAAATAAAACAGAGTTTCTATATGAGCCAGCAATTCTACTCCTGCGATTATACTCAACAGAAATGAAAACAGGTGTCCCCATAAAAACTTACATGTGTGTTTATGCAGATGTCCATCTTATTATTCATAATTCCCAGAGGGGCTGGTGCCGTTTCTGGGAATTTTTTTTAATGATTCGTTTATTTACTTGAAAGTCAGAGTTACACAGAGAGAGAAGGAGAGGTAGAGAGAGAGAGAGAGAGGTCTTTCATCTGCTGGTTCACTCCCCAGATGGCCTCAACGGCAGGAACTGTGCCGATCCGAAGCCAGGAGCCAGGAGCCAGGAGCTTCTTCTGAGTCTCCCACATGGGTGCAGGGGCCCAAGGATTTGAGCCATCTTCCACTTCTTTCCAAGGCCATAGCAGAGAGCTGGATTGGAAGTGGAGCAGCCAGGACACAAACTAGCGCCCATATGGGTTGCCAGCACTGCAGGCAGCGGCTTTACCCGCTATGCCACAGCGCCAGCCCTCCAATGTTATAAAATTGATTATGGTTATTGTTGCATGGCTCTGTAAATATAGTAAAAACAAAATCAAAGTATATGCATCAAGTGGGTAAATTGTATGGCATGGGGATTATACGTTAGTAGCTCTGTTACACAACAAATGAACTTTGACCCTTTCCTCATCAATATATAAAGATCAACTGAAAATGGGGGCTGGCATTGTGGCACAGTGGGTTAAGCTGCTACCTGCAATGCCAGCATCCCATATGAACACTGGTTTGAGTCCCAGCTGCTCCACTTCCCATCCATTTCCCTGCTTGGGAAAGCAGCAGAAGAGGGCCCAAGTGTTTGGGCCCCTGTCATGACATGGGAGACCCAATGGAGTTCCAGGCTCCTGGCTTTAGCCTGGCTCAGCTCTGGCCATTTTTCTCATTTGAGGGGTGCATCAGCAGACAAAGGTCTCTTTCTCTCTCTGTCTCTCCTTCTTTCTTTGTCACTCTCCCTTTAAAAAATAATAAATAGAATATATATATATTTTGAAAATCAACAGACCTAAATATAAAAACTAGAACTATAAATAACATCTAGGCAAAAACATGGAAAAAATCTTTGCAACTGTGTAGAAGACACAGATTTCTCAGAAGGAAAACAGGGATTGATGAATTGGATTTCATTAAAAGTTTTAGAATTCTGCTCATCAAAATTACCTATTAAGAAATGAATATTCGAATCACAGCTTGGGATATAGTAAAAAACACATGTGACAAAAAGAATCTGGAGTATATACAATTGCCATAAATCAAAAAAGAAAAGACAAAGCACTTGATTAAAATAGTAGCCAAGGCACTGGCATTGTGAAGCAGAGGGTGAAGCCACAGCAGAGTACTGGTTCACACCCAGCTCCTTCACTTCGTATGCAGCTCCCTGCTAACGCACCTGGGAAAGCAATGGCAAACCACTCAAGTGCTTGGGCCCCTGCCACCAATGTGGGAGACCAGTATGGAGTTCCTGGCTCCTGGCTTCCACCTGGCCTAGACCTGGCTGTGGGCACTTGGGGAGTGAATTGGTGGATGGAAGCTGTCTCCTCTCTTCCTCTCCCCTTCTCTGTCTCTGTCTCTCCTTCTCTGTCACACTGTCTTCTAAATAAATAAGTAAATCTTTAGTGGCCAAAATATACTTAACAGATAGTTTATAATAAAAGATAAATAATGATTAATAAACACCCCAAATAGGCTCAATATATCATTATTGCAAATTCAATGAAATACTGCTTTTTCCTCTTAAACTGAATGGTTTGGCCTAAAGCTGCCTTTGTACATAAAAAATTGTAAGCTTGATCTAAAAGTTTCTCCAGGCATGGTGAACTGCAACCTAACTTGATGTGTAAACAGACTGTAACCTACACTCATAACAAGCAGCTGAGTAGCAGCCAATCACAACTGGCCAAGTCACATTCAACTAAGATGTAACAGAGTGATAACCAACCAGGCTGTCTCTGTAGGGCACTTCCTTTTCTCTGCTTATTAATATAGCCTGCCCATGTGGTGAAGGGGTGCTTTCTGAATTATTTCTGGTCTAGACTTCTGCTCGCTTCCAGGATGGCAAATCCATCCAATTAAGATCTGCAAGCCTAATTTGTTATAATTTGCTGTTTGAACCATCCCCACAAGAGCAACCAAAACTGCAAACTCGGATCATCCCAAAGCCTGACCAAGGACAGGGGACAAGCGGAGTCTCATGCTTGGCGGATGGGAATGTGAAGCGATGCGACTTCTTTGGAAAACAACTTGGCAGTTCCTTGTAAAACGACACGTGCATCTACTTTCTGACCCAGACGTTCTCCTCTTTGGCATTTATTCAAGCGCACTGAAAACAAGTGTCCACAAAAAGCGCTGCATGGAAGAATAGCTGCTTTATCTGCCACAGACAAAAACTAGAAACAAGCCGCAGTCCCCAGACACACTGCTGGGACTGCGTCATCAGTTGGAGTACTACTCAGCAATAGAAAGAAACATTCTGCTGATTTCCCACGATGTGGCTGAATCTCAGACATTATGTAGAGAGGAGCAAGCCAAATAAAAAGAGTGGGTACCGTGAGATTGCACTGATGCCACGCCAATAACGAGGACCGTGAATATCTGGGGCTAGAAATCAGGACATCCCTTGGGTGGGATAGGGTGGGTGGCTTGATTAGAAACAGATATAAAGAATTTTCAGGACTTATAAAATGTCCTGCCTTTCTATGGGGGTGATGGTTAAATGAATTGATACATTTGCCAAAGCTCACAGAACTACTCATTTAACAATCTGTACGTAGGGACTGGCGTTGTGACATAGCAAGTAAAGCCGCAACCTGCAAATCCTGCATGCCTTATGGGTGCTGGTTCATGTCCCATTTGCTCCACTTCCAATCCAACTCTCTGCTAACGGCCTGGGAAAGCAGCAAAATATGGCCTAAGTGTTTGCATCTTTGTACCCATGTTGGAGCCCCGATGAAACTCGTGGCTCTTGACTTCAGCCTCGGCTAGCTTGGGCCATTGCAGTCATCTGGGGAGTGAAGCAACAGATGAAAGATCCCTTCTCTTTTTTTCTCTCTCTCTGTAACTTCATTTTCAAACAAATAAATATATTTTTTTTAATCTGTATATAATATTGTATCTAGTAGAGACTTCAAATAAGTTGTGGAAAATGGAATTGAAAGGCAAGTTAATTTTGGTAAAAAAATAGAAATGCATGCATACAAAGTTTCTTCAAAAAAAAAAGTCCATGGATAATGTGTATTATGAAAATAGGCACAGATTTCAATATTTTTGGTACCACAATAAACTTGTCTTTTAATTCCATTACGTATGAACTTTTTGAAATACCCTCATACTTTGTTAAACAGTACAAATCAGCTCCTTTAACTTTAGCTTAAAACCCTTTCATTGTTCAGGATTGCTCACAGCCTAACCGACCTCCCCTACCTCATGAGGCCCTACGTGATCTCTGCTAGAAATGCACTTGATCGTGACCACTGAGCTAATTCATCTTCAGAGATGGGAAAAAAGAAATCTCTCCTGATTTTAACCTCACCGTTTCTTTCTAACACAGTGATAATAAGAGCAGTCACAGATATCGTTTTATTCTATTGCTCCTGATTAGCTAGGGAACAGGGTTGAAAAATGTATGGGCATGTGGTTGGCAGGTAGAACTATCCCTTGGACTTGCATTGCTGAATTCTCGGGAAACATGCTTCCTTAAGAGACTGGGAACGGGCTCTGGGCGGGAGGTAGGAGTCAGAACTTGGACCAACCCTTGGTCTTAATAGCTTTCAAACCGTCGTGTGGATGATTGAACTGGAAAATGGTTATTTCGAAAGAGCCAGCAATTTTATCTTAAGAAAGATGGACGCTTCGGGAACACATTTAGGTCAGGTGGATACTTCGTTCTAGACAAAGACTGGGGCCGTTCAATGATGCATCTGCACAGCAAAAACCGTTCTCCAAAAACACGGCACTAAAAATGTTTGGCAACCGTTGTGAGCAGGCGCCTGGGGGCCGCTTGGCTGCACACTGCTGCCGTGGGTTTCCTTGCTCAACTGGTATCAGGCTCATTGTGTCTGCAAATGTTGCCGCTTCTTGGGAATGTAGGTTTTATTGAAACAAATGGTCACAGGCCAAGCGCCCCACCCAGGGACACCAAGGGCAATTCTGAGTGCTATGTGGGGACACGAGTGCCACCTGGTGGTACAAGAGCCTGAAAGTGGTGCTCATTCCCCTTCTCAGAACCCACTAGAAAATTGGAGGCACTGGGCTTCTCTGTAGGGGTCGCCCTTGGACAAGGGGAGGATAATGGTGGAAGCTTGTTGAGAGGCATGAGTGAGGGCCCCGTCTGTCTTTTGTGAGCTCTGTCCACCACTTAACAGCTCGAGCCAGTACACACTTCCCTTGCAGGCATGCTGCTGGGTTCCTGTGCAGAGTTCTTACATGGTGGGTGGGTGTACCCTGGGAGGAGGGAGGCGGGTTAATTCCACACGTCAATCAACACCCAGGTAAAAGGGCCTCAGCCAGAAATAGGACCCCAGGAGGTGGACTTTAAAGCAAGCACAGACGACCCTTACAGCGTCTTGGGCCTCACTCTCTGGAGACTAGACGTTGCTAATAGGCAGCAGTCACTGGGTACTCGTCAGAGGTCAGATCCCACGTGTTGAAGTAAACACCCCGGAAGTGCAACAGACCGCAGCCTGATGGCTAGGTGGTTGACAATGAACTTTCCTTGGAGTGAAAATCCTGTTTTCCAAGAGCATCTTGAAGAGACTAGACCTTTCCCAGCGTGAGAGCCTGAACTGAACCAGTTACTGCACTTGCCTGAAGGTTCTTTCCAGAACACAGCGGTGAGGAATCTGAGATTCTGCCCCCTGCTCCACATTTTCTTGGGTTTCTTTTATTCCCCCATCCCCTGCCCAGGCACTTGAAACAGCACACCAGGAAAGGCCATTCTCCCTCTCTTTAAGACTTCTAGGGCTTGAGGCTAAGAACTCCAACATGCACATCACTATCTCCCTAAGCTTTTCTGAGGGAGGTGGAGTTAACACCAAGTAAGCTGAGACTTAGGATCTCGCAATTACACAAAGAGAAAATAAGTTACTTGTTTCCCCCAAATTTGCAAACAAAATCCCAATATAACACCTACTTCAGCACAATTTATGCAATTTTTTTTTTTTTATAAAAGGAGTAAGGCTATGGGGCCTGTACTGTGGCATAGCGGGTAAAACTGCCGCCTGTAGTGCCGGCATCCATGTGGGTGCTGGTTCGAGTCCTGGCTGCTCCTTTTCTGATCCAGCTCTCTGCTATGGCCTGGGAAAACAGTAGAAGATGGCCCAAGTCCTTGGGCCCCTGTACCTACGTGGAAGACCCGGAAGAAGCTCCTGGCTCCTGGCTTTGGATTGGCGCAGCTCTGGCTGTTGCAGCCAATTGGAGAGTGAACCAGCAGATGGAAGACCTCTCTCTCTCTCTCTCTCTCTCTCTCTCTCTCTGCCTCTCCTTCTCTCTCTGTGGAACTATTTCAAATAAATAAATCTTTAAAAAAAAAAAAGGAGTAAGGCTCACAGGCTGTCTTAAGCAGACTGTGACTGAGAAAGTAGGAACCTGCAAGCCAGTTTCCCACGTGCTCAGGCTGTGTGAGGGGTCTTTCTCCAAAGCGAGGGAGCATCTGCCACCTTTGCACTGAGAGGTGCTCCAAGTAGAAGCTGCTGGGAGAAGGGCCAGCATTATGGCACAGCAGGTCAAGCCACTGCTTGCAGCACCAGCATCCCATATGGGCACCGGTTCAAGTCCCGGCTGCTCCACTTCCAATCCAGCTCCCTGCTAATGCGCCTGCGAAAGCAGCAGAGGATGGCCCAGGTCTTGGGCTCCGAACTCACATGGGGAGCTGGCAGAAGCTCTTGGCTCCTTGCTTTGGCCTGGGCCAGCCCTGTCATTGTGGCCATTTGGAGAGTGAACCAGCAGATAGAAGATTTCTCTCTGTGTGTCTCTCCTTCTCTCTCTGTAACCCTGAATTCAAATAAATTCATTTTATTTTTCAAAAAGAAGCTGCTGGGAGAACTTGGCCTCAGCCTCCCTGAGTCAGCAGCGGGGTGCAGAGAGACTTGGCCCCAGCACGCAGAGGTCCTCATTCCACCTCCAGGCAGCTCCCAGACAAGTGAATCCATGCCTCTGTGAGCACAGGAGGGTGGCACTGCATCCTTTTGTTTGGGAGCTCCCATAGGTGAGCCTGTTGAGAACACAGATCTTGTCTGATCTCGTCCAGTCCCATCCTGCGGTAGTGAGAACATTGAGGGGCAGTGTGAGAAGGGCCTTGACAATGGTCACCTAGCTACTTGGCCAGGAACCTGACTAGACTGTGAAGACCTTAAAGCCTTGAATTGTTTTAAATTTTCAATGAGTCGTTCTGTGATTGGGTGGTGTTCTGGCTGGTCCGGCCTAGACGTGACGGTCCACATGTGTGCTTGCGCACCTGCTCTCCCTGTGCTTTTCTCTCCACTGGAGCCCTTCCTGCCTCCCCGTCACCCTCACATGCCCCCTAACTGTACCAAAGCCTCACTGGGCCGTGGTGCCCAAGCCCAACTTTCCCAGGCCACGTCCCTGCCTTGTGTTGCACAACTGACTGGAGATGGCCTCTGTGCACTGCCCCCAGGTGGCTAATTTCTTCACTGCAGCCCTAGGCCAGACCGGTAGCTCGAAACTCCACTCAGCGCCAAGCTCATCCGCTTGTTATAGATCCGATTGTTTTAAACATCGCCCAGATGAGCAGGCTTGAAGCCATTTGATTCTTTCTGCTTTGCAAAGCCCATGAAACTGTACTCAGTACCTGCTAGCCATGGATTAGCAGAGGCCACAAAACCCCAAGCCTTCTGCCCCCTGGAGCTCTCTGACCCAGAGATCCCTGCTGCGCAACTGGGTGATGTCTCCCAGACACCTCAGCCCCCATTGCAATCCCCTGTCCCCTGAGACCCGCCGCCTTGCCCTCCTCCTCTTCTGAGTTGGACCCCACCTCCCCCAGTGACTCCTGGCTACCTCCCTCTAATTCAAACTGTCAAGGTGTCACTCAACATAGCTTCCTGCACTACTGCCACTTGGTGATCGGCTCACAAATCCCTAGAAAGCCCCTCCTCTCCTGGTCTTCCCCTTCCTCTGGCCCTCCTTCAAAACTGCCAAGTCCTCTCAAATTTCCCATCCAATCTAATAAATTAATCCCTATTGCTGTCTCCGTGATCAATTTACTGACCAGCCAAATACTCACGCCTGCCCCCTCTGCCTCTTGGCGGCCGGCCGATTCATAGCATTCACGGCAGGCGTATCCCTGCGTCTACCTCTGGGGCCCATCTATCTGTGCGTCCACCACACTGTAGTGCAATGCTGGATGCTTCAAACGGTCTCTAAATGAAATCACCCACTCTGCATGCCATGTGATTCTTGTGCCCCCACATCACGTCTGCCAGATTCATCCGTTTGTGCTGTGTGCTGCTACGTCCAATTTCTTGGCTGCAGCGTGTGGTGTTGTGTGTATCATGTGCAAATTCTACATGTGTATGCTTATTCTTCTGGGATGATTGGCACCTTCCCAGCAGGGCGATTTGCTCTGCTCTTATCCGGGCCCGAAAGGAAAAGGATTCTCAGCGGAAGTCATCAGACCCTGACCCCCCGGGGTTCGAGAGACTCATTGGCCTCCCCATCTCCCCTACACTCTGTGAGCCACACCTGGCAAGGCCAAGGACACAGCCAAGAGAGCAGGTATTTAGAAAATTTTATGGTAAAATAGAGCTGAAGTCACAGGAGCAGAGAACTTTTCACCCAAACCACACAACGCATATCCACAGAGTACTTGCTCAGGGCCAGGCCGGGTGCTCGGCCCCGCAGGCGCCTGAGACACACTCAAGTCCTGCGGCATGCTCCCCCGGGGCTCACCAGACAGAGGCAGGGCCATCTCTCCTGCAAGCCTCAGGGTGTCGGAATTGCTAAGACGGTCAAGGGGCAATTCTGGGACCCCTGCCGCAGCCGAGCAGGAAAGAGCTCCCGGGGGGGGGGGCCAGACTTGCTCAGTGAGGGCATCGGGAGGGGAAGCGCTGCCTGCAGCTGTGAAGATCTGGAGTGCAAATGGTGTCAGGGCCTGGGCCGAGGGGCTCAGCGATGTTCAAAAAGGGGGAGCAAAAGTGGGAGCCAACGTAGTAGGCTTACTGTTCATCGTTACCATCTTGAACGTTACTAAGAGGAGAAAAAAGGGGAATAGGAGGTTCCTTTCTGTTTTGCACTTGGGGTGCAAATTATTTCACAATGCCGGAGCACGGCAGTCCCCCAGCCCCTCCCAGAAGGGACCTAACTGACTCTCCTTCACACTGAATACAGTTGGTAAACACAACACAAATCCAAGAAGCCCATTTTTCACGGACCCTTAACCTCCCCATGAGCCAGCATCTGCTTTAACACAGGGTGTGGGACCCACTCTGTGGGAAGACGGTGAGTGGCCTGGGGACAGCTGGGGCAGGGGTGCAGGAGGACAGCAGAGGTGTCAGGCTCGGCAGGTGGTCTGGGTTTTATCCGGAAGGCATGGAAGGATTTCAAGCAGGGGGCCGCCATGATTCAACTTGCACTTTAGAAAGACAATTCTGCGGACAGCCTGGAGGCAGGGCTGGCTGAGGGGGCGAGAGGCAGAGTCCTGTTTCCAGGGCTCTTGGGCCTCCGGCCACAGGTCTGCCCTGCAAAGGCTGCCGCTGGCAGGAGTGGGGAGGCAGTCCCTGGAGTCACTGATGAGCTGGGAGTGGAGAGAGCAGGTCTGGGCGGCGCTACTGGTCCTCCTGGAAGTAGAACTTGGTGACCACGATGGAGTCGTCGGGCGTGTTGGTGAGGCTGACGGGCTGGTCAGCCTCCAGGGCCGTGCAGAGAAACCAGCCCGGGCAGGAGGCAGACTCGAAGGTGGTGGTAGGGCCGCTATTGGAGCGGATGAAGGTGAAGCGCTTGTCCTGCTCCTTGTTCTTGCCCAGGTCAGTGATGTTAACGGCCTGCAAGTCAAGAGATGGGCAGCTGAGAGCGGACAGCCTGGGAAGACCCAGGCTGCCATCTTCTCCCCTCCCACCATGCCATAGCACTCCAGCCTGCCCAAAGCAAGTGCTGCAGAAACACAGGCTTGGAGACTGGTGGCTGTGGGACTATGCTAATAGAGGACAGCACTGAGAGAGAGAGTATCCTATTGTTGCACTTGGACTTGGGGAATCTGGCCCTTCTGGTCATGGGCCAGTAACTTTGGTAAATGCATGGCGCCGTGAGCAGACACCAAGGCCTGAGGGGGCTGGTGCTCAGGCAGGATTGGGGTCACTCAGGAGAGAGGGCGGTGGAGAACGGGGCAGAGAAAGTCCTGGCTGCTCCTATGTGCTACATGGGGTACACCAACCAGCCCTACTGCACATACAATAGGCAGTTGCCCTCCAAGAATGTAGAGGGAAATGGTGGTACCACAACTGTGGCCACACACAGCTGGGATAAATCTTGTCTATTAAGTGCCTGAGACAAAGCCTTCTTTTCTAGGGCTGGGTACCCCTGTTACTATTGCATAGGGTCCAGGAATGCAAGAGTCTGGTTGGGATGCCAACTAATCAGGTTGGGTAGATCAGGATTGGAAGAGAAAGTTCCCAATGGGTGGTTTTGCTCAAAGAAGGAAGGTATAAGTGGGATGGGGACCCTGTGAGCCAGAGAGTGGCATACTAGGACCCTGTGGGCAGGCTCGAGTGAATTGTACCTCCTAGTGTTTGCACCCTTATGTAGTCTCCTCCCACACTGAGACCAGACAGCCACGTGGCTGGCTTCTGCCAACAGGATGAGGCAAGCAGAAGTTTAATAAGCACTTGCACATTGAAGTTTGGCTTTTTGGGAGTCTTTCTTGGGAGCCAGCAGTCATGCTGTAAGGAAGCTCAAGCTGACCACTGAATGCTGAGAGCTCATGGGGACACACAGCCTGGAGGTTGAGAAACCATGTTGGACACCCAGGGCGAGCCACACTCCTGCTGAATGCAGCTGCAGGCGTGACCCCAGCGTGCTCCAGCAGGCATAGCAGAACTGCCTGGCTAATCCTCGCCAGCCCACAGAAGCAAGAGAAAGAATGAATGGTGGTTGCTATAGGCCGTTGGATTCAGGGGTGGTTTGATATCTACATCAGGTCCTTACCTCCAAATGGAGCTTCATCTTATCCCCAGACTTCACACAAGACAGGCACAACTTCCCCCTCTGGATGCCCAGGAACAGGAGCTGAGGCTCAAGGGGCACCACATCTATCCTTTCTGGGGAAGAGCAGAGGGGAGGGTCAGGTTAATGCAGAGAAGTAGGCAGAGACTGTGGAGAAACTCTGGGTATTTTTCCATCTTCCCATCTCCACTAAAAGCCCAGCGCCAGAAGCACAGTGCAGTACCGTCTTCCTGTGTCTGCATCCAGACAGAGGATCAAGCCGAGCGCACCACCCAATTCCTCCCGAAGGATCAAGCTGCCTAGAGTCTGCTCCGTGTGGTCTCCGCCCTTGCCTCACTGCCCCCCAGCATGCCCGTGGTCCAGGTCAGCAGGCTCCATGCACAGGGAACCCAGCTCACAAAGTCAGGAGTGCACTCTACGGAAGTGTGGGGCTTCCAATCCCATCTCTCCCCCTCGGCGGTCTCTGTGCCCTCACATAGCAATAAAAATCTCAACCTCTGTGCTCAGTGTTTTCACTAGGATTGAGAGAGACAGGCAAGGTAGGCTTGGGGCTCTTTCAGAGTGAGGCGAGGGGCAAACAACAGGGATGGGGCAGGGAGGGAGATGGAGATGATGCCACTCCCCAGCACCAAACAGAGAGCAGAAGACATGGATAATACCGGTGCTGAAAGAACTCACATCCTCCATCCAACTGCCCTTGTCTGACCATAGGGAAAACTGGGCAATGGAGCGGTTGAAGCTTATCCAGCTTCATCCAGCTTGCTTAGAGCGTGGACCAGAACATGGCCGAGTGTGATGGCCACAGGAAAGGACACGGTCCAGCCTTGTGTATTAATCTGAACATCACAGGAGGAGGGGCAGGATCCATCTCGACTTTTTGTTCCTGCCACTCCCAGAAATGGCCCCTGGATCTGGGTGCCTATGGGGGGTAGCTCTTGAACTGGACTCTACCTCCCCCCACCGCTGCCCTCTTGAGGCTGCCCTGGGCTCTACCCTCCAGGGGCCAGGTCTTCCCAGCCTCAGACTCAGGCTCAGACTCCGCAAAGAGATAAGGCTGTTGCAGGTAAGGTTTGGGGGAGAGGCCACAATGCTGCACACCCCGGGGGCAGAGGAGCTCAGTGCCCACGCCACATTGGCTCTCCTGGCAACCACTCACCTTCTAATTTGGCATTTGGGCCTTGCAAGTAACCAGCGACTAGTTGGTTGTTTCTCAAGTAGAAGGTCTTCTGGTTAACATCCCAGATTCTGAAAGGCAAGAGGACCTGGCGGTAGTGGACAGCTGCTGCCTGCCAAGCCCTGGGCCCAGCACCCTTCTTTCAGTGTCCCCCGGAGCTTCCGAAATTTGCAACCAACTCTGTCCGAGGGCTGGCACGTTAGCACGCCCATAGCATGGGTGAGAAGACTGTGGCCGATGCTGCCTAAGACACAGGCGTAACTCCCACAGCTGGTGATGGACAGTCCCATCTCTACCCCTCTCTTTACCTTGCTCCTCACCTCAGATTCCCAGGGCAGGCACTCTGCTTCAACAAAGCGTGCCCTGGAGCACAAAATTCCATAGGAGTTCCTGAGCCACAGAAACACCCCCATCTGCCCTATCTGATGTGGTAGCCAAGGGGCACGCGCGGCTCCTGAACTCTTGAAATATAAGTAGTGAGCGCAAGCATCTGGATGCTTGCTTTTCTTCTATTTTCATTCATTTAAATTAAATATAACGCAGCACCTGAGACTAGTGGCCACCGCGGCACAGCCTTAGCAAATTCAACGGACATAGCGCATGGCAGCTGACTCTCTAAGCCTTGGACTAAGGGAAGGGCCTTTCCTCCATCAGCCTAGGCCCTGTTGGGCCCAACAAGGGCAGCCAAACCTGGGAACAAGTCAACTTCCTGTCGGCTCACCCGCTAACCTGCTTGGGGCTCCCATCCTTTCTTCTTTGGGGAAGGCCTGATTGCTAGTGGGGCTGGCAGCTGTGGGCCATAGTCAGCAGAGCCCTTTCCAGTATGACCTTGACCTGGGCCTCCCCCTCTTCGTCCACGAGGTGTGGCTAAGAGCATTGGCCTCATCAGACGGCTCTGAGCAGTGCAAGTGCTCCATAGGGGCAAACAGGAAAGTGATGTGCATGAATGAGCATTGGGCCTTTTTAAGTTTCCTTAGTCCCCGGATGAGCCTCAGTCTGAAGGGATTCAGTGTCCCTGTCAGAGGCCTCCAGGGCATATCCCGGAGTCCCCAGCAGCCAAGGGGCAAACCGCGTGAAGCAGACAGCTCTACATCTGGGAAGAGAGGGACCTTGTCTCGGAATGCACGCACACACACACACACACACACACACTCTCTCTCTCTCTCTCACAGGCTCACGAAGTCCCGACCTGGAGCCGCAGACCAAAAACCTGCAGTAGCCCCAGGTGGCTGCAATGCTGGGATACACAGGCAGAGGGCATGCGCCCACAGCACTCAGCATCACCGCCTGTCAGTTAACAACAGGGATGGGGGCAGCTCCTGGGACCGCTGATCTGATTTTAAAATCACGGTTGTCTCAGGCACTTCACGGCTTACAAACACCTGCCATGTGATTCTCTGTGCAGTTAGTTAGTTTTCCATCAACCAGGGCAGGCCTGCCGTGAGTGCTCCTGAACAAGAGGGGAAACTGGGCCCAGGAGCGTGAGCACCTCTAACGTGACAATGCACTCAGTCTGGGCTTGTGGGCTCTGCCCTCTCTCCTTCTCTGCCAGCACCACTCCCTGGCATGTGCCCATCACTTCTGGAGCTTCCAGACCCTCTGGGACAGTGAGCCAGGCCTGCTACCCAGCTCGCCGTGTCTGGGGTATTTGGAAAAACAAGCCTTGAGGGCCATGCGTGGGGCAGCCCCTTCCTGAATCACACACATCCCTCCATGACTCAAATCCGGTTCTGAGACGCTGCAGCGGGATGCTCCCCATTGTCCGGCCCAGCCACCGTCCGCCGCGGCCCGGCCCAGCCTTACCTGAAGGCCTGCATCCTGCAAGGTCTTTTCCCAGAAGGGCGGCAGGCTGTCTCTGAATGGAACAGGAAGAGGAGGAGGGAGATTAGGTGCCTGCGGGTGCTCCTGGAGGGTCTCATCCTGAGGCCACGGCAAGGCAGTGGGCACTGCCATTGTGGACCCAGAGTCGCCGCTTATAAAGAAGGTGAGCACTCACCCAAACCAAGCTGCTGCCGTCCTGTCCCAGCCTGACAAACGGAAATACCCTCACATTTCCAAAAAGAGAAACCCTGGCTGGTGTCACCTTCAACCCCACTGAGTGTCGCAACGGAGTGTCGTAATCGGTCTCCTCCCCTTTTTCCTCTGTGCAATTTCCCCAAAATCAAGATTTCTGTTTCTCCTTCCTTGAGTCCCTGGGAAGCAGAGCGCCATGGAAACCCAACTCCCTCATCTGCCTGGCAGGTGCCGGGGGACTGTGTGCACCTGGTCTGAGCAGACAGGTCCCCCTGTCGTAATAAGGCCCAGTGATAGGGCTCCCAGTGTCAGGTCACTCTGTGTACTTTGAACAGGGGACAGCCTGCTGGACTGTGTGTCAAGGGCTGGCAAACATTCTGTGACAGACCAGATAGTAAATATTTTGGGCTTTATGAGCCACGGGGTCTCCGTCACGATTACCCAACGCAGTTGTCATTGCACGAAAGTAGCCAGGGACGGTCTGTAAACCCACGGAGCCAGCCTGTGTTTGTGCCAATACAACTTTATTTACAAAAACAGGAAGGGAACCAGACTTGGCCTGAAATCTGTCCCCGCTCTCAAGGGTGTCCTTCCTGGGTAGTGCTTTGAAAATGACTCCCTTCCCACTAACGCACGTGTTCATAAAGTCACGATCTTGGGAACACAGAGTGAACTCACCCCTGGGACAGACATGAGTCCACCTTGGTCACTTGACTGCCACCGTGTGACCCTGAACAAGCTGCTTCTCTGACTGGCGGTGGTCGTGTCTCCCCAACAGGTGGAAGGAAGGAAGGGAAGGAGGGAGAGAGGAGGCGCTCCCGGCCCAGAGCGGGCACTCCGTAAACAACAACTTCCGGCCTCGTCATGTTCTGGACATGAGCAAGGCAAGCGGGTTCCTCTGTTACGGATAGAAAAGCCTTGATCGCTGTGCGAGGTGGTGCTGATTGCATTGTCTGGGAGCTAATGGCAGCTGAGCGGTCACCATTGCCTACCCTGGCATTGCTTTAAAGAGGATCGGGAGAGACTCAGGAAGGGGACAGGACCCACTCAAGGTCACCTGGCCGGCTGTCGGCCAAGGCATGCCCAGGCGTGTGTCCTCCCAACGCAGCAGCTGGTCTCAGTGTCTAACTTCATTTTCAGCTAACGAACCAGAAGCTGCTCAGATACGCAGCAGTTAACACAGAATGCAAACACACACACACGGACACCTTATGGCTGGATTACTTCTCTGGGACAGTGGTCTTCCTACTTTTTACTTGCTGAATATTATGATTCATGGTGTATTACGCCTGTGATTATAAAGTAGATTGAAATCATGTTTCTGCAAAAATTAAAGAAAAACAAAAAAGAAGGGAAAGAAGTAGAGGGGTTGAGAGAGGAAGGGAAGTATGGTTATTTTCTTAGAACTATACCTATGAAATACATGAAATCTGTTCTCTTTTTTATATTAATAAAAATCTTTAAAAACCACAGGCTGTGTGCAAATAAGAGTGAAATGTCTCAAAACAGGAAGGCTACACAGACATTTCCTAAATCTGTAAGGAGCTCCTCTTCCAAGGCCGATGGGGCATTCCTGCAAAGTTGTGTCAGTTCCCTGGGTGACTGCTGTGACTGGCACAAAAGCAGGTACTCACGCTTACGCTGCGCTCACAAGTTAAGTGAGTCGCCTGCTTTGAAATGCATTTGGGAAGCAGTAACTCTCCTAGAAGGCCTTGGGGGAGTTGTGTTTGTCCATTTAGCCACTTCTGTTTGTTTGTGTGAGGGCTGGCTGAAGGAGGCAATGCGTGGGAACCCACCGAGTTATTTGCCACTTCCAGAATTTGTTGACTTAGGGTTTGACATTTCTGGAACTGTCATTAATCATCAGGCACATCATGCTGGCATCACACCTGCTGAGAGGGAAGGCAGCTAGCACGTAGCTGTGCTGGGTCTTCTCCTCCTTGTGCTTAAGCTTCTTCTGAAACCAGCTGGAGTTTTAAAACCAGCCCTGCTCCCAAAATGAGGAGGTGTGGTTTGCCAGGCCGGGATGGAAGGGCTCTTGCTGGCCCTAGTCTGCAGATGGGGTCCCGCCAAAGGTCACACCTTGTATCACGGCTCCTCTCTGGCCCACATTCCAAAGGAGAGATTTCTCCAGAACGGAAGCTCCAGGCTCTCAGACTGTGCTGGGTCTGTGCCCTTTTCCCTCTGTGTCCCCAAGAAGTGGCCCAGCATGGGGAGGTTTGTGGGGTATGTGGGGAAGGAGTCCCGGGGGCATGGCCTGTGAACTCAGGCCCACCTGGGTCTGAACCCTCCCATTAGGAGCTGGACTACCTCAGACAATGTGTGGAGCCTGTCTTGGTGGCGGTTTCGTTGTCTGTGCGATGGGGCTAATTGCAGAAGTCGTGCCATGAGTTGCAACAAGTATTAAAGAGAGACGGCATGTGACCACTGAGCCCTGATCCTGGCACGTGAGAAATATTCAAACAGTAGTGATGACATGTGCCTCCTTACCCCTGGTAAGGGGGGATAGAGCATTCACACTGCCCCAACCCCTTCAACCCTAATGCTCTCCTGGGTTCCCTGCTCTGCACACCAGCCCACCCTCCTTTCCCTGTTTCCACATTCCTCATTGTATACTGACCCACACTCCTTTCCCTATGTACTGAGCCAGGCTTCTCTCCCTGTGTACTGACCCACATTCCTCCTCTAGCATACTGATCCACACTCCTTTCCATGTGTACTGAGCCGGGCTCCTCTCCCTGTGTACTGACCCACATCCCTTTCCCCCTCCAGTCCCAAGCCTGTAGTGACTCCAAAGGAAGGGAGCCCCACTCATTCTGGGTTGGGAGGAGGAAGAATGAGAAAGGGGAAGCTCTCTCCTCCTCACGCTTCTGGCCACAATTCCACTCTTGGTTCCGTTAAAGCTCACCAAGAGTTGGTATCCCTATGATTTCTGCCCACAGGGCCTCTCTGAGTCAACTCATTCCTGGCTGTGGCCACTCAGTGCTGCACCGGCTTCCCAGGCAGGGCTGTACGAGCAGAGCGCACAGTGCACTCAGTCTCCCACATCACCACCGCTGCCCCCTGCACACTGAGCCCCTCCTACCAGACATGGGTGACAGCAGAAGGGACAGGGACTCCCTCAAAGGGGTGGGCTAGAAAGAAAAGCCCTTCCACGCACAGACTGTGGGCCTGGAGGGGGCAGCCGCCCTCACGCGTGTCTCGGGTTGAGGACTGTGACGTGTTAAGCACAGCCCCGGCCACATAGGAAGTGTTCAATAAACGCTAACTATTACTCAATGTCAGTTAATTGCATCTTTCAGTTCTAAGATTGCCATGCGTTTCCTTTTTTTGGTTCTCTATGAAAATTTTCCATCTTATCATTTAAATCTTGAAGCATATTATCCACAAGTCTTTTACAGGCTGAATCTGAAAACTCCATCACCCACATCCCAACTGGGTCCCCCCGTTACTGCCTGGTCCTCCCTAGTGCACAGGTTGTCTTACATTTACCTGACTTTTTCCTGACTGCTGGACTCCGTGGACTAAAACTGGGGATCAAGGCTCTGGGTGGTGATGGCTTTCTGCTAAGGCAATTCACTCTGTTGCTGCCAGTCGGTTGGGCCAACACCGTGGCTGCAGGTGACCTTGACCCAAATGAGACAGGAGATGATTCGGGGGTTGGCTTCAGTGTCTGTGAGGGTTGCTCCACTTCTGGCTCCCTCCCAACCCTCTGGGGTCCCAACCCAGACCAGGAGGGATGTATTAGGGCCCCTCCTCCTAAGTAGCATGTTGGGCGCAGATGTGATGCCGCCTCCCACCTAAAGGCCTCAAAAGCTCAGCTGCTGCCTCTTGAAACCAGCAAATGCCTGCAGGGGTCCAGGACTCCAGTACACAAGGGTGACTGCGGTTTACGACAATATATTAAACATTTTATAAGGGACTAGAAGAGAAGAGTTTGGAGATTTCCAGCACAAAGTGAAGATACATGTTTAAGGAGGTGGAAATGCTAACTGCCCTGATGTGATTGCTACACACTATACATATGTCTTCGATTATCATTCTGCACCCCTCAAATACATACAACTATTATGTCATTCAAGTCTTGCTATTCAGGATGGCTGGAGCTTCAATGGCCTTTAGGGGGCAGGAGATAAAATGAGAAGTTGGGCAAGAGCCGAGGAGCAACTGCCTTCCATGCCATCCCAAGGAGTTGGGGGTTTTTCTGAAAGAAGTAGAGCCACAGAGTGGTGTTGTTAGACTTAATTGATCCGAATCATCCCGGGGACCGTGGACTGATGCATCAGACTTGGATAGGAGTGACGGAGTCTGGGGGCAAGGGCAGCAGTCAGTGTTTAAACTGGAACTTCAGAGTAAGTTTCGATTTGCAGCGCTTGACGAGGTCTGTGGTGTAAATACTCCCACACACCGCTGACGATCGCAAGCCACCGATGGGACGTCACTCAGCAGGGAGCTGGAGAGACGAGTGCTGTCTGACCTTGCTGGCTCCTGCATTCGGGGGTTGGGGAGGGGGGCGTCTAACTGCTCTTGAGTCTTTGTAGAGAGAGAAAGCATCTATACGTTTTTCAACTCCAACTTCCCTCCTCCTCAACCCAAATGGCGCACCCCGCAGGTCCCATCCCCCTTGCAGAAAATCATCGTGATTGATAAACCCAGCTGACCAGGGAGCCTCTGTGAATCTTAGTGCAAACATTTCCAGCTGTGCCTCCTGCACCTGTGTTTGCACACCCCATGCTTCAGACTCAGCATCCCACTTTGACAAGATAGGAGTGCACTCAAGTTGTAATGGCTTTATCTTGTATTTATACTCTTTAAGCAATTTATTTGAGAGGCAGAGTTACAGAAAGGGGGTGGGGAGAGATTGTTTATCTGCTGGTTCACTCCCTAGATAGCCACAATGGCTGGGGCTGGGCCAGGCCGAAGCCAGGCATCAAGAACTCCATCTGGGTCTCCCACGCGGGTGTCAGGGACCCAACACCATCCTTTGCTGCTTTTCCAGGTGCATTAGCAGGGAGCTGGATCAGAAATGGAGCAGCTGGGACTCAAACCAGTACTCATGTGGGAAGCCAGTCTCACGGGTGGCAACTTAACTCAATGTGTCACAACGCGAGCTCCTGAGTATAATCTAATATTCTCTTTTTGTCAGTCCCCACCTACCCTGCCCTGCTAAGTACCCAAGTTAATTTTGACCAAATCCAGACGCTTATTGGAAACTCTGTGTGGCAGCAGGTGAGGCTTAGAGTCAGCAACCAGTCTCCTGGGTCTCCCTGCCCACCAGGCTGTGGTCCTTGGCTTACTGCCACCAAGGCGGCCACATTCACCCTCTCAGCCTGTGAAGGGCAGGCAGGGGATCATGCAGAAGGCAACTGTCACCCATCACGGCATCTCAAGGAGCTCACCCTCCTCTCTCCCCATACCGAAATGGCAACCTCCCTGTGAATCGTTTCTGAGGTCAGAGTCTCCTGAGATAGCGCCAGCAGCTCATGGGCTTGGTACAAAACTGCACAGAAAGTCACCATGTGTCTAGTTTTCTTGTGTTTTCAGAGGTCCGTGCTTGCTCTTGCCCTCTTGGCTTTGACAATGAGCTTGGCAGAGTCTTTGCAGGCAGGAGGAGGAAAGGAGCAGGAGCTCGGGGAGCAGGGGCAGCTGTGTTGCTGCCAGCTGTGACAGAGGCTCTGTGTCGCACTCTCATACAGATCTCCTCTGGCCCTCAACCCTGCAGTGCAAAGCAGACTCGTGGCCACCCACTTGCAGAATGGGCATTGCATTCGTCAGCTTTCCATCACTATCATGAACACGAACCCCTGAGAGAGGCTACTTAGGAAGGAAAGAGGTTTACTTTGTCTAGTGGTTTTGGAGGTTCACAGTGCAAGATCAAGCAGGCACCATTAGTTGGGGTACTTGGTGGGGCCAGAGATGTCAATGGTGGAGCTATGTGTGTGAAGGTAGGATCCCAAAACAAGCCAGGAAGCAGGGAGAGCAGCCAGGCTTCTGTAACCAACCTTGCTGTAAGAATGACCTTCTGAGGGCACACCCACGATGACCTAAGCACCCGCTACTAGGCCCACCTCCTGGACATCATCTTTGACTTCAGTTGTCACCCTCTAAGATGCCATCAACTTTAGACTTTGGGATGTCACCATCTGAATGTGTTCAGGAGCCATATCCTATTCAAACCCCCCAGCTTTGCACTGATGGTCACTTTGTAGGAGAAGAACTCCAGACTCTGAGGGATGAACTCCCCTGTCCCAGACTGGCCAAGGCAGGATTTGAACCCAGATTTGTTATTCCTTCCCACACTACTGTCTGGCTTCCTTCTGCTTCCTGGTATGGCTAATGGAAGAATTGTATTCTTCCCTGTGGTCCTCCTTTTAGTTTGGACTCACATCTCATAGAACAACTATTTGGTTCACAGTTGCTTGAAACTTCGGGGAGGAATTATGGTAGTAAGGAAAGAACCATTCCAAGACCTTACAAATGCTACAGCAAAGCACTTTACCTGACTGTGGACTTGGAGAATGATTGCCCCACTTTGCTTGGTACGTGTTTGGTTCTATGGTTGAAAATTCCATATCTAGGCAATCCCCTTAGTCCCCCAACCTGGGATAATTGGTCACTCTAAATTATGCATACTTGGGGCAGGCATCTGGCTTAGTGGTTAAGCCACTGGTTGAGACTTCCACATCCCCTATCAGAGTGCCTGGGTTCGAGTCCTGGCTCCACTCCTAATTCCTGCTCTCCGCTAATGCACACCATGGTTGGGGCTCTGCCACTCACATGGGAGACCTGGATTGAGTTCTGGACCCAGTACTGGTTACTACACCCATTTGGGTAGTGAATGAATGTAGGAGAGCTTGCTCTGTCTGTCTCTCTGCCTCTCAAATAAATAAAATTGAAAAGTAAAAAACTTAAATTACGCATCCTTAAAAGGCACTGGTAGCTCTAGAGGTTGGTGTCATACATTACAGGCACAACCGACTGTCACTGTACGTTGCCTCTTTGGCCTGTTTTTATTGGCAGTGATGAGATCCATTTTATGAGATAGATGATAGATAAACACAGGAGTATTAAAAAACCTTTGTGAGCCTTCCACTCAGAAGGAAACCATACTTCAAAAAGCTCATAGAAAACAGAATTTAAAAATAAATTTATTTTGTTAAAATATTTTGAAATCCATGCATAGTTTCTTCATAATATGCATTTTCCATGAACTTTTTGAAGATTCCCTTATACCAGATACAGAAGAAATTAAGCACTCTCATTCTAATCAAATTCATTTTTAAAAAGATTTATTTATTTGAAAGGCAGAGTTACACAGAGAGAAGAGGCAGAGAGAGAGAGAGAGAGAGAGAGGGAGAGAGAGAGAGAGGTCTTCCATCCGCTGGTTCACTCCCCAGATGGCTGCAATGGCTGGAGCTGCGCCAACCTGAAGCCAGGAGCTAGGAGCTTCTTCTGGGTCTCCCATGCAGGTTCAGGGGCCCAAAGACTTGGACCATCTTCCACTGCTTTCCCAGGCCATAGCTAAGAGCTGGATCGGAAGTGGAGCAGCCGGGACTAGAACCGGCGCCCATATGGGATTCCAGCACTGCAGGCGGCAGCTTTACCCACTATGCCACAGCGCCAGCCCCTCAAATTTATTCTTACTTAATTCACTCATCTTTAATTTCCTCTGACTTCATAATTGAGAGATGGCCAACATCTAGCAGCTTAAAATTATCTTCAAAGGGTGGTCATAAAAAGGATCTACTCTCCGTCATCATTGTCTCTCCTTTCTCCTCCTCCTCCTCCTCTTTCTCCCTCCTTGTGTGCTGTAAGGGAAGTGGTGGGCCCCACTGTGGAGAGAGGAGGCAGAGTCTCCAAGCCAGTGCAGAGTGTGTGCAGTCATTCCATCTCCTGCCTTGCTGTTCTATCCTCACTCTCCTGGGTCTTTGGTCAAACCGCATCTCTCTAAGTGCTCTCTCCCCAGAGCCCTGTTCTCAAGTATTGTTTTGCAATAGCTGGCACTCCCATGCACCAGGCCTTAGATGGAGAACGTGGTCCCTCCCACCAGGGAGCTTGGTGTCTCAGCAGGCACTTGCACTTACTTGCACTGTTTCCTGAATTCAAGTCCACACACAGCCATTTAGCACCTACTGTGTAGCAGTTCAAAATATTTTGTAATGAGCCGTTTTTAAGCACAGTCATTTCTTTATAATATATCACTGGTTCTGGGAGTGGTTCTGGAACCCCACTTTTCACATTTGAAAAACATGTAGGGGGCCAGCACTGGGGCACATGGGGTAAAGTCACCGCCCTGTGACTCCGGCATCCTGTATAGTCAAAGGTTTATGTCCCAGCTGCTCCACTTCTGATCCAACTCCCTGCTAATGGCCTGGGAAAAGCAGCGGAAGATGGTCCAAGTGCTTGGGCTCCTGCCACCCACGTGGGAGAACCAGATGAGGCTCCTGGCTCCTGGCTTCAGCCTGATCCCTCACTGGCTGTTGTGGCCATCTAGCGAGTCAAACAGTGGATGGAGGATCTTCTCTGTCTCTCCCTGCCTCTCTGTAACTCTGACTTTCAAAATAAATAAATAAGCCTAAGAAAAGGAAAATGTGGAAGACCTTGGGAAGGGTGGCTAACGTGGTGAAAAGGCTAACAACTGAACACATCCCACTAGAGACTGCTGCCCCCACAGGGAGAGAGGGAGGGTCTTCTGGCCCTGGAATAACTGCTTGTTCCCCTCCACCCATCACCCTGATCCGATCCCATTGAGTCGCTGTGTCTCCGCAGCACAGCTGGGTGGTATGGAGGTGGACTGTCTTTGTCAACTCCAGGTCGTCCCCTCGGTCTGCCTGGCCTCACGTAAGTGACTTCATCTCTCCAGCTACATTTCCTCTTCTGAACATGTGAGCCATAGGAGTCCTTCCTCATAGGGCTATTGTGAGGATTAAAGGCGATAAGCCGTGTAAAGAGCTGGGCACACCTAGCTTGTCGTAAGCACTCCGGAAGTGTTATCTATTAATGCGCCCGAGAATCCCCAAGATTTGCCAGATACCAGGAAAGAGACACAGAAAGGACAGACTGCCTGCTCCCCCAGGGGCCGACTTTGAAAGAAAAGTTAGGTCTCCAGGCCAACCATTCCCAAAGTTGTTTTTCTTTGCCCCACACATCTCCTTATCAGAGTTTGCAAACTGGTGGTGCACAGATTGAATATCTGGGATTACTTGCTTGGTTGTGTTATTTCATCAGAATACCACACATAACAAAATCAGGATATCTGGATCTTGTTGCAAAAACAGAAGTCCTGGACAGGGGGCCTGCACTCCCATGAGACAACCGTCTGCTGGAGGTGACAGCTCCCGCCTCTGGCACCCTCAGAGTGGTGGCTGAGGGCCAGGTTCTACGAGCTGTTCTCCTCGAGTTCACTCTGTTCTCTCCCTCCTTCGACAGAGGTATGGCTCCAAGTTCCCCGTCTCTATGAGCAGTGGAGAAGCCCCCAAAGACTCCAAGGGTTCCAAGGCTTTCTTCTCAGCAGACACGGCCCCCTGCTCACCTGTTCCCTGCCCCTGCCTCCAAGCACCTGCACTGGGCTTCCAGATCTCCAAGAGTCCAGTTAGACCTCCAGTTCCATGCTCTTGGCATTTCCCTGGAAACTTTCTCATCAGTCTGGAAGCATTTGAGGTAGATCTTTTTCCCTCCCGTTTTCTTTCGGTTGGCAGCGTGAGTGTGGCAGGGGCTTACCTGAAGCCATAGGGAGGGCCTTGTGGGTTGTGTGGAGTCCTGAGCTCTTCCGGCCTCTGGCTGCAGACTGAGCTGCTGCATTTAAAGGGAGCATCCAGACAGCACCTGTGCCGCAGCACCGCCCAGGGTGGAACTGATCTTTCTCCCTGAGCACCTGAGGAGGGGAAGAGGAGGAGCCTGGCTTCCCCTCCCACATGCCCACACATGGCTGGTCAGCCCCAGGAGATGAGAAGGTGGTGACTGATGCCAGGCCCAGCTGCCAGAAGGGTGACTCAGGTTAGCAGAAGCCAAACTGGTTCTTATCTGCGTAAGACTGGAGTTCATGTGTGGGGAACGGAGCTCGGTTTATGGGGCTGGGCTCCCCAAATCCTGGCCACCACCAGTTCATGCATGCACACACACATTCATCCAAAACCCAGCTGTTGGCTTAATCTTGTGTGCTGGGCACTCTTCCAGGCCATGGGGACAAGCCAAGGTAAGGGATAAGGCCCCAGACTTGCTGATGGAAAACAGACAAGAAAATGAGTTCATGTGGCAGTGTGTTCTATTGGGGATATGCTGCTTTTTTAAAAGATGTATTTATTTATTTGAAAGGCAGAGTTAAGCAGAGGCAGAGAGAGAGAGGCCTTTCCATCCACTCATTCACTCCCCAGATGGCCACAATGGCTGGCGCTGCGATGACCCGAAGCCAGGAGCCAGGAGCTTCTTCTGGGTCTCTCACATGGGTACAGGGGTCCAAGCACTTGGGCCATCTTCTACCACTTTCCCAGGCCATAGCAGAGAGCTGGATTGGAAGTGGAGCAGTCAGAACTCGAACCCAGGCCCATATAGGCCCATCTGGCACTGCAGACAGAGGCTTTACCCGCTATGCCACCGTGCTGGCCCCAGGGATATGCTTTTGAGGGAGCTAGCAATGGGTGTATCTTTTAGGAAAAGTGGCTAGCGTAGGCCTCCCTAAGGAGGTGACATTTGAGCAGACTTGAGTGACATGAAGGAAGGGGAAGAATATTCCATGTGGAGGAAGCAGCCGGGGCAAAGCCCCTGGGTGGGACTCTTTGAGGCTGATCTGCCTACTATGCGGAGGTCGGTGGGGTGGGACCATGGCTTGGGAGCAACTGAGTCACCCTTTGGGCCACACCCCAGCCACTACTGCAGCATTGTCCAGGAGGACAGATACTCTCCCCACTTTCTCTGGGGAATATTCTGGACCTCTCCTCTCCCTGGTCACTCAGAACCAACTTGCTCTAGCCTCCTACTCTGCACCGAGCATCTGGGAACAGGTGACTCACAAACACCGAACACAGTGCCACGGCTGACCAGCTGCGTGCATCTGGGATGGATCTTCTGCGCTCCAGGCTTCACTTTGATAACTGCAACATGGGCCTGCCACTCCCTGCCCAGAAGGATGAGTGACACACAGATGGTAACATGCTTTAAAAATTGAGTGCCGGGGACAGCACTGTGGTGTAGTGGGTAAAGCTGCCACCTGTGATGCTGGCATCCCATATGGGCACTGGCTCAAGTCCCGGCTGCTCCACTTCTGATCCAGATCCCTGCTAATGTGCCTAGGAAAGCAGTAGAAGATGGCCCAAGTGCCTGGGCTCCTACACCCATAGGGGAGATCCAGAAGAAGCTCTTGACTCCTGGCCTCTATCTGGCCCAGCCTTGGCTGTTGCAGTCATTTGGCAAGTGAACCAGTGGATGGAAGATCTCTCCCTCTCCCTCTCTCTCCCATTCTCCCTCTGTGTAACTCTAACTTAAAAAAAAAAAAAAAATTGTGGCCGGTGCCACGGCTCAGTAGGCTAATCCTCTGCCTGCGGTGCCGGCACACCGGGTTCTAGTTCCGGTCGGGGCGCCGGATTCTGTCCCGGTTGCCCCTCTTCCAGGCCAGCTCTCTGCTATGGCCCGGGAGTGCAGTGGAGGATGGCCCAAGTCCTTGGGCCCTGCACCCCATGGGAGACCAGGAGAAGCACCTGGCTCCTGGCTTCGCATCAGCGCGATGCGCAGCGGCCATTGGAAGGTGAACCAATGGCAAAAGGAAGACCTTTCTCTCTCTCTCTCTCTCTCTCTCTCACACTGTCCACTCTGCCTGTCCAAAAAAAAAAAAAAAAAAAAAAAAAAAAAAAAAAAATTGTGTGCCTTTGAACAAAACTGTGCTCCAGGCAATGTTTTGGTAATACTCAGGTGAAGAAGAGGGTAAGGACTGGACCAGCCTGCTGGCTGTCTCTGGTCCTGCTACCTATCCCTCCTCTTGGGGAAGCACAGTCCACCTTTTCTTGCAGAGGAGTTCGTAATTCCTATACTTCCTAGTTCCTAACAGGGATCTAATGGGCACTTTCCCAATCCCCCCAGTCCTGTAGGCCTGGGCTCATTCCCAGAGTCTCTTCATTTAGTGCACCAGCCCTGAGATGGGGGTGAAAGGGGGTCGGTATTATGAGGCAGCAGATTAAGCCACAGCTTGGAACACCTGCATCCCATATCAGAGTGCCTAGTTCAAGTCCCATCGACTCCGCTTCTGATCCAGCTTCCTACCATTGCATCCTGGGAGGTAGCAGAAGATGGCCAAGTACTTGACTTCCTGCACCCACGTGGGAGACCTGGGTGGAGCTCCTTTACTCCTGGCTTCAGCCTGGCCCAGGCTTAGCTGCTGCCCTATTTGGGGAATGAACAAGCAAATAGAAGATTCTCTCTCTCACTCTCTCTGCCTTTCAAATGAATAAACACAAAAATAAAAATAAATAAATAAAATCTTTGAAACAAATGAAACAGGACTGGGAGGAGCAGGGAGCCAGAGCTGGGAAAGGCTCCCCGCCCAGGAGCTCTGACGGCCGGGATTTCCCCTGGGGCCCTCACTTCCTGCTCTGTGCAGCCTTGGCGTGCCCAGCCAGATGCCAAGGTCTCAGAGCCCTGCCTGGGGATTTTTGTAGCAGATCATGTAGAGAAATGCCTGTTTAGTAGAGAACCAGGAACTCATTTTGTAAACCTGGAAACTTTGTCAACCTGAGTTCGGGGCAGCCTGGACCACTGCCAGGGGAGCTGCCTTGTCCTCACAGTGTCCACATCTGTTAGGACAACGGCAGGGCAGGGAGGGGGCAGGTGGCACAGGGAGGCAGGCTCTGGTGCCAGGAGGTTCAACCCCTGACCTCATGAGCTGCTATCTGTGGGCCTGGGATGAGCCTGCTGTGGGCAGGTGTTGTGAAGAGCTTGGCTGAATGCAGCCTGGGGAGAGAGGTGCAAGGGGACGGCTGCTTGCTCTAGTCAGGCCCATGGAGCCAGGGCAAAGAATCCGAGGGCTGAGAAGAAATGGGATGGGTTTTACAGCTCTGAGGACTGTACGCTCTGAGTTGTTCCCGTGCTCAGGAGGCAGCCCAAAGCCCTCACAAGTCCGTGAGCGTCAGCCCAGCCCAGTTCCCCGGAAACTGCTCACTTTGTTCTCTGGCTCAAGCTACCCACAAGTCTCTGCTTGCCTCCACAAATGCGCCTCTTCCTGGGCCCGGAATGGTGGCATCACGGGTTAAGCCACGCTTTGTGAGGGTTTGAGTCCCAGCTGCTCCACTTCTGATCCAGCTCCCTGCTAATGCACCTGGGAAAGCAGCAGAAGATGGCCCAAGGGCTTGGACCCCTGCATCCATGTGGTGGACCCTGATGGGGTTTCCAGGCTCCTGGTTTTGGCTTGACTCAGCGCTGGCTGTGCAGGCATTTGGGGAATGAAGTGTCAGACGGAAGATCTCTTTCTCTGTCTCTCCCTCTCTCTGTCACTCTGCCTTCCAAATAAACAAAATAAATTTTTCTTTAATAATCCGCCTCTTCCGCCTACCTGGAGACTTTGACATAGGCTGGTGCTCTGCCTGCCTGGTTCTACTGACTAGTCAGCTAGCCTCAGCTGAAGACCACAGCTTGGACACTGCCTCGTGTGACCCTCATGGCATCCACCTCCTGGGCAAGTGGTAGGAAGGACCATGTCTGTTTTGCTCACCATTGTATTCCAAGCTCAGAACATGGGACCTGGCCCATAGAGAGAGGAGGGAAGGAATGAGTGGAAAACCACCAGACATAAGCACTCTACACTCTCACGCACTCCCATTCATCCATGTGGATGAATGAGAGCCCTGAGTGTAGCATTCACAAATGGCCACATGCTGAACCACGTTGGTGCAAAGCAACTGGGGTAAAGATAGTGCAGACTCTGCTTAACTCACCACCACTCCTCTAGGAAGACCCCATCGCCGCCACTGTAATTCACAGGAGCCGTCAGGTGTAGATGGACATGACCTTGTCCCCAGATTATAGCTGACTGAACCTGTGATAGACAGATGCTTGAAACTAACCCACTTATCAGAATAAGGAACTGGAACCCAGAGAGGCCAGTGTGTCCCTGCTGTCAAACTGAGGCTTCCTAACTGTAGGGTTGCCCTCTTCTGCAGGTGCATGGAGATACAGAGAAAGCCATTCTACGGAGAGAATGAAGCAGGCAGATGGATGCAGGAATGGGAAGCCTGCAGCCTTGGACCGAGAGACCACTGTGGCTGCCTTAATTTCTCACGAGTTTCCTGTTCCCAGTTAGCATCTCCCATGAGGCCTGGCTACACCTCCAGACACGCCTCATTTCAGCTGCAGCTAGCTCAAGCGTGTCCGTGTCCTGCAATCAAGGCCTAACTTAGAGAGTCCTGCAGAAGCCAGAAAGCAACAGAGGAGTCAGGGAAAATGAAAACTCAGCGAGGCAGAGATTGACAGCTGGGAAGGGCCGCTTGCTACTCTGGCCTAGCACATTCCGGTTCAGCAAGCTCACCGACAAGGCTCCTTGCTTCAGTAGCGCATGTGGGAGATTTAGTCTGCCCAGGACCCTGCCTTTTTTGGTGAGCTGCTCCTCCTTTTCTTCTTCCAACCATTTTTTTTAAAAAAAACTTTATTGAGATATAATTAAAATATAAAAGCTGTATGTATTTAATGTATTCATCTCAATGAGTTTGAGGACAAGAATACACCCATTAAAACATCACCACCATTGGAGCTATAAGCATATGCTTGACCTCCCAATGTTTCCTTCTCCTGTTTATTATTATCTATTATTATTTAGCTATTTTATTATCTATCCTTTTGCAATAACACAATATAAGACCTACCATCTTAGCAATTTTAGTTGTATAGTACAATATTGATGGCTATAGGCACTGTATCAATCCATAACCTGTTGCTATAACAAAATATCTGACACCGGCTACTTTATAAAGAAAAGATTCCTTCAGCTCTCAATTCCAGCTTTTTGGTGGAGAGGCAGAAAGGGGGCTGGCAAAGCGAAGAAGAGACCAAGCCTTGCTCTCACAAGCACTAACTCACTCTGTGAGACCAGCATTAGCCCCTTCGAAGAGCAGTGGCCCCATGAGCCAGTCACCTTCCACTCTTAAAGATCCCACCCCGGGCCGGCGCCGTGGCTCACTAGGCTAATCCTCCGCCTTGCGGCGCCGGCACACCGGGTTCCAGTCCCGGTCCGGGCGCCAGATTCTGTCTCGCTTGCCCCTCTTCCAGGCCAGCTCTCTGCTGTGGCCTGGGAGTGCAGTGGAGGATGGCCCAAGTGCTTGGGCACTGCACCCCATGGGAGACCAGGAGAAGCACCTGGCTCCTGCCTTCAGATCAGTGCGATGCGGCGGCCGTGGGGGCCATTGGAGGGTGAACCAACGGTGAAGAAAGACCTTTCTCTCTGTCTCTCTCTACTGTCCACTCTGCCTGTCAAAAACAAACAAACAAACAAACAAACAAAAAAACACCCCACTCCAACCCTGCCCCCACTCCGGGGCCCAAGTTTCCAGCACAAGGTCCATATTTATGGGACACACTCAAACCGTATCTAAACCTAGCAGGCACCGTGCCATACAGCAGGTCCCCACAACTACTCCTCTTGCATAACTGAAAAGCTGTACCCTCAGGCGTCTCCTCTCCATGCCTCCTCCCTCCAGCACCTGACAGCTACCCTCCTCCTCCCCCTCCTCCTCCTCCACCACCTCTGCCGCAGCTGCCACAACTGCTGCTGCTTCTTCATCTTCTTCCTCTTCCTTCCTCTTCTTTAGGGCTTATTTATTTGAAAGGCAGAGTAACAGGGAGAGAGGGAGAGCCAGAGAGGGAGGGAAGGAGGGAGAGAGAAAGCATGCCTCCATATTCTGGTTCACTCCCTAAATGTTCTTTAGAGTCAGGGCTGGTGCAGGCTGAAACCAGGAGCCAGGAACTCCATCTGGGTCTTACAGGTGGCAGACACGCAAGGACCTGGACCATCAACTGCTGCTTCCCGGGTGCATTCGCAGGAAGCTGGATGGGAAGTAGAGGCAGGACTGGACTGCAGTCACCACAGTATGGGATACAGGCGCCCCAAGTGGTGACTCAACCTGCTGCACTCCAGTGCCCACCCTGAGTCTGACTATTGTAGACCCCACCCTGAGTCTGACTATTGTAGACCCCGCATACAAGTGAGATCGCACAGTGTGTATGTTTCTGTGTCTGTTTTATGTCACTTAGCATAACATCCTCTGGGTTCTTCTGTGTTGTTTCAAATGGCAGTGTCCTCATTTTTCAAGGCTGAATACTATCCCACTGTAGGTACATACCACAATTCCTTCCTTCCTTTGTCCATTGATGGACTTGGAGGTCGCTTTCATACCTTAGCTATTATGAACAATGCTACGAAAACTCCAACCTTCTCACTTTCAGCCACAGTACATCGGGCATATGACCTGGTGAGACAGGTTCGAATCCTGCTGATATTGTTCGAGCTGAAACAGAAAGAAAGGGAGTAGTTCCTCCTTTCTGCTAAGTGACAAAGCAGCAAAGCATGAGATGGTAGAGCTGTCAGTTGGTTCAAGGTGGCATCGTGTCATTCACAAGGCAGCCAACGACTATGAAAAAGGACATGCACTTGTTTCATGAAAACTGACTCCCCTCCCACGCTGTGCCAAGTGCAGCAGTAGATCCTGGACAGACAGAGGGGAACAAGGCGCACATGTCCTTGTCCTTATGGGACTCATCCTTTCTGCACCCCCAGAAAGCTACATCACAGGTAATGTATGAGGCGATGCAGGAAGCACAGTTTTGTGCGAGTGTAGAGGAGGGTCTCCCACTCAGCTTGGACATGGGGTCGAGGGAGGAAGATAGGGAAGAAGGAAGGAAGAGAGGCCCATAGGTACGGGAAAGCAACTAGAAGTAAATCATCAGGGGCCAGTGCTGTGGCATAGTGGGTAAAGCTGCCGCCTGCAGTGTCGGCATCCCATATGGGCGCCAGTTCAAGTCCCGGCTGCTCCACTTCTGATCTAGCTCTTTGCTGAGACTTGGGAAAGCAGTAGAAGATGGCCCAAGTCCTTGGGCCCCTGCACCCACGCGAGAGACCAGAGGAAGCTCCTGGCTCCTGGCTTCGGATCGGCACAGCTCCAGCCATTGCAGCCAACTGGGGAGTGAACCATCAGATGGAAGATCTTTCTCTCTCTCTCTACCTCTCCTTCTCCCTGTGTAACTCTGACTTTCAAATAAATGAATAAGTCTTTAAAAAAAGTAAATCATCAGAACTGAGGTGAAACATTCAATGGAAAGAGCTATAAGAGGAGCCTGTGGGATGAGAGGGACTCTTGGACCTTAGGTCCATATCTTTTACCTATCAAGGACCTCAGGGCGCACGTAGAGCAGGGTCAGGAGCTCAGAGCTTCCAACACGAGAGACTTGGGTGGCAATCAGGGTAGAAGTGGAAGATGGGTTAGCAGCTGTTCCATTTGCGTTTCCCCTTTTCCATCATTCGCTTGTTTGGGAGGAGGAGTGTTGGGGAGCTGAGGGCAACTGTACAGTCCTACCCCCAAGATACCACTTGAGTCAAAGGGTGTCCCTGTTGGCCGGCTCCTGTCACACCGTGACCGAACCCTTGGAAGCCCTGCTCCAGATGCTGGTTATCTGAGCCAGCTTCCTTTTCTGAAGTCAGGGGCCTTTACAAAGAAAATAGCACTCACACCATAGCATCTTGTGGTGCATCCAAATTCCTGGAGAGACCAAGCTACAATAACAGGAACATGCAGTCAATCCGGGGTGTTACAAAAGATTGCATCACTGGGGGAAGGAGGCTGTTCTCAGGAACAGAACAACCTAAGGTCTGGAGTTGCCTCAGACCGGGTCTCAGGGCTGGAGGCCAAGGTCACGGAGTAAACCTCAGGAGGGCCCATCTATCTCGTTCTGTTGCACACGTAGCCCAGACTGGCCTCTCCGGGAAGGGGGCTTCGTGTGGTTGCTTCCAGGCCTGCCTGAGAGGCTGATCTGTGGGTGTGTGGAGAGCCTTGTGCAATGGCGATTAGCACGCCGCGCGTTTACTGGAGAGCAACGGCAGGATCCACGCCTGTGACGTGTGAAGGAAGAAGGGCCGAGCTGCCGTCGCGGCTCGGGCCCCATCCATTCTTCAGAGCTCTGGAGCTGAAGTGGTCTTCACAGGCCCGCAGCAGTGAGATCTGGGTACAGGCGGCTTCCCTTAGCGGGAGGAGGTGGCCTCCTCGGGTGCAGGCACTCCGCCTGGTGGGAGTGTGGGCAGCGCACACACCGCAGTAACAATGATGCGGTCAGGTCATCACACGGGCTACCATCGCATTTCCACAGCCATCCTCACAACCTCTTATTATGACCCTCGATTTACAGATGGGGAAACTGAGGCACAGGCTGTCTGACTCTGAGCCACTCAGGCCCTGCATCCCCTGACTCCTTCCTAAGGAAAACCTTAACTTCTCATTCACCCACACACTGTCTGCCAGATGAGTCTTTCCACCTCTGACATTCAGTTTTTTCCAGCTCTGAAAGGGATATCCTGGAGCTTGAGCTACCTTCTATTTCTCTTATAGGATCACAGCCAAGATCAATCAGAAACAGGCCTGGTTATGTGGGTGTGCTCTGTGGCTTGCTAAGCCTCCTACAGTTTTAGGACAGAATACTTTTTTTTTTTTTTTAATTTGACAGGTAGAGTTACAGACAGTGAGAGAAAGAGATAGAAAGGTCTTCCTTCCGTTGGTTCGCTCCCCAAATGGCCGCTACGGTCAGACTATGCCAATCTGAAGCCAGGAGCCAGGTGCTTCTTCCTGGTCTCCCATGCAGGTGCAGAGGCCCAAGCACTTGGGCCATCCTCCACTGCCCTTCTGGGCCACAGCAGAGAGCTGGACTGGAAGAGGGGCAGCCGGGACTAGAACCCTGGGCCCATATGGGATGCCGGCGCTGAAGGCAGAGGATTAACTAAGTGAGCCATGGCGCCAGTCCCAGGACAGAATACTTACTATAGCTGAAGGGCAGCGTGTGGTCTAAGAGACGGCAGCGCCAGACCTCCCGTGACATTGTAGCTCCATCCTTCTGCCAACCTTACATTCAGACTTTTTCTGTTTTACAGACAAGACACGGTTGTGGAGGTTTTTCTACATGCTTGTGGATTTTCGGACTCACCTTTCTCACTTCCCAGATCTTGTGTGGTAAGCAGAATAATGTCCCCTCTCCTAAAATTGTCCACACCCTCCTCCCTGGGGCCTGTGTGTGTCACAAAGCAAAGGAGAGACTGAGGTTACAGGTGGAATTAAGGTTGTTAATAGGCTGACTTTAACATAGGGGGGTTTCCCTGTTTTACCCTGGTGGGCCCACTCTAATCACAAGACTCCTTCCCCAGGAAAGAGGGAGGCAAGAGGAGTCAGGGTGATGAGATGCAAGGACTCAACTACCGCCGTTGGCTTTGGAGACGGAGGGAGGGGGCGTGAGCCCTGGGACGCAGGTGGCCTCCAGCAGGTAGAAAAAGCAGGAAGACAGGTGATCTAGAAAGCCCTCCAGCGACTCTGCTGACACCTGAACTCTAGCCTAGCAGGTCGTGTATCAGATTTCTGACCCACAGAACTAGGAGATAACAGCTTCGTGTGACCTGGTCTATGGTAATGTGTTATGGCAGCTAACGGGAAGCTAACACACCCGCTGCTAGGAGTTGAACGTGTCCCCTAGAAGCTCCTGTGTTGGAACCGGCACTCCCCAGTGGTGGAGGGCCTTTCAGACGTCACTGAGATCAGATTCGTCACCACCAGAGTGAGCTTTTCTACAGCCGTCTGCTGTCTCCTGCACACACCTGCTTGCCCTCTGCTTCCCCACCCCGAGACCCCTGCTAGAGGAGGCCTCCCAATCTTGCACCGCCAGCCTTCGGCACCGTGAGCTCCATTAACGCCCTCCCTTCATAAATTAACCAGCCTCAAGTGTTCTGTCAGAACAAGAGGAAATGCTCTAAGAGTCCTCTCTTTCTCTCTTTTGGGATCATTTTCCTTCACTTAGAAATTTTTTTAGGAGATAAAGTTGCTCATGGTTATCTGGAAATGTCTTTATTGTCTATTTCTTCAAAGATACTTTGGATGGACATAAAATTCTTATTAATGGTTCATTTTTCTCTCGGCATTTTGAAGATGTCATTCAGCTATCTCCTCGCTGCCATCATTGTTTTATTTATTTATTTATTTATTTATTTATTTTTTGACAGGCAGAGTTAGACGGTGAGAGAGAGAGACAGAGAGAAAGGTCTTCCTTCCGTTGGTTCACCTCCCAAATGGCCGCTACGGCCGGCGCTGCACCAATCCGAAGCCAGGAGCCAGGTGCCTCCTCCTGGTCCCCCATGCGGGTGCAGGGGCCCAAGCACTTGGGCCATCCTCCACTGCCTTCCTAGGCCACAGCAGAGAGCTGGACTGGAAGAGGAGCAACCGGGACAGAATCTGGCGCCCCAACCGGGACTAGAACCCCGGGGTGCCGCTGCCACAAGCGGAGGATTAGCCAAGTGAGCCGCGGCGCTGACCGCCACCATTGTTTTGAATTCAGCAGTCCATCTACTGGTTAAATAATCTCTTTCCCATTGGTGTTTGCAGATTCAATGCAGAGAGCTGTGTGTGAATCGCTGTCTCTTTTGTGTAAGCTATGTTTCTAGAATCTGTGGATTTATTTCTCAGTTCTGGAATGCTCTCAGACATAAACCTTTCAGTATCATTTTTTTCTTCTTGCTTTCAATTTTCACCCAACAAGGCTACAATTAGATGTGTGTTAGTCCTTTTCACTGTACTCATAGTGTCTTAACATATCTGTCTTACATTGAATGCCTTAATTCATTTTTCTCCAACTCTGTATTATTCTTTTGATTCATCCACTGTATTAGTTTCCTTTAACCATATTCATGAGCTACCCTGCAGGAGCATCAAAAATGAAAATAAACTCCAACTTTTCATTCTGCACCTCTCTTCACTGTCTCTTTGCCATTCTTGGTTCGAGTCCATCCCCTCATTTATGTAGCTGCAAAGAAGGTCCCTTTGCTTATTCACTCACATGGGATTTTGAAGCCACAAATTGGAAAGAAAAGACATTGAAATTCCAGTGAGCAAAGGAAAATGTGCAAAAAGTAGAATCCGGATAGGAAGTAGGGACATAGAGAAGTCCTAACTGCCGTCATGCACAAGGGAACCATGGTTACAAGAAGGCAGTGCGTCAGGGAATGAGCGTAACTAAGGAAAAGTACATTTCCCGGCACTGATGAGGTCACAGTCAGAAGTGACGCCGCGACAGCTATTGTTCCAGCTCTTTCGGAAAGTGATTATGTGACATGTATCGTAAGTCATAAACATATTACTTATCTTTGATCCATTAATCCCATTTCCCAACATGTCTCAATAGAAGATAATCCAAAGGATAAATGTCACATCATTATTTCATCAGAGATGACAATATCTGAAGATTAGAAGGAATCTCAATGCACACAAAGGAAAATTAGTGATGCCGCACTGTGGAAGATGCGCAGCTATTGGAAAGATTTAGTTTTGAAGACCAGGTAGGCCACATGAAAAATACTCCCAGCATGCTGTTGGTGCCGTCTCATCCATGAGAGGAGCCAGGTAGGGAAAGACATTTCTGAGGTGCTCCATCTCAGGGGAGATGGAAGAGGGCTGCAAATCTCCCCCTTTCTCAAAAGAGCTTCAAGCAGACGGCTGTGCCTCCTGAGCCGACGACAGTCAACCTGCGTGCGCACCGTGAAGGCTGTGACTGCAGCACACTGCCTGTGTTTCTGGTTAAACATGCTCATCGCGAGGGCTACCCTGCCACACATCCACGAGCGGCATGGCGAGGGGGGCAGGTAAGCCCCAGTGCTTGTGGCTCTCAGCAGACACAACGTGCCAGCAGCATGGCTCTGGGCTCGGCTGGGAGCGCCAGGGGTTTCTTTTCCAGGATTTTTGGTCATCATCTGTGCTAATAGCAGCCCCTGATGTCATAAACTCTTGACTCATTGTCGTGGTCGCCTGTCTACTCACTCTTCCCAACACACCCACCACTTCCATGTCTTTGCATAATAGGTCCTCCCGCTACCCAAAACAGCCTTCTGCCCAGAAACTCATCGCCCCTGAGCCCAGCTCTAAGCCACCTCCTCCAAGGAGCCTCCTTCATCTATTCCTACACCAGCGCCGGCACTTCCCTCCCAGGGTCCCCATGCATTGCTACACTGCATTATAATAGCTTGTGATTCTGTTTCCCTGCTGGGACTGGGGGGTTGAAGTCAGAAGTATGTCTGATTCATGAGCAAATGGATCGAGTATGGGATTGGAGTTGGCTACGCCTGGTTTTCAAGTTCAGCCCCACCATGCACTAACCATGGTACTGAGCCTTCCTGAACTTCTGCCTCTCTCGCTGTACAATGGGGGTCGAGGAGAATCTGCTTCCCCAAACCACTGGCACACAGTAAGTGCCCAACAAATCTCAGCTCTGCACCAGGCCTCCTAACCACTGGAACAGACTAAGGCAAGAGTCTTTGGCTCCCAGCTCAGTGCCACAACGTATAGGCCAGAGGGGAGGCAAGAACAATCCAGAGGGGCCAGCGCTGTGTGTTCTTGTTCATGGCATGCAGTGGGCTAAGCCTCCGCCTGCAGCACCGGCATCACATATGGGTACTGGTTCGAGTTCCAGCTGCTCCACTTCCCATTCAGCTCTCTGCTGCAACCTGGGAAAGCAGTGGAAGATGGACCAAGTGCTTGGGCCCCTGCACCCACGTGGGAGATCCAGAAGAAGCTCCTGACTCCTGGCTTCAGATCAGCTTAGCTCTGGCCATTGCATCCATCTGGGGAGTGAACCAGTGGATGGAAGATATTTCTCTCTGTCTCTCTCTCTCTGTGTGTAACTCTGCCTCTCAAATAAATAAATAAAATTTTTATTTTAAAAAGAGAGAGAGAGAGAGAGAGAAAAAAAAAACCCAGAACAGCCCAGCTTCCTACGCCAGGATCCCTACTCTATGTCTGGAAACCAGCAGTTGGGGAAATCCCTTTCCACACCTCCTGCCCCCACAGTGGGGAGGCCCTGTAAGGGCACTGTGGGAGTGTGGGAGTCAGACCCCCTAACTTCTGCCCAGTCTCCCTTTCCTCTCTCCACTGGGCCAACAGACAGTGAGTCACTGCTAACATCACCCATAACACCCGCTGGTTTGGGAGCTGGTGACCTCATGGTGTGAAGAAATTTTCCTTCTGAGAAGTTTGACAAATATTCATCTCCTCTCCCACTACCACTCCTCTGAGCTTTGCTCCTAAGCCCTCAGAATGACCCCTTAACCCTGGTATTGCCTTGGCAGCTCACCTTCTGTGTTGCTGAGATTTAGGGCATCTGTCAGGAACCCTCTCAGCTTTCTTTCTCGGCGCTGCAGGAGGATGGAGCACCGCATCAGAGCACACTCACTCAGTCCAGAGTCAGATTCTCTGTCTCAGCGGAGTAATCTTGGTAACAGCACTTAGCCCATGACCACCTACCTGCGGAAATCTGTTTTTAAAAACCCACCTCCTATTGGGTAAAGCTGCCACCTGCAGTGCTGGCAGCCCATATGGGCATTGGTTCGAGTCCTGGATGCTCCTCTTCCGATCTAGCTCTCTGCTTATGGCCCAAGTGCTTGGGCCCCAGCACCCACGTGGGAGACCTGGAAGAAGCTCCTGGCTCCTGGCTTCGGCTCTGGCCGTTGTGGCCATTTAGGGAGTGAACCAGCAGATGGAAGACTTCTCTTTTTTCTCTTTCTCTTTTGCTCTGCCTCTGACTCTCTGTAACTCTGCCTTTCAAATAAATAAATAAACAAATCTTAAAAAGAAAATAACAAAGCAAAAGCCCACTCTTGGATATCTTGAGGACTAAATGAAACAAAGCACCTATGAAAGAAAAAGTGCCACAGATCTTGCAGAAAATCAGCAAGTAGTATTGCCTCCTTCTCTTTCTTTCAAAAATGTTATTGCTCCTTTCTTTACATCTTGGAAGTTCCAGCCATGGGATGGACATTTTCCCAATAACACATAGATGATTCCAGAATGTCCAGGACAGGATCCACCAGCAGCCCCTGCCACCCACCGATCTCCGCAGACAACTGATGGCTCCGATTCTGTCCACGGCATAATCCTTCTTGTATGAATTTCTTATTGTTACTGTGACAGATTACAGTGACTTAGTGGTTTAGAACCCAAATGAATCATCCTCTAATTGTGCACGTTAGTTAGATGTGTGACACAGGTGGCACTAGGATCAATCAGGAAGTCAACAACATGGTGTTGCTTCTGAATTCCTTTTTTTTTTTTTTTTTTTTTCTGAGATTGATTTACTTGCTTACTTGAAAGAGTTGCAGAAGGGGGAGACGGATGGTGACGTTGTGGAGTAGCAGGTAAAGCTGCTGCCTGTGTTACCAGCTTCCCAAATGCCAGCTATTTTGTGTCTCAGGGTCCCAGCTGCTCAACCTCCAATCCAGTGTCCTGCTAATGGTTTGGGATAGGCAGCAGAAGATGGTCCAAGTATTTGGGCACCTGTCACCCACATGGAAGACCCAGATGAGACTCCTGGTTCCTGACTTCAGCCCTGCCCAGCGCTGGCCATTGAAGCCATCTGGGGAGTGAACCAGCAGATGGAAGATGACTCTCTCTCTCTCTCTAACTCTGGTTTTCTAAATAAATAAATAAATCTTAGAAAAAAGAAAGAAAGAAAGAAAAGAGAGTGGGAAAGACACACACAGAGGTCTTCCATCTGTTGATTCACTCCCCAGATGACCACAACCAGTGCTTATATGGGCTGCCAGCATGGCAGGAAGCAATTTAACCCCCGTGGCACAATGCCAACCCCATGAATTCTAGGAGAGAATTAATTCTCTTGCCTTTCTAGTGTTGGGGTTCAGAAAAGGATACCCCAAAGTGAAGGCCTCAGAAGCAGCCTCTCTCCAGCCTCCTATCTTCCTGTTTCCTGATTGTCTCTGCCCACACCCCAAGGTAAGCCATAGAAACTACAATTTCTCTTCCTGGAGGAGGGTCATAGAAACTTGAACTCCATTTACCCAAAACAAGCCATAAGGCTTAAAAAAAATTACTCTCCCCCTACTTTCTGCCTTGCAAGTGGCCACAAAGAAGTTCTGTGACGTGGAATTGTTCTAGAAGTAGATCCCAAGACTCCCATCCTAGGCGTCCTGCCCCATACCCAGGAGGGGAGGATGCTGCACAGACAGGGAAGAAGATTCTGAACGGACTCTGCTGGGTTCCAGCCCTCAGCCTGTTAGCAGCAGATCACACCCTTTCTGTCCAGTCTTATGTCTACCAGGCTGTCCATGCTTCTTTGAACCGAAGAATGAAACATGACTAGGTCATCCTGGGTTTTTGGATTTTCAATGCGAAAGACTTCCGTGCTGGGTGAAACTATGACCAAATATATTCGTTTTGCTTTCGTCTTGTCAACTTGTGCTTTGGTGTGGAGCTGCTGGGCAGGAAAGGGAATAAGCCTCTTTCTACCCCTGCACAGGCTTCCAGAGGCCACCCGTTCTCCCGAGCTCAAGGCCGCACACTCGGACCTCTCCTAGCATCTCTCTTTCTTGGGCTCACTCTCCCTCCTCCGTATTATGCGTATCCTTGTGATTACACTGGTCTCACCAAGATGATCCAGAATAATCTCCTCTTCTTGAAATCCTTAGCTTAATCCTATCTACAAAATCCCTTTTTCCATGTAAGATAATATGTGGACAGGTTGCAGGCATTAGGACACGGATGGCTTTGGGGACCATGATTCTGCCCACCACATCTCTCCCAGACTCCCAGATCTGAACCATCAGAACGGTGTGTGACTCCTGCACTTTTGTTCCTACAGGGGTTTAGTGATAGCAAAGAGATTTCAAGTCACATGTCTACTCTGATCTGCTGGTGCAACATCCCTGGAGTATAGTGCAGAAAATAATGGTGAGATTGCATCTTGGATTTCAACAAAGAGTGCTCTGATGGATTAGTCATGCCTGCCGTGGTCATGGGATGCTAGAAAACAGCATGAGCATGATGTCCAGCTCAGCTCCTCCTGCATCTGATCTTTCCTTCCCGTGCCCACAGGCCTCCTCCTCCTCCTTTACCCCCAGCTAAAACGCTTGGTTCAACCTTTGCAGTAGTGCTGTGGTCGGTTAAATTGTGTCCCTCCAAAATTCATGTGCTAAAGTTCTTTCCTAACATTTTAGCATTTGATTTATTTATTTATTTTTTAAAGACAGGAAGAAAGAGAAAGAGAGAGAGAGAGAGCTTTTTCTGTCTACTGATTCACTCCCCAAATGCCCTCAATGACCAGGGCTGGGCTGAGGCTGGAGCCAGAAACTGGGAACTCAATCCAACTTTCCTACGTGGGTGGCAGGGACTCAACCACTTGAGTCATCGCCTGGTGCATCATTTACATCAGCAGGAAGCTGGAACGGGAAGCAGAGCTGGGATTTGAACCCAGGCACTCCTATATGTTTGTAACCATCCCAAGCAGCATCTTGCTTGCCAGGCCAAATGCCTGCCCCTCGTATGTTGCAGTTCTAACCCCCAGTGTACCTATACTCGGAGAGATGTCTATGATGAGGGTTAAATGAGGTCACGTGAGCGGGGCCTTCCCTGATCAGGTAGGATTTGTGGTGATAGAAGGAGAGATACCTCAGAGCTCACGCCAAGCAAAGGCCACAGTGAGAAGGTGATGCCAGCCAGGAAATGAGTCCTGACCAAGAGTCGGCCCTTGCTGGAACTGGACCTGGACCTGGGATTCCTGAAACTGTGAGAAAATACATTTCTGCTGTGAAAGCCAACCCACCCGTGGCAAGACGCTCCTAAGGCCTGACGCATCTGCTCCGCCGGGAGCCAACCCCATCTCCTCACTGCCTTCGTCCTGTTGCAGATCCTCCGTAGCAGTGGCTTCTATGTGTTCATCCCTAGATCAGTGCCAGTTAATAATGGGCCAAGCACACTGAAAAAAACCGAAAGCCCTGTGCTTGCTATTGCAATAGACTGAGTGCTGTTGACAACACTCCTTTCTTTCCTCTGAGCTCATGTCTCAAGAGGAGGCGAGGTGGAAAAATTACCTGTCTTGTATGAAATACTGCTGAGAGTAGGTGACACTTGTTATTTTTTATTAATGTGCTTGTCAAAATAAAAAAGTTACTTACCGGCATTTTAATAGAGATTGCATGAGACGTTAAAATGTCTGCAAACAGGTTTCTAAAATCATAACTCTGATCCTGCCAGACCTCCTGCCCCCATCTGAAAATGTGACTGCCTCCCTCCACAGGCAGAAGGGAACCCTTGCTTCTTAGCCAATCCGGGTCCTTCCCCACAGGCTCACCCCTGCTCGGCTGTGCCACCGTGTGCCTGTCACACAGACCGTTCACCGCTTCCAAACTTCCCCCTCCCCTCCCTGTTCCTTCAGCTTGCTTGGTTCCCTCCAGCACCACATCCTCTTTTGTGCACATGTTTGCCTGTGGATATCCTGGGGAACCCTCAAAAGCCACATGCAACCCTGCCCCCTTCACAATGCTGGAAGGAGCCAGTCTATGCCACCCCAGAATTCGCCTCTTTTGCATAGGAATTGCTGAGTTGAAGGCACTTAAAAAGCCAATGCAGGAAGGCTCTCTGTTTGCCTAACAGCCAGACACAGAGGAAAGATACCCAGCCCCCACCTCCACCAGCGAGAACACGGGGCCTCCACTGGGGCCTGCGTTAGACCCTTCCAGGCCTAGAGCTGCTCCCAGAGGATCTCCCTCCCCAAGCGTCACTTGGCAGCCTGTGCCTGCCAGTTATTCGCCTTCCCAGGAGCGGCAGCCCTTGAGCCTGGGAGCTCTTTTCTTTGGCCACAGCACATCACTCAACAGTCACAATTCTTTGTTGAAGATGCTACACAGACTGGAGTTCGAAACCACCTCTTTGAGAACGACTCATTCCCGAGTGTGTCCCAGGTGCATATGACAGCCCCGTTAGCAAACCTGTCTGTTTCTCTCCTGCTCATCCGTGTTTTGTTCCTGGGGTCTGTTCTAACTAAGAATTGCTGAAGACTTCTGTATCCCTCAGCCATCTGAAGTCTCTTCATCATCCTAGGTTGCTTGGATCTTCTCTGTGATGTCTACATCGTGACTTATTTGAGCTTGGTACCCATCCTCTCCCCAGAAGCAATGTGAGTGTGTTGTGATTGCAACCTGGCTCTCTGTTAAAAAGGCCTGAATTTAAATCATGTCTGTAGGAGCAAGCATTTGGTGCAGCAGCTAGAACACCTCTTGCGACGCCTGCGTCCCACATCGGAGTGTCTGGGTTCAGGACCTAGCTCCAACGTGACTCTAGCTTCCTGCACGTGTACGCCCTGGAAGGCAGCAGGTGATGGTTCAAGTAGTTGGGTCCTTGCGTCTTATGTGGGAGACCTGGATGGAGTTCTGGGCTCCTGGCTTTGGTGTGGCCCACCCTTGGCTGTTGAGGGCATTTGGGGAGTAAATTACAAATGAGATCCGTTTCTTTGTCCCCCCCCCCCACTTCTTTCAAAGAAATTAAGTAAATACATTTTTAAAAGTAAATCTTGTGCACACCACTTTCTAACTGAGAAAAATTGCTTAACCTCTCTGAGCCTAATCTCTCCATCTGCATGAAGAGGTAATGGTAAGCCTCTCGTCTGAGGCTCCCACAGGCACTGCCCC
This sequence comes from Oryctolagus cuniculus, assembly GCF_964237555.1. Lineage (NCBI taxonomy): Eukaryota > Metazoa > Chordata > Mammalia > Lagomorpha > Leporidae > Oryctolagus > Oryctolagus cuniculus. The sequence goes on along the minus strand of NC_091433.1, from coordinate 114,111,152 downwards.
CAGCACAGCGCCCCCGAGGGTAAGCACTAGGCTGACGTCAGAGACGTGAGGATGGCGGCTCCTCCTTCCGTGTCTCCCTCAGTGATCAGCTGCTTCTCCTGTGACTAGCGCAGGCCTCAACTAGTACCTGTTGGTGTGACCGTGTATGTATCAGGTCTCAAAGTAATCTCCAGTGTTCCTCCAGCTTAAGCAAGAACAGAAAGCTACAGCTGAATGCTGCCTCCCCTCTTGGACAGCCTCTCTCGCGCCAGTCTTCCTTGGCCTCTCTCTCACCTTCCACAAAGAAACCGCCCTTGGTTCCTGTCCATTTTCTGAACCTGTTCTCCCCTTCCCAATGATTCTGGGAATTGCAATTTTTAGTACATTTTCCCCAATGTTTTCAGCACATTTTAAGTTCAGTTAGTCTTAAATCTCCATTTCCTATCCTGCAGAGTCTTAACTGATGGGTACCCATGGATCTGCTCACAGTGACTGACCTGTCACAGTAATATTGCCAACACGGCACACAGCCCTTTTCACATTTGTGTTCCCTAAGGGTGGAATGGCTGTCACTGGTGGCATATGAGACAATTTCAGATCTCAGAATATATTTTTATACTTTAATAGCTGAACTATGTGTTTGCTTTAAGAGGTAATAGAAACAAATATAGTCAGCACACTAAATATAGGATTTCATGAAAATCCATGCTGAGGATGAAGCAAAAGTGGGTAATTCCCACTTAAAAACATATAGAATTATGCAAGTGTTCACAGTGTAGTGGCTTTCTAATTTTCTGTCCATTAACTAGTGCGCCTCCCACTTGTGGTTAAACCCCTCACTGGTGATGTCTTGGTAGGAAGTGGGGCTCTGCCTTCCAAGCTATTCCCAAAGATTCAAATACACCTGGGACGCGGGGGCAAAGATAGGCCACGTGGAGGCTCCTGCTGCGACTCTGCATTTGAGGAAGTGACGCAAAAAACACCAAGGACAAAGTTATCTGTGGCAGTGGGGCGGAAGCCATGATCCTAATAATCCCTCGTTTTATGGGTGAGCATTACAACAACGCGAAGTGCTAAGTGAGGTCCATAACGTGGAAGTAGCTTGTCCCAGGTCACACAGCTATGGAGGAGCAGGATTAACAGCGAGAGAAGACCTCCTCCCAGCCCAGGGCTCTACCCAGCACACTTCCTCCTACTGAGGACATGCGATTTGTCACTGTGAGTCAGCTGCCACATGAGCACTGTCCCCAGATGTGCTGATGCTAAGTTGGGCTCTGAAATGCAAGGTGCAAATGCAGAAAAAGAGTTCTGGTCTTTACTAGAAGGGAATGCAAAGATGTTGGCTCAATTTTCTACCACAAGCATAAAACCCAGCATGCTCCACATAGTTCGGCAGGGTGGCCAGGAAGGGGGAGGAGGAACAACACTGCACAGAGCTTCGGGTTATCCCTATTGCCATACCCGGGCCTTGTCTGGTTACTGAAAGTCAACAGATATGGGGCGAGCTGGTGTAGACGGTATCCTTCCAGTTTGTACCTTCAGGTCTGAAAAGCTGAAGACCACTGTCTTAGTATATTTTCTGTTGCTATTATAAAATATAAAGAAGAGAGGTTTATTTAGCCCAGAGTCCTGGAGATTCAAGAGCATGGTGCCAGCATCTGCTTGGCTCTGGTGAGGGTGTCATGGTGAACGCGTCATGATGGTGGGAACCTGCGTACAGAGTAGCAAACAATACATGCAGAACAGAGATGCAGGGGAGGCACCGTACTACTCCTAACAACTCATTCTTGCTGGAACAGATCCAGGCCCAAGAGACCTAGTGCACTCCTGAGAGATAGTATTAATCTGTTCATGCAGGTGGAGACTGCATGCCCTAATTAGCATAACTAGGTCCCTACCTCTTAAAACACTGATACTGAATCCTGACAAACCAACCAACATTCACTGTTTCCCTTATTTCTGTGCATTAGCATGTGTGCTTGCTTCTGTCTAAAAATCCTGTTGCCCTGCATAACTCCTTTTACCTCAACACTTGGCTCGAATATTACCTCTGCCTTGAAATATTCATTATCTATTTTCAGTATGAGTTAGTTGTTTCTCCTCCTCATCTCATGCACCTTACATTTCTCTCTCTCTCTCTTCCTCCTCTCTCTCCTTCCCACCCATCGTTCCTTCCATCCTTTCTTCCTTTTTCTGTTTATTCATTGATCACATACTTATTGATTGTCAACCTTGAGACAGTTACTGGAGCTACATGCATAGGGCACAGCCCCTGCCCTTATATTCCTTATACATGAATGAAAGAGGCTCCCAAATGACAAGTTGTTGGCCAAGTGCTCTGTGCAGGTGAGGCAGAGTCTCACAGCTTCATGGAGAAGAGACATTCAATCCAGCTGCAGAGTTACACATGACTTCCAAGAAGGATTCAGTCCTTAGCTGAGTGATGCGGAATGAGTAAAATCAGCCACAAAATGGAAGTAGAGTTATTTTAGAAACAGAAAGTGTAGCATGTGCAAAAATGGAACTCATGAGACACCATCAGGTCTGGGGGGACTGGGGAGTGGTTCGTAGTGACTGTTATTAAATATGCTGCATGTGCAGGGTCCTGTGAGGGTAGCTGAGAGATGACCTGAGCATTGGTAGGGCACAGAGCATGAGAGACATTGTCTGTGCTAAAACCACATGGGCAGCAATCAAAGGCAAGACCTGAGATCAGCCAGATACAGCAGTGTGGACCAAGGTGTAGAACAAGGCATGGCTGGTCAGCAACAAGACTTATTGGGTGACTGATCCAGTAACTCGCGGAGGAGTAGACAGTGGTGCAGGCCATCAGGATAGAAAGAAGGCCCTAGAAATATTTAGGAGGTAGATTTCATGGGATTTGGTGACTATTGAATGCGGGAGGTGACTATTGGATATGGAGGGAGAATAGGAGCCTGATATTTATTATTTTATTTATTATTATTATTTATTTTAGCTTAGAGAACTGGGCATGGAGCGGTAGTATTGCTCATTGAGGAAGAAGATACAAGAAGGGGAAAGAACAGACTGTTTCCAAGGGTCACGAAGGGAGATGGTTCATTCGTTTTGAGCTGTGCTGGGTTTGAGATGAAGACGGGGAGACCAAACGGAGGCATCCGAGTCAGCAGCTGGGCTTGTCCGCCTGCAAGTTGGAAGAGAAGACTTTGAAGGTGAAGATCTACAGACGCTGGGTGAGCCTGTGGAGGTCTGAAAGGTAAACCAACACCTGCCCTTGTGTGCACTGTCATTCAGAAGAAAAGTGTCTGTTCTTACCGGATAATGGCTCGCAGCACTTTTATCTCTAAGTCCCAGTTTTCTGCAGTAAGAGTAGAGTAAGAGCTCAAAAAGTGGGAAGAAACGAACTACCATCAAAGCTACCCGGTCATATTTAAGGGAAGGGCTTTAGCTGTAGTTAGAAAAACATATTTTCCTTGTGATCCCAAGAAGAGGCACAGGTTAGAAGAAGAGACTCGGCATAGGATGTAGGATTCATGGTAAAGGAAAATCAGACGAGGGGGACAATGACATGAGCCTGAGTGGCATTTCCAGCATCCAGTCGGGGCCCCAGAGAGAGCTACGGAGGCCCAAGGCTGCTGCCCGTGGGATCACCTGGAGGAGGGCGTCCTCCCAGTGGCCCCAGTTCTTATCACCAGTTTCACTCTTATCATGAGTTTCTGCTCATCATCCTTTAACCTTATTTAGCGATCAACTAGGAAAGTAAATTTCCTATGTTTACTAACCCTGGTGAAGTTGAACTTCCCTTTCTTTGTCCTAAAAATGTCTCGTTGGAGAATGGATGAGAGTCATGTCTGAAGTCTAGCCACTTCCCTTTGCTTAGCTCCATGAACGCCGGTGCTCCCCAGCGGCAGCCAAGCTGCCGGAGAGAAGCGCGGCGGCTGCCTCCAGCCCCTTCTCAGCAAGCGACCGCTCTGCTTCCCGGTGCTTCTGTGACCCATGGAGATTTGTGGGCAGGGATTGCAACTGTTTGTCGTTGATCTTTGGGTCCGGTAGGGCAGAGCTTGCGCTGACCACAGCTTCCCCTAGGGGGCCCAGGATGGGAAGGAGATGCTGTGAGAACCCTGACAGTGATTCTGCAGAATCCCACACCCCACAGCGGCAATTTGTACACCCTGAAGGGCTTTCCTCCATCTGCTGTTCCGCCAAGCGACACGGGCTTGGAGCCTTAATCCAGCAAGATCTATGGAGGCTTAGCGTCGACCCAGCTCTCCCAGCACCTCGCGCTCCTTTTGGAGGACACGATTGGTGACAAATCCTGCTTCCTCTGCACACTCTGTAGTCTGCATTTCTCAGGCCAGTTTTTTCTCCATACTGCATTTGCCCAGTGTCTGTCACTTCTCTCTGGGATGTAACATCCTTGCTATGTCTTTTTCACAGATGCCTCTCAATGCCTTAAGCAGTAGCCTATTTAATTTTTTTTTTTTTTTGACAGGCAGAGTGGACAGTGAGAGAGAAAGACAGAGAGAGAAAGGTCTTCCTTTGCCGTTGGTTCACCCTCCAATGGCCGCCGCTGCAGCCGGCGCACCGCGCTGATCCGATGGCAGGAGCCAGGAGCCAGGTGCTTCTCCTGGTCTCCCATGGGGTGCAGGGCCCAAGCACCTGGGCCATCCTCCACTGCACTCCCTGGCCATAGCAGAGAGCTGGCCTGGAAGAGGGGCAACCGGGACAGAATCCGGCGCCCCGACCGGGACTAGAACCCGGTGTGCCGGCGCCGCAAGGTGGAGGATTAGCCTATTGAGCCACGGCGCCGGCCTATTTAATTATTTTTTTAAATGAGTGACTGTGTTTCCATCTTCCTTTTCTAACTATTTTGCCAATTCTTGCCTTCGTCAAAAGCTGGCTGAACTGTGGGGCCATGCTTCCCCTATAGCTTTTCTCAAGGAGGAGAAAGTCCATGCTCCCACCACCCAGATCTGAGGACCAAAGGCCTGGGGACAGCATGGGATCATCTCTCTACTAACATTTCCAGATTGCGACTTCTCCAACCACTGTAAATTGCAAAACCAACCCAACCAAATGAAAGCGCTGTTTTTTAGAAATGTATACTGTCCTATACCTGACTTTGTAGCTTTCAGCTGCTGACCTCCTGGTTTCCCCTCTCTATTAAATATTTGTCACCTGGTAGTGATTCTTCTTCGTTCTGACCCTGAGTGACCTTGGTGTCCGTTCAGATGAGCGATATCGTGAACAGACAGCCCTTTGACTTTCTCACCTCCAGGGAACTGCACTTCTCTCCTCTTTTTATCCACCACCAGGATCACATCCTGTGCTTTAGCGTCACTCCTAACCTCTTTAACTGTAGCAAGTTCAAGTATGAGGGCCGGCGCTGTGGCATAGCTGATAAAGCCGCCGCTTGAGATGCCGGCATCCCATTTGGGCGCTGGTTCAGGTCCCGGCTGCTCCACTTCTGATCCAGCTCTCTGCTAATGGCCTGGGAAAAGCAGTGGAAGATGGCCCAAGTGTTTGGTGTTTGGACATCTTCTCCTCTCCTCTCCTCTCCTCTCCTCTCCTCTCCTCTCCTCCCCTCCCCTCCCCTCCCCTCCCCTCTTCTCTCTCTCTCTCTCTCTCTCTCTCTCTCTCTCTCTCTCTCCTTTCCTTCTTCTCACTCAGCCATTAGGAGCAGGAACCCATTCTTACCAAGGCTGGTCCCTGTGCTTTGCTTGCTTGCTTAAAGATTTTATTTATTTGAGAGGTAGAGTTACAGACAGTGAGAGGGAGAGACAGAGAGAAAGGTCTTCCATCCGCTGGTTCACGCCCCAAAAGGCCACAACGACCGGAGCTGTGCTGATCTGAAGCCAGGAGCCAGGAGCTTCTTCCAGGTCTCCCACGTGGGTGCAGGGGCCCAAGGACTTGGGCCATCTTCTACTGCTATCCTAGGCCATAGCAGAGAGCTGGATCGGAAGAGGAGCAGCCAGAACTCGAACCAGCGCCCATATGGGATGCTGGCGCCACAAGCAGAGGCTTAACCTACTGCGCCACAGCACCGCCCCCACCCCACCCCACCCCACCCCTACTCCCCACTTCACTGTTGCTTTGCGTCCCATTCAGCCTCCTCAAGAATCTCTGCATGTGCCCGGCTCCATGCTAAGGGCTTGTTGTGCGTGTGTTTATTCAACCTTCCCCCCAAAATCCAATGCATGGTAGTCACTATTACACATTCCCAATTTACTTGCTCAAGGTTTTACAACATGGAAGAAAATTGCTTTATGTAGTTATCTCTCTATTAGTAAATAAAGTTCCATTTAGTCCTTATTGCTTTCCTTCTGGAAAAAAATAAGCCCAAAGTCTTGCCTTTTTGCTTATACAAATAATATTGTTGGGCACACAGGACCGGAGATGCTGCAGACAATAGCTTGGAGTGGTGAATAATAACACTTCAGTAAAAAAATGCTCTCCAATAAAACACTACATTGCAACAAATGGGAAAGAAAGAGACTGGAAAGGGTAAAAAGCTCGAAGAAGCAGAGCCTGAAGACTTTGCAGTGGAGAAAGTGTTGAGACGGGAAGGCGGGGCCTTTCCTCCGGTGCAGGGTTCACAGCTGCCTGCAATACTGTGGAACTGAAGGAAATGTAGATTAGCCAGAGTTAATGGAAACATTTCTGAATTCTCAAAAAGATGTTAAGGAACAGAGATGGTACAGAAGGAGAATCTGTATGTGGCAGTGAGTGTGATGATAGCGAGGAGGAGAAGAGAGGAGAGGAGAGGAGAGGAGAGGAGAGGAGAGGAGAGGAGAGGAGAGGAGAGGAGAGGAGAGGAGAGGAGAGGAGAGGAGAGGAGAGGAGAGGAGAGGAGAGGAGAGGAGAGGAGAAGAGAGGAGAAGAGAGGAGAAGAGAGGAGAAGAGAGGAGAAGAGAGGAGAAGAGAGGAGAAGAGAGGAGAAGAGAGGAGAAGAGAGGAGAAGAGAGGAGAAGAGAGGAGAAGAGAGGAGAAGAGAGGAGAAGAGAGGAGAAGAGAGGAGAAGAGAGGAGAAGAGAGGAGAAGAGAGGAGAAGAGAGGAGAAGAGAGGAGAAGCCGCTTACCAACCAAGAGGCTTCGCCGGAGGTCTTGGTCCTGGACGGAGAACTGAGGTTTCTCACGGAAACACTCGGACGAGACAGACGTGGTACTGGCAAAAATGAAACGTCCTCAGACTGTAAGCACTTTTTATGAAGAGAGACGGATGAAGCTCAGCAGCTGTTTGCAATGTTTTATATATGTAGAAAATGTGGGTGTTGGCTTTTGATTTACTGGTGCAAAGAAAGAATCACATTCCAATGAAAATCACATTTGATACATGGGTTTTGAAAGTACTATAGGAGGCTGTACTTTTCTTTTCTGCACCAATAGCTCCTGGCTACTTCTTACAGGTAAAGCTGTCCATAGCTGCGTCATTTATCAGTGCAGAACACGAGCTGTGTTACAGGTCAGCTTTTCTGAAATTTCTCATAGCCATCATTCTATCAGAACTTGATTTTTAACTAATGTGCCTAGGGACCAGGCTGGGGTTTTTGGTTTGTTTGTTTTGTGTGTGTGTGTGTGTGTGTGTACATAAAATACATATATAAATGATTTTCTTCTTTTTTTTTTTTGTTTTTAAACATTTCCCCGAAGTAAAAACTGTGGGAAAATTCATGTTTTTGAGGTGTCATCGTTCTAAGCACCCTCAGAAATAAGCCTCTTCAAGATAAACTGAAATTTTTCCTGAAGTCATGAACTTTTAAATTGCATAACGATTGTAAGTCACTTGGACAACTTCAGTTAGATAACTTAAAAAGAAGCCATATCAGAATCTGTATCTAAATCTATAGTGATGACTGCAATGGCTTATGAAAACTTAATTGTTACTAACAAGCTCCCCACCCAGAAGAGAAAAATAGACATCCCGGTGTGCTATTATCAGCTAAGCAAGATAAATGGAGTTTGCAGATTTCTTCTAGTGAGCCACTGCTTTCCAGACTCGAAATCCCTGTGCTGTACTGACCAAAATGTCATGAGTCACTGGACGCCCACCACTGGGCTCATGAAAACCTCATCAGGTGGGCAGACATTAGCAGTTTAGGACCTCCTGGCACAGGTTGGTTAACAAGCTACTGTAATCTAAATTATTGATCTGCAAGTTTTTTCTTTGTCCCGTCTCATTCCTGACCATGTAGGTTCAATCTTGGCAGTATTTGGGTTACTGGTTCAGCAGATGCCGGGAAAAATAATAATTTTGTTGTAATCAGGATAGTATCCAACTGTATATGGTTTACTTTATTGTAAATACTGGTGAACAGTGGTCAATAAATGGTTTTATATTAAAAAAAAACAAATAATATTTTTGGTGCTAGTTTTCATAATTTTTTAAAAGATATATTTTAGGGGCTGGTGCAGTGGCAAGGTGGGTTAAAGCCCTGGGCCACAGCACCGGTATCTCATATGGGCGCCAGTTTGAGTCCCAGCTCCTCCACTTCCGATCCAGCTCCCTGCTAATGTGCCTGGGAAGACAGTGAAGGATGGCCCAGGTGCTTGAGCCCCTGCACCCGTGTGGGAGACCTGGAGGAAGCTCCTGGCTTCTGGTTTCAGATCAGCTCAGCTCTGACCATTGCAGCCATTTGGGGAGGGAAACAGCAGATGGAAAACCTCTCTCTCTCAAATAAATAAAATACATCTCTAAAAATATATATTTTATTTATTTAAAAGAAAGAGTGACAGAGAAGTAGGGAGACAGATAGATCTTCCATCTGCTCATTCACTCTCCAAACGGCCACAATGTCTGGGGCTGGGCCAGGCCCAAACCAGGTTCTCCATGTGGGTGGCAGGGGCCCACGCACTTGCGCCATCCTGCGCTGCTTTCCCAGGTGCATTAGCAGGGAGCTGAATTGGAAGTGGAGCAGCTGGGACTCAAATCGAAGCTCCACTATGGGATGCCAGCATTGCAGGCAGAGACCTAACCTGCTGTGCCACAATGTTGGCCTTAGTCTTCATAATTAATAAGCAAGAAAACAAATATAAAAGTCTTGATGTGGTAAATCTCTTTTTTTCTGCACCCGCATATTTATTGCAGCTCAATTCACAATAGCTAAGGTATGGAAACAACCCAAATGTCCATCAACTAAAGACTGGATAAAAAAATTGTGGGATATCTACACCATGGAATAGTACACAGCATTAAAAAATGAAATCCTGTCATGTGCAACAAAATGGATGAAACTGGAAAACATCATACTTAGTGAAATAAACCAGTCCCAAAGGGACAAATACCATATATTTTCCCTGACCTGTGATAACTAAGAGAGCACCTAAAAGGCAATCTCTAGAAGTGAAATTGATGTTTTGAGATGCAATGACTTTGAACAGCCCTTGTCTCGACTGTTGAGGAACATTTTTTTTCCATACTATTTGTTGAATTTATTACTTAGTATAGAGTTAATCTTATGTGTATAAAGGTAATTGAAAATAGATATTAGTAAAAAATAAGAATGAGACTAGGAGAGGGAAGAGGAAGAGGGGTGGGAGAGTGGGTGGGAGGGCACTTATGGTAGGAAGAATCACTATGTTCCTAAAGTTGTAATTATGAAATGCATGAAGTTTGTGTTCCTTAACTAAAAGATTTCTAGGGGGAAGAAAAAGTCTTGGCAATACAGGAAGTGTCTCCTGTGTCTCCCAGCTTCAGCAGGGGAGATTTGCTTCTGCAACATAAATGTGTCGAAAGAGTCCATTTGAGTGGCTTTAAGTTGAGACCAACCACAAGAATATCCCTTTTTCCTATGCAGTATAAAGACCTATACAAAATGCTCATTATTATTTCAAACTTTTCTTGTTTTAGTTAAAATATACCCTTGTGAGTATTTTAACATGGGGGTTGTAAGACGTGTAAGGCTTCAGAAATTATTGTTTTATCTTACAGAAATAATCTGGAAAAAGAAACGTGTCATTTTAATATGATGTCTCCATTAGCAATGTATTGTTGTGGTAGTGGCATTTATTTATTTATTTATTTGTGAGACAGAAAACCATCTTCTGGTTCATTCTCCAAATGCCTGCAATAGGTGAGGCTGGGAGCCAGGAACTTAATTCAGGCTTCCCATGTGGGAGGCAGAACCCAATCACTTGAGGCATCCTGGCTACCTCCCAGGGTCTGCATGAACAGGAAACTGGAGTCAAGGCTGCTTTGCTCGTTGTCATCCTCACATCAGTGCATAGAAGCCCAGCCATCAGCAGAAGCCCCACTCACCAGGAGAAGCACCTGCCAACTGACACCAGAGCTGGAAACCCTGTGAATGACTCCCTGTACAAGTTGCCCAAGTGGGTCACGTCTACCTCTGGGTATGCCTTAAGTCCCTTGCCCTCTCTCAAATCCCCTGCAGTGGTTGTCAGGTATACATCAATCTCAAGCGGATTGGAGATGACCATGTGAGAGGCTGTGCCAGCAACTGCTTCCACAGCCAACCGCCAGAAGCAGCTGTCTTAGGAGGCAAATCTGGTCATCTCATTCCCTTGACCGACGACATCTACGATGACCCCACTCATTGCCCTCCTGATCAAGACCAGGTTTGGCAAACCTTAATGAATTCCAAGATTTGATGGTACTCTTTGCTCTAATTACCTGTGGCTCCTTGGAGTGGTTTTATTTATATCAGCAAGAAAGTCAAGAAAAATATTGGCTCTTTTTTGAGTACTTTATAGTGAACTGTGGTGACAGTGTCGTGATAAACATTCAAGTCTATAATATTGGAAGGTGAGCAAGTGCCCCTTCAATTATACATAGAGCCATACAAAGTGGCCCAATGGCTTCATGTACATTTATGAGTATGTAGCAATAGAAATGTCAAAGTCCTTGACCCTTAGGAGCCCACAGTCTGGGGCTATGCTTGCATAATCAGAATGTCGACAAGGGGATAAGGAACCACCTACTGCCAGTGTGTGGGGTGAGTGGACTGCGTTCTGCTACTCCCGTATTCTATTATCAGGCTCTCTTCAGAATGAGAGCTCTCGTTACTTTGGTCAAGTGAATGGCCAGGTCTAGAAAGTGCCATCAGTAAGGCACAACAAAACTGTAGCAAGGAACTAGAGAGCAGGGAGAGAGACCCAACCTCCCAAGCATGGAAGAAGGCAGCATGGGCCCTGAACTCTCACCATACTCCTGGTCCACTCTAGCCAGCCCTAGAAAACACCTCCTGCCCCTGGTGGAGCCTGGACCCTTGGTTCTCCAGATTCTCGTGTTGGGAGGAGATGTGAATTCTCAGAACCAGGCTTCCCTGGCTTTCCGTACCCGATCCCCACGTTGCCTTTCCCCCAGGGGATGCAGGGACGTGGCAGCCTCTCGCTATGAGGATGATTTTCCATGATCTGTGACTAATGACTGTGAGTGGAGAGTGACATGTCGGGTCACATGTGGCAGATGGTTCTGTATGGCAGAGTTACGTTTTGATTTTCAACTTCCTGTTTGAGATATTCCTTTTTCTGTCATGGGCATACACACACATACCAAGTGTCATGTATCCTGGTTGGGATTGAACTGCTGAGGGCCAACTCATGGTTAGTAACAGGTGGCTCAAGTTTTAAACTATGTGACAAGCACATCTTCAGGCTGGTGACGGCGAAGAGAAATCCTGCCTATTCAGAAATGATTGACAAAGAAGCGAGGTTCAGTAGGCACTGGGGGTCCTGACTTTTTCTAGGTATCACCTGAAGGGGTCCTAGGGATTCAAGTTCCAGGGCTCAGCTCCGCAATGTTGTGTAAGCCACTTTGGGGTGGAGGCCCAGAATGTTCATCTTAAACTAGCAATTGCAGTTGACCCCGCTATGTGGCCAAGAGAATTTGAGAACTTCTGGTGTCCTGGGTGGGGGTGGGGGGGACTGTTACTTAACACAGTGAACTTGTGAGTACGTGCTATGCTATGCACAGTGGACACGGCTTTGATTAGGGCCAGGCTGCTTCTGGGGCTGTGAAGACATGCTGTGGTCTTCCTGTCAGGTTGCAACCGTGGCTCAGAATCACTCAAGGTCATTGATGAAGCCCTCCCTGCGTGTCCAACAGTGAGTTCAGGGCTGGGGCGAGCAGGAAGGGCCAAGGGGCTGTGTTTGAACTTGAGAAGCCCGGGAAATCAAACCTCACCCTTAGCTCCCAGCGCAGATGTTAAAGTAGCTTCAGCAAATATACAGAGAAGAGAGCGAAAGAAGGAAGAAGAAGGAGAAAAGAAGAGAAGCAAGTCCCCTATGGTAACCTACCGCGGGGGGCACCAGGGCTCACTGCTCTGAGGCCGAGGGGAAGTCTCCACGTCAGAAACCATGGATTGGGGTGCCTCTGCTTTCTGGGGTTCCCCTTCCAAATTACTTCAGTCTGTGCCCCTCCAGCCTTGACTCCTGCCCCTGACTTCTCCCACTATACCCCCACAAAGTGAAGGGCACCGTGCCCTTCACTTCTCCCAGAAGTCCTTCTCTCCCTTGTTTTTTTTTTTTTTTTTTTTTTTTTTTTTTTTTTTTTTTTGACAGGCAGAGTGGACAGTGAGAGAGAGAGACAGAGAGAAAGGTCTTCCTTTTGCCGTTCACCCTCCAATGGCCGCCGCGGCCTGCGCACCACGCTGATCCGATGGCAGGAGCCAGGTACTTATCCTGGTCTCCCATGGGGTGCAGGGCCCAAGCACTTGGGCCATCCTCCACTGCACTCCCTGGCCACAGCAGAGAGCTGGCCTGGAAGAGGGGCAACCGGGACAGAATCTGGTGCCCCGACCGGGACTAGAACCTGGTGTGCCGGCGCCGCAAGGTGGAGGATTAGCCTAGTGAGCTGCGGCGCCGGCTCCCCTTGGGTTCTAAGCACCCAAAGAATCACCAAGCAGGATGAAGAACACCTGTGGGGCCTTGGGCAAGGCTGGCTTTCCCATCTTCCTTCGGAGCACCAAGTGCTGGACCCCACGGGCTTTTGTATCTCCTGTGCCCAGCACTGCACTTGAACACCACGCACACTCAGTAGCAGCTGATGAATGACGTAAGAATGAACGCTGGGATTCCTGGCCTCCAGGTCAGAGTTGCTTGTGCAGGTGGAAGGTGACAGTCAGGAGTCCTGGCTCACCGCCCCTCCACCTGCTTGCTCACGGGGACTTTGCGCACACATTCTTTGCAGCTCTTCAAGAGGCGGGGTCTTGTGACTTCCCCTGAGCAGCTGCATAGGCACAGAGTGACTGTGAGTTCTGGGGCAGAGGCCTCGGAGGATGTTGCTTCCACCTTGCCTCTCTGGAGCAGTAGCACCAAGACTGCTCCCTACGGAAGTCACTCTGGTCTCCCCGGGGGATGAGAGGGCGCACGGAGGAGAGCCCCAGCCCTCCCCACAGGGTCAGCGCCAGCCGCCAGCTGTGTGGCTGAGCCCACCTGGGATGTTACAGCCCAGCTACAGAGGAGCCACCCAGCCAGCCTCAGCACGAGGATAACAAATTAGCATTTATTAATAATACATTGTGGGCCGGCACTGTGGCACAGCAGGTTAACGCCCTGGCCTGAAGCACTGGCATCCTGTATGGGCGCCGGTTCTAGTCCCGGCTGCTTCTCTTCCAATCCAGCTTTCTGTTATGGCCTGGGAAAGCAGTGGAAGATGGCCCAAGTCTTTGGACCCCTGCACCCACATGGGAGACCTGGAAGAAGCCCCTGGCTCCTGGCTTCAGATCAGTGCAGCTCCGGCCATTGCAGCCAACTGGCGAGTGAACCATCGGATGGAAGACCTCTCTCTCTCTGCCTCTCTTCTCTCTGTGTAACTCTCTGACTTTTGAATAAATAAATAAATAAAAATTAAAAATAAATGCATTGTAAGTCACTGAGTTTCAGGTTGTTTGGCCACAAAGCAATAGATATCTGAGGCTCAATACTTAGTACCTCGGACATTGGGGGTTCCAAGACCCCGCCCACCCCTCATCACCCTCCTTCTGGGAACCAGACCCTCTCCTCCCTACTCCCCGCCTGGTGCTGTTCTCCCTAGGCCCTGGACTCTGAGTTAGACCATTCTGGAAATCCTACTTGGGCTTCCTGAAATGTATGTCTGTGTGACCAACCAAGCATTCTCCCAACCGCCTCACCTGTTTACCCTCTGTTCATCCAGCCAGTGTCCCTGGGTGCCCGACCCGTGTCATCAGCACGTGTGCATGCTGGTAATGGGTGCACAAAGCAGACCAAAGCATCTGCCTTGTGGCTCTCGCATCCTGGCAGGGGGTGGGGAGGTGGGTAAGGGGGAAGAGTACAATAAGAATTTAAAAATCCCAGAGTGTGTTAGAAGGTGGTAGTCTAGCGGGTACCTTAGGAGTACTGAGTTTTGTGGGAGCACACCCTCAAATTTCAGGTGAGGGGACCAAGGCAGGCATCATGGAGAAAGCAAGCCATGCAGATGACTGGGGAATGAGCCTTCCACACAGAGGGCTAGCACAGAGGTTCTGGGGTGATACTGTGCCCCAGCGAGGAAACCAGTGTGGCTGAAGCAGAGCGAATGCACAGGCATGCAGAAAAGGAGAGGAGAGATAGCCCTTCCCCTCCCCCATACACCCATGAGCACTCGCTGGAAACGTGTTCCCCGGAACCAGCCTGGGAAACACTTGGCTAGGAGGTCCCTGAGTCTGAGCTCCCACATGGGGACAAGCTCACATGACCACTGTTTTTTTTTTTTTTTTTTTTTTTAAAGATTTTATTTATTTATTTGAGAGGTAGAGTTACAGACAGTGAGAGGTAGAGACACAGAGAGAGGTCTTTCTTCTGTTGGTTCACTCCCCAAATGGCCGCAACAGACAGAGCTGTCCTGATCGGAATCCAGGAGCCAGGAGCTTCTTCCAGGTCTCCCAAGCGGGTGCAGGAGCCCAAGGATTTGGGCCTTCTTCTACTGTTATCCCAGGTCATAGCAGAGAGCTGGATGGGGAGAGGAGCAGCTGGGACTAGAACCAGTGGCCATATGGGATCTGGCGCCACAGGCGGAGGATTAACCTATTGCGCCACAGCGCCAGCCGGACCACTGTTGTTTTTTAGCCATCAGGTCCTACGGCTACAGATTCCCAGGAGCCGTCTGTGCCAAATGCTCCAGTTAGAAGAACCTCTGCTGTTACTCAAGGCTACCAGACAGCCCTGTCACCGTAGTTCATGACCAGAGCCTGGGCTGGGGTGTCCCAAGGGACTTGGAGGGGCGGAGCGAGCAGGAAAGCACGTCTCTGTCACACGGAGAAGGGACAAGGGGGTACATTTTGTGCTCCTGCATATCTGTACAAAGATCCTAAAGCCCTGCGTGTGTTTCCTGTCTGTCCTCTCCCCCAGGCTGTAAGCCCCCAGAGGAGAGGCCCTGTGTCCCTGCGCTCAGGAGGGTGCTGAAAACCTGCTGCTACCAGGAGAGGGCACGCGGAGCTTTGCTGTCATGAGACGGTCAGTATCTCACACGCGCTTCAGGAGGATGAATCCGCTGTAAGCGAGGCAGAAACGGGGCACGGAGGCTGGCTCTCAGTACAGAGTAAGGGCTGGCGCAGCTCCCAGTCGCAACCTTGCAACAGTCTCTGGCGAAGTGGATCTCTGTCGCCACCTGCAGTCCGAAGGTTGCACTGCAGCCTCCGGGCCTGGCTTCCGGAGAAGCTGTTCTTGGAATGCTTGGAGTTTGCCCCTTTTAGGGGGCAGATAGGCATTTGCTCTGTAGATAGACTCTTTGTGTTGGTAGAATCATAATAAACCCTTTTAGCAATGTATAACACAACTGGAAATATATAAATATAGTCTGAATGCCAATGCTTAGACCCAAGACATTAACTTCCGTTGGTGCTAATTACACGCATATCTGTCATTTCACTTATGAAATGGTCCTATATGGTCTAATGGCCGTCCATAAGACTTTTTTTCCAGCTTTACTTTTTTGCGCACACAGAGCACACGGATGCATGCATGCAGAGGGATGTTCATGCACACATACATGCACACGGTAGGTATATCCCACACACACACAGACACACACATACACCCTTGCCACTGCCAGGCTCCCTGGCACTACCTGACGGAGGCG
Organism: Oryctolagus cuniculus; assembly: GCF_964237555.1. Classification (NCBI taxonomy): domain Eukaryota; kingdom Metazoa; phylum Chordata; class Mammalia; order Lagomorpha; family Leporidae; genus Oryctolagus; species Oryctolagus cuniculus. The sequence continues at coordinate 114,095,161 of NC_091433.1, read as the reverse complement.
TTGCCTGCTCCCTCTGACTCTGGCCTGACTAGTTCCCAGCGAGATGTGACTTGTGGGCAGGACCTGCAGTGTGCCTCTCCCAGGGACTGACATCATAATCGCTCCCGTGGCCTGGTTGTGAAGAATTTGGCTGGTCTCCAGGGAGGAGAAGGAATTTGAGAGCTGTCTTGAGGTGTGGGAGAAGAAGGTTCTTGGCCTCCCTGCACTGTGCCTAGGCGGAGCTGCTGTGAGCTCTGGCTTTGCAATGCCCAGGGCCAGAGCTCCCATCATTGCTTCTCCCGGAGTCCTGCAGGACTGAGTCCATGGCTAGTCCAGAGAGCTATCTGGAGTGTGTGCGGAGAAACAGACGTTCCTAGAAAGTGGTCATTAGGTAGGAACTGTTGTTCGCAATGACTGGTCTCCACCCGGAGTCTCCCTCCCCGCATACAGTGTGCCCCCAAAAGCAAGGACCGCATCCCCTACATCCTACATCTTCTTCCTTCTTGTTCAGAACTGGCGTATATTAGATGTGCAGTGCTTTCCACTTATGTAGAGAATGCTTTTCAGCTGGGGGCAGAGCCTGGTGTGCCTGGCTCGGTGTGCACAGCACACAGAATCAGCAGAAATGAGTTACCGCATGTTAAAATGATTTACTACAGGCGGCTAGGCTGAGAAAGCCCTAGAGGCTTGGGTTCTTTCCATCTTTTTTTTTTTAAAAAAGATTTATTTTATTTGTTTGAAAGGCTGAGCTATAGAGAGAAAGGGAGAGACAGAGAGATCTTCCATCTGCTGGTTCATTCCCCAAAGGGCCAGAGCTGGGCCAGGCTGAAGCCAGGAGCCTGGAACTCCATCTGGGTCTCTCACTTGGGTGTCAGGGACCCAAGCACTTGGGCCATCTCCTGCTGCTTTTCCAGGCCTATTAGCAGGGAGCTGGATCAGAAGTGGAGCAGTTAGGACTGAAATCAATGCTCATATGGGATGCCAGCATTGCAGGTGGTGGCTTATCCCACTGCTCCACAACATGTGTTCATGTATGTGAAACAACATTCTAGTTTGAACTCCTAGATAGTGAATCAAAACCCAATTTAGAATGACAGCTCATAGCCAAGGAAAATAAAACTTAAGCCTAGTCAATCAAAACCCCATAATCTCTAACTAGGAACTTTCCACTTTAACCCATCAAATATTTTCTTTGGGGGGGGGGGGGGGGCATTCGGAACAGAAGTTCAGTCGCTGCTTGGGACACCAGCATTGCACATCCCGGCAGAGTGCCTGGTTCAAGTCCACTTCCAATTCAGCTTCCTTCGGATGCACATCCTGGGAGGCAGCAGATCAGGTACTTGCGTCCCTCCCACCCAGGCGGGAAAGCCAGAGCTCCAGCTTCCTGGCTTCAGCCTGGCCCAACCTCGAATGTGGCCAGAGTTTGGGGAGTAAACGAGTGGATGGAAGACTTCCGTCTCTTTGCCTTTCGAATACAATGAAAATAAACAAAATTTTAAAATACATGTTTTCTTTGTCTTGTTTCCCAGGCAAAGATTTCCTATAGAAATCTTCCCACATCCCCGTCTCCTGAACTCATGACTCACAGCCAGCTCAAAGAAACTCTTCAAAACTTCAGTAGGTCTAAGCTTATCTTTTAGCACGTGAATGAAGGAGATTGTTGGCCATGGGAAGACAAAACAGGGGTCAGGTTGACCCTTGGAACCAGAGCGCAGAGGCTAAGCCCCAGGACAGTTCGGAAGAAAAGGCAGGGGCGGGGAGGAGGAAGCTCTGACCTGCCAAAGCGTTAGCAGTTCTGCAGTCCGTGCAAGATTGCTCTCAGGGGCCCACGCTTCAAATCCCCGCCCTGCTTGGAATCCTTGAGTTATTCCTCTGGGCCTCCTGGATGAAGTCTAAAGTCCCTCAAGGACACTCACAGGCAGACCCCGCCCATCTCCACATCTGCATGCAACAACAGCAAACCCTGGGTCCCAGCCACACCCCAGCCGGGCTGGGAGCTCTCCTCTCGCACACCAGCTTGAGTGGCACTTTCTGCCTGGAACGCCCACCCCTGTGCTGTCTGCCTGGAAAACTCGAGGCCCGGATGCAATACCCTCTCCTTGGAGAAGCCCTGCCCAGCCACCACTATCAGCTCCACTGCTGTGCCTGCTACCGAAGCACTCCGCACATGGTTAGGTGAACGTCCAACTAGTTCATTTAAGACTTTGCACTAACTCATCACCCTGTATGTCTCAGCAGTGACATTGGTGACGCAAAACAGAATCTGCCTCCGAAAGTGGGTAAGGTGCCTGGGTCACATGCACGCTATGCGGGGCAGCTCGGGAAGGAACCGCCAAGTGGCGGAGCTGTACCTCCATTATCTTTCCTCTGGGGAATGCTGTCCCAAACCCTCCCTTCACACTGAATACAGCGAAGCCCTTGCTTTACCACGAAGGCCCCACATGGCCCAGGCCTTCTGGTCTTGCTCAGCTCTTTCTCCCTCTCGCTCTCCAGGCTTCAGCCTCAGGGCTGTCTGTTCTTATTGGAACACACTGGCACCTGTCTGTCTCAGGGTTGATGCACTGCCTACTCCTCCGCCTGGATCCTTCCCAGTCCCAGCTGCTGCCAGCCCTTCATCCTCAGCTCAAGTATCACCTCTTCCAAAAAGTCCTGTCCTCCAAAACTGTACCCCCATCACCCTACTTAATAATTCCCATTGAACACCTGCTGCCCTCACCTTCTATCATGTAAATCGCCCTATTTGTTTCTTGTTTGTTTATTCGCTTGTTTAGTGTTTTGGGACTCAACTATTTATTTCAGTGCAAGTGCTGGAGGTAAACTGGTGAACAAAACCAGACTTTTTCCTCCAGCACTTGCACTGAAATAAATAGTTGTAGGATGCATTGGGTCATGGTCAGATGCACCAGGTCTGATCTTGAGCCCCAACATTTATAGTCTGGGTGCTTTTACTTCTCTTGACCCATTTTCCTCATCTGGCTGGTGGTGGTGAGAATGCCTGCCTTGTGCGGTCGTTCCGGGGATGAAGACACACTGATCTGAGGTTCCACCCCTTGTTGGGACTCGGAGCATGTTAGGTGCGTGCTGCATGGTTGTACGCAAGCAGCAGAGTACCAGCAGTCCACCCCCTCCAGGGGTCCTGATCCATGGCTTCAGCCTGGTCACAGATTCCCTGTAACTGGGGCTCAGAGGACAGGTCCCAGCTCCAATGGCACACTCTCAGCCAAGTTTGTGTCGGCTGCTCCCAGCTGTAACAGGTCACCTCAACTCAAGGGTTCCACTATGACCTTAAACTCTACATGTCCAGGAGGAGCCGTGGGCAGTCTTCCAAGAAGAACACACCAGATGAACGCAACTTATCTCTGCGTTAAACAGTGCACCCAGGCTGCCCGAGGTCCTGGAGAAATTACCTAACACTGCTGTAACAAATCACCACCAACACAGCACCTTCAAACAACCCAGGTTTATTGGTGTCTGGAGGTCAGAAGTCTGAAACTGGTTTCATGGGACTAAAAACCAAGGTTTCAGGAGAGCCATGCTACTGGAGGCGCTGAGGAGGGCCCATCCCGCTGCCTGTTCCAGAATCCGCCCGCACCTGTTGGCGCCTGGCTCCTCTCTCCATCTTCACCATCAGCAGTGCAGCGTCTTTCAATCTCCCTCTCACCCCCATCCTCCTTCCTCACCCTCCTGGGGACCCATGGTTCCATGGGGCCACCGGGATAACCTAGGGGTCTTAATCCCACTTGTGCAGTCTCATTTGCCATAACACATTCGTGGGTCTGGGAATTCAGATGGAGACATCTTTGGGGGGGGTGCACCATGAAGACCCTGAGCAGCATGGACCTCGGCACCCTGCCTCCCTACCGACTCTGCTCAAAGTAGAACTCGGTGCGGGCTGTGGGCTCGCTCTCCTTGGTGAGCTGCACTGGCTGCTCGGGCTCGGCCGGGCCACTGACGAACCAGCCAGGCCAGGCAGCAGCCTCCAGCCTGAAGGCAGAGCCCAGGCTGCTCTGGAAGAAGGTGAAGCGTGTGGCCTCTTCACCCCCCTTGTAGAGGTCCTCGATGTTCACATCCTGTGGGGGCAAGGAGGCAGATGCGTTTTACACATTCCCAGGCAAGGGTCTCAGTGCTGGGTGCAGGGGGAGATGGTAGAGACCTGGGGAACTTGGTTGGGCATCCACAGATGGGTGCTTGTGGGGAGCAACTCGGACTAGACTAAGTTACTGGAATTAAGACTTATTCTATGCATCTGCTCTCCCACAATATGGCGCTGGGAGAGGAGGAAACAGCTTCTACACAGCTGCCTCCAGTTCAACCAATAAACTGTAGGACCTGCTCCTGATTGGAGGAGAGCAGCGTGCTCGGCGTGTGGGTAGCAGAGTTGGGATTGGTGGAAGAGGACTATAAAGGAGGAGAGAGACAACATGCATGAGGAACATCTAAAGGGAACATCCGGATAACATCTGAGCAGCCCCCGAGAGAGCCTGCCGGCGGTGTGCCGCTCCCCCACGGAAGTGGGGAAAGTGGCAGGGGGAGCCGCCCTTCCACGGAGGTGGAAGGATTGGCAGCCAACCCGGGAAGAACCAGCAGCAAACCCGGGAAGGTCCGAGCAGACAAAAGAACAGCGCAGGGTCTAGTGTCATTCCTTCGCGAAGAGGGGGAGCGACAGGTGCTCGGGTGCCAGAGCATCCTGGGGCGGGCTGGGTCTGCAGTGTCCCCCAGGGCCGGGGAGTGGGGCATCTCACCTCTAGTTGTAGAGAAGGCCCAGCTTCTGTCTCCACACATGCCAGGCAGCGGCTCCCGCCCTGGGTCCCCAGGAGGATGGGGACCTTGGTGCGGTCCAGGTCTCTGTTTGGAAGGATGCAGATCTTCTCTGGGGGCGTAGGGGTGGGTGGGGGAGAGAAGAGAGCCAGGTCTCACTGAGCAGAGGAATTGCACCTGGACAGACCCACTGCGGGCTACAGGGAAGCCCCGACTCAGTAGGGGGGTCGTGTCCCCTAGCTGGGAGAGGGCGCAGCGGCTTGTGGCTGGGTGCAGCCGCTGGCCCTGTGGCCGGGAGGGAAGCCGGAGAGAAGTGAGGGCCTGTGGTCAAGGGAGAGGGAACCTGTCGGAAGCTCACCCGCACTGCACTTGTCTACATCAGGATCTCCCACCAGCAGCTGGCCATCTCTTATGTACAGAACCTTCTGGTCTGCGTCTTTGATTCTGAAAGAGGACAGTGGTGCTGGTGGCTCTCCCCCACCTTCCCCCTCCTGGTCTGTCTGTCCTCAGGGTCCTTCAGGCCCCGGCTTTTCGGAGGCTGCGCTTTCTGCATTCAGCAGGCCCCAGCACCCATCAGGCAGAGCGCGGGAGCCAATGCTTCCCAATGGAGGGTAAAGCAGTTCTCAGCTTCCCCGGGACATTTCCCAGTGAGCCTTAGCCCAGATTTTCCAGGCCTGCTCCAGGGCCTCGTAGATATTTATTCTCTCTACGAAGGGTGTTAGGGAGTGAATAATTGTGATTTCCTTGCAGATATTTTAAAGGATTCTTTTTTTTTTTTTTTTGACAGGCAGAGTTAGTGAGAGAGAGAGAGAGAGAGAGAGAGAGAAAGGTCTTCCTTCTGTTGGTTCACCCCCCAAATAGCTGCTATGGCCCGCGTGCTGCGCCGATACGAAGCCAAGAGCCAGGTGCTTCCTCCTGGTCTCCCATGCGGGTGCAGGGCCCAAGCACTTGGGCCATCCTCCACTGCCTTCCCGGACCACAGCAGAGAGAGCTGGACTGGAAGAGGAGCAACTGGGACAGAATCTGGCGCCCCGACCGGGACTAGAACCTGGTGTGCCAGCGTTGCAGGCGGAGGATTAGCGAAGTGAGCCACGGCACTGGCCCAAGAATTCTTATAAGAGAAAACCCACAAATCAGAAAGAAAAAAAAAAAAACAGCCTACATGATGCAATGTCTACCACCCACTCTGGGCAGCACAAAGTGTACTTGGGCTGAGGCAAATACAGGAGGTTGGTGGAGACCGGAGCAGAGCTTGAGAGCGACTGTGAGCCTGGGAGGGTGGGGCTCAGTGCATGCCGGGGAAGCTGGAGAGATACCGGGGTGAGCAGCTAGAACGTCAGGGCTTAACAGGTTGTTAGCGCCGTCACCCAGCTGGTTTTAAAGATGTCCATCAGCTGCTCCCAGGGCCTAAGGAGCTCCTGAAAACTTTGAGGGCAGAACCCCTCTACCAACACCACCACCTTCAAGACATCCTTCTCCCTCAATGACAGCTAAGCATCAGAACTTTTAGCTAGTGATTGTATGTGTTTACAGCAGGTTCATCTGTACAATAAAAATTAAAGTCTGAAAAGATCTGCTATTCCCCCGGAAACCTTGGCAGCCAGGACTCGACCAGAACCCCAGCTGGGTACCACATGTGACATCATCACTGGCATGTGACGTCACTGGCATGTGACGTCACTGGCATGTGATGTCACTGGCACGCTTTGCCACCTCTGGCAGGCCAGGGCAGTGCTGGCCTACAGGGGGCGCTGAGCGACATGTTCCAGAAATCAAATTTTTTTTTTTATATTTCTTACATCTCATCTCATGCCTCAGAGGACCTGTGGGAGTTTATGTCAAAAAACCACAGGCAACGAAGCACTAAACCAGAGCAAATCTCAAATAAGGAAAAATGCAGAGTTGAGTTGGAGGCCAGGCTGAGAGTAGGTGCTGCAGGGGCCACCGCGGTGATGCTGTCACCCGGATTCAGCGTCGCCCCTGAGCACTCAGAGACAACGTGAGGTCTCATCTCTGGCTCTGTGGGAGGAGTTATTTAACTGCTTCAAGCCTCTGTTCCAAGATCTATCAAACGGGGTTAGTGAGGGTCCCCCCGTGGCTTGCTAGCGGCTGGCATTTGCAGATTCTTAGGAAGGAGAGCTATCGTTAGCATGACGAGGAGGAAGCTTAACGGAGGGGTTCCGAGAACACAGTCTCAGCCTTCCTTCCCTTTTGTGGCCCCCTGATTGGGACAGTGGTGGACACACCAGGACTTACATGTAGTATCTCGCCATAGGCAGGGAACACATACTGCAGGTGTCTGGTTCTCGCTGAAGGGAGGAGAGAGAGAGAGACTGTGAGAGAATGATGCTAGGTGGAAGTGGGGACAGGCACACTGGGGTTCAACCACACCGCAGGCTGCAAAGGCCCCCTGGACCTCTCAGCTATAACTGACTGCCAGAGTCTTCCCCAACCCATCACACTCCAGGGACCCTCCCTCTGCCTCCTTCGAGCCATCTAGGAGCAGGCCAAGCTGGCAGGCGTGTGAGCCTGGGACATGTGCACTGCTGTAGCCCTAGGATTGCCCCCGACAGCTTAGCCAGGGCTCCTCCCAGGGCTGCACGGGGTGCGGTGTGCTCCACTGGAGGATGAGCCCAGCTCAAACCTGGTTCCACTTCCCAGCCTACCCTGGGGGTCCCCACACTCCAAACCCCCTGCCCAAGAAGGGGTGATGAGCATCCCCATGGAGTCTCCAGGGGCAGTAGGAGTGGGGAGAGTCTCAGGGAGCCTCAGCAAAGCTAAGCCATCCAAACCCCCTGTGCTCCTGCTCCAGGAGGAAACCACCTAAACTGAAGGTGCTGGCCCCATGTAAGCCCTCGACCACTCAGCTTCACACAGCCCTGCTCTTCCGGGCACCTGATCCGCCCCTAGCATGTCTACCCTTCCGAAAGGCCAACTCAGGAGCTGGCATGGGAAGGAGTCCAGAGCCAATCAGGAGTTGGACATGCCCAGAACAGTGAAGGTTCAATCTGATTCTCTCCAAGGAAGAAGGAAGAGAGGAGGAAAAATAGAAGAAAGCAGAAAACAAGAGGACGGAGGAAAGAAAGCAGGAAGGGGGGTGGGAAGAAGGAGGGGGACAGGGAAGGGTTAGAGTGGCGCCGGGGGACACATGGGGAGGCAGGTGGTGTCGAGGCCGGGACTAACCAGTACCTCGGCATTCCTGATGCCATGGCTGTGACCCAGGGGCTTTCGTCCTAGATCTGCCACCTTGTCACCTTGGACAACTCACTTTCTACCTCTGGGTCTCAAGTTGGGGGTTCAAGAGCTGACAAGAGTGAAAGCAGGAACCGAAAAAGGAACAAACTCCATATGGATGTGGGGATGTGAATCAGTCTCACGGCTCGGCACATACCACGTGGTGGCGTGTGTTGCCCTTATTTGAAGAAAAAATAATTGGTTTCCTGCGTTTTTATTTACAAAGATGTTTACCGTATTATTTTTAAAACAGTGAGGAGTTGTAAATAATCTGAATGCTCACTACCAGAAATTGGGTTCAAACATACGGCAACTTCAGTAAATAAGGAAGTAAAAGTTCATACAAGATGATATTGTGCCGGTGCTGCGGCTCACTAGGCTAATCCTCCACCTAGCAGCGCCGGCACACCGGGTTCTAGTCCCGGTTGGGGCGCCGGATTCTGTCCTGGTTGCCCCTCTTCCAGGCCAGCTCTCTGCTGTGGCCAGGGAGTGCAGTGGAGGATGGCCCAGGTGCTTGGGCCCTGCACCCCATGGGAGACCAGGATAAGTACCTGGCTCCTGCCATCGGATCAGTGCGGTGCGCCGGCTGCAGCGCGCCAGCCGTGGCGGCCATTGGAGGGTGAACCAACGGCAAAAGGAAGACCTTTCTCTCTGTCTCTCTCTCTCTCACTATCCACTCTGCCTGTCCAAAAAAAAAAAAAAAAAAAAAGATGATATTGTAAGAGAATATTTGATGACATAAAACTTTTCATGATATATTAAGTGAGAAATACAGGTTTTAAATAATCTATACATTAAATTCCACTTAAACGCACACACATGCCTGGATAGAGACACACCTTTACAAAACAAAGACTCCCAGCACTGTGACCACATGTAGTTTGGCTGACAGGATTGGAAGAGATTTTTATTATTTTTTAAAATCTCAGTATTTTTTTCTGCTAATAGACATGAATTTCCTTTGTCATACAAAGTAGGTTTTAATATTTTTAATGAAGTGTTCAGTCAGGTCATTGGCACCCAGATGGACCTGCCCATCTAATGCACCTGGGAGATTCTTGATAAGTCTTATATGCTAGGCTGAGGTTCCCATTTGCTACCACTTGGAAAGATGCCAGTGATCAGCCAGGCCTGGGTTGGCAGGCCAGCTCAGTCCTTCTCAGTCCTTAATGAACATATAAATCTCCCGCACCTCCTGCTAAAATTCTGATTCCCTAGATCTGGTGTGGAGCCTGAGGCTCTGCATTTCAACCCACAACCAAGTGATGTTAAGGCTGCTGGTCCCTGGACCCCACATTGAATAACAAGGGATCTGAGCTGGGGTAGCCAAAGGTAGCATGGCCCCAGTGCAAGCCCATTTGATGATGTGCTGTCTCTTAGCCAAACCCTTGGGGCCCCTTTGGTTAGGCCGACAGATGTAAGGGCAGCTGGGTAGCTGTGGCAAAGTCCAGGTGGGGCAGACCAAGTGGAGGGTCCTGTGTGAAGCTGGACAGGCAAGCTGGTGTCTCCCACTCTTGATCAGTGTAAACTCAAAGAGCCAGCTGAAAATCAGCACTGGCCCAGTCCAGCTGGATCTCTTGGGCCCTAGAAGCTTCCCATCCAGGCACAGTCCCAAATCTCCATGTATTTCCTGGAGACTCCTGTACCAGGCCCCCACTGCCTAAGTTCTGCTGGGTTGTGATGGAATGAGTAGAAAAGAGAAACTACTTGCTAGTCCACCAGAAGTCCTTCCATCAGAGAGGCTGGGATCCTGGGGCTCAGCTTCTGCCATGCTCCCTCCTAATGCACACCACCCCGCCATGCCATCCCAAAGTTCTCCTTTTCCTATTGGACTACGGCCTATGTCCCTCATTTCTTCCTCTTACTTCTCCTTGACTACAGTCTCTGGCTTTCTGAGACTTCATCAGCCCTGCATGAAACATCGCCACCAAATGGCCCCAGGGTTTTTCTCCATGTTCTTCTGCACATTAGCTATGTGAGGTCTGCTCTTTCCAAGACCAGCTTCTGTGGAGCCAAGTCTAAAGACTGCTGTTTCCTTGGATATATGGTCACTGTCTCCTAGGAACACTTGGCATTGACTGGTTACCTTCATACTTCTCCTCTCCTTCTAGGGTTGCCACTAAGGTTGAAGCTCATAAAACAAAGTCCTGTGGCTGGAGCTGTGGCTCAGTAAGTTAACACCTTGGCCTGAAGTGCCGGCATCCCATATGGGTGCTGGTTCGAGACCTGGCTGCTCCACTTCCGATCCAGCTCTCTGCTATGGCCTGGGATGGCAGTAAAAGATGGCCCGAGTCCTTGGGCCCCTGCGTCCATGTGGGAGACCTGGAAGAAGCTCCTGGCTCCTGGCTCCTGGCTTCGGATCAGAGCATCTCTGGCCATTGCAGCCATCTGGGTAGTGAACCAGCAGATAGAAGACCTCTCTCTCTCTCTCCCCTCTCTCTGTGTAACTCTGACTTTCAAATAAATAAATAAATAAATATCTTAAAAAAAAAAAAAACAACAAAGTCCTAAGCACTTCTATCTCATATCCCATGGGATTGTAATTCATCAATTTCTATAATTGCAATGATCCTCTTGGTCTATCTCCTAAATCCAGACCGCACCTCCTACTTTATCTCCAGAGGTGTGCAGGAAATCCTAAGAGGGATTTACAGTCTAATAAATGTAAGGTTAAGTGAATTCCAAGTATCCTTCCCAGTTTCATTTTTGTCATTGCAGTCATAGTCCCCTCATCAGTGAAGTTCAAAACTTGAGAATCATGGACCATCTCTCCCACTTCTCTTCATTTTATGTCTAATTTATCCATTAGCCCCAGTAGATTATCCCTTTAAAACATAACTGTGTTCTTACCTGCCAGTACTATTGTATGGCTTGTTTTCTTGGCTTTTCTACCTTCAATTCAACTGAACCTGTGTGAATACCTGGATTAGCATCCTCAGTACTTCTTTCACTGCATCCCTGCTCTAGGATCTACAGTGTCCACCCATCTTGCCACCATCTGGCCTGATTTAGCTGCATGACAGTGATGCACACCTCTGTGGATGCCAGACCACCTCGGCAGGCAACGCAGCATCTTCTCTTCTCAGTGGGCAAACTCAGAGTTGTTTTGGATTTCTCTGCTCCAAAAGTCATCCTTCCTTATTGCTATCCATTCAGATTTTTCAGTATTAAGGTCACGGAATCCTATCAATATATATGGGTTCAGTAGCTAGTTCTGTCAAGTTAATTATCAGCTCGGAGCAACAGCTCAGGCATACAGGGTCATGTCACTTAACCTCCAAGCCCCAGTTTCAACGTCTATAAATTCATATGATTAGATTATATAGTTATTAAAGTTCTTTCTAGGTCAGACCATCCATGATTCTAGGACTCAAAGTTAATGGATCTTTCCCTTACTATTGCAACCCTACTCTAGCTCCTATCAAATTTTGCTGTATTGTTTATTATTGTGTATTAAGGCATTTTTCTCATATAGAAGTCAATAAGATCTTGAAGTCATGAAGCATAGCTTGTAGCCCACTCGAGGCTCTCTCCAACCACTCTGTCTGACATACGTTGCTACTTATGAGAAGGACACAGAAACATGTAGCAGACTTTGAACAGCAAGGCTGGGTTCCAGACCAGGCCCTGCTACCCACTGGTCTTACCACCTCTGTCCCTAGGTCCTCAATTTATCATCGTTGGAATGAGAGGATAGGTGAGGTCAGTACTTTTCAAAACTGTTAAGTTGCACAATGAATTTTACACAGGACCTAATGAATATAAAACAGATAAAGCCGACCTTGTTTTTGCTGAAGCAAGGAGCAATGGAGACACCCTGGTATTTCTCTTTCCTACTGAAGCAGGCTATGTGCACACCTCTAAGGAACTCCCAAGCTTCCCTAGACACTGATTGAATATCACTGGCCTGGACAATTTCTTCTGAAATTACTCTCTAAAATCTGTGCTAGGTTTGGATGTGGTTTGTTCTCCCGAAGATACGTGTGCTGAATTCCTGGTCTCCAGGGTGGCAGTGGTGGGACCTAGTGGGAGGTGGTGAGGTCACTGGGGGAACTATCCTTGCAAGGGATTAAAATGGTTCTTGCAGGACCTGGTCACTTCCCACAGAGAGGGTCATTCTAAAAAGGGCAAGCTGGGCTTCCTCTCACCAAGTGAGCTCATCATCTTGCACACACTATCACCATGGCGTCATCCACCATATTGGGATACAGCTGAGAGTAGGCTGAACAAAGGGGTCACCCAATCTTGGACCCTCAGGCACTAAAACTGTGAGGCAGACACATAAGCCTCAGGTATTACCCAACCTCAGCTGTTTTGTTACAGTAACAGAAGACATACAAATGTACCTGCAGTTCTAAATATTTAACACGGTTGACTTGACCGCACCCATACCCTCTATTCAAATTCCTCTTACGTGCTGCTAGATGTATGTCACATCCCATCATATTCTGTGGTGGGGACACCTTGTTACAAGAGCTTGCTTGCCAGGAGGAAGGAATGGGGATGCCCATGAGAAATCTTGACAGGAGGAAGAAAGAAAGGGAGACAGAATGAGAAGACAACATTGCCTGCCCACCACTGACCTGCTGATCCTGGGGACCTGGACCCTGAAGCCTGGAACCTCCGACTGATTTCTGCCAGGCATCTGCCTCGTGTTTATACTGTCTGGTCAGGGTGGATCAGGTCAGCAGCAATCTCTGTAATTGGCTCCTGTGCGGGGAGGAAGAAGAGCCCAGAGGTTTCACAATGTCTTCAGCACAGCATGGATAATAAAAAGGTGGGGACATTAATGAGTGTTTATTGAAGGGGGAGAGAGTCACCCATAAAGCCTCAGTACAGGCGAGGCACTGGGCCCTTGCTCTGTAGTTACTATCACAGACTCTATCATTAGTGGTGTAGCAGCCAAATAAACAGTGTTGGGGTCAGACGTCTTTGCTGTCCAGGGGCTCTATCCCAGTCTTGGAGAGATAGTGTGAGCATAAGAGAGAGTATGTCTGAAAGCTCCAAAGAGAGATAAACCTCTGATGCCCGAAGCCAGGCCACAGAGATAGAGCTGAGATGATAGCATCGTGAGTGTGGCTCTGTTGGAAAGGTGGGAGGGAATCTCTGCTTTCCAACAGACTTGATTATGTGGTCCTGCCTTGATGAGATAGAACATCAAAAAAAATTTTTTTAAAAACCCACACAGCTGTAAGGGTCATACTTCCTGGGCTACTAGGGAATATGATGGTGTAAGCAAGACAGGGTAAAGAACACTCAGGTCTCTAATTGACACTAACTTACTCAGTCTAGCCATCCACCCATCCACCCATCTCTCCATCTCTCCATCTGTCTGTCTGCCCTTCGACACTTCCACCCATCCATTGGAAGGAACAGAGAATCTTGGGCATAAGGCCTTATAGAGAACAACAATCCTATTGTAATTCTCCCTCTTAGGTCACTTGAAAAATTCGACAGAGGGTTTGGTGAGGAAGTGGGAAGGGTCATGGCAAAACTGTTAATCTTGTGGGATGAGAAACAAGAAAAGATGGTAAAAAACAGGACTGGGTTGTTGCTTTCTATGGTCAATGAACACTCTTCACCCCCTCTCCCAATCTCTCTCCCCGACATGGGAAGGGCCAAGGTATGGTGTATTATATCAGGTAACCAGTGAGTGTTTACTAAGCCTTTATATTGCTATATGATAAACACATACAATGCACAGTCCCTGTTGTTAAGTAGCTTTATAGCCTGGCTGGGGAGTTAAGCATTTGAAAAGGTAATATAAAAGACCAGACTTTCTAAGCTGTGGGCCAAGGGCAGATTGGAGACGATAGTGGTATAAAAACTCCTTGGATAAAAAGAATTCTTAGGACTGATAAATGGCCTTAGATGTGGCATCACAGTCTCCCTCGAAATGCGATAACCTGTGCTATGGAATCCCTGAGAAATAAATAGGTTAACTGGGCTTTTCCTCAACATCTTCAGGATCAGAGCCCTCATAACCTCTTTATGAAGCTTGAATAGTGTTTGTGGTTAACATTTGGGACTCATGGGGCCAGCGCTGTGGCACAGTGGGTTCAGTTGCTGCCTGCAACACTGGCATCCCAAATGGGCGCCAGTTCAAGTCCCAGCTGCCCCACTTCTGATCCAGCTTCCTGCTAATGCACCTGGGAATGCAGTGAAAGATGGCCCAATGGTTTGGACCCTTGCAGTCCTGTGGGAGACCCAGAGTTCCAGGTTCCTGGCTTATACCTGGCCCAGCTCCAGCTGCTGCAGCCATGTGGGGAGTAAACCAGCAGATGGAAGCTCGTTCTCTCTCTCCTCTCTCTCTCTCTAACTCTGCCTTTCAAATAAATAAATCTTTAAAAAACTGGGGGCTCAGACAGGAGAAACAGCTTCCACAATTTCCACTCTCGTGTTCCGCTTGTGCTCCCTGGGATTACACAGACAAGTATATTCTTGTACACGACAGATCTTTGACTTCTCGAAGGGGGCTCACTGTGTATTGTTCCTTTGGGACAAAGACCCTCCGTGCTTGGCTTCTTCCCTTACGACTTTGTCTGTTCCTCAGAGCATATAACTGGCACAAACCCTACACCATGTGGGTATCACACTTCTACCAACATAGACCTGGGTCAGTGGTGTTTACTAAGATGCCAGAAATCTAAAGCCAGTAGGTTCTTCTCTCCTGGACAATCATGATCCAGCCCACACATTCTTTTTTTTTTTTTTTTTTTTTTTTGACAAGCAGAGTGGACAGTGATAGAGAGAGAGACAGAGAGAAAGGTCTTCCCTTTGCCGTTGGTTCACCCTCCAGTGGCCGCTGCAGCCGGCACACCGCGCTGATCTGATGGCAGGAGCCAGGTACTTATCCTGGTCTCCCATGGGGTGCAGGGCCCAAGAACTTGGGCCATCCTCCACTGTACTCCCTGGCCACAGCAGAGAGCTGGCCTGGAAGAGGGGCAACCGGGAGAGAATCCGGCACCCCAACCGGGACTAGAACCTGGTGTGCTGGCGCCACAAGGCAGAGGATTAGCCTAGTGAGCCGCGGTGCTGACCAACCCACATATTCTTTTTTTTTTTTTTTGACAGGCAGAGTGGACAGTGAGAGAGACAGAGACAGAGAGAAAGGTCTTCCTTTGCCGTTGGTTCACCCTCCAATGGCCGCCGCGTGTTCTAGTCCCGGTCGGGGCTCTGGATTCTGTCCCGGTTGCCCCTCTTCCAGGCCAGCTCTCTGCTGTGGCCCGGGAGTGCAGTGGAGGATGGCCCAAGTGCTTGGGCCCTGCACCCCATGGGAGACCAGGATAAGTACCTGGCTCCTGCCTTCGGATCAGCCCACACATTCTAAAGCTACTGCTTTACCGTCCCCACTTCTCTACTGACTTGCGAGTGTTGACTCATCCCAGCTAATGCCCTGTTGAAGTCTGTCATCCCACAAATGGTGACGCAATCACTTCGAGCTGGCAAAACCTTCAAGAATGAGACGGGATTTGAGCTGCACTCTTAACTGGTGGAGGAGAGGGGGGAGAATGTCCCAGGATGGAGAAATATTTCCCACATTCTATACTCATGGGGCCCCCATTATTTGCCAACTGTTATGCTAGGTGCTTGGAAATAAATTGAAATTGATGCAGCCCTAACCTTGAGGTCATTCCAGGGGTCTCATACTCCCCAAGGCAACCTGCTACCACGCAGGGCTATGCACCGAGCAGATGACCAAGGATCTCAGCTCAGCAAAACCTTCTCTGGGGACATGTTGTCTCAACAAGGTAGTGAAAGCCCAGAGATTTCTCTGTGCAGAGAGGGCGAGTGAAGAACCCAAAAGCAGAGGAAGCACCATGAGGCTGTATCTGGGGCTATGGACATAGAATGTGACCTCGGTCTGCAGAAACACAGCCTGGTGCCCGGAGCTCGTGTTCTCAACAGCCCTGAGAGGCTGCCTGTTGTCCATGGACTTCAGCTGCATTTGGGCAGGTGCTTCTGAGACCCATGGAGGTAGCCCCTTCTATCCTGGCCACCTCCATGTTGGCCTTTCAGTAGACTCTGAACCTGTTAGACTGCTTCAACAGGGGAGGTACATGTAGAATACTTGGGGTCCCTCCTCTGTCTTCTCCCTGGTCCTCCAGGGTTTAGGTGGGGACACTGGGGACAGTCCCTGGCACATTTGGCTGGAAGTGCAAAGTTATTCAGAGAAGATCTGACCAGAGTAGAAATAGACTATTCAACAAATTATTATGATTGGATTTTAAAAAGAACACTTGGGTTAATAAAAGGGCTCTTGATTTTTTTTTAAAGATTTACTTATTTATTTGAAAGGCAGAATTAGAGAGAGGCAGAGGCAGACAGACAGAGGTCTTCCACCCACTGGTTCATTCCCCAGATGGCCACAACAGCCAGAGCTGGACCGATCTGAAGCCAGGAGCTTTTTCTGAGTCTCCCACGTGAATGCAGGGCCCCAAGGACTTGGGCCATCTCCCACTGCTTTCCCAGGCCACAGCAGAGAGCTGGATTGGAAATGGAGCAGCCGGGACTTGAACCAGCGGCCATATTGGACGGTGGCACTGCAGGCGGCAGCTTTACCTGCTGTGCCACAGTGCCGGCCCCCTTTGCTCATTTTGAGCATGAGAGTGAAAATATAGGAGAGAATTACAATGATAATACATAAATGTATTTATTTTCCTTTTGGGGGTATCAGTTATCTATTGCTCTATAACAAGTTACTGCAGAACTTAAAACAGCAGGCATTGATTGTCTCATGGTTTCTGAGGGGCAGCAAGCTCGAGTAGCCTAGCCCTCAGCAGGCTGCAATCAGTGCGACCAGGCTGCCGGCTGGGCTACAGGCACCCGAGAGCCTGTCCAGGCTGAAGGACTGGCTGCCTGGCTGCCCGGCTGCCCGGCTCAGCAAGCTCACCCATGTGGCCAATGGGGGGAGACGCACTTTGGATCACGTGGGTCTCTCTATAGATAGCCACAGTGTCTTTTACAGCCCAACCTTGGAAGTGGTGTATCATCACTTCTTCTGCCACATTCCCTTGATCACAAAGATGACTGGGGCAACACGGGAGGGAATTCATACAGCGTGTGAACACCAGGAGACGGGGATCAGCCGCAGCTGTACTCATTTCCCGGGACGCTGAGCCAATTCCCATAATCTCAGTGCCTTAGCACAACAGAAATTGATTCCCTCACAATTCAGGAGACCACAACTCCAAAATCAAGCGTTGGGCTGGCCAGGCCCTCCCTGAAGACTGCAGGGGGAGAATGCTTCCTCTGTCAGCCTAGCTTCTGACAGCCGCCACATCCTTGGTGCTTCTCGGCTCGTGGCAGCATCACCCAGTCTCTGCCTGTGTCTTCACACGGTCTTTTTGTCTGAGTCCCCTGTCCTTCCAGAGACATGAGTCATCTTCGGTTTAGGTCCACGTAACTGTCTTGACTAATTGCATATGCAAAGACCCTCTCTCTCCAAGTTAGGTCACAGTTCCAAGTTCTGAGAAGTTCTGAATTGGGGGGTGGGCACAGTTCATCCAGTACAACGACCCCCTTGGGGCTGGACCCCACATCTTGTGGTCACAGGGGCTATGAGCATTCCAGGTTCCAGCACAGCACTTTTATTTTCTTGTAAATTCCTTACCCAGGAGATTCCAGTCACACAAACCTACCACACTCCCCATCCTGGGGGCTTTGTGGGGATCTCTTTCCTGGTCCCTGCTCTTGCTGCCCGAGCAGCAGAGCTCAATTTATTTTGAATTTCTTTCCAGGGACAACTCAAGCATGCGGTCAGCCCTGCTGGCCTCAGGATCAGTGGCATTTCTTATTATTAGATAAGGAATCCATCCTTGTTGCACAACAATGAGGAAATGTGGAGAAGTAAGAACATAGAGAAGTTACCTATACTGCCACCATGATAACATGACTATAATTGACATAAATCTTCCAGAATTTTTGTCTAGACAGAAATACATGGGCACTTTTAAAAATTCAAATGAAATTATAAATTGCACTACTTTGTGGCTGGGTCGTCTCACTTATGGTATCTCGAGCATCTTCCCACGATCGTAGACACCTGCATCTGGGATTTTCATTGTACCTCGGGTTCCAGAGATGCATGCCCTGTCCATCTTCTGCCTTCCAAGCTGGAGTCATTTCCCCTGACACCACCGCTTGTCCACAGCCAGAGGATGAGGGCAGAGATGGAAAAGGCAGCAGCAGATGATGGCCAGATGAATGGGAAGGAGGAGGGGCTGGGGGCCTTGAGTCACTTAACTGTACAACCACCTCTGTCTCCTGCACAGTGGGGAATAGCAGGAACTTCATTGGCCGCCTGAGTGGCCTGTGGAGTTCAAGGGCACTGGGTCTGTTTTGGCTGAGCATGAAATATTCTCAACCCAGCTTCCACCTTCTCCCTTTGAAAACTTTTTACGTTATTCCCAGTTTATCGCATGCAGTTCCTATGAGGTTCCAGACCAACAGCACCACTCAACAGAGGGAAACTGAGCTCAGGTCCCAAATCTCAGAAGAATTTGCCCACAAATTCAGGATCAGGAAGTGAGAGAGTGGCCATGTGCGCAGTAAGTCTGAGCACACAGGGGGCGGTCACCCATTATGGGGCTCCTTCACCCCCACCCCCGCCCCGGCTGGCCCTGCCCAGGGAGCTCTGAGGGTCAGGTCACCCTAGTCACACTGCTGGAAGTAGAAGTCCGTGATGGGGGCATCCCAGCCAGCATTATCGGGGATCTGGGCGAGTCTGACAGGCTGGTCAGCCTCAGGCACTGTGCACAGGAACCAGCCCGGGTAGGCAGCTGACTCAAAGCTGGAGGTGAGCCCCATGTCCCGCCGGTAGAAGGTGAAGCTCTTGGACTCCTGGGCGTCGCGGTAGAGCTCCATGATATTCACTGGCTGCCGGCAGAGAGGCAGGGCTAGTGAGAGGCAGGAGTGGGAGCGCTGGGAGGGCTGGGCTAGGGGAGGGCAGGAGGAGGCGGAGCTGCTGCGGTCGGCAGGACCCAGCCAGGGTGTCCTGAACAGCACCACAGCACAGAACACCCAGTATCTGTTGGCTCAATCACCAGATGGTGCGGGTGCCTCGTCTCGACTCACCTCTAACTTCAGAGTTGGCTCCTGCTCCATCCCACAAGACAGGCACCTGCTTCCTCCCTGGACACCCAGGATGACTGGCGAGAGCCTGGCATCCAGTGACCGGTTGGGGACAACACTGATCTCCTCGCCTAGAGGGAGGAGGCAAGATACAGGGGGCCTTGACTGCCCTTCTGTCCCCTCTCCCCTCCACAACCCCACCCTGGACCCCAGGGAGCAGGACCAAGGTGAGCAGACAGGGAGCCTCTTAGCAGCTGTTGCGTGGGGAAGGCTGGTTTCCTGCCTCCTGGCCCAGAGTGGACATCGAGGCACACAAGCACACTGCAGCACCTCCCATCCCACCCGCTGGCTCAGGACCAGATCTTCCAGGCTTCTCTAACCCCAGGCAGATTCCAGGACCCTTGGCATTCGGGTCTCTTTTCCGAAACTTGTCTTGAGGAGCCTCCCATTAGAGCTGTCTGGACTTCTTCCTACCCGCTGTGAGATTCCTGAGAGCGTAAGAGCGTCGTGTTTTTTCTGCACAAGCTCACACACATACATGCATGTATACACACATTGCAGCCATACACAGGTGCTCACAGATACCTGCACACGCACACATACACACAACCACAACATATGCACGCACATGCTTGTGCACACACACTTGCAGTATGTACACATACACACATAACCATGACATGCCCATATATATGCACACCAGTACACACCCGCACACATGCACACATAACCATATCACATGTATGCATATATTCACACACACACACACACACACGGATACATGACTTAGCACAGGCGCTCTGCCTGGCCTCAATGTCCCATAAGCACACCCCAGATGGACAGGGTGCATTGCTGTGGAAAGAGTTTTCAGTGTGGGGGCCAGATGGCACCACCACCCTGGGTGGTTGAGGGTCCTCAGAGAGCAGAGAGACAGGCCCCACCCCCGCCCCACAGCGGGTTATGAAGACGGAGAGCCTGCTGCACTTCTCTCCTCAGCGCCGACTCCCAAGAAATGGAACAGTCTGGCCCAAGGCTACCTGGGAAGGAACGACAAACCACTCCTCCTGGAAAACAGTCCCACCTCTGCATAGAGGCTTCAGCATCGCTGGGGCTGGGGTCTGTTGTCTGCTGGAAGCCTGCTCTAGGCGGCTCTGCCTGCTGGGCTAGGCCTGGACTCACCGCATGGCTTCTCCAAGGCCTCTGCAGACCCCTCCCCACCCAGAGGGCAGAGAGACGTGAGCAAGTCCTCATGTTCACCAACCTTTGATGACCTTCCCTGCGTGCAGCCCTCCAGCCAGAAGCTGGTCATTATGCAGATAAAGCACCTTCAAGGCCGAATCCTTCATTCTGGAACATTGGGAGGGGAGGAAACTCTATCAGGGGAGGGATGGGTGCCCCGGAGAGCACCCCAATCGCAGGCATTTATCTCCCTGCTGTGCTGGATGTCAGCCCAGTCTCCTAGCCCTGCTGGCTCATGCCCTCCCAATGGATGACCCCTTAGGGGTTTGCTCCATATTTTCAACTCCAGTCAATCTTCCCCATGTGCTGTGCTGGAAGAGACACTGGACCGTGAGTTGCAGCCTGGGTTCTTGTCTCCACTGTATTGCCACCGCTGCTGGTTTACAACAGATAAGTCACTCACCCTCTCTGGGCCCAAGTGTCCCCATTGCTAAACCAAAACAATGGATTAGAAAACAACTGGACCACTTTTTGATTAAAATCTGATCCTCAGCTGCTATCTAAGACGGTATGTTAATTTGTTTCCATTTGGCACATGTCCCTACTAAGTGAAGAACTTCTTAAAATTTAACATTTTTTCATCTTTGTTTTTCCGAGTTATCTCCTACCTACGGTCTTGGTGACTTTCTGACATCCTGTGAGGTGTTATATGGGGAAGAACTTAGCAGTGTAAAAATCGGTTCAACGTCTGGCCAAACTCAATCAAACAAGCTGTGTCCCTTCAGAAGCTCTCCGAGTCACTCGGGTGAGAAGTTGTGCGGTGGTCCTCTCCTAAGCGTTAGCCCCCTGACTCGATTAGGGATCTCCACGCTCAGAGCATCTCATGGGACCGGGGTCCCGCAGGACACACCTTGAGAGGTGCTACCCAGTCTGCACTAGACATCCACGGCAGGCTGCCTCCAGAGCCCCGGAAATACCCAAATCCACAGGTGCTCAAGTCCCTCATAGAAAACAGCGTAGTATTTGCCTATAACCACCCTCTTGCCTACGTTAAAGCACCTCTATCACAATCGCCTCTATTTAAGCCATCTCCATGTATAACACCTAGCACAGGGACATGTCACGTCAGCGTCGTTGCACTGTATCGCATGGGGAATCGTGGCAAGCCTGTACGTAGTCAATACAACTCAGTGTGAGGTGCGGGCGGAGCGGTGCACCTGCTTTAGAGTATGCTAGTGGGCAGACAGCAGGGAAGTGGTGGCACTGAGTGCCCTGGCTGACCCCAATTCAGTGCGGTGGGTGGCAACACCAGAGCTGTGCTGAGGGGTCTGCAGAGCCCCGCTCTCACCATGGAGGGTGTCACACTATACCCAGAGGTTCCCTTGTTGCCCCCTAGCACTGGGGAACTCTCACGAGGAGCCCTGCCCCAGCCCTGCTCTGATCCGAGGAAGGCTGAAGGAACTTCTCTAAGGGCCATCAGGTGCTGTCCACAATGTCCCTGCTACCTGCTCCACCTGGGAGAACCTAACTCTGGACAACCTCAACCTCCTTCCCCCCCACACCCCGCTGGTAAGGCCGGTCAACTGGTCTACCCAGCACTCACTTCCCCCAGAGCACACCATCCAATCAGAGGCTCAGAGACTCACCGGAAGCACAGTGCCCCACTCAGGACCATCTTGAGCTCCTAGACGCGTAGACTCAGCGATTCTGAAACAAACAACAGAAAATCTTGCTGGGGGGAGACAGAGGCCGAGCTGGCAGGGGTCTAGGTAGGCAGCAGCAGCTTCCTGGGTCTCCCGGCAGGTCAGCAGCCCCCCCCCCCCCTCCAAACCCCACGCAGGGGATTCTGAGTGTGAGGTCAGGCCAGAGCCCCACTCCTGCCCGCGCCCCCAAAAGATACCTCTGAGCGTGCCTTGGTCCTGGCAGGAGCTGGTGATGTTGACCTGCTCCGGTAAGGCCGCCTCTGCCTTTAAGGCATAATGCACCAGGGAGGAGCCTGGGGAGGAGCAGGCTTCCAGCGGGAGTGCACACCACCCCAGCGCGCGGGCGGAAGGAAGTTTTTGGAGCCAGTCCCCTGCCAGCCATCCGGGTCTTTCCGGCATCTCAGCGCCTGCGAGGAGCAGCTCAAGGAGACACCCCCTTCCCCGCCGCGCTTCCTTCCCGGCCTCTCTCCCTGAATCCCCTTCCTTCCTTCCTTTGCCAGGCCCATGGGAGATGCTGGAGGCGGGGCTCTGCTGCTCAGGGAATATTTAGGCTACAGATTCATTGTAGCAAAACCTGAAAATCCAGAAGAGCAAAATGTGAATACGCAAGTGTCTTCTGTGAATGCGCTATTAAAAAAAACCCAGTGTGGAGGCCTGCGTTGTGGCGCAACGGGTTAAGCAGCTGTGTAGGATGCCAGCATTCCATATGAGCCCAGGTTCGAGTCCTGGCTGCCCTGTTTCTCAGCCAGCTCCCTGCTATTTCACCCTAGTGTTTGGGCCCCTGCCACCTGTGTGGGAAACCCGGGTGGGGTTCCTGGCTCCTGGCTTCTGCCTTGCCTAACCCCAGCCATTGCAACCATTTGGGGAGTGAATCATCAGTTGGAAAAGTACTTGGCTCCCTGCCACCCATGTGGGAGACCAGATTTGAGTTTCTAGCCCGTCCTGGCTTTGGCCTGGCCCAGCCCTGGTTGTTGGAGGCATTTGGGGAACGAACTAGTGGATTGTTCTCTGTCCGTCTCTGTATCTCTTCATTTCAATTAAAATAAATAATAAAATTTTTAAACAGTGATTTTGGTGCTAAAAATGTTTGAAATCCATGCATAGTTTTTTGTTTTTTGCTTTTTTTTTTTTTTTTTGACAGGCAGAGTGGACAGTGATAGAGAGAGAGACAGAGAGAAAGGTCTTCCTTTGCTGTTGGTTCACCCTCCAATGGCCGCCGCGGTCGGCGCACCGCGCTGATCCGAAGGCAAGAGCCAGATACTTATCCTGGTCTCCCATGGGGTGTAGGGCCCAAGCACTTGGGCCATCCTCCACTGCACTCCCTGGCCACAGCAGAGAGCTGGCCTGGAAGAGGGGCAACCGGGACAGAATCCGGTGCCCTGACCGGGACTAGAACCCGGTGTGCTGGTGCCGCAAGGCGGAGGATTAGCCTACTGAGCCGCGGTGCTGGCCGCATAGTTTTTACACAATACACACTTTCCATGAACTTTTGGAAGACCCCTCTTTTAAAAAAAAAAAAAAGATTTTATTTATTTATTTGACAGGTAGAATTACAGACAGTGAGAGGGAGAGACAGAGAGAAAGGTCTTGCATCCACTGATTCACTCCCCCAATGGCCGCAATGGCTGAGGCCAGGCCGATCTGAAGCCAGGAGCTTCTTCCAGGTCTCCCATGTGGGTGCAGAGGCCCAAGCACTTGGGCCATCTTCTACTGCTTTCCAAGGCCATAGCAGACAGCTGGATCGGAAGAGGATCAGTCAGGACTAGAACCAGTGCCCATATGGGATGCCAGCGCTGCAGGTGGAGGATTAACCTACTGCGCCATAGTGCTTTCTCCAGACCCCTCATGTTTTTGTATCCACAAATTCTCAGATACTTCATCCTTTAAGGAATGGAGCTCAATTTCCCCTTACCTTAGTGTGACCTGGAATTTATGACTTGTTTTAAATGACCATGTTTCATGGAGGAACTGATTATGTCCCTTCTAAGACTAGGTCTTTTTTTTTTTTTTAGATTTATTTATTTATTTGAAAGTCAGAGTTAGAGAGGCAAAGGGAGAGGCAGAGAGAGAGAGAGAGAGCGGTCTTCCATCCACTGGTTCACTCCCCAGTTGGCCACAATGGTCAGAGCTGCCAGTAGCCAGGAGCCAGGAGCTTCTTCCAGGTCTCCCACACAGGTGCAGGGTCCCAAGGACTTGGTCCATCTTCTACTGCTTTCCATAGCAGAGAGCTGGGTCAGAAGTGTAGCAGCTGGGTCTTGAACCGGCACTGCAGGCAGCAGCTTTACCCGCTATACCACAGCGCTGGCCCCGAGACTAGGTCTTAAAAAGCATTGTTGCTTCCTCCTTGCTCTATCTCCAGTTGCTCAGCTCGGGGAAGCCAGGTACCATGAGATAAGAATGCTCACGAAGTGCAGCTGAGAGGCCCAGGTGGTGAGGGCCTGGGACTGCAGCCACAGCTGGTGAGTGAGCAGTCTTAGGGCAGGTCCTCCGGTGCCAGTCAATCTGCAGCCTTGGCTGACATCTTACTTGCAACCTAGAGAGACATCTCAAGCCAGACCTATAGCAGAGACTGTTTTCTGCCTCCTGATTCTCAAAACTTGTGTGCAATACTAGATGGTCCCTGTCTTAAGGTGTGAGGTTTGGGAATAACGTGTTAGACTCAATAGGGAATTAATACCTTGTCATGACTCCTGGGAGTGTCTACCATTGTTTTTTCATTCTGCAGTTTTCAATGGGTATCCTCACTGCTCAAAAAACATCGCAATTCTTTGAGAGCTTTGTATGCCCCAGAAAGTGCTATAGCCTGCAGAGGGGCAGTGTCCCCAGGGTGACTCCTCACCGCTTTGGTGAGAGGGGTGGGGCCCCAGGAGGTGATGTGGCTCCTGCTCTTGGTGGAAAGAGGAAGACCTTCTAGTTCAAGTGTAGTCGCTGATAGGGAAATCAGGCATATAAAGAATAATTATATTGCCTGGTGCTGGACCAGTAATTGGTGGTGGAGTCAGAGCCAAATCCAGGTAAGCTGACCCTAAGACACAACAAAGCAGTTGGAAGTGATCCTTTGACTCCCCACTCAGATCTTGTCACTCTTCTGGCCCCCATATCTCTGAGAGTAAAAGGTCCCCACTGGGCCTCCGGGGCTCTGCCAATTGAGCTTCCATTAATTCCTGGCCCTCCTCTCCCTTACCAAGGTAGGGCAAGAACCACGTGGACCTCTTGCTCCTCTCAGGCGAGCCAGCCCTCCTTCCTTGGGCTCTTCTGCTTCCAATCATCCATCCGTACAGCTCCCTCCCACCCCCTCTAGGTCTTTGCTGCGATTCTGCCTCCTCCTCGGCGAGGCTTGCACTCCCCACTCCGGGCTGCCCCCTCCCACTCACACATTCCCTTTGCCATGCTTCACTACTTTCCTTGGTTCTCGCCCCCGTTTGGCAGACCGTGTAACTCACCCACACCATGTGTTTACTTATGGGCTCCTCCACCCAGGGCTGCTGGAAGATAAGCTCCCTCGAGGGGAGGTGTGCTGATGGTCTGTGCTGAGCACCCAGGGTGGCGCCTGGTATACAGTCTGCCTTCAATAAATACTGCCATAGCACCGAATGCATCGTTTACTGCACACTTGAAGAAGGCCAGGGGGTCGTCTCACATTTTGCTCATGACTCTTATTTCTCAGGGGTCCTTGATGCTTCTAGCTCCTCTTGATGTCGCAGTTAAAACCAAGCAAACGTTGACCTGTGAGCCAAGACCAGTCCATTGTTTGTTTTGTACATAAAGTTTTATGGGAACGTAGCCAAACTCACTTGTTGACATATATCTATGGCTCCTTTTGCACTACAATTTCATAGTGAATGTTTGTATCAAACACTGAATAGGCTGTAAAGCTTAGCAGTTACTTCACGGCCTTTTTAAAAAGATTTATTTATTTATTTGAAAGGCAGAGTTACAGAGAGACAGACAGACAGACAGATCTTCCATTTGCTGGTTCACTTCCCAAAGGGCCACAAGTGGCCAGAGCTGGGCCAGGCTGAAGCCAGGAGCCAGGAGCTTCTTCCAGGTTTCCCACGTGGGTGCAGGGGCTCAAACACTTGAGCTGTCCTCCACTGTTTCCCCAGGCACATTAGCAGGGAGCTGGATTGGAAGTGGAGCAGCCAAGACTTGAACCGGTGCCCATGTGGGATGCCAGCGACACAGGTGGCGGCTCAGCTGGCTATACCACAGCACCAGCCCCATACATGGCCTTTTATAGAAAGTTTTCTGAAGTCTGGTCAAAGCTCTCTTGGTTCAAGCCCTATACCTGTTGCTCACCAGCATGTATCTTTCATCAGGTTATTTAGCTTCTGCGTTTTTGGCTTTCTTCTATAAAATGGGGATAAAACGAGTGCTTGCTATTGTTTTTAGGATTAAATGAGTTCAGATGTATGACATATTTAGATCAATGCCTGACACGTAGTAGGTGTTTAAATGTCAGCTTTACAGGGGAAGATGGCCCAAGTGCTTGGGCACCTATCACCCACTTGGGAGACCCAGATGAAATTCCTGGCTCCTGGCTTCAGCCTGGCCCAGCCCTGGCCGTTGAGGCCATCTGGGGAGTGAACAAGTAGATGGAAGATCTCTCTCTCTCTCTCTCTTTCTCTGTCTCTCCCTCTCTCTCTGTAACTCTTTCAAATAAATAAATAAATCTATCTTTAAAAAATAGATGTCAGCTTTATCATCACCATCATCGTCATCATCTTCTTCTTCTTCCTGGCCCTGGGAAATCTACTTCATCGCTCTGATCTGATGCCTCCTCCTTTTGTTTCTGCACAAGAGGAGAGTGACATCCCATCCCTGCTGTGTCACAAGGACCGGCTGAGATGGAGGCTTGAAAAGCCAGTTGGGCACATCGCATAGACCCGCGGTCACCTCACTTTTTCCATCCTCTCCCGCACTCCTCCCAGGACAGCAAGAGGACAGCAGAGGCCACGTTTAAAGTGACCTACATCTGCGACTAGCTGGAGGGCAAATGCTTCCTGCGTGTGCTGGTGGGGCTTTCCTGACACAGAGAGGAGAAAGGCCCCAATCCGGCCCGACGCAGCCCAGCTGCCTGACTTCCCGTGTGCAGTGGGGTCTTCCAGTTACTGTTAGGAGAGGTCAACAGCTGCTGCCCATGCCCCTGGCCAGGCACTGACGGGACAGCTCTGTCCCATCTGCCTGTCCCATCAGTCCTGTAAGGCAAGTGCTATTCTTGTACCCATTTAACTGATAAGACAACAAGTCTTCCAAGTCAGCCAAGATCACGAAACCAATAAGCGATGAACCTGGCAGCTTGAGTCCATACGAACACCTCAACTCCCCAGTGTAAACAAATAAACCGTGCCATGCTCACAGACTGCAGCAGTGTAGGAACAGAGGGCAGAGTGGGGGCTAGGGGATCTCCCTGGCTGACTCCCTTTGCATAACGGACTACGGGTGTCGTGGGAAGACGATAGAGATCAACAGAGTTGGTCCCGAGACGAAGGGCTGCACCTGACCTGGCAGAGCGTGGCAAACACTGGCATGGAGGGGATCCCTCCCTCCCTGCGGTGACTTCTGGTGACTTGGAAGATCCACGGCGGCATGGGAGAGCTGGTGGTGGAACACAGCCACAACCTCCAGAGACCATGAGCAGAGTGGACCTCCAGCCACGGCCCAGGGTGCCCTCCCCACCCGGCCGCACCACACTGTCATCATCGTGGTGACAAAGAGGATGGGGCTGCTTGGATCCCAGCAAATTTGAAGTTCAGAGGGAAGCTTGTGGGGTGGGGTCCAAGTGCTGCAACTGGGCACTGAGCCAGAAGTGTGCTGCTTTGTGGCCCTGGCTTGGTCCCTTGTCACCTTCAGGGGTGGGGCAGATGACTAGGGGAGGGCCAGTTCTACAGGCTGGGATGCGGAGAGTGTGGGGGCAACCAACAAGGAAGGGGAGGCCCTGGTGTGTGTCACACCCACGGGCAGTTTCTCCTGACTGAGTCAACAAGGGCAGGGCCAGAGCCACCAGCAACCTCTTCACCTGGCAATCCAGATGGGACCCCCACCCCCACGCAGAGCAGGTGCAGATACCCGCCCCCCTTGTCTGTACCTCAGAGGCCTCCAGAGCATCGCTGGAGGAGCCCAGCATGAACAGGGGAGGGCAAAGCCGGCAGGCCAGGAAGAGGGCAGGTCTGGCACGTTCTCCCTGGCATGCTCAGAGCGTCACGAGGGAGGCCTTGCACTCCACCAGGCTGGAGTAGTCAGGCCGCGCTGGGATGCACCAGACACCTTTGGGCCCAGCCACCCCAACAGAGAGTCTTTCTACCTCTTCCTCCCACAGAGCATCCGGAGTAGCTCACCTGTGTGAGGTGGGCACCCACAGCACTCCTGAGAGGGCGAGGAGGGCTGGGCAGGGCTACCACTGACGAGGCCCAGCGTGCCCTGGCTCTGTGGGTGACACAGGGCCCTGGGGGCGTGGCCTCATCCTTTTTCGTGAGCTCCTTAGAAACAAGCACTGTTTTGAAATTCATGTCTTTCTCCCTTTGCTGTCCTTGGTAACGTTTTAAAAAATGATTTTTTTTTATTTACTTAAAAGGGAGAGCATTAGAGTGGAGGAAAGAGAGAGAGAGAGAGAGAGAGAGAGAGAAATCTTCTGCTGGATCACTCACCGATGGCCACAACAGCCACAACCAGGCCGGGTGAAAACCAGGCCTGGAACTCCACCCAGGTCGCACACGTGGTTGGCAGGGGCCCGAGTACTTGAGCCATCACCTGCTGCCTTCCCAGGTGCATCAGCAGGGAGCTGGGTTGGAAACTGAGCGATCAGGACTTGAACCAATGCTTTGATGCAGGATGCTAGTGCCACAGTCAGTGGCATCATTGTGCTGGCCTAGTCTAACATTTATTTATTATATAGGTGTCTGCACATTTGCCCTTTTTTGATAGATTTTAAAATTATTACCATTTTCAATTGTGGTGAAATAGCATTTCCCCTTTAACCATTTGTAAGTGAAAGTTAAGTATAAGTATTTTTAGTATATTCACATGTTCGTGCAACCATCGACACCATGTCTCCCAGAACTCTTCTCACCTTTCAGAACTGAAACTGCACTAACCAGTCCTGTCCCACCCCCTCTCCCCAGCTCATGGAAACCACCATTCTGATTTCTGTCTCTACAAGTTCTACTACTGTAGGTACAGCCATACTAGTGGAATCCCAAAGTATTTTTTGATTAATTCACTTAACATAATATTTTCAGGACTCATCCATATTGTAGAATGTGTCAGAATTTCATTCCTTTTTAACGGTAAGTAATAGTACATTGTATATATGCTAAGGTTTCAATGTGTCTCCCAAATTTGATGCAATGGAAACTTGGTCCCCCAGTGCAGGAGTGTTAAAAGGTAAAACGTTGGGCCGGGGCTGTGGCATTGCAGGTAAAGCTGCCACCTGTGGTGCAGCATCCCATACGGGTGCCGATTTGAGTCCCAGCTGCTCCACTTCTGATCCAGCTCCCTAGTAATGCTCCTGGAAAACCAGCAGAGGATGACCCAAGTACTTGGGGCCCTGCAATCATGTGGGAGATCCAGAATAAGCTCCTAGCTCTTGGCTTCAGATTGGATCTGTCGCTCCCCGTCTTCGTGGAGGAACGACACAGGACCCTGTGCTGTTCTTCTGTCTGCTCGGCCCTCCCCGGGTTTGCTGCTGGTTCTTCCCGGGTTGGCTACCGACCCTTCCACCTCCGTGGAAGGGCGGTTCCCCCTGCCACATTCCCCACTTCCGCGGGGGAGCGGCACACCGCCGGCCGGCTCTCTCGGGGGCTGCACAGGTGTTTCCCTTAGATGTTCCTGGTGCATGCCGTCTCTCTCCTCCTTTATAGTCCTCTTCCACCAATCCCAACTCTGCTACCCACACGCCGAGTACGCTGCTCTCCTCCAATCAGGAGCAGGTCCCACAGTTTATTGGTTGAACTGGAGGCAGCTGTGTAGAAGCTGTTTCCCTTCTCAGCGCCATATTGTGGGAAAGCAGATGCATAGAATAAGTCTTAATTCCAGTAACTGTATAGTCCGAGTTGCTCCCAGTTGCTCCCCACAGGATCAGCTCAGCTCCCACCATTATGGCCATTTGGGAAGTGAACTAGAGGATGGAAGATCCCTTTCTGTCTCTCCCTCCTTCCCTCTCTCTCTTTAACTCCTAAATAAACAAACAAATCTTTGGGGCTGGCGCGGTGGCGTAGTGGGTTAAAGCCCTGGCATGAAGTGCCAGCATCCCATATGGGCGCCGGTTCTAGTCCTGGCTGCTCCTCTTCTGATCCAGCTATCTGCTAAGGCCTGGGAAAGCAGTAGAAGATGGCCCGAGTCATTGGGCCCCTGCACCCACGTGGGAGACCTAGAAGAAACTCCTGGCTCCTAGCTCCAGATCGGCACAGCTCCAGCTGTAGCAGCCATCTGGGGAGTAAACCAACAGATGGAAGACCTCTCTCTCTGTCTCTACTTCTCTTCTGTAACTCTGTCTTTCAAATAAATAAAATAAATCTTCAAAAAAGTTAACAAATCTTTAATAAAAAATAAAAGGTGAGACCTTTGGAAAGTAATAATCCTTTCATGGGTTAATGATGAATGGGTTAATGAGTCCTCCAAGTAGTGGCTTTGTTATAAGAGGAAACTCTGGTCCACTTGCTTTGTCTCTGCCATACTGTGATACAACAAGAGGGTCCTCACAGCAGCAGCACAGGTGCTGGTGCCATGCTCTAGCTATTAACCCTGTGTCAGATATATGATCTACAGCTCTTTTCTCCCATTCCATGGGTTGCCTTTATATTCTCTCTCTTTTTTTTTTTTTTAAATATTTGTTTGAAAGTCAGAGTTACACAGAGAGAGAGGTCTTCCATCTGCTGGTTCACTTCCCAGTTGGCCACAATGGCCAGAGCTGCGCCAATCTGAAACCAGGAGCCAGTCCAGGTTTCCCATGTGGATGCAGGAGCCCAAGCACTTGGGCCATCTTCTACTGCTTTCCCAGGCCATAGCAGAGAGTTGGATAGGAAGTAGAGCAGCCAGAACTTGGACTGGTGCACATATGGGGTGCTGGCACTGCAGGCTATGACTTTACCTGTATGCCACAGCGCCAGCCCCTATTCTCTTAATATGTTCTTTGATATGCAGAAGTTTAAAATTTTTGTCTAGTCCAATTTATCTTCTTTTTCTTTTATTGCATACATTTTTGGCATCATTTCCAAGAAGTCACTGCCAAATCCAATGTCATGAATATTTTTCCCTAAGACTTTTATAATTTCAAATTTAGGTCTTTGATCCATTTTGAGTTAATGTTTGTATATGGTTTAAAATCATGTTTTACATGTTATTAATTAACCTGTCTAATTTCAAATAATGGCATGTAATGACCTTGTAATGGAATATCTCTACTTCTTCTTCCTACCCTTTGTTCTGCTTTGTCATTATTCCAATGCCTGTTCCCACCAACCGGCCTGAAAAACCTCCTAATTTATAAGGCATGGGCAGCAGGGAGCAAAGGCAGAGAGGAAAGAAAGCCGGGGGTCAGATTGTGTGGTTTGGGTGGGCCATGGTGAGATCTGGGTACAAAGCAAAGCCATGAGGGGTTCTGAGCAGGAGAGTGATCCAGCCATATTTGCTTCTTTGATCTTGGTTATCACTTGGACAACTCTAAGGAGGTAAGACCAGAGCAGGGAGATCAGTTAGGAGAAACTGCAATATTCCAGGGACAAGAGTCCATGTTGAATTTCAGAGAGCAGAACCGTGGCAGTGGCTGCAAGTTATGCGAATGTGAATGTTGGCATGGAATGAGTAGGAGTTTTTTTAAACATTTAAGGCTCACCAACAATTTCAAGTTTGGAGGTAAAAATACCTCTTCGTCGTCAATGTTAAGGGTGAGTCTGATCCCTGATTCAGTTAGCAGCTACAGGAACTCCGAGGTCTCTCCTACTACATTGTTTCCTCTCTTGGGGACATGGGAGGTTGTCAATATCTATAACTAAACACAAGACCTTCCTGTTGTCCCAGGAAGCAACTGATTGAGGTCAGTGTCACAGGCAGTGAGGAGAAATCACCGGAGCGGCAGAACACAGAGAGGAGTGAGCAGAGGTAGATTTATTAAAACACACGGCAAGGGGGCGGAAGGCAGGCAGGTCAGCGGGCTCCGACCACTGCTGTGATACACTGCAAGGTTGTCAGCTGGGAAGCTGACTGTCACTGCAACAGGGGTTATGACCTGGGAAGTGTTTATCCGAGGCAGATTGCCACTGCCTAGGGGGTTTTTCATCTCCTGTGGCTAAGGATTTGTCACCAGTGATTTCCGTATTGCCAGGGACCCAGGTGACATCCACATTTGTGTGTCAGTTAATGGAGTGGTGGCGGAAGCGCATGTACAGAGGTTGAGAACAGACTTGGCTTCCAACTTGGCGAGGTTTCTTAGTGTCTATGTGACTTTGAGGGAGTTTTGTCCTCCCTTAGGTGTGGGGAGCAACTCGGACTAGACTAAGTTGCTGGAATTAAGACTTATTCTATGCATCTGCTCTCCCACAATATGGCGCTGGGAGAGGAGAAAACAGCTTCTACACAGCTGCCTCCAGTTCAGCCAATAAACTGTAGGACTTGCTCCTGATTGGAGGAGAGCAGCGTGCTCGGTGTGTGGGCAGCCGAGTTGGGATTGGCGGAGGAGGACTATAAAGGAGGAGAGAGACGGCATGCACCGGGAACATCTAAGGGGAACACCTGTGCAGCCCCCGAGAGAGCCGGCCGGCGGTGTGCCGCTCCCCCGCGGAAGTGGGGAATGTGGCAGGGGGAACCGCCCTTCCACGGAGGTGGAAGGGTCGGTAGCCAACCCGGGAAGAACCAGCAGCAAACCCGGGGAGGGCCGAGCAGACAGAAGAACAGCGCAGGGTCCTGTGTCGTTCCTCCACGAAGACGGGGAGCGACACTTAGGGCCTCTGTTTTCTTTATTGCTTTTAATTTTTGCTTTATTTGTTTATAGGCAGAGAGATAGAGACCAAGAGAGACAGACAGAAATATACTGCTTTGCTCCTCAAATGCCTGCGAAGGCCAGGACTGGGCAGAGCCAAAGCCAGGAACTGGGCACAGTCCAGCTCTCCCGCACGGGTAGCAGGAACTCAGCTACTTGACCCATTGCTTCTGCCTGCCTGGGTCTGCTTTAACAGGAAGCCGGTATCAGGAACCAGAGCCAGCAATGAAACCCAGGAACATGGTAAGGGCGGCAGATGTCTTAATGCTAAGCTAAATGCCTGTTCTAAAGGGCCTCTCTTTTCTTACATGAGAAATGAAGGCCAATGACCCCTAAAGGCTTATGATGAGGACTAAAAGATCACTCAGTTAAAGCTCTTACAGCTTTATCAGAGGCGAAACAAGCTCTCAACACTTGTTCAAAATGAATGTGGCGCATTGAGGATGTAACACTCTTGGAAGGAGGACTGTGATTTGCCCCAGATCAGTAGTGAACAGAACAAGAGAGCCACCTTGTTCTCTGCCTAACTCAGCATCGGGCCTCATCTCGTTTCTCTTCGTTGCTTCCTAGTGTTGGCCCTGCTGCTGCTTCTCACGGAGCCCAGATCGGTGAGGCCTTAGATGCCTCCTTGTCACTCCCCCAGAGCCTCCTAGGGCCTCTTGCCAGACCAGCTTTCTTGCCAAAGTGAGCCCAGGAGATGCTTCTCCTTCCTCACTCGTTAGGAGGCCTGAGGCTCCTCAGCCAGCCTCCCAAAGCCTGGGATGCAGCACGTGCTAGCCCTTCAAACCAGGCCCAAGAACATCTCTGCCAAAGGCAGCTCAGGAGCCTTGTGTAGGCAACCTTCTTTCATGGCTCCGTGTCTAGCCTGGCGGTGCTTCTGGGGGCCTTGAGTCAATGCATGAGGTACCGGAGGGAGTGGAACTGTGCGCGGGAGTGCCAGTGGTGATTCCCTTATTCTCTGTTTAGGCATAGCTATGTCAGGTGCTGAGAATCCAGAGGCAGAGATTGGTGTCGTCACAAAGAACTCACCAGAGCCCGGAAACAGATGTCCCTTAATTGTCAAAACACCCAAGGGAGTCAATGGATAACCATGGCAGGATACTTAGGGATGCCTCCGTGTATGGGAAGTGGTTGAAGATGGGAGTCCAGGAGACAAGATTCTGCCAGTTACTTAGGAGTTGTTCGGGTGAAACTCAGGAAAAGTGGTGACTCACAGCTATGGAGGGTGGGAGGGGCAGCGAGAATGCCCCCTCCCTCCCTTCCCACAAACCCAGAGACTCGCTACACCAGCAGGTGCCCAGAGTGGTGCTCTGGAACCTCCTGGCAATCCCAGATGTGATGATGGAGGCATCACTCAGCCATCGCAGGCTGGAGAACCTGGCTCACCCCAGCCACAACAGAGGTGGGAGCTTCCCTTCAGGGTCTGCAGGCCTTGAAGTGTGTCCTTCACCACCTATACCCTCAGATACGCATCTCGGGTCTCGGGTCCTCTCTCTGAGGAACTGTTCCAAAATTCTAGGGGGAGGGGGAGGAATAGGGGGCGTTTTCCTCCTCCTTCCCTCCTGTGATGAGCCACTGGTCCTCTCGTCTCCTCCATCTGAAGTGCCTTGTCCACGTCACAGGAAGCTTTGAAGCCAATCTACAAGCCAGCTTGGAGACATCACCCCACCTCACCAAGGTTGGTAGGACAAGGACTCTTATGTCATTTGCTCAGCCTCGAATGGATTTGCTCTTGCTAAAATGCTCAGGAATCTGCATTTGAAAATCTCAAGGCATTTGATACTTTCATTGGTACCTATAATTATACTTGCTTGTTTTATTTGGTATAATTGTTTATTTTGATGAAAAGGGTAAAGAAAAGGCCACCACCTTTTCCTACAAGGACATTCATTTTCATGTGGTTCACTGGTGCCTCTTTTGGATTTGCCTTTGATTCCAGTTTCTCTTTGAATTCTCCAAAGGAGAATTCCCCAGGTCTCAGTCTGCAACCGTTACATAAGCCCTTGAAGGGACGGTGACCTGGCCTCTTGGATCAATGCACGGCCCATGAGCTCCAGCACACACATCCTCTCTGAACACATCACCCATGTCCTCTCAGGCACCTCCAACTCCATGGATCAAAGTGAGTCCTGGATCTACCTTCTCGAAACTGCTGATGGTCTCCATTGGTGGTTCTACTTCCAGTCCATTTGCTCGAGCTAGGAATGCAGGAGGCATCCCGGGTTCCCTGTTTTCCTCACCTTTCATTCAACCCCTCAGCAAAGCCGATGAGTCTGTGTGCAAAATTTCACCCCTCACCTGGCCCTGCTGCCACTTCCTCACTGCTCTGCCTCCCACCATTGGTGCCATTTCCTGCCCATTTTCCACAGAGCATCAAAAGTGACAGTCTTGCTCTGTGAGGCAGAGTAACCTCATGCCCATGGGCTTGTGCTTGTAGAAGGCAAGGAGGCTCCAGGCTCAGCAATCTACTGTCAGCGCCTTGGACTTCCAAGATCTTCTGCACATAGGGGAGTTTATGTAAATGTTCTCTTTCTCTGTTGCGTTCCATCTCCAAACCCGCTTCACCACCCTATTCCTGTTTCTTTATGTAATAGCTCTCTCTTAAAGTCCGGACTTGAACTCCACTTTGCACAGAGGCCTTTCTCAATCCCTGTATCAAATCTCATCTCTCACTTACTGCCGCAGGCTTTGGTCATGTTCCCCAAAACAGGTAGGTAATTTGTTGTGTTTTGGGTCATTTTTGTGTTTATGTTTTTTCATCTCATTTCCCCCCTAGATTATAAGTTCCATGGTAGCAATGACAAGGTCTCCCTTAGCCTCAGCTAAATCTCCAAATAAACAGTGGTGGAATGGATTCATTCCCTGTCACATGCCCAGAGGAAGGGATACAGAATACTCAAACTGCTGGAATCTCCTGCTAACTTAGTTGGGAATTCAATTCAGCTGATGGTGACAGCAAACCCACATAATCAGGATTTAGATAAGATAGAAGCATAGGAGAAGCCCAGTCAGTTATGCCCAGGCTGGGGTTGTGGCCTCCTGATGCCACAGAGGCCAAGGAATTCAGTTTTCTGCTTCACCAACCTCAGGATCAACCCAGCCATCGCTAAGTGTTTGAAGCAGGCAATAAGATGACACAGAGCGCCAGAAAGGGGCGGCACCAACCGAGCCAACTCCTTTAAAGGGAGGTTCTCAGAAACCCCACACGACACTCCACTGAAGTGCATGGCCACATCTAGCCACCATGGTAGCGGGAAATTGTCTTTTTAAAAAATTAATTAATGTACTATGTGAATTAATGGTATAACTAGTACTCAAACAGTACTTTACACTTTGTGTTTCTGTGTGGGTTCAAACTGTTGAAATCTTTACTTAGTATATACTAAATCGATCTTCTGTATATAAAGATAATTGAAAATGAATCTTGATGTGAATGGGATGGTTGCGGGTGGGAGGGAGGTTATGGGGGGGAAAGCCATTGTAATCCAAAAGCTGTACTTTGGAAATTTGTATTTATTAAATAAAAGTTAAAAAATTAATTAATTAATTTTTTAAGGAATACAAATTTCATATGTACAACTTTAGGAACACAGTTATTCTTCCCACCATACCCGCCCTCCCACCCACACTCCCACCTTCCCTCCTCTTCCCTCTCTCCTTCCCAGTCCCATTCTCCATTAAGATTCATTTTCTATTAACTTTGTGCACCAAAGACCAACTCTATACTAAGTAAAGATTTCAACAATTTGCACACACACACACACACACACACACAACTGTTTTACAGTTAACTCTCATAATACAACTCATTAAGAATAGAAGTCCTGCATGGGAAGTAAGTGCACAGTGACTCCTGTTGTTAATTTAACAATTAACACTATTATGTATGACGTCAGTGA
This sequence comes from Oryctolagus cuniculus, assembly GCF_964237555.1. NCBI lineage: Eukaryota > Metazoa > Chordata > Mammalia > Lagomorpha > Leporidae > Oryctolagus > Oryctolagus cuniculus. The sequence goes on along the minus strand of NC_091433.1, from coordinate 114,058,361 downwards.
TCACCCGGGGCTCTTGTCATGAGCTGCCAAGGCTATGGAAGTCTTTTGAGTCCACATGTGGGTGCAGGCACCCAAGGACTTGGGCCATCTTCTACTGCTTTCCCAGGTGCATTAGCAGGGAGCTGGGTAAAAGTGGAGCAGCTGGACAGAAACCAATGCCCATATGGGATGCTGGCATTGCAGGCAGCGGCTTAACCCACTAGGCCACCACGCCAGCCCCTGCCAGATGCTTCTTGTATGCAGCCCTCCTTCCCTTTCCCTCCTGTGGTCTAGAGCTGTGGATTCCGAACGCTGTTGTTCATAGAACCTTATCAATAAGAGAATGCTATTTAGTAACTTGATGCATGCTTGTAATAGACATTATAATATGTCCCCCAAAAGATAATCTAAATGCTGAGATGAAGTGAAATAATTTTACATGCCTCGGTAATCATGACAAATTCATAAAATCACTAGCTACTAATCTGACACACAGTAGATGCTTTGGTTAAGGTGAATTATTAACCATGGTGAATGAAAATCAATCTATATTTCAGAGTCATGCATACCAGTTTACATTTCATTCATGCAGTTTCTTAGAACTGATTTACTGTTTTGTTTTCATTTTACAGAGTGATTGGAAGAAGCAACATCAGTTATGATGCTTTCTTGATGTTTGTGTCTTCTGGAATGTTAATGGAATATTCAATCTACAGCAACTATTCATTAATGGTGGCCTAAACGCTCCTGTTTGGTGAGTATAACTTAAAAGGTATACATATACTTAAAAATAATTGCACAACACTTAAAAAAATTCTATGATCTGTATTGGTCAAATAAGTTAGTTTTTCTCTCTAGCCGAGTGTATGTCATATTATATATATATATATATTTATCTCCTACTTGCCTTCAACTCCCATGTGGGCTGCCCTTCAGCCCCCTGGAAGGCCTGATGGAGACATGCATTTCTATTCTGGAAAATAGGATCCCACTGATTCTTTTTAACCTCTGAAAGACACCAGGTGTTGGCAGTAAGTTATGGTAACAGAAAGCTAGAGAACACAGCCATGGAAAATGCAGTCAGTTATTTCTTTCAGGGCAGGATCTTGCAGTCTGAACAGGAAGGAGCAGGAATGGCCCACAGGACAGTTGGCCTCCTACTGTAGCCACCAGGTGGCCACTTTGAGTACCTTCCTTCCATCCCTTGATGTGCCCAGCGCCCTGGGCTTGCCACGTGGTCAGAAAACGTTCAAGCCCAGAGTCCATGGCTGCAGCCTTCGAAGACTCACAACCTCTGCTGTAATTAATTCCTTAATTCGCATGTCGTTCGTTCTTTCTACCTTAAAGAATGTTTTCAGCAGTTACTAACATTTTGATATGTTCAGCTTGTAAAAGGTTAAAACATACCAGGCAGACGCAGACTCCTTTCCTCCAGTCCCTGGTACACCTCTCCACACCCCAACAGCAACCACTGTCACATATCGGTGTCATTTTACTATTTATTTATTAACACACTCATAGTCACCTAGGGAGGTATACAGTGTTTGTGACTCTGCCTCTGTATGGGCATGCATGTTTATGTCTTCCTAATTGTTATGACACAATGCATATTTTTCTCCAGCTCACTTTTGCACTCCACAATAAGTCCAAATACCTGATACCCTGGTGTGGATGGTCCATTCTCATTCTCTTACAGCTGCTGCAGAGTATCCAATAGAATGGCTTTACCATCAGTTATGTAGCCATTCCTTCGTGGACAGTTAAGGCTATTTTCATTTTGTGCTTTTTTTTTCCTTTTTTCTTTTTCTTTCTTTTTCTTGTTCTTCTTTTTTTCCACAATGTGGCAATGAACATTCTAGCATCTGCTACCTGCACAGATATGCAAGACTTAGTCCAGAATAGATAAGTGAATTACTTGATCATGGAGTGAGTGCCTTCTTTATTTTTTTAAAAAAGATTTATTTATTTATTTTCTTGAAAGAGGGAGGGAGGGAGAGAGAGAGAGAGAGAGAGAGAATGATTCCATACACTGGTTCATTCCCCAAATAGCTATTGTAATGCCTGGGGCTATGCCAGGCTGAAGCCAGGAGCTTGATACCTTATCTGGGTCTCCCATGTGGTGGCAGGGATGTCTTCCACTGCCTTCTTAGGTACATTAGCAGGGAGTTGGATTGGAAACAGAGAAGCCAGGACTTGAACTGGCACTCTGATGTTGGATGCCAGCATCATGAGTGGTGGCTTAACTCACCGTGCTGCAACGCCGGCCCCCAAGGGGTATTATTTTCAGTATCTGCTCTTGGATGTGACTTTCCCCATTAATATTCTCAATGATGTGTCTCCCCCCACATCTGACTCTTACTTCTAAGTTAAAAAGGAACCTTTTGTTGAGCCAGGGTGTAAAGGATGCTATCTCATTGTGATTCTAATGTATTTGCCCTTGAGTACTAATAAGCTATTCTCTGTCCAGCACGCTTCAGCCTGACTCCTGAGTTCTTACTTCTCCACCAAAATCTTCCTTTTAGCATCACTAATGACATCATTGTCTGCTGCCTAACCCAGGGGACACTGTCACCCTCAGCTCCATCAGCCTTGGACCCAGCCAGGGAGTCTGCGACAAGTCACCTCTGGGCTGCCCCAACCTCACCAGAGTTTCCTTCTGACGCCCACCTGCTAGTTCCTCTTCATGTTATTCTAAAGGCTGAAGCTCCTCAGGCCTCATCCTCGGGGTTCTTGTCTCCTCTATTCTATTATACTGCACAATGCTATTTATTCTTATGAATTTTGATTTTAGATGTATGCGGACAAATTGGCCTTTGGGCTGGAAATGTCTGCTGAAGTCCAGATTTGTATTTACAGCTGCCAATTTGGAGTGTCTCAAACTTGCAGACTGGACATGTCATCAGTAGAACTTTTGATCCTTCCCCAACCTGCTTTCCTGCACTCCGTCTTCTCCATCTCAGTTACTCAAGACAGAAACCTGGGAGTCGTCTTTGAGTTTCCTTTTTCCTGAAGCCCTCCATGCAATCCTCCAACAAGCTTATCTCCAAAGAAGACTACCTCCAAAATACATCTCAAGGTCACCCTTCTCTCTTCAACTTCTCTGCCTCCCACCACTGCAGGTCAGGAGACCACCATAACTCACCCAGACTATGGATCAGCCTTCTAATCACTGCTCTCCACCTACTCCTCCACCCACTAAACCTGTTCTTGGGACCTGGTATTCAGTGTTGCAGTTAAGATGTCCACATCCACATTAGAGTGTATCTGATACCTGCTTCTGGCTCCTGACTCTTGCTCTTGGCCAATGCAGACACGGGAGGCAATAGTAATGGCTCAAGTATTTGGCTCCCTGACATCCACTTGGGAAACCTGAATTGAGTTCTTGACTCCTGGCTTTGGCTAGGCCCCAATACAGCTATTGCAGGCATTTGGAGAATGAAACAGTGATGGAGGATTTCTGTGTCTGTCTCTCTGCCTCTCAAATTTAAAAAAAGGATCCATTCTCCACATAGCTGCCAAGATTGTCATCACAAATGAAATCTAAAACATGCCATAGCAATGTTTAGATCTCTTCAACAGGGTGGGCATTTGGTACAGTGTTAAGATACCTCTTAGGATTCCTACTTCCAGATTGGAAATCTGGGTAAGAGTCCTGGCTCCATTTCCAATTTCAGCTCCCTGTTAATGTGCACCCTGCTAATGTGCAGCAGATGATGGCTCCAGTATTTGGGTCCCCAACACCCATGTATGTGACCTGGATTGATTTCCAGGCTCCTAGTTTCAGCCTGGCCTTTCCTTAATTGTGGTGAGCATTTGAGGAGTGAACCAATGAATGGGACATCTCTCCATTTGTCTGTCTCTGTCTTTGTATCTTTGTCCATCTGCCTCTCAAATAAGTTAACAATGTGTCCATTTGTTCTTATGATATAGGCAAGGATAACAGCTAGCCTCTTCTCCCTGCAGCTCTGCTTCCTCACTGAACACTCGCTGCCTTTCCATGCAGTGGAAAACTGCAGTTGCTGTGAAACAGCTGCCCAGAACCTGTGCCAGCCCAAAATAACCAGCATATCTGCTGAGTGCATCCTCCACGACGATCTATGGCTAATTGTAATATCATCATAATAAAATCGCTGTGACTCACTCCCGCTCCCATCGTGCATCTGACACCATGACACTTCTGAGATTTTCATGAAAGGGCAAGGAAAAGGGTGGCACTTAAACCGCAGCTCAGACTCCGCCCTCTGTAAATATTCAATCAAACCACTCCGCCCTCTGTAAATATTCGATCAAACCCTGCCCCAGACACCACCCTCTCCACCCGCTCTGTTTCTAGATCGTATAAGGGAATGACCCCAAACCTTGTTGAGTGAAGGTCGCCCTTGAGCATGCCCACGCTGCCTCTCCAGGGTGTACTTTCCCTGTGCCTGCAATTAGACCTTATTCCTCTGCTAAGCTTTCTCTACGTCTCATCCTCAAATTCTTTCTTGCAGCAGAGATAAGAATCTAGACCCAGCCATCTGATGACATCTGGATCAATCAACACTAAACACTACAAGAACATGATAGGTCCTCACCGTGGTTTCAGGTTTGCCTGGACTGGATGGTCTGGCCACTGTCTCCAATTCGTTTTCCAGATGATTCTTTATACCCCATCGCTATCTCAGATATGCCAGTTCTTCATTTTCTTGAACTTGCCAAGTTCTTTTAGAAGATATTTTTATTGACATACAGTAATCTCATATACTTACAGTCTGACATGTTAATACATGTGTACAATGTTTAAATAATCAGTTTGGTGTAATTGGCATATTTGTCACCTCAGACATGTATATGGTTTCTTTGTATTCGGAATTCTTGAAATGCTGTCTACTAGCTGTTTTGAAATAATCAATTGTTGTTAGCCATACTGGGCTACACAACATTAGAAGTTTTTCCTCCCATCCAGCTGTACCCCTGGTACTATTAACCCTCCCTTCTCCAGCCACCCTCCCCCATACCTTTTCCCAGCCCTGGTAACCACTATCATACTCTACTTCTACAAGATCAACTTTTTTATCGTCCCCAGAGAAGTGAGGAATGCAGTATTTATCGCTCCATGTCTGGTTTATTTCACTCAGTGTCCTCCAGTCCCATTCAGGACATGTCAGGTTCTCAGGGGCTGGTGCTGTGCCTCAGTAGGTTAAAGCTGCAGCATGCAGTGCCAGCATTCCATGTGCGTGCCAGCCTCAATCCCAGCTGCTCTGATTCTGATCCAGCTCTCTGCTAATGGCCTGGGAAAGCAGTGGAGGATGGCCCAAGTCCTTGGGCCCCTGAACCCACATGGGAGACCTGGCAGAAGCTCCTGGCTTCAGATCAGCCCAGCTATGGCCATTGTAGCCATTTGGGGAGTGAATTAGCAGATGAAAGAGCTCTCTTTTTCTATATTCCCCACCCACCCCCACCCTGTAACTCTGCCTTTCAAATAAATAAATATTTTTTAAGGAAAAAAAGAATATGTCAAGTTCTTTACAGCTCCAGGACCTTTGCACATATCAAGTTCAATATCATCCCTGCACCTGTATTGACTTATTCTCATATTTTGCCTTTCCGTTTCCTTCCAGTCACCTCCTTATATGTCAGTTCCTGGCCAACATGTCTGAAGTAACCTCCTTCCTCTGCCTCTGGTGTTTTCTGTCTTAGCTTTTGAATAGTTCCTTTGCCTGGCTTGTAATCAATTTCTTTGCTTTCTCTCCTTCCATATCACATCAAAAAATCCTTGACTGCAGGAAAGTAGTGTTTGTCTGCTTTAACTGTTATATCCACAATCCCTAGCAGAGTCTCTGTCCTTAGTAAATATTTATTGAGTGTATTAAGTAGTTATTAATAAACAAATGAATGACTAAATAAGGAACTGGCTTCGTCTCCAGGTGCCCCACCTTTGTTTACAAGACTACGGACACTCAAAACTTGCCTTCCCGTTCCTAAATCTTAACATCACAGAATCCATACAAGCCATCCAGCTTTGTGAAGGTAGCTGCCATGTCTCCCTTTAAGATCTTCTTCCTCTATGACATAAATCTCATTAGGGGGAGAACAATTCTCCACTCCTGATGTTTCTTCCATTAAACAGTTGCTTGCTTCCACCCCTCACTCGCTCTACCCCAGTGGAGGCAAAGCCACACATCCTGATGTGTATCCATCGTCCTGTAATTACTGAAACTACCCCGTCCATTCTCAAAGTGACACGTTGTAGGATAAATAACGTGGTCCTCCTACTAATGAGAAACTGGAGTTGCGTGGCCCACCCAAGATATACCATCAGGGTCCAACTATGAAATTCCTGTCCTATTATCACATTGCTCTAACCCGCATCAGCCAGAAACCAGCAGAAGCAACCCTGTGGGGAACAAAACCAGGGCTATTGACTGACTGTCCACCAGAACCCGTGGGCCATCTCACCATAGGTAGACAGTTCTTGTAGGATCTGGGGGGAGGGTAATGTTCAGGCAAGATTTAAGTGAAGCGGGGTGTTCCATGTGGGAAGGGGCTCAGGGTCTGTCTTTAAGGGCAAAATGAAGCCAGATGTAGAATGTGCTGTCCAAAGACCCTTTACTGTGTCAGCTGCTTCGCTGGGTCAAGGTGGATGGATATCTTCCAGGCAAAACTGGAGCCATTCATTCTGTTATCATAAAAACGGTCAAATTTCTGACTGTCCAAAGTTTTAAAGAACACATTCCCTTAGTGATTATAAAAGTGGTCAAAAAGGGGAAGGAGGTGGCATGACGCATATGCCAGCCATAGCATATCCTTGGGAGAAACACTGTTTCCTGCTAACTCGCAGCTAGCTTTACCTGTGCCATATCATTCCAGCCTCACGAGTGGCCTGGTGGAGACCTACTTTCTCACTAAACATAGTGTTTCCAGTCCTGCTCAGCCCTAGCCACGCTGTGAGGAGCACAGAGCACAGACTCACCCACTCACTGCCCAAGGAGAAGCAGCCGTGCCCTTGACTCCAGCATAGGCAAGGCTGCCTATCCATGCCCAGAGCCAGGCCAAAGGCACAGAGCGAAATCAAGGTCACAGCCCAGCAGATTTCAGCACGAGCTGGGCTCGGGCCCAGGCCCCAGTGTGGATTGGGTTGCCGTGTTCCTGTCGCCAGGGCGGTTTCTCCTACAGCCTCGCGTGCCCTACCAGGGTTTCTGGCTTTTAGCCAAAGGAATGTGTGAGGCTTCTCCAGGAGGCTCTTTGCTGGTGAGGCTTTGGGCTGGGCAGTGACAGCTGCAGCGCAGGTCAGACCGCTCAGAGCGACTCAAGGAAAGACGCCGGGGAAATCCCCGGAACAGCACAGTTACAGAACTGAAGTGGCAGAAACATTGTGTGGGACTGTCCCGAGTCAGGTGCCCGGAAGCTGTCCCATCAGGAACGTGGGAACTCCCTGGGATCAGGGAACACACTTCCTAGAGCTGTGCAAAGGAGTAACCCCACCGGGGCCAGCGCTGTGGTGCAGCAGGTTAAAGCCCTAGCCTGCAGTGCCGGCATCCCATATGAGCACCAGTTCGAGACCCGGCTGCTCCACTTCTGTTCCAGCTCTCTGCTATGGCCTGGGAAAGCAGTGGAGGATGGCCCAAGTCCTTGGGATTCTGCACCCGCATGGGAGACCCGGAAGAAGCTCCTGGCTTTGGATTGCTGCAACTCCAGCCATTGCAGCCAATTGAGGAGCGAACTAGCGAATGGAAGACCTTTCTCTCTCTCTCTCTCCCCCCCCCCTCTCCTTCTCTCTCTGTGTAACTCTGACTTTCAAGTAAATAAATAAATTTTTTTTAAAAAAAAAAGAGAGAGAGAGAAAGAACTCTTCTCAGTCCCAAAAGTCTCATCCCACAAAAACCCTCTCTAAACTGAGATATTCTTAAAACTTTTCCATATTTTAGACCTGACTCTGCTAAATCACTTTTTTTAGAAGTTTTATTTGAAAGAGTTACACAGAGAAAGAAGGAGAGGTAGAGAGGTAGAGAGAGAGAGAGAGAGAGAGAGAGAGAGATCTTCCATCTGCTGGTTCACACCCCAGATGGATGCAACAGCCGGAGCTGCGCTGATCCAACATCAGGAGCCAGGAGCTTCCTCTGGTCACCCATATGGGTGCAGGGGCCCAAGGACTTGGGTCATATTTCATTGCTGTCCAAGGTCATAGCAGAGAGCTGGATTGGAAGTGGAGCAGCCTGGACTCCAACCGGCGCCCATATGGGATGCCGGTGCTGTAGGTGGCAGGTTTATCCACTACATGCCACAGCACCGGCCCCTAAATCGCTTTTTGACTCAAAGTCATTAGCATTTGTTTCCACCTAATAGCGCTTCTGTGCCAGCAAGACCAGTGGTGATGCAGTATTAACAAGCTCTCCACTCTGTCCCTGAATATTCCTCCAAGCTCTGACCTCTATCCCACAAGTTTTAATGGGGCTGCTTGCTTGCTTGCTTGCTTGCTTGCTTGCTTTCTTCCTTTCTTTCTTTTTTTTTTGGACAGGCAGAGTGGACAGTGAAAGAGAGAGACAGAGAGAAAGGTCTTCCTTTGCCGTTGGTTCACCCTCCAATGGCTGCTGCAGTCGGCGCGCTGTGGCTGGCACACTGCGCTGATCCGAAGGCAGGAGCCAGGTGCTTTTCCTGGTCTCCCATGGGGTGCAGGGCCCAAGGACTTGGGCCATCCTCCACTGCGCTCCCTGGCCACAGCAGAGGGTTGGCCTGGAAGAGGGGCAACCGGGACAGAATCCAGCGCCGCGATCGGGACTAGAACCCGGTGTGCCGGCGCTGCAAGGCAGAGGATTAGCCTATTGAGCTGTGGCGCCGGCCAATGGGGCTGCTTTTTTAAAAGATTTATTTATTTATTTGAAAGGCAGAGAGAAACAGAGAGAGAGAGAGAGAATGAGAGAGAGAGAGATGTCCCTTCCATTGATTCACTCCCCAGGTCGTCAGGACAGCTTATCCATCTGTGTGGAATTCCATGTGGACAGTAGAGGCCCAAGCACTTGGGCCATTATCCCCTGCCTTCCCAGGCACTTTGGTTAGGGAGCTGGATCAGAAGCGAAGTAGGCTGGACTGAAACTGGCACTGTGATCTAGGATACCAGTGTCTCAGGTGGTGTGAAACCTGCTACACCACAATGCTGGCCCCAATGCCACTGTTTCACTGTTTTTATTGACCCTACAAGTTGATCAGTGGAAACTTTTTCAACAACAATCAGGATCCAACAATTTTTTTTGATCTTATAGTTAATGAAACATTAAAGGGGGAACATTTGTCCAATTATGGCATAAGAGAAACAGCCATGTTTGCACATGCATGGGCAATGACAATCACGTCAGAACTGCCAGCTGGCTGGCAGTGTTGTGAGGTGCAATGCACTGTAGTAAGATGCACTTCAACTTTGAAGATGGTACAATGCCAGAAACTAAGGTGTTTTCCAAATGGTGAATTACTGGCATGCATCGCCACCAATAGACTTAGGGGAAACACCAACAATTATTCCAAAGTCAATACTTTATTATAATAAAAAGTATGGACAAAGAAGAAGATATGGCAGGGGCTGGCGCTGTGGTGTAGTGGGTAAAGTCGCCGCCTGCAGTGCTGGCATCCCATATGGGCACTGGTTTGAGTCCCAGCTGCTGCACTTCCAATCCAGCTCTCTGCTATGGCCTGGGAAAGCAGTGGAAGATGGCCCAAGTGCTTGTGCCCCTGCACCCACATGGGAGACCTGGAAGAAGCTCCTGCTCCTTGCTTCAGATTGGTGCAGCTCAGGCTGTTGCAGCCAATTGGGGAGTGAACCAGCGGATGGAAGACCTCTCTCTCTCTCTCTCTTACTCTCCTTCTCTTTGTATGTAACTCTGACTTTCAAATAAATAAATCTTTTTTTTAAAAAGAAGATACGGCAAACATGAACCATTAGGTCCCCCAAAAAACTTAGAATCAAAGTAATTTAAGGAAATAGTGTAAAAATAAAACAATAAGCTTCAAAAATGCAATCATAGTAGGTTAACTTAATATGCTACTCAGCAGCTGATAGATCAAGCAAACTAAACAATAAGCATCTAAAATATAAAAAGTAAATAATTAAAAAACATATTCTATATAGAATGAAGAATATGTATTACATCTTTTAATAGTATAAATCACAGATAATATATGGTTTTATATCATATGACATGTTTAGATTACATAATGTATTATATAAAAATTATATATTTATGTCTATTTTATATACAAAAATTATGGTATTTATTTTTTGAAGTTCTCATGGAAAAATTTAGTGTTCTTTTAATAAAAAACAATAAATCAATAAATGTGTAGTGTGCAAAGTCACAAAGGAATTATCAATATATTGCCCCTAATTGATTTCATGCAAGCTGTTCTCTCAGATCATAGGCAATAATAGACATAAACTGCTGAAAAATAGCTCTAAATAATCTACTCACTCGGAAACATACAGGTAGTGTATATAATCCACATTTTAAAAAGAAGATATCTGAAACATACTGAAGTGGAAATGAATGCAATTAAACTCTGTGTATCAAAATCATAGGATGTTCTTGCTTTGTCTTTGAGATCCTAATTTTGATTCTTTGGGATGTATACCCCCAAAAGGGGTTTCTAGGTCATAGAAAAGATCCTTTTTTTGAAGATCTATTTATTTATTTGAAAGAGTTACACAGAGAGAGAAGGAGAGGCAGAGAGAGGAGAGAGAGAGGGGTCTTCCATGCGCTGGTTCACTTCCCAGTTGTCTGCAACGGCCAGAGCTGTGCAGATCTGAAACCAGGAGCCAGGAGCTTCTTCTGGGTCTCCCACATGGGTGCAGGGGCCCAAGGACTTGGGCCATCTTCTACTGCTTTCCCAGGCCATAGCAGAGAGCTGGCTCGGAAGTGGAGCATCCAGGACTCAAACCGGCGCCCATATGGGATGCCAGCACTGCAGGCCAGGGCTTTACCCTCTACGCCACAGTGCCAGCCCCCCATATAAAAATTTCATTTCTAAATTTTTGAGGACTATCTATACTGGTTTCCATTGTGATTGTACAGTTTTACATTCCTACCAAAAGTGTACAAGGGGTCCAATTTCTGCACATTCTAACACTTGACATCTACTTATGTATTTAGCATCTGTCATCTATCGATCTGTCTAATCTATCATCTTATCTATGTCGTGGCCATTCTAACAGATGATGGCAGATGAAGAGCTATTCTTCAATAGCCTTAAAGTTTCAGTCAAGCAAGCTAAGTGAGCCCTAGAGATCTGCTACACAAGAATGGGCCTATGGTGACGACACCTGATTACACATTTCAACGTTTGTTAAGCAGCCAGCTCTCACATTAAGTATTCTTACCTAGTAAAAAATAAATAAATAAATAAAAATAAAAGACTACAGCATATATCCCAAGAAATAGCAAGAGAAAACGTCTGAAGTTGTAAACATTTACAAGAAAATAAGAAAGAAAGAGAAAGTCAGTTTCCTAGAGAGATTGACTTGGCTCTTCCAGGCTAACAGCCAGGCCACGTGAAAGGGGGCCAGACTCCTCCTCAGCTCCCTGCTCAGGAGACCACGTTCCAAGCTGGTCCAAGAGCTTCCTGGTGTCTGCCCAATGACCCCGTGTAATGAACACAGCTCTTTCACTGTCCCAATATCCTGGTCACCCCCAGAGCTCTAGAGAAAACACCAACACAGGGAAAGGCGGCGAAGAAGCAGGTAAGCCTGTCTGTAGGAACATGAGAAATGAAAAACTCGGGGAGCACCGTGCTGCTGCCAGCAAACCATGTGATCTCTGCCAGCAACGTGGTCGCCAAAATGCTAAAAAGCAAAAGGTATCCTGCAGGGCCCTCGATGTCATCAGTGTGCTCAGAAAAACAGTGTCCCCACCTCTTTCCCCGATGCTTGGGGGCAAGTAAATATGATAGATTGTGAAAAATCACCACAGAACTGCAGATTGTTTGAGGAATCATCCTATTGCAAATAATATAGTTTCTTCTTTTTTAAAAAAGATTTATTTTATTTATTTGAAAGACAGAGCTACAGAGAGAGGTCGAGATAGAGAGAGAGGTCTTCCAACCGCTTGTTCACTCCCCAGATAGCTGTGACAGCCGGAGCTATGCCGATCCCAAGCCAGGAGCCTCCTCCAGGTCTCCCTTGCGGGTGCAGGGGCCCAAGGACTTGGGCCACCTTCCACTGCTCTCCCAGGCCATAGCAGAGAGCTGGATCAGAAGAGGAGCAGCCGGGACTAGAACCGGCACCCATATTGAATGCCAGCACTTCAGGCCAGGGTTTTAACCTCCTGTGCCACAGCATCAGCCCCAGAATAAAGTTTCAACTGATATTCTGTAAAAAAAAAAAAAAAAAAAAAAAAACAGCTTTATTTTTAAAATAGGATAAGGGAGGGTATGTGGGTGACAGTTAAGACACTGCTAGGGAGGGGGGGCACTGTGGCGTATCAGGTAAGGTCGCTGCCTGCAGTGCCAGCATCCCATATGGGCGCTGGTTCAAGTCTCAGCTGCTCCACTTCCAATACAGCTCTCTGCTATGGCCTGGGGAAGCAGCAGAAGATGGCCCAAGTCCTTGGGCTCCTGCACCTGTGTGGGAGACCCAGAAGAAGCTCCTGGCTCCTGGCTTTGGATCAGCACAGCTCTGGACATTGCAGCCATCTGGGGAGTGAACCATCGGATGGAAGACCGCTCTCTCTCTCTCTCTGCCTCTCCTTCTCTCTCTGTGTGTAACTCTGACTTTCAAATAAACAAAGAAATCTTTAAAAAAAATAAAAGACACTGCTTGGTACATGCACATGACATGTAAGTGTGCCTGGGTTTCCATCCCCGCTCTGCTCCTGATTCTGGTTTCCTGCTAAAGCGCACCCTGGAAGGCAGCAGGTGATGGCTCAAGTACTCAGTGTCTTTCCACCCACGTGTGAGACCCAGATTGAGTTCCAGGCTCCTGGCTTTGACCTTGGCCCAGCCTCAGTCATTGTGGGCCTTGAATGAAACAATGGGAGACCTCTCTCTATCTGTGTGTATGTGTGTGTGTGTGTGTGTCTGTCTGTCTGTCTGTCTGTCTCTTCCATTCTCTGTCTCTCAAATAAAGTGAATAAATAAAAACACTTTTTGAAGGTAAGCCTTCCAAAAAATATGTGTCTATGAGTGGGAGCAATGTCAGTTTACGGTGTGGGAGTTCACAGGGCAAACCCCAAAAGACTCTCAGACAATCTTCTCGGGGGGGAAGGGGAGTAGGGAGGTCTTTTTGTTAGCTGCACTCCTGCACTCTGCCCTGAAATACAAAGTAGGAGTTCTATTCAGGAGACCCTGTCTGTCCCATCCACCCGGTAGTGAGGAGAACCTGGGTTTAGAAAGATACCACCCTCCCCAGCAATCTTTCTGGTTCCTTTTAAATATGAGAGACCTCTGGGAGCCTGCTTTACAAACTGCACAACTCCTCTAAACTGTAAGGGTCAGCATTATGACCGTGACCTTCCCGAGCATCATTCCCCTCATCGCAGAGAAACAGAGATACCACCATTTTCATTTTTTATTTTTATTTCAGAAAGCAAACTCTGGATGTGACCCAGGGATAGTGTTGTAGGTGACGGCATCACACATCGTAGTTCCTCAGCCAAACCAGCGCCCAACCAGATGAGTGGACTTCAAACAGTTCATGGATAACAAAACTGAAAGATAAGTTTATCTGGGTTGAAAACGTGGTCTTTAAAATCCATTTTTTCCTAATATGTGTTTTCCATGAACTTTTTGAAGATGGCCTGTGCAAGTTCCTTGAGATGTAAGCTAAAACCCAGAAGGGGTTTAGCTTCCTTTTTGTTCTCTGCATTTGCATGAACCTCTCTGTCTGCTTCTCCTTGTCAGCATCCAGAAGACCTTGATGCAACACCACAGAACGATGTATCTGAAACTCCAAGACCAGGACTTTGTTTTTAACTTTTATTTAATGAATATAGATTTCCAAAGTACAGCTTATGAATTACATTGGCTCCCCACCCCCCGCCAATGACTTTCCTCCCACCCACAACCCTCCCCTTTCCCGCTCTCTCTCCCCTTCCATTTATATTAAGATTCATTTTCAATTTTCTATATATACAGAAGATCAGTTTAGTATACATTAAGTAAATATTTCAACAGTTTGCACCCACATAGAAACACAAAGTGAAAAATACTGTTTGAGTACTCGTTATAGCATTAAATCTCAATGCACAGCACATTAAGGACAGAGATCCTACATGAGGAGTAAGTGCACAGTGACTTCTGTTGTTGACTTTACAAATTGACACTCCTGTTTATGGCATCAGTAATCTCCCTATGCTCCAGTCATGAGTTTCCAAGGCTATGGAAGCCTTATGAGTTCACTGACTCTTATCTTATTTACACAAGGTCATAGTCAAAGTGGAAGTTCTCTCCTCCCTTCAGAGAAAGGTACTTCCTTCTTTGAAGACCTGTTCTTTCCACTGGGATCTCACTCACAGAGATCTTTCATTTGGGTGGGTTTGTTTGTTTGTTTGTTTGTTTTGCCAGAGTGTCTTGGCTTTCCATGCCTGAAATACTCTCATGGGCTTTTCAGCTGGATCCGAATGCTTTTAGGACTGATTCTGAGGCCAGAGTGCTGTTTAGGACATCCGCCATTCTATGAGTCTGCTGTGTATCTTGCTTCCCATGTTGGATCGCTCTCCCCTTTATTTATTCTATCAGTTAGTATTAGCAGGCACTAGACTTGTTTATGTGATCCCTTTGACTCTTAGTCCTTTCATTATGATCAATTGTGAACAGAAATTGATCACTTGGACTAGTGAGATGGCATTGGTACATGCCATCTTGATGGGATTGAATTGGAATCCCCTGGCACATTTCTAACTCTACCATTTGGGGCAAGTCAGCTTGAGCATGTCCCAAATTGTACATCTCTTCCCACTCTTATTCCCACTCTTATATTTAACAGGGATCACATTTCAGTTAAATTTCAACACTTAAGAATAACTGTGTATTAATTACAGAATTAAACCAGTAGTATTAACTAGAACAGACAAAAAAAACTACTAAGAGGGATAACGTATTAAGTTGTTCATTAACAGTCAGGGCTATGCTGATCAAGTCACATATCCCATAATTTCTTTATCCAGTCTACCGTTGATGGGCATTTAGGTTGGTTCCAGGTCTTAGCTATTGTGAATTGAGCTGCAATAAACATTAGGGTGCAGACCGCTTTTTTGTTTGCCAATTTAAATTCCTTTGGGTAAATTCCAAGGAGTGGGATGGCTGGGTTGTATGGTAGGGTTATCTTCAGGTTTCTGAGGAATCTCCAGACTGACTTGCATAGTGGCTTAACCAGTTTGCATTCCCAGCAACAGTGGGTTAGTCAAGACCAGGACTTAAAAGTGAAAGCATCCCCATCCCCATTGCTTAGCTTTGCAATTTGCTTTGCAAATGGATTAAGTGGAGCTCTCTTTATTATTTTTGTAATAGTGCTGCAGCTTAGCTGTAAGGCCATGGCCGAGGCCCACACTTCCCTGGATTGTTTCCTACAGGGCCTGGACCAGCACTTAGATAACTGGGGATGTAGTGGGAGAGGCAGCAAGACACCCAGGGATGGAAAGCCCAACCACAGATTCTCCCTTCCTTTCCTGGACTGGTTTTACCACTTAACTTCCTAGTTAACCTGGTTTCTGTTTCTAAACATTGGACCTGATTATGGCAACTCTGCTGCCCCTTGATGGATTGGTGGATGGACAACGCTCATGTCAGAGGCATTTAGAAAGCTAGAATAGAGGACAGAGACAAATGTCCTGACCTGGAGAGGAACTTGCAATCCCAGACTGACCTTAATTCACAGGCGTTAACTCAAAGTCCGTGGTGTAGGCTTTTCCCAGATCTTGGGTCAGAAAGAGCGGGCAGCCTCCTTCGGAGCAGACAGCAATGAACCAGCCAGGGAAGGCCACTGACTCGAAGGTTGAGGTCCTGCCACTCTTACTGTGGTAGAAGAGAAAGGGCTTCACAGGCTCGGGGTGATGGTACAGGGTCATGATGTTCTTGTCCTAAAGGGTGAGAAACAGAGAGAAGCAAAATCATGTGAGTTGTTCCACAGCCTTTACGTACCGATATTTCTGATCTGAGATAGCATTCCCCGTTCCCTAAAACAGGCCCAGAGACTTCAGATGATACTATGGCTTTAAAAAAATCATACTCTCTAAATACGTCTATGTTTGTTTAGATTATAACTGAAATCTTAGACCACAAATATCAATGAATCTTAATGTGGGACTCTAAAAGATGTTGACCTAGAAGTTTTTGAGAACATAAAGCACTGGCTTAACCAACTCCTGTGGATTACAATGGAGAAAGCTGAAGAATCTTTTGATAACAGTGGCCATGAGTTTTGAATTAACTCATAGTTGTTTGTGTCAAGTTTCTCCCATATCAGCATGGTTGACATCCGGGGCAGGATAATTCTTTGTTGCCAGCGGTTGTCCTGTGTGTTCTAGGAGGCTTAGCCACAACCTGGGCTCTACCCACAAGATGCCAAAAGCTTCCCACCTCCTCCAGTTGTGACAACCCAAAAGTATCTCCAGAATTGACAGGGAGCCCAATCACTCCTGGTTGAAAACCACTCTTGTTATCAACTTGTCATCCCATTGAGCGTCTGCATATGCTTGTTTTGTGAAAAGGGTCGAGAGAGTCCCTATAACACACAGAGGTCTGCTTTCATTATCTTCCTTTAACTTATATTATTCTTTCCACAATGTAAAATTGCAATTACTAAAATGCTTGTTACAGAGAATCATCTCTGTTTACATAAAATTATAAACTACTTTTTGTCAAAAAGGTGTTTTAATAAACTCATCCACTTTGTGATGATTAATTGTTAACAACATCCTTGCTGGTTTACAACTGTGTGTGTGTGTGTATGTGTGGGTGTGCACACTCATGTACTCCCTATTAGAATATTGCTCTATTGGAATTAGGAATAACTCTATCAGTCTTCCTCTTAGACTTCTCATTTTGAGCCAAATTATTTTAATTATTTTTGTAAAATAGAATCAGCGATTTCAGCAGATTAATTGTAAAATAGTCCTATAATTTTCTTACTCTTTCACAATAATGCAATACCTAAAACAAAAATAAATATGCATAAGAATAACAAATAGTCTTATAATAATTCCAAAATCTGAGTTTCTATCAAATAAAGGCTTTGCAAAATAAATGAGTGCCTCTCTCCTAGTCAAGCATCACCATCTCCTGTTGTACTTACCTCCAGCTGCAACATGGGCTGCTCTCTGGTCTTTGTACAGAAGAGGCAAACATCTGGTTTATCCAATCCCAGGTACATGGGTATTCCTTTTTCTGTCTCAAGAGTCTCTGGATATTGGCATGGAATTAAGCTAACAGTGGCTGGGAACACAATGCAGAAAGTAGTGTTCAATTGCTACATATAAAGCAGCATCTCAAAACCAGAGTGGTCACCCCATCACGTACCACCTAACCCAGCCACCCATCCCACTATTGGAGAAATCTTCCCATTACAAAAGTCAGCCTCTTGTGGATTCAAAAACAATCTTTCTTGTAGACCAGGCTCTTCTGTCCCAGTTTTACTTCTTGGAGTTTCACAGAAAAAGCTTTCCACCATTTCCCATAGGCCAACTCTTCATCTCTTTGAGTTGGTCTCTCAGACTTCATGTCCAGCGTCACAGACAACCCCATGATTGCCTCCTATTCATCACTGCCCATGGGAAGCTCCTCTCTTCAACAGGCCCACTTAACAAGACTCCAGTGACATGAAAAACCAAACACAAAGCACTCAAAGCACGTCTGACCACAGGGACTGCCTTTGACAGACCTTGACCACTCACCTGGAACCATACTGTGCTTCCTTGGCACTGCTGTCAGGGTCTGGTCCTGAACGACCCACACCTGATGATTGAGATCCTGAATGTGCCTCAAGACAGGTGCTGGTGTAGAAAATGCTACAGAGAAAGTCAACAGGCAAGTATGTAAAGACGAAGGCACACAATATCCGCCCCCCCTTTCCAATTTTTCACGCTTCCCTGAGGATCTTTACCTTTAGCCATTCTGGTGGTTTCAGAACCGCCAAGAACAGGAGTTGCTTAGGGGCAGACTGACCCCAGGAGAGGACCTGAGTCTGTGCCAAGCTACAGTTTCAGCCCAACAGTGACCTCAGTAGGATTCCAGACTTCCAGACTCACCAGGCTCCTATACATGGATGCAGCCTACTTCCCCGCAGAAGCAGTCACACCTAAGAAATTGATTGAAGCCTAGAACCAGAGCCCTGGGATGATAGAGAGCACCAAGGCCAGAGGCCCAGGAGCAAGAGGAGACCAGAGGTCAGCTGACTTCCCAGCTACAGACTACACCTATGACCTGGGGACAGAGGACGCCGGGCACCTGCCTTTGAGGGCCACGGCTCCTATTTCACTTGGGTGCTCTGTCAGCCCTCGGCCTTTTATCCACACAGGGAAAGAAGGAGGTTCTGCCTCACTGGGGCTGGGACTGCCCAGCACTCTGGATAATCGCTGGTTCCTGGTACCAAAGGATTTCATGAGTCCTTGTGTGAATAAATGTCAATAGCAGCACAAGTACCCTGAAAAAAGAGGGCACGCCAAGCCTTTAAGAGCAACAACCAGGAAGTGTAGTCACGGAAAGTGAGGAAAGAAACAGAATGGGACTCTCCCAAGGCTGATGACTGGACTCTGATGCCTCAAAATGACACACTTGGAGGTTATTCCTAAGAGTAAGGGCTCCCAATAAGTGAAAAGTGGACTGGTATGGGTCTCCTACGATCTGTGCAACACCTAACCACTCCTGGTCTGTACTCTCTGTCAGGAAAAGGCTGACCCTACTGGACCCTTCTCCAACATTTCAGAGCTACTGTGCTTCTCTACCAAGGGAACCTCATCTTGAGCAAGGCCATCTCCTGGACACTGCTAGAATATCTTGCCATGACTGGTATTGGGTTTCCCCTGTAGAGAGACTGATGCGAAGTTGTTGATGCTCCATTTCAAACATTCATCCCATCTGAGTTTGTAGATGTTATGGCATATCCCAGCACTTGTCAACTTCAGAACTCTAGAGCTTGCATCTCAAGAGAAACTTCAACAGAGAAGGGGCTGGTAGATAAATGTCTCGGCTCCTCATCTTATGGTGAGACAATGCTAAAGTTTTATAAGGGATCCCCAGTGAGTTTCAGCCCCAGTAGCTTTAACAGTAACCAGCTCACTAACATTGCCTTTATTGCCTTCTCTAAGATTGTCTACTAAATGAGCTCCCTGAACTCAGGGTCTGCCTTAAAGAGAACCCAAACTAAGATAATAGTTTATTGTACAAAAACAAGAGACTTGTATGCAAAAGATGTACATTCAGAGTTAGGCTTTGCAACTTTTGGAGTTGTATATGTTTTCCATATTCAAAGTGTGGTCTATGGATGGTGCATTGTCATCATCTGGCATCTTGTCAGAAATGCAGAATTTCAGGTCCTACCCCAGACCTTCAGAATGGGGATTTGAGACAATGAAGAATTTAAAAAACTATTATATGTTCTGTGCTGAAACTGCACACACCCCTGCTCAGTAATGTAGTCATACCAGCACAGAAAGAAAGAGATCAGGGCTTAGGGTGTGCCTGCACCTGGGCAAATGACAATTCATGAGATCTAGACCAACCTTTGTCTTTCTACAATATCTAGATACCATAGAATGGGCTGTGTTCGCACAAAGCAAAGGGGAAGAGGGAGAGATAAAGAAAAGTAGCCACTGGTGGAAGACTGTGGCCATAGATGGGTCCTCACAAGGATTTTTCACCTTGAATACCCATAACTCTGTTGAGTTGAGCTTTCAACATGCATTTGGTTTAATGTAGTCCACATCATTCCACAAGAGGCAAAAAGAAATCCTCTCTAGAGGATGGCAAAGATATTCAACTAGATTTCTAAATGCACAAGTCACATGAATTGAGGATTATTAGGTAAACAAGTAAACAAAATCACAAAAACAAGAATAGAAGAAGAAAGGAAAGAGGAGGGAGAGGAAGAGAAGGAGGAGGTGAAGAAAGACAAGGAGGAGAAGGAGGAGGAGGAGAAAAGGAAAGGATTGAAAAGGAGAAGGAAAGGTAGAGAGAAAGAAAGAAAAGGAAGAAGGAAGGAAGGAAGGAGAAAATGAAGAAGAGGGAAGAAGTGAAGAGAGAGAGAAGAAAACAAAACAAGACAGCAGAAGCAGATATCTATAAAGATTTCAAATTTTATGATTATTATACAGAGTTCAATGTTAATATCTTATGCATGGTTAAGAAAAGATGAACATGAAAATATTTTTCTGGAAAAGAAAACTATGGAAAGTGATAGGTTGAAGGAGTCAAACACCACCTCAGTAACTATATAATACATCAAATAAGCCGATAGCTGTATTTAGCAGCAGAGAATACACAGTTGAAAAGAGAATTAGTAAATTGGAGGATAAATGAGAAGAAATCAAGATTGCAGGGCAGACACAAAAAAGAAGGAAAATACAGAAGAAAGTGAAAAGAGGTGGAGAATAAGTCCCAAGAAGGACAAAAAATAATACAGAGTCATTATTTGAACTGAGAATAGCTTCAAATGGACAATGACACCCATTCGCAGATTCAAGAAACAAGAGCCAGCTTGAAGACGGTTGAATAGGGTGTAGCCACACTAACTTCAGCTGCTCGGGGGTATCAAAAGAACAAAGGAAAGACCACATCTCCAGGGGCTGACTGACGGAAATTTTCAGCCAAGAACTGAAAAAAAAACAATGAAGACTCTATGGGACTAGACAAGAGAAGACACAGACACTTCTGTGGACAGGAAGAAACTGCCCTGTGCCACACTGCTCAGTTTTAGCTAAGAGGGAGTTCCACAGTCACCCCATCACTTTTACTTCATCGTGGGGAGCTGACTGGAGTCTGAACAACTACTGGCTTCGAGCAGCAATGCCACTCTGCCTCCTTCACCTACACCACTCCTGCAGAGCACCATACTCAACAGAGAAAAGTCAGGCAGTGCTCCGCTGTTCCCCTACCAGAACCAGGCTCAGCATCAGGAGGAGACGCCATCTTCTTAAAGAGAAATGAGAGGAGACTGCGGCAGCCTGTGTCACTGGTGATATTGCCTGAGGGAGAGCCTTGTGGATCACACGGACTTTGAGTCCAGCCTGGAGTGCTGGGGGGGAGGGGTGCAGGGTGCTCACCTAAACCCATGAGGTAAGAACACATTGTCTGCTTCCCGTGCTCCCCACAAGGGGTCCCAGCACATAGCAGGGAGAAAGCACCATCTTAAAAAGGGGAATAGGCTGCCACAGCTCGTGTGCATGTGACGAGGGGATATTATCGGAGGGATAAATCTGTGGTCCCCACTGACTTTGAGTCTGGCCTGGAGGGTTGGCAGGGGCTGGGGTGCCCACTTAACCCTGTGAGGCACTCTTGTCCCGTCTATATCACTGGTGCCTATACTCAGATTGCCAGGGTGGAACACTGACAGGCTGGATCTGGGAATGCCTCAGCTCTCTCCACAGATGGAGCAGCCCTGTGGGGCTGGGAGCTGACCCCTGTTCCCTGTGACTGTAGGAGCTTTGTGCACTATGACTGCGGGAATTCTGACTGCATGATAGGGTGTGGAAGGTAGCTGGGTCTCTGGACAATCACTTGTCTGGCTTTAGAGACTCAGAGTTCCCTAAGTGCCTAGAGTGGGTAACTGCAGAGGGTTCAGTGCTCACCCTGAGGACCACACAGATCCTTCGTGTGGTTCTTGCAAATGCATGAGTGGGATGTGTAGTCACTGAGGGCTTGCTGTGGGCATTGATCACCTTGGCAGAGAGGAGGTGAGACAGTAATCACACCAGCCAACATGATCATACTCTCCCCTCTGCTAGCAACAGAGGAGATCTACCACAGCCAACTTAAGTGTCACCATGGACTCTTGTATGACCCCAAGCATTGCCCAGAGCTCACTGGCCCCACCATCATGCACCTCTGAATATCCACTGAAGGAGCAGACATTCTACTAAGCCACGGAAGCGTATTTTAAAGATAAAAGCCATCAAAGGAGAAAACCGACAAGTGGTTCCACAAGTGCCTAAAAATAAACATACAAACACGAGAAACATAAATAAGGAAGACAATGACTCCCCCAAAGGAACACAACAACAATTCAATATTAAAATGTGAAGACTAAGAGTTTGATGAAATGCCTGAAAAGGAATTTAAAAGATTGATCATAAGATTACTCAAAAGCAATAAGAAACAAATTCATGACTTAAAGAAATCCATGAGGGGCCGGCATTGTGGTGCAGTAGGTTAAGCCACCACCTGCAGTGCCAGCATCCCATGTGGGAGCATTTATGTCCCTGCTGCTCCACTTCTGATCCAGCTCCCTGCTAGAGTGCCTGGGGAAGCAGTGGAAGATGGCCCAAGTCCTTGGGCCCTGGTACCCATGTGGGAGACTTGGAAGAAGCTCATGGCTCCTGGATTTGGACTGGCCTAGCTCCAGACATTGTGGCCATTTTGAGTGAACCAGCAGATGGAAGATATTCTCTCTCTCTCTCTCTCTCTCTCTCTCTCTCTCTCTCACTGTGTGTGTGTGTGTGTGTGAGTGTGTGAGTGTGTGAGTATGTGTGTGTGTGTCTGCCTCTCCCTCTCTGGAACTCCAGCTTTCAAGTCAAATAAATAAATCTTAAAAAAAAAAAAGAAATCCATGAAATTTTTTCCATGAGATAGATTCTGAAGAAAAATCATAATGAGATATTTGAAATGAAGAATTCAATGTGTCAAATAAAAAATACAGTGAAAAGCCTTAACAATAGACTTGGTGAGGCAGAAGAAAGAATATCCAAACTAAAAGATAAATATTTGGAAATGACTCAAAAGAAAAAGAAGAAATGAGAAAAATTTAAAATATTGTTCAATATTTATGGGATACTATCAAATGACTAACATTTGTATCTTAGGAGTTTCTGAATGTTTGGAAATAGAGAATAGGTTAGAAGGCCTATTCAGTGAAATAATAATAGAAAACAGACATCTGAGTACAGGAAGAACACAAAACTTTTAATAGACATGACCAGAAAAGATCTTCACCATGATACCACAGAAATAAAAAAAAATCATCAGGAATTATTGCAAACAGTTATATGACAACAAATTAGAAAATCTAGAAAAAATGGATATATTTCTAGACACATAATATCTACCAAAATTGAGTCATGAAGATACAGAAAACATAAGTAAACCAATAACCATGATGGAAATTGAATCAGTAATAAAGACCCTCCCAATAAAGAAAAGCCCAGGACAGAATATTTAAAGAAAAACTAATTCTAACTCTTCTCAAATTATTCAAGACAGTTGAAAGGAAGAGAATACTCCCAAATTTCTTCTATGAGGCCAGCATCACCTTAAGTCCAAAACCAGAAAAAGATACAACAAAAAAATAGAACTATAGACCAATATCCCCTGATGAACATAGATGCAAAAATCTTCAGCAAAATACTAGCTAATCAAATCCAACAACACATCAGAAAGATCATTAACCTGGACCAAACGGGATTTATTCCTAGGATGCAAGGATGGTTCAATATTTGCAAGTCAATAAATGTGATACATCACATTAACAAATTGAAGAATAAAAACCATATGATTATCTCAATAGATGCAGAGAAACTTTTGATACAATGCAACGTCCTTTTATGATAAAAACCTTAAGTTTGGGTTAAGTTGGGTATACAAGGAACATTCCTTAATGTAATCAAGGCAATATATAACAATCCCGATATGGGGAAAATTTGGAAGCATTTTCACTAAGATCCAGGACCAGAAAAGAATGTCCACTTTCACCATTGCTATTCATTGTAGTTTTGGAAGTTTTATCCAGGCAAGAAAAAGAAATCAAAGTGATACAAGTTGGAAAACAGGAAGTCAAATTATCCCTGTTTGCAGATGACATGATCCTATTTATAGGGAAACCAGAAGTCTACTAAGAGACTATTGGAACTCATAAGAGAGTTTTATACAGTTGCAGAATATAAAATCAATACACAATAATCAATATTCTTTTTGTTTGTTTGTTTTTGACAGGCAGAGTTAGACAGTGAGAGAGAGAGACGGAGAGAAAGGTCTTCCTTTTTCCGTTGGTTCACCCCCCAAGTGGCTGCTATGGCCAGCACACTGCGCTGACCCAAAGCCAGGAGCCAGGTGCTTCCTCCTGGTCTCTCATGTGGGTGCAGGGCCCAAGGACCTGGGCCATCCTCCACTGCCTTCCTGGGCCACAGCAGAGAGCTGGACTGGAAGAGGAGCAACCAAGACAGAACCAGCGCCCCAACTGGGACTAGAACTTGGGGTGCTGGCGCTGCAGGTGGAGGATTAGCCTAGTGAGTCGTGGCGCCAGCTCAATATTCTTTGTATACACAGACAGTGCCCTGGCTGAGAAACAACTTGTAAGATCACAATAACTATAAAAAATTTAAATACCTTGGAATAAATTTAACCAAGGAGGTAAAAGATCTTTACAATGAAAATTAGAAATAAAAGAAGACACAAAAAAGGAACAATTTTGCATGCTCATGATTTGAGGATTTAATATTATCAAAATGTCCATACTACTGGAAGCAATTTACAGATTCAATGCAATTCCAATCAAAATACCAATGACATTCTTCTCAGATCTACATAACACATGCTAAAATTCATATGGAAACACAAGAGTCCCTGAAAAGCTAAAGCAATCTTACACAACAAAAACAAAGAAGGAAGCATCACAACACCAGACTTCAAGACATACTACAGGGCAGTTATAATCAAAACAGCCTGGTACTGACACAAAAATAGACACGTAGACAATGGAACAGAATAGAAATCCCAGAAATTGATCCACACATCTATAACCAATTAATCTTTGACAAAAGAGCTAAAATCAATCTCTGGAGAAAGGATAGTCTCTTCAACAAATGGTGCTGGGAAAATTGGATCTCCACATGCAGAAGTATGAAAAAGACCCCTACCTCACACCTTATACAAAAATAAACTCAAAATGGATGAAGGAGCTAAATCTATGAACGTTATGCCATCATATTATTAGAGTAAAACATTGGGGAAGCTCTGCAAGACACTGGCAAAGTCAAAGGCTTCTTGGAAAAGAGTACAGGCAATCAAAGCAAAAATAGACAAATGGGATTACATTGAGCTAAGAAGCTTCCACCATCCAAAAGAAAACTCTCAAAAAAGTGAAGCAACCAATAGAATGGGAGAAAATATTTGCAAACTGTGCAACTGATAAATGATTACTATCCAGAATCTATAAAGAGTTCAATAAACTCAACAACAACGAAACAACCCAGTTAAGAAACGGGCAAGGGGCTGGTGCGGTGGCGCACTAGGTTAATCCTCCACTTGTGGCACTGGCCCATATGGGCACCAGTTCTAGTCCTGGTTGCTCCTCTTCCAGTCAAACTCTCTGCTGTGGCCTGAGAAGACAGTGGAGGATGGCCCAAGTGCTTGGGCCCCTGCAGCCACATGCGAGACCAAGAAGCAGCACCTGGCTCTTGGCTTCAGATCGGTGTAGCTCTGGCTGTTGTGGCTATTTGGAGAGTGAACCAATGGAAGGAAGACCTTTCTCTCTGTCTCCCTCTCTCACTGTCTGTAATTCTACCTGTCAAATAAATAAATAAAATCTTTTAAAAAAAGAAATGGGCAAAGGACATGACTCAACAACAGCAGAAGTCAGAAGATAAAATGCTGAAAGGCAGTACAATGATATCTCAAAACACTGAAAGAAAAATCTAATGGAATTCTATACTCTGCAGTATTTCTTTGCAGATTAAATGCACACCAAAAACATACTCAAAAACTCAGAATTCATCACAGGCAGAGGCTCTTTTAAGGGAATAATGAAGGAGCTTCAAGCAGAGAATTGACAGTGGAGAAGTCTATGCTTCCTGAGAAACAGTTCTTTTTTTCCTTTTTTAAAAAAGGTTTATTTATTTCAAAGGTAGAGGTATATATAAAGGGAGAGACAGAGGTCTTCCATCTGCTGGTTTGCTACCCAAATGGCTGCAACAGCCAGAGCTGGACTGATCCAAAGCCAGGATCCAGTAGTTTCCTCCAGGTCTCCCATGTAGGTTCAGGGGCCCAAACACTTGGACCATCCTCTGCTGCTTTCCCAGGCTCATCAGTTGGAGCTGGATGGGAAGGGGAGCAGCCGGGACTTGAACCAGTGCCCATATGGTATCCTGGCTACCTGCTAGGCCACAGCCCCAGCCCTGAAATCAGTTCTTGATCAATTATTGGACCATTGTAGAGACAAAGTGCTTGAATATGAGGTAGCAAACAACCATCCATTTAGAACCATTCACTATGATCTGAGTTTTTCAAATCCCCAAATCAGACATTCCCAGGAAATAAGTAAAATTCCCAGTAAGAGTGACACATCCAGAATTGAGCCTGTCAGTCCAGGGGGCATGTGTAAGATGCATGAGCAGGCAACCCAGACCCTCAGATCACTCACCACAGCTACACAGTTGCTGTTCTCCTAACTTGAATCTATGGTCATGATACTGGAAAGTTCTGGACACTGCCACAAGAACAAACTGTAGGACACATGAGGGCCAAATTTTAATTGAGCAAGCAAGCACAATGTATTGCAAGTGAAATGCCATTCCTGCGAAGTGGGGAGAGGGCAGGCTCTGCGAGTAAAAGCATCTATCCCGAGAATCTTAGGAGCCTTTTATTTTATTTTTATCTTGTAATGATGGGGCAGGAGTGTTCACAGGATGAGGAGGAGAGTTCTGGAAATAAAGTAGGATTTTCCTGAACAGGGATGCCACCTATTTTCTTCCCTAATAGGCCGTCTTAGATGTGTCATGGCAATTTTGGAAGTGGGTCACAGTCCAAACTGCAATGCTAATGCTGTTCTAATGATGTTAAGGTTAAGGTAATAATATGGTAATAATAGGGCTGACTGTGCAGCTGCCTTTTCTGGAACATTGGCCAACACAGTGGTTTTTCAGTTGTTAGGGAAAGTCTTTGAGACTCCCTGGAACATGTGTGCACCCTCCTAGGTAGCTGTCTGCCTATACTAACAGCTGTATGGTCCCACAAAACCAGCTGAATGAGGGGGAAAGCCCAAGCTCGGTTTACACATGGCTCACTTCCATATGGGGATGTAAGCCCAAATCCATGAAAGCTGTGTTACAGCCACACTTGGGCTTCTTGGTGTGGTCTTGAAAAGCAATAAAAGGGAAAAGAGCTGTAGGTAGTGTCACTGGTGATTCACTCTGTGTGGCCCAAGGGGGAGAAGACATACAGATTCCTGGGCAGTGGCTAACAGCTTAAGGTATGAGGTGATACGGAGTAGAGGCATATGGATGGACACAGAAGAGTAGGCACAAGGAGCGGCGATGTTTGTATTACACATCAACTCCCACCAGAAAGCAGCAACCACAAATTTTAGCCACGGAACAACCAAGCACACAAAATGCTAGTTGATGTTAGCCAGCCTTTGTCTTCAGCCACCCCAAAACTGACATGATGGACACATGAAGATGGCTATAATGGCAGGGGTTTGGGATACGTGTGGGAAATACACATTCCCATTTGCCAACTTGATGGCGCTTTGGATGGTCTACTGAAGGTATACCCAAAGCACTGAGTTAGCGGCAATACCCTGGCAGGGCGGGATGCCACTTTTCACAGTGCAGCCTGTACAGGAGGAAGTAGGGCTGCTTTTACACCTGCAGCCAGGGAGGAACACACATGTCATGCTTCTGGAACCCAGGTGATGTGCTTGGCACCTCTGGCTATTCCCTTGCCCGGGTGTGACTGTGAGTGGTGGGCAGCATTCCCAGGACAATAAGGATATGACACCAAAGGGTCAGATGCCCCAAGAACAATGGTTTGGATCAAGTCTGCAAGAAAGTCTCTAAGACCTGCCAAGCAGGTAGCCCAGGAAAGGGAATTTAGAATAGCGAAGAAGAGAGCTGATGGGGACAAGCACTGTGTCCATCCCTGGAAACGGGTGCTGTGGTCCATTCATTAACATTCCTCTTCTAAGTTTCTGCTCACAGACAGCCTGCTCCAAAGCACGTGCCAAGGAGTAGAACCATGCAGCATAAAGGGGATTGTGGTGGGCATACCGGGTGTGCCTCTCAGATCTCTCTTTAGGAGGACCTGTTCCAAGGAGAAGAGCCAGACCACCTCCAGCTGCCAGTGTTCCCGCCAAGACTCCTCTCCTGGGGTTGCTCCCAGTGATTGGGGGTGGCAGGGGCACTCGAGCAGGGCCTTGCTGCCAATGTGCAACACCTTTGAGGCCAAGTTTACTCGGGGCTTCACATCTGCCTGGCTGAGCCTTTCTAGAACTTTCACAGCTGCACAGCAGTCACTTCTTCTTACCGACCCCTCCCTCCCTCCCTCCCTCCCTCCCTCCCTCCCTCCCTCCCTCTTCTCTATCAGCAGTGTCAGTGTTGCCTCACAGGCTGAAGGCTCTCTCTGCCTACTCCTGATCCCTCTTTGTCTGCCCTTCCTAGGCATTTCTCCTATTAAATCTTTTGGCATGTTCTTTTCAAAGCATCCAAACTTGCTGCACTTATTGCTATAAATGAATCCCAGGAACATGAAACAAAATGTACAAGAACACCCACGGTATTATTTCATTTGTCTCAAGCCTAAATACATGCATAACTCAAGTGATATCATTTTAGGGACACATACATGTGTTAAAACCATAACAAAATGCAAGGGAAGAGTTACCAGTAGGATGACAGTTACACCGGGAGGCAGGAAGACAAGGGGATGGGAGGGAGAATGGGCAAATAAGTCTTTCTGGTACTTCTGCTGGGTGACAAGTGCATGTGGGTCCCTTTTATCTAGACATGGGATATCTTTTATAAATATACTGTCAGGGACCCACATTGTGGTGCAGCAGGTTAAACTGCTGCTGGCAATGCCAGTATTTCTTATTAGAGGGCTGGCTGCTCCATTTCCAATCCAGCTCCCTGCTAACATGCCTGGGAAAGTAGCAGAGGATTATCCAAGGACTTGTGTCCATGCCACCCACGTGGGAGATGCAGATGGAGCTCCAGGTTCCTGATTTCAGCCTGGCACAGCTCTGGTTGTGTGGCCATTTATGAAAGAGAACCAGTGGATGGAGGCACACTTTCATTCTCTCTCTCTCTCTCTCTCTCTCCTCCTCCTCCTCCTCCTCCTCCTCCTCCTCCTCCTCCTCCTTTCCTGTCTCTTTCTGTCATTCTGCCTTTCAAACAAGTAAATAAATAAACCTTTAAAAAAAACTTCAAGCATACTTAACATCATTTTAAACTATAGAAAGAAAATGGGCCGGCGCCTTGGCTCAATAGGCTAATCCTCCACCTTGCGGCCCCGGCACACCGGGTTCTAGTCCCGGTCAGGGCTCCGGATTCTGTCCCGGTTGCCCCTCTTCCAGGCCAGCTCTCTGCTGTGGCCCAGGAAGGCAGTGGAGGATGGCCCAAGTGGTTGGGCCCTGCACTCCATGGGAGACCAGGATAAGCACCTGGCTCCTGGCTTCGGATCAGCGCGCCAGCCATGGCTGCCATTGGAGGGTGAACCAACGGCAAAGGAAGACCTTTCTCTCTGTCTCTCTCTCTCACTGTCCACTCTGCCTGTCAAAAAATAAAAGAAAAGAAAAAAAGAAAAAAAAAGAAAGAAAATGGGTCCTGAGAAGATTTCCTGAAATTTCTGGAAATACTACAATAGTTATCATTTACTGAATGCTTGCTACCACTTCATTCCTTCATTAAATTCTTACATCAACTTTTAAAAAGCCGTGTGTAAGTCTAAACAACACAAACCAAAAGGTAGAATTAAACTAGTCATCAGTAATAAAGATGACTAAACAAAGAGTGTCATATCAGAAAACCAGGAAGACTAATTTAACTTTTAAAAACATAAAATAAAATCCCCTAAGAATGTTCTTATTATAAACATATGGTATTAAAATCCAAAGATATTGGGGCCAGCACTGTGGCATAGCGGTTAAAGCTGCCGCCGGCAGTGCCGGCATCCCATATGGGCGCCGGTTCGAGTCCCAGCCGCTCCACTTCTGATCCAGCTCTCTGCTATGACCTGCAAAAGCAGTGGAAGATGGCCCATGTCTTTGGGCCCTTGCAGCTGCATGGGAGACCCAGAGGAGGCTCCTGGCTCCTTTGGATTGGCGCAGCTCCAGCCATTGCCGGCCAATTGGGGAGTGAACCAGCAGATGAAAGACTTCTGTCTGTCTCTCCTCCTCTCTCTGTGTAACTCTTTCAAATAAATAAAAAAAAAAAATTCCAAAGACATGGACCCCTTGACGGAGAGCATACACTCCCCCTCCCACAGACATGGGCGGCAGCCTCGGGGTGGTCCTGCAGGCTGGATGGTGCGCATCCTTCCAGCGCAGAAAAGGAGGGAGGCTGCCCCAGCCGTGGGCTCAGGCGCAATGGCAGAACCGGCAATCACAATTTTCTTCAAACAGAAATAACACAATTGACAAATAAAAATTCTTCTAAATGTAAATGCTTGGGGTTAGACACTGGTGTACTTGATAACATCAACTCATCCAAAGACCCTGAATTGGCTTTGAGTTTTCCATGTGGTAGAATAATAAATTTTTTCATCAATCCTCTTGGCTTCCATCATTCCCAACAGCAAAAGCCTCTCCAGCCCCTGGGAAGGGGTCATGCTAAAACCACAATGATCACTTTCTCTAAGCTGGCTTACAAGGAGGTATGGTACATGGGGGCTCTGTACTGCAGCACCTGCAGAGAGCTGACCTTAGTGCTGTGGCAGGTGGCTCGTGCCTAGCCCCCTTAGCTCAGAAACTGCATTTGGATTCCAACCCACATAGCAGAGGGAGATTTCAGAGTGGTCCAAGGAGTGCTACCTCCTGATATCTCATGTACTCAGCTAAATGTTATATTGCCTCCTCCACACACAGCCCAGCCAATGCAGATCAACAATTTTTTTAGATAGTTATAAAAATTGTACTTGCCATTTGATGATTTATATGCAAGCCATTCTACCTGGAGTGAGGTAAAACCTTGTTGTGGTTTTGATTTGCGTTTCCCTTAAGTTAGTAGATCCTGAGTATTTATGCAAGTGTCTGTAGGCCATTTGAATTTCCTCTCTTGAAAAATGCCTGTTTAAGTCTCTTCCCCATTTCTTCACTGGATCATTTGTTTTGTTGTTGTTGAATTTCTTGAGCTCTTTATATATTTTGTATGCTAACCCTTTACCATTTGCTTAGTTTGCAAATAATTTCTCCCATTCTTTTGGTTATCTCTTCACTTTGCTGAGTGCTTCCTTTGCCATGCAGAAGCTTCTCAGCTTGATATAATCCCATCTGTCAATTTTGGCTTCGATTGCCTGCACTTTGGAGGTCTTTTCAAAGAAGTCTTTGCCAAATGACAAATGCTGGCGAGGATGTGGGGAAAAAGGTACCCCGATTCACTGCTGGTAGGAATGTAAACTGGTACAACCATTGTGGAAGACAGTATGGAGATTCTTCAGAAATCTGAATATAGACCCACCATATGACCCAGCCATCCCACTCTTGAGAATTTATCCAAACAAAAAGAAAACAGTATATGAAAGAGTTATCTGTACCCCCATGTTCATTGCAGCACAAGTCACAATAGCAAAGATATGGAACCAACCCAGATGTCAATTAAAGAAACTGTGGTGTCTATGTACACTATGGAGTACTACTCAGCTGAAAAAAATGAAATCCTGTCTTGCAACAAGATGGTTGCAACTGGATCCATTACACTTAGTGAAATGAGTCAATCCCAAAAAGACAGATATCATATGTTTCCCCTGATCCAATGTAGCCAATAGAATACCTGAAATGTAATGTACTGGCCTGAAACAGACATCTTGAGATTCGGTGATTCTTTATAGCCCTTGTCTCTTCCATAAAGGAACAGTGTTTGATTTAGTTTTGTTTTCTTTTTCTTCATACTATTTGTTGAGCTCCATTACTTAAAGTAGGGTTAACTAAATGATCATTAAGTATACTGAAAATAAATCATGGAAAGGTTAAGAGTAGGAATCTGAGATGGAGAGGGAGGAGAGGTTGGAGTTGGGGAGGGGGTGGAATCCCACTATGTTCCTAAATTTGTATATATAAAATATATGAAACTTGTATAACTTAAATAAAATAAAAAAACTGTACTTGCATATACTCTAAAAAGTCAGTGATTGGGGCTAATGCTATGGTATAGCGGGTACAAGCTGCCTCCTGCAGTGCCGGCAACCCACGTGGGTGCCAGTTTGAGTCCCAACTGCTCCTCTTCCAATCCTGCTCTCTGCTGTGGCCTGGGAAAGCAGTGTAAAATGGCCCAGGTCCTTGGGCCCTTGCACCCACGTGGGAGACCCTAAAGAAGCTCCTGGCTCCCAGCTTCAGAACAGCCTAGCTCCAGCCATTGTGACCACTTGGGGAGTGAATCAGCAGATGGAATCTCTCTCTCTCTTTCTGCCTCTGCCTTTGAAATAAATAAATAAATAAATAAATCTTTTAAAAAATGTCAATGATTAAAGGGTGGTGCTGTAGGTAGCAAGTTAAGCCACTGCCTGCAACACTGGAATCCCATATGGATGCTGCCTCAAGTTCTGTCTGAACCACTTCCAATCCAGCTCCCTGCTAATGCACCTGGGAAAGCAGTGGAGGATGCTACAAGTGCTTCGGCCCCTGCACCCACATGGGAGATCTGGGAGAAGCACCTGGCTCCTGGCTTTGGCCTGGCCAAGGCCTGGCCATTGTGATCACATGGGAGTGAAACAGCAGATGGAATATCTTGCTCTCTCTCCCTTTCTCTTTCTGTAACTCTGCTTTCAAATAAATAAAAATTAATATTTTTTAAAAAGTCAATGATTAATACAGGTTTGTTATTTTTAAAAAATGTTGCTATTTCCTATTACTCAGAATCACTCTCAACTGTTTTTGGTATTTACTTCCCTATCTGTAAATACTATAAGTATATTGATACTTCTTGTTTTTTTTTAACCATTATATACGGTCATCCTTTTATGAAAAACAAAGTTTGATCTCTTTCATACATCTAGCTCTGCCCATGTATATTATATATATTTCTTCTTCTCCTTCTTCTCTCCATTTATCATCCATCCACTCATACTTCCAAAATATTTCTATCATAATTTTGGATAATGCTACAAAGTTTATTATCACAGTGCAAACTCTCCTGACAGTTGGGCCATATAATCAACCACAATTATATTTCCTCCCTTAGATAACCTAATGTTTTCTCTGGAATTAAGAACTATGATTGGTTTTGTTTTGTTTTGGTTTGGTTTCTGGCTTATTTTTCTATGGAGTTCCTCATCTTCCAAACCCCTCACTGTCAGAATCTTCTCCCAACTCATCCAGATATGTCAGGCATGCTGCGAACTTGACGTTCTTCCTCCTCTCCCCCGGAGCCTCCAATAGCTTCCCTCTGCCTGACTATGCTGGGGTCCTCCATTTATCACTATCTTGCAGGGTTTTTTTTTTTTTTTAAAGATTTATTTATTTATTTATTTAAAATGTAGAGAGACAGAGAGAGGGAAAAACAGAGAGAGATCCATCTTCCACCCGCTGGTTCATGCCCCAGATGGCCACAATGGCTGGAGCTGGACCAATCTGAAGCCGGGCCGAA
This sequence comes from Oryctolagus cuniculus, assembly GCF_964237555.1. NCBI lineage: Eukaryota > Metazoa > Chordata > Mammalia > Lagomorpha > Leporidae > Oryctolagus > Oryctolagus cuniculus. Next base: position 114,024,705 of record NC_091433.1, on the reverse strand, counting down.
AACAGCATTCAGGATTTTCTCCCACACTGGTGCAGGAGCCCAAGCACTTGGGCCATTCTCCTCTGCTTCCCCAGGCACATTAGCAGGAAGCTGTATTGGAAGTGGAGCAGCCAAGTCTCCAACAGGTACCCAAATGGGATGCTGGTATTGAAGGCAGCAGCTTTACTTGCTACACCACAGCACCGGCCCCCAGTAACATTTTGACACCATCTTCTTGAATGTCTATCAGTACTTTATTTATCATGCTGAGTAGTCTCAAATACACCACAATTTTTAAAAAGATTTTATGTATTTATTTGGAAGGCAGAATTATAGACAGAGAGAGGGAGAGACGGAAAGCTCTTCGTCTGCTGGTTCACTCTGCAAATGGCTGCAACAAGAGCTGGGCCAATCTGAAGTCAGGAGACAGACATTTCTTCCAGGTCTCCCATGTGTGTGCAGACGCCCAAGCACATGGGCCATCTTCCACTGCTTTCCCAGGACATAAGCAGAGAGCTGGATTGGAAGAGGAGTGGCTGGGACTTGAACCGGTGCCCATATTGAATGCCAACACTGCAGGTGGAGGCTTAGCCTGCTACACTGCAGCACTGGCCCCTGTTTGAGAATTTATAAAACTCATTTTGTTCAATTCAAATTTTTTAATACTAAACTTGCTATATTTTATATAATTTTTTAATTTGTTTCATTAAGAGGCAGTGAAACAGAGAAAGAGACAGAGAGAGATACAGAGAGAGCTCCCACCCACTTGTTCACTCCCCAAATGCTAGGAATGAAACTGAGATCCAGGAACGCGATCTTGGTCTCACATTTGGGTGGGAGGAGCCCAGTTACTTGAGCCATCACCTGCTACCTTCCAGGCTCCACATGAGCTGGAAGATAGAGTCAGGAGCCAGAGCCGGGACTCAAATCCAGATACTCTGATGTAGAACGTGGGACTTTTAGCACCAGGTCAAACAGCTGCCCCTCAATTCACTTTTCAAGCACTCAAGAGAACCTTTCATGTCAATAAAATAAATCAGAAGTATCCATTTTTTATTTATCACTTTAATTCTAAAACACACAGATCATCTGAAGCATGATTAATCTGAGCCTTTGTGTACTCCAGACCCGACTGGAGTGATCCAGAAGAGTATTTCCCAACTGCGGTTAATCATCAGCATTCCCTGAGGACCTTGGCGTTGGTTCTTGGGCTCTGCCCTAAACCTAAATCCAGTAAGTTGCACTATTTCTAGTGGAGGGTTTCAATTCACTAGGCGTGAGGAACCTGTTTTAAGTGCTCACCGAGGTGATTCTGATGCTGCTTCAAGTTGGAGAAACACAGTGTGCAGCAGGTTTCAGTACCAGAGTCATTGCACAATGACATTGGGGTGACTGGAGACGCTCCGCCCTGGGCGGGGCATCTGCTGACTCCCCGCTAGATAAGGTCAGCCCCACCGATGGCGGCTCAGCCTCTTCTCTGTCCTCTTGCTCCTGGCAATACTTACTGATTTCTTGCATGGTGTTTCACAACACCCCAACTCCAGGAGACAGAAATTGAAAGACCGATATTCAAGAATATCACTATCTCAGGTTCATGCCATATTCCTCTGTTTCCTCGACATATGAAGGAAATGGTGTCATTAAATATAATTATCCAAATCCTGAAAAACAGGCAGAAGGACAACTGTGTATGTTTTCACTGTCTTTCTAGACCCTTGTCTAACAGGCTCACCTAAAAAGCATCTCACTGTCTATACATATATACATCTTCTCTTGATTTACTACTTATTAACTTATAGAAAACAAAACAAATAACTTGTGGTTTTTGTTCAGCAATGATGCAAATAACATCCATCTAGCAGAAGAGATCATGCCTGAAATTGGTAACTCAAGAAAGGGAGGTATGAGAGGACTATGAAAGATTCATGGAAAATGCAAGATGAAGATATTTTACTATGTAACAAATTTTGAAACCTATGCATACTGTTTTCCTCTTTTAAAGATTTATTTGGGGGGGGGGGGGGGAGCTCAGTGCTGTGGGGTAGCGGGTAAAGCCGCTGCCTGCAGTATTGGCATCCCATATGGGTACCGGTTCAAGTCGCAGCTGCTCCACTTCCCATCCAGCTCTCTGTGGCCTGGGAAAGCATTGGAGGATGGCCCAAGTCCTTGGGCCCTGCGCCCACTTGGGAGACCTGGAGGAGGCCCCTGGCTCCTGGCTCCTGTCTTCAGATCAGTGCAGCTCCAGCCATTGCGGCCATCTGAGGAGTGAACCAGCAGATGAAAGACCTCTCTCTCTCTCTCTCTCTCTCTCTCTCTCTCTCTCTCTCTCTCTTTCTCTCTCCGTCTCTCTCTGCCTCTCCTCTCTCTGTGTAACTGTGACTTTCAAATACAATAAATAAATATTTTTTAAAAAAAGATTTACTTAGGGATTGGCATTGTAGTACAGCAGGTAAAGAAGCCTCCTGTGACGCCAGCATCTCACATGGACAGCAGTTCGTGTCCTAGCTGCTCCACACCCAGTCCAGCTCCTTGCTAATGTCCTGGGAAAGCAGCCAAAGATAGCCCAAGTATGTGGGTCTCTGTCACCCATGTGGGAGACCCAGATTAAGCTGCCGGCTCCTGGCTTTGTCCTGGCCGATCCCCAACTGTTACAGCCTTGTGGGAAGTGAACCAGTGGATGGAGGATTTTTCTCTCTCTGTCTCTCCTTCTCTCTCTGTTGCTCTGCCTTTGAAATAAAATTTTTCATAAAATTTTGCTTGAAACGCACAGTGGCACACAGAGAGGGTGAGATGAACATAGAGCGATCTATCTGCTGGCCCATTCCCCAAAAGGCCACAACAGCCAGGACTAGGCCAGGCAGAAGACAAGGGCCAGGAACCCCATCGGGATCTCCTACATGCATTACACGGACCCAAGTACTGGAGTCATCCCCTGCTGCCTCCCAGGGCATTAGCAGGGAGCTGGGTTAGAAGCATGGAGTAGCCTGGACTTAAAACCATGCTCAGATATTGGATGCAAGCATGCCAATGGTGACTTAACCCACTGAACCACAATCCTTGTATACTTATTTTTTTTCACAGTATGCCTTTTCCATGAACTCTTTGAAAACTCCAGTAAAAGCACAAAACTAGACACCTGGAGGAAAATAGAAGAAAAAGAGATGTTGCCTCATGGAAAACAGGCCTGGGGCAGAGGAGTAAGAAGTATTAGACAAGTATTACTTTGGTAGGAATATTTCCTTAAAACTTTATGCTTTTTTAAATCTAAGAAACAAAAGGTAACGTTTTGTTGAAACACATAATTAATTTGCAACTTTGCTCTCAGCACTCTGTGGACAGCATCCTCAGGCCCTGTGTGCAGCTACTCAGAGTAACCAGGCAGTGTCTTCAAGTCTAGGTTCAAGGAATAACCCCTGCCCTTCAACCTATTTCTAATAGTTCTAATATTATTCATTTCTCCTTGGATTCCAAAAACCTCTCTCCAGGTGCATCCAACCCACTCTAGCGCTCGGTTGATAACAATCCAAAGCAACCAAATTTTTCAATGAATGTTAGCTTGGAGCTCATGCTACCCAAATGCAAAAGTAAATGATAGGTGTGAAAGTCAAGTGTGGACCAGGCCAACCATCTGACACTGAGGGCGCTGCTGCTCACAGGGGCCTGACATGGTTTCACATGCCGTGGTGGAGTTTGCCTTGGGAGCCGGGCTGCTTCAGTTTGAGAGGAGAGCCTTAACTAGCCCATGCCTCCTGTCTCTGAGACCACGTTCTGGTCTTCGTCACCATGAAGTCATTACTTCTTCATCCACACAGCGAGATGATTACAGTAACCCTCTCAGCAGCGGTGTGAAACGTCACTGAGATAACACAAATAAAAACATGCTGGGGACTAGACCATTTAAGACAAAGATCTCCAACCACGCTGCTACATCCAGGCTGAATTCAAGCCTTTAGATCTAAATTGAAGGCAGTGTTGTACAATTTCCCCTGGTTTGAAGTCAGGAAGATAGGCTGGCCCTTCTTGAAGGAGGCGATGAACCAGCCGGGGAAGGCCACGGACTCGAAGGTGGAGGTCCTGCCCGTCTGCATGTGATAGAACAGGAAGGGCTTCACGGGCTCAGTGTGGTTATACAGGTCCAGGATCTCCTGCTCCTGGAAAGAGAGGGGCGGTTCCCATGAGGAGAAACAGAAGCTGCCCGGGGTGGCCTAGGAAACTCATTTCAAGGGAGCAGAGAAGGATGAAGAGACACAAAATCTCATCTTCCCGGCTCCTCCTTTCCCATCCAGAGCCGTATAAGCAGGACGTAAGGGACATGTCAATGAACATGTAGCCACAACAGTGACAGCCACGATGCCGCAAGGACAACTTCTATGGCAAAAGATGGCCAGGTTGAAGGTATGAATCCCTGACCCACTGCCCAACACAGGAGAAAGGTCAGCAACATGAAAACAACACAAGAGGGTCTAATGATCAAAGGAACAAAGCCAATAGAGCAATCATAAAATGGCTTATATTTTATATACAGAAGTACAGCTTGCATGTATGTATATTTGTACATTATGTATTGTATATTTAGTATTTCTAAATATTGAGTATATCTAAGTAATTATATACGTGCAAGATCCTGGGAGAGACGTGGAAATGGTGTGCAATTCAGCTTCATCCTATCCTGAATCGGCTTTATTTCTGACTCTTAGGGCGGTCACAAATACAGGAGTCACTCTTGATACCTCTCTCTTTGATCTCCCAACCTCTAACTTAGCAGCAAGGCCTCCTGACTCTACTTCCAGAACATTTCCTGAATTGAGTCGCCTCTCACTTCTCACCATCCCCTGCATTCACACACACAGCCAGCCCCTGATCCAGGGCATCACACCTCTGGCCTGGATGATTGAGACGATCTTCTAACTTTCTCCTAGGACAAACTCTACTCCTAGGACATAGGACCATTTGTTTGGGAGCCAGATATCATCCTGGAGCCAGAGAGACCTTTTAAGAAATAGGACTGGGGGCTGGTGCTGTGGCGCAGCAGGTTAAAGCCCTGGCCTGAAGTGCCAGCATCCCATTTGGGCGCCGGTTCTAGTCCCGGCTGCTTCTCTTCGGATCCAACTCTCGGCTATGGCCTGGGAAAAAAGTGGAAAATGGCCCAGATCCTTGGGCCCCTGCACCCATGTGGGAGACCTAGAAGAGGCTCCTGGCTTCTGGCTTCAGATCGGCACAGCTCTGGCTGTTGCAGCCGTCTAGGGAGTGAACCAGCAGATGGAAGACCTCTCTCTCTGTCTCTACCTCTCTCTGTAACTCTGTCTTTCAAATAAATAAAATAAATCTTAAAAAAAAAAAAAGAAATAGGACTGAGAGCATCAATCTTCTATTCAAAATTCTCAGAGCTTCTCATTTCCTTAAGATTGCAAGCTAAGTCCTTACAAAGTGCAGCCAGGGACCCGTGGCCTGCCTTGAAGTTTCTGAACACCTCCTTCTTCTATTCACTCCTGCACTCCTGTCTTCCCTGGTTCTGGAACTTGCCTCATTGGACACCTGCATGACTAACTTCCCTGCCTCCTTCTGCTCTCTGCTGAAACTTCACCTACACAGTGACACCCACTGCGCTACTCATCCCTGCAGCTCTCCTCCACTGTCTCTGGCACTGACTTTATCCTGCTCGAATTGTTCTTTCCCAGGACACACAACACTTTAATATATCACAAATGTGCCTACTATCATATTTACTCTATTTTATTTCCCTGCTCCCACTAGGATCCCAGACCCACAGGGGCAGTGCTCTTTGCTTCTGTACACAGATTCTTCTCAAGCTCCTATATGGTGCTGAAGGCCATTAAGTACACACATTTGCTGAACTGTATTGAACTGAATTTAATCAAGTAAATTAAACTGAAGTTCATGGAACAAGAACAGATTATATTAGAGGGTACTTCAAAAAGTCTATGGAAAATGGAATTGAAAGGTAGGTTTATTTGGGGGAAAAATTGAAAACCAGGCATATGAGGGATCTTCAAAAAGTTCATGAGAATGTGAATTATGAAGAAATTATGCATTAATCTCAAAAAGAGTTTTGTATCAAAATAAACTTAACACCTAATTCCACTTTCCACAAGCTTTTTAAGTATTCACATATGCATAAAATCAAACAGAGAGTTAGGAAATAAAATAATAAAGATTGGAATTTCATAAACTACTATAGAAGGATGATTTAGCATATGGCAAAAAACTGAAAATGCTACCATGAATTGAGAAATTGAATCAATAAATTCTCCTAGAATGTACCCCCAAAATGAAAGCAGTGAAAGCATAGAAAATATGGAAACCTAGATGAGACATTAGAGTGAGATCTAGGAGTTCCAGTAGCCAATGAATATAAGTTCCAAAAGGAGACGTACAAGTAGAATTAGGGAGAGAACATGCTTGAAGAAAAAATGCCAGGAAAATCTAAACTGGGGAGGCAAATCTAAAGTTAGCAAGCAAAGGATAAATTAAAGTCTACTGGGAATAAGTAGGCCTAGGAAAGTGAAAATATTTCCCTTTTAATTCTGAAATTAGATCTACCAAATAAACTTCATCTCACAGAAAAATTTTATTTTCATGTCATTTTTCTTAGTCACTCACTTTCAGCTGCAATGTGGGTTGTCCTCCAGTGTCCTCACAGAACAGACACATTTTTGGATTCTGGATTCCCAGATAAATGGGAACCCCTTTGCCTTGCTCAAGAGCCTCCGGATACTTGCACGGCATAACAGTGATGGTGACTGTGAAGATAAAAGGGGGAACGTGGTGTCAGTTTCCTTTTGAAGTCAGGAAAGACTCTTTAATCCAGCAGGGCAGTATCTTCCAGACAGGGGCTGGAAGACCTGAAGAATGTGACTCTTACTACTCTGGACCTACTAAATAGCCACCCATTCATTGATCCACCCATTCATACTATGTGCCAATCGCTGCCCTAGTAAATGGAATCAATGTGGAGTCAAACAGATGGAGGGCCCCGCCCTTGAGATTTTTACACCTGTGATTGACAGGAAGCTCCTTCCCCCAGCAGATCCTTGCCTCCTTGTGAACTCTGTCCATCAGCACGTTTTGCCTAATGTGATGCTGAGATCTTCCTTCCTGTGGTGTCCCCTTCATAGTCCTTCTAGGGCACTTGAGGTCATTTGGGACAAACCACTCCTCTTCTGTAGGACAGAGCCGCTGCTGGAAGCTCCTCTACCATCTCTCACGTCTTTAGCCTAAGGCAAACCTCTCCCAGTCTTCCCTTCCAGGCAAGGGTGAAATTCTCCCCAGTCCAGGCTGGCCCTGGTATAAAGCCATGCATTTTTTGACACATAATTGTGCATATTTGTGGGGTACCTTGTGATGAATCAATAAATATATACATTATATAATGACCAGCTCAGGGTAATTAGCATACCCATCAGCTCACACATTTGTCATTGCTTTGTGGTAAGAGCCATCTGACATCTCTCCTCTAGCTATTCTGGAGTACACAATACACTATTATTAACTGTAGTCATCCTACTGTGCAACAGAACACTACCACATAGGCTTCCACAAAAGGCCACACCCAGGTGAGGAGCAGGGCAGCCACAGGATGTCTACTCACCTGCTGCCGCGTTGCTACTCCGTGGAACTGTCACCAGGGTCTGGCCCTGGAGGATCCACACTTGCTGATCCAAATCGGAGAGCTTCCCAACGTAAGGCTCACTCATCGCTGTTTGGGTAAATAAAAAAAAAAGCTATGATGATCAAGGCTGCCTTCCTAGATGCTGGGAGAAAGATCCTCAGGTTCAAGTCCTTCAGAAAGGAAGGTCAGGGTTTACAGCGGTGCTCATGCAACCCATCAATCCAGCCTTTGTTTCCAGAAAAGCTGTGGGTTCAAGTAAGGAGGGCAAGGGCTTAAAATGGCACACTGTCAAGGCCAAGGTAATAAGCAGTCTCAAACGCATGTGTGTCAAGGCCCAGCCACTCAATTTCATGCTGCTCTGTGCTTGGCCCAGTGCTGGAGACTACAGCTAGAGCTGTGAGTGAGCAACAGTGCCCACCCTCCAGAAGCTCCCAGCATAGCAGCCAGGTGGACAACACCCAGCGTGATGGCCAGACACAGGGAAGGGCAGAGTATAGTGGGGTGTCCAGAGGATCGGCTATGAGCACGTGGTCCAGACCTCCAGATCCCCATCCAACGTCACCTCCATGGATTTGTTGTCCAGCACCTGACATAGTGCAGCTGTCTCAGCACCTGTGGGGACAGATACAGGAGAGATTAACCTCAGGAGATGTGTCCAGACTTTTCTAGGATGCTGGTTTCTTGGGCCCTCATTCTAGACAGGGAGCTAGATGCCTGGCTTGACATGAAGCTCTAGTCAGAAGATCTGAGCTACCTCCCAGGACAAAACTTCAAGGTAGCCTCAGGGAAGGGAAATCAGACAGAATTTTCCTGCACCTGGAGATCCGGTCAATGAGAACATCTCCCTAGCAACTCCAAGGCCAGGCATGGATCTGACCACAAATACCCCCATGGGTCCTGATGCCAGTGTCTCCTCCTACCAAAAGAACCCTTTCCTTTACTGGCTTCGGTTTCTAACTAGGGGAAGGATCTCCCAGGATCCCAGCAAATCCCTGGTGAGAAACAGTGAGCCCCATGCAGGACAAGGCCTGGTGCTGGTCTGGTGTGGTCCTATCCCTTAGTTGTGCCCCAAAGCACAGAAGGCCCCAGAGAGAAAGAACTTTCCAGCTATCAGCACACCTGGCAAAGAAGGGTCTTAATCAGAAGTCCAGGAGACTGAACCACAGTTCCAGCAGCTTCCAGGAGCAGTGTTGGGCTCTGAGAGAGCCTGGATCTTTTATCTGGAGGAGCAGAGGGAGTGGCTTAAGCTTCCTTGGTGGGTGCGACAGTATGACATAAAAGCGATCTGGTTCCTCCTGCGAGAAAATTCCATGCAGCTCAAGTGAAGAAATTGCAGATTCAGCACGGGTATGACCTGCTTTGGCTCCCTGAGAAATCACTGTTGAGTCAAGCCCTACAAGATCAACTACAGTGAAAGAGAGTTGATGACTGACCCCGGGTTTCTCAAATAGGGGAGGCTAAGGGACTTCCCCCAGAGCTCAGCTCTCCTGTGTCACTATGGGGCTAGGACTGGAAATGCTAGCCACCCTGTGACAGGGACTCTTGGGGCTGGGAGTCCAGCCTTCTACAGTCAGGCTGAGCGGATCCTGTGGGAGTAAAATTACCTGTATGCTTCAGGCAAGATCCATATGGCATTGCTGGTCACCTAACTACTTCACATCAGGCCAACCTGAATGGGAGGATCAGGTTGAAGGTCCTCACTAACCCAACTACCTAACACTCTTTTAGCCCCTCAGAGATTCACTCCTCCACTTGGGAACCACAAAGATGGAGCCAACCTGGTCTCAGCTACTACCCCTTCCCCCAATACAATTGACTCCAGACTGCCTAAGGACTACAGAAATGGGCAGTGATTCCTCCAAAAACTGAGTCCCAGAGCCCAGTGTGTTCCCATCTCCTTAAACCAGGACCTGTGCATCCTTCTAGTGAGTAGGAATGGTTATTTTTATAACATACTTGTCACACACACCCCCATCCCATCTGCTATAGTCAAGCATAAAAATTTGCCAAGGCATGAGTTAACTTGACTGAAGTCAATTTCAGGAGAGAGACTAGAAGCACTTATGGTTCCAAATTCACCTGTCTCTCTTGGGGAGAAGCTGCTAAGAAGGAGATAGAACTTTCTAGACATGCTCCTCTATGAGCCCCTCTTCCCAGACCTGAAGAGTCACCTTACTCAACTCCTCTTGCTTTCCACCCCATCTCTTCTCCAGCCTTGAGAACCATGGTCCTTCCCTGTGAAGGCCCCAATCCTAATTCTTTTTGCTTCCAGTTTATCTGTTACCTTAAGAGAAAGTATAATAGAGAATTCAGACTCAAATGACAGTTAAATGCACTTTGTTTCAAGTTGGGCTTGGCTGGTGTCCCCTCTCCTGAGCCCCCACTGCCCAGAAGAAAAGCCCTTCCATCATGCATCTGTCAACATATCTCCTTTCTTGGGATATTCATCACAAAACAGCATCTGAAATATCCCATCGTCTTATCACCAAACCCCTCTGTCTCCTTTTCAGTCAGGATCCAGACAGGAAAGCAGAACCCACACCGGGAATTGCAAACAAAGGAAACCAGATATAAAGTATTGGGTACATGCCTGTTTCAAGGCAAAAGAACAAAAAGGAATTGCAGGAAGGTAACAAAACAACCTAGGAACCCAAAGGAGGAATCTTGTAGGACTAATGCCCAGATCGCAGGGACAGAGGTGGGGGACTCACTGCCAAATTGATGCTCAGACTTTTTTTTTTTTTTTTTTTTTTTGACAGGCAGAGTGGACAGTGAGAAAGAGAGACAGAGAGAAAGGTCTTCCTTTGCCGTTGGTTCACCCTCCAATGGCCACCGCGGCCGGCACACCCCGCTGATCCGATGGCAGGAGCCAGGTACTTATCCTGGTCTCCCATGGGGTGCAGGGCCCAAGCACCTGGGCCATCCTCCACTGCCTTCCCGGGCCACAGCAGAGAGCTGGCCTGGAAGAGGGGCAACCGGGACAGGATCTGGCGCCCCAACTGGGACTAGAACCCAGTGTGCCGGTGCTGCAAGGCGGAGGATTAGCCTAGTGAGCCACGGTGCCGGCCCGCTCAGACTTCTGAAAAGGAAGCTCACTGTGGATCCTTGAACCACAAAGGTGGAGGGGAGGGGCAACCAAGAGATGCTCAGAGGGCCCAAGGGACACAGCCCAGAGAGCTGCATTTTCATTGATTCAAAACCTTTGAGGATAGCTTGAATATTTCTTGCCCAGACAAAAGTTGCAAAAAACCTGTGCTGTATGGTGACATGTGTCCTCTTGTTCTACTTGGTCTTTGCCTTTATTTATTTATTTTTATTTAAAGATTTTTATTTATTTACTTGACAGGTAGAGTTACAGACAGTGAGAGAAAGAGACAGAGAAAGGTCTTCCTTCCGTTGATTCACTGCCCAAATGGCCGCCATGGCTGGAGCTATGCCGATCCAAAGTCAGGAGCCAGGTGCTTCCTCCTGGTCTCTCATGTGGGTGCAGGGGCCCAAGCACTTGGGCCATCCTCCACTGCCTTCCCAGGCCACAGCAGAGAGCTGGACTGGAAGAGGGGCAACTGGGACAGAATCCGGTGCCCATATGGGATGCCGGCACCGCAGGCGGAGGATTAACCTAGTGCGCCACCGCGACGGCCCCTCTAACTTGGTCTTTGCCTTTCAATAGCTTCCAGCTCTTCCCCAAATTTCCAGCACCTGGCATCCGTTCTGAAGTTCCCTGTTCAAACTTGGTGTGAATGACTGACTATTGGAGAAATTAGAAGAAATAGGAATTTACTAGTTATTTTCTATCACTATAATAAGATATCTGAAGCTATAAATAAAAGGTTTATTTAGCCTAGAATACTGGAAGCTGAAAGTCTGAAACTAGGTATTCCTAACAATTTTGACTTTGCTGAGGGTCTCAAGGCAGGTGCATCACAGTGGTGGTGGCAAGGGTACAAGAATGATCACATGGGAGCCAGAGAGTGGGTAGGGTCCACCGTATCCTCTTACAACAGCCCTCCTTCAGGAACTGACTAGGGACAAGTAAATACTATGATAATCCCTCCTGAGGGCAGAGACCCCAGTAACCTAACCCCTTACCATTAGGCTCCACCTCTTAAAGGCCCCACCACTCCCCAACACCACCAAACTTGTAACACATGAGCCCTTGGGGAGCACATCCCACTCATGCCCAAACCATAGCAAAGAGTGATAGTGATAGAAAGGGAAGCCAGGAACAATTGGGATTGATAATTAAAGAGCAGAGAGCCCACCCTACTGAAGAAATAACTAGAATTTGTATCTGAAAATAGAAAGAATAAATAATATAATTATAGAGTACCCTAGCTATACTTGAGAAAACTGTCACTATTGATGCTGATTATGAAGAGAACCTAGCTCAACACAAACCAGTTTCAGATTCTTTCACTGATGTTTTATTATCATGCAGAACAATGACAGTGATGCACATCATTAAGTATGGCTTCAACTGATCGCCAGTAAGTACTCAAAAGGTCAATTTCCTAGATATGGAAATGATTGTAGGGAAAACAGTCCAGATTCCAATTTTCAAGCTCTAAGGTTATATCATCCTCATTTGTTTGGTAATTATCCTTGTTAATTTGCTAACATAATGTGCTCATGACCTTATTAAGTCAAGAAAACACCACAGGAAACAAGGTTGGGTAAGAGAACTTGCTTATTCACCACCACACAAGCTCTAGAGTCTCTCCATGGATGCCAAATCTGTAACATATTATTCAGGTAACCAGGCTGACAATCATGACTGATAAAGTAAAAGGGATTATGAAGCAGCAGTTTATCTGGCCCCAATACTTGCCAGCTACACAGAAACAAGTTAGTAGTAGAAGTAGACTTAGAATTTACAATTCCCAACACCAAACTCAAGGCTGTCTGCTTGGGTGCTCAACAATTCCCTTGAGGTTCCAAAGAGGACCAAACCAATGGTACCTTAGGCCCAATCATGAGTACCTGCAGGGGCCAGTGTTGCAGTACAATGGGTTAAGCTCCCACCTGCACTGTTTCATCCCATAGCAGAGTGCTGGTTCGAGTCCTGAATGCACTGCTTCCATTCCAGCTCCCTGCTAACGTGCCTCGAAAAGCAGAGGAAAATGTGCTGACGACCTGGGCCCCTGCCACCCAAGTGGGAGACTCAGATGGAGTTTTAGATGCCTGGCTTTGGTCTGGAATAGCCCCAGCTGTTGTGGCCATCTGGAAAGTGAACGAGCAGATGGAAGATTTCTTTCTCTCTCTGTCCTTTGCATACCTCTCTGTCACTCTGGCTTTCAAATAAATAAAACGAATCATTTTTTAAAGAGCTGCTACAAACAGGTCTGGCAGTCTGGCCTGAGGATTCCCACTGAAAAAGAGCTGAAATTTACCTCAGTTGATACAATGGGGCAATGTGGTATACACCAAGCATCACAGAAACCAACTGGGCCATTTGTACTGTAGTAGACTTGGAGACATGACAAGGAAATTCATGGGGCAGTCTCTGTGGTGGAACCTTTATCCCATGTAGAATTCTCAAGGGCCTCTGCTCCTCCAAGCAACCCAAGTCCATTGTCCAGGACTTGCCCACTGTGGGCTGATCCATTACATCTCCCTGAAGCTAGTCTCCATGGAACTCTAGACTTTAGGATGTGGGCCAACATGGTATATTTTTAAAAAACGTTTATTTATTTATTTGAAATTCAGAGTTACACAGAGAGAGACGAGGCAGAGAGAGAGAGAGAGAGAGAGAGAGGTCTTCCATCTGCTGGTTCACTTGCTAATTGGTCGCAACGGCCAGAGCTGTGCCTATCTGAAGCCAGGAGCCAGGAGCTTCCTCCAGGTCTTCCCACGCGGGTGCAGGGGCCCAAGGATTTGGGCCATCCTCCACTGCTTTCCCATGCCATAGCAGAGAGCTGGGTCAGAAGTGGAGCAGCCAGGACTCGAACCAGTGCCCAAATGGGATGCTGGCACTGCAGGAGGCAGGTTTACCCACTATGCTATAGCGCCAGCCCCCAGCATGATATTTAACAGCTTCCTCTCCCTTGTGTGAAAATGAATGACAAATTAGAACAATAATTTCATCAATATTCATCAAAACGGCAGAAATAAATAGAAGCATTAGAAGAGTGAAGAACCAAACCGTTCAAGACCTTCATAAAGTATATTTTTCTAAATTTAAAATAGCTATCAAATGGTATACTTATGAGCAACAACAGTGCTAGAGAAAAAAGTGCCTTACTTGGACAGCAATGGTCCAATGCTTAAAGAAGCGATGAAGTTTAAATGCCTAAAGTTTTCAATTCTTAAACAAGGAACCAAATGACAGAAAACTCTTACCCTTCCCTGAATGGTCCACATCACACAAAATGCAAAAGCCTTGAAAGAAAAGATGATACATTGTGTGTCCAAAATTTAGCATTTGTGGCAACACTTTGGTAAAACACACAATGAAAGTAAGTCAAAAAGACAGGCCATGGGGTTGTGCTGTGGTGTAGGGGGTAAAGCTGCTTGCATATGGGCCCCAGTTCTTGTCTCTGCTGCTCCACTTCCCATCTAGCTCCCTGCTAATATGCCTGGGAAAGCAGTGGAAGATGCCCAAGTCCTTGGGCTCCTGCCATCCACGTGGGAGACCCAGAAGCAGCTCCTGGCTCCCAACTCCTGGCTCCAGGCTTCAGATCAGCGTAGCTTCAGCAGTTGTAGCTTTTAGGAAGTGAACCAGTGGATGGAAAAATCTTTCTATCCCTCTCTGTAACTCTGCCTTTCAAATAAATAAATAAATCTTAAAAGAAAAAAAGAAGTAAAACAAAGACAAGCCACCAGGGAGAAAATATCTGAAAGTCATCTAACAAATTATTAAAATTCAAAGTGTTTTTTTTTTTTTTTTGACAGGCAGAGTGGACAGTGAGAGAGAGAGACAGAGAGGAAGTTCTTCCTTTGCCGTTGGTTCACCCTCCAATGGCCGCCACGGCCGGCGCATCGCGCTGATCTGAAGCCAGGCGCCAGGTGCTTCTCCTGGTCTCCCATGGGGTGCAGAGCCCAAATACTTGGGCCATCCTCCACTGCACTCCCAGGCCACAGCAGAGTTGGCCTGGAAGAGGGACAACAGGGACAGAATCCGGCGCCCCGACGGGGACTAGAACCCGGTGTGCCGGCGCCGCAAGGCGGAGGATTGGCCTATTGAGCCACGGCGCCGGCCTAAAATTCCAAGTTTTAAAATTGTTCACATTACTCAATACTACCGATGCTAATAATCCTATAGAAAAGTTAGTGGATATAAAAAGTTTCTCACTGAAAATATAAATGTCCAATAAATAAGAGCAATTATAGTTAACCACAATAGCAATTAGAAAAATGCAAATCAAAGTAATAAATGAGATTCAGTTTCCACCCATCAGGAAAGCACAAATTAAAAAGATGGTAAGCAATAGAGTGACTAAGCAGATTATGTCACCATGAGAATGGATATGTGAATCAGTGTAGCCTTTTTGGAAGGCATCAGCCATCACAAATTTATTATATGTATTCTTGGTCCAATAATTCTACTCACAAAAATTACTTTCAGGTTGTTCCTCAGAAGATCCAACAGGCACTTTTATTGGGAATGCACTGAATGTATAAATTAATCTAGGAGAAATCTGATTACTTGATAATACTGTTATCCCTTTCAAAATTCTGCAAATTCTATGTGTTCAAGATCATTCTTCTGTTCGGAAACATTGCTGCTGCTGCCAAGTTCACCTTCCTAAGTCATGTTCCTTCTATTCTTTTACTGACTGCTCTCCTGGCGGGGTGGGGGGTGGGGGGCAGCATCTAATGTAAACCATCCTTCTATTTCAGCATCTGTGTCCCAAAACAGCTGAGTCTCAGGTTAGATTCAAACTGAGAGATCCAGAGGCCGGCGCTGTGGCTCACTTGGTTAATCCTCCGCCTGTGGCACCAGCATCCCATATGGGCACCGGGTTCTAGTTCCAGTTGCTCCTCTTCCAGTCCAGCTCTCTGCTGTGGCCCGGGAAGGCAGTGGAGGATGGCCCAAGTGCTTGGGCCCTGCACCCCATGGGAGACCAGGAAGAAGCACCTGGCTCCTGGCTTTGGATCGGTGCAGCACCAGCCGTAGCTGCCATTTGGGGGGTGAACGAACAGAGGGAAGACCTTTCTCTCTGTCTCTCTCACTGTCTATCTGTCAAAAAAAAAAAAAAAAAAAAAAAAACCAAACCTGAGAGATCCAACAGGACTCATATTTTAGAGTTTAATAAAGAGATGCAAACAAGTTTCTGTGTCTTGGCCAAGAGATCAGAGATATCATCTCCAGATAAAATCTTAACTACCGGCCGGCGCCGTGGCTCACTAGGCTAATCCTCCGCCTTGTGGCGCCCGCACACCGGGTTCTAGTGCCGGTCGGGGCACCGGATTCTGTCCCGGTTGCCCCTCTTCCAGGCCAGCTCTCTGCTATGGCCTAGGAGTGCAGTGGAGGATGGCCCAAGTGCTTGGGCCCTGCACCTGCATGGGAGACCAGGAGGAAGCACCTGGCTCCTGGCTTCGGATCAGCGCGGTGTGCTGGCCGCAGCACGCTGGATGCAGCGGCCATTGGAGGGTGAACCAACGGTAAACGAAGACCTTTCTCCCTGTCTCTCTCTCTCACTGGCTTCGGATCAGCACGATGCGTTGGCCGCAGTGGCCATTGGAAGGTGAACCAATGGCAAAAGGAAGACCTTTCTCTCTGTCTCTCTCTCACTGTCCACTCTGCCTGTCAAAAAAAAAAAAATCTTAACTACACATTTCTAACTCTACCATTTGGGGCAAGTCAGCTTGAGCATGTCCCAAATTGTACCTCTCCTCCCTCTCTTACTCCCACTATTATATTTAACAGAGATCACTTTTCAGTTAAATTTAAACACCCAAGAATAATTGTGTGTTAATTACAGAGTTCAATCAATAGTATTAAGTAGAACAAAAAAAATACTAAAAGGGATAAAGTATTAAGTTGTACATCAACAGTCAGGACAAGGGCCAATCAAGTCACTGCTTCTCATAGTGTCCAATTCATTTCAACAGGTTTCCTTTTTGGAAACAAGAAATGTAAGAACAAAAAAGAAAACTAATCATAACAAACTACTTTTTTCATCTCTGGGCAAGATTGAACAAAATGAATAATTTTCTGTGAGAATGTAATTTATCAAAGGAGCTCAGGAGAGATTTTTTGGTATATATGCTGTATTCAGTTTCCAAGGAGTGATAAGGATTTACAAGTTCCCTCAGAAAGAACCAGTCCAGGTAGTTTCACAGCAATTCTCCCAAGAATGCAATGATCTAATTTCAGTACTACTTGGTTATTCTATGGCATAAGGGGGAAAAAGATCTCAAAATCCGTATTATAAAGCATATATTAATATTTAAAGGCAAATAAAGATTAAACATAGAATAAGAGAGGGAGGAGATGTACAATTTGGGACATGCTCAATCAGACTTGCCCCAAATGGTGGAGTTAGAAACGTGCCAGGGGATTCCAATTCAATCCCATCAAGGTGGCATGTACCAATGCCATCTCACTAGTCCAAGTGATTGATTTCAGTTCACAATTGATCACACTGATAGGTCTAAGAGTCAAAGGGATCATACAAACAAGACTAGTGTCTGCTAATACTAACTGATAGAATAAAAAAGGGAGAGAATGATCCATCATGGGAAGCGGGATACACAGCAAAGTCATAGAATGGCAGATGTCCTAAATAGCACTCTGGCCTCAGAAGCAGCCCTTAAGGCATTCAGATCTGGCTGAAGAGCCCATGAGAGTATTTTAGACATGGAAAGCCAAGACACTCTGGAAAAAAAAAAAAAAAGACCTAAATGAAAGATCTCTGCGAGTGAGATCCCAGTGGAAAGAATGGGCCATCAAAGAAGGAGGTACCTTTCTCTGAAGGGAGGAGTGAACCTCCATTTTGACTATGACCCTGTCGGAATAAGATCGGAGCTGGCGAACTCAAAAGGCTTCCATAGCCTTGGCAACTCATGACAAGAGCCTAGGGAGATTACTGACACCATAAACAAGAGTGTCAATTTGTTAAGTCAACAACAGGAGTCACTGTGCACTTACTTCTCATGTGGGATCTGTCCTTAATATGTTGTCCAATGTGAAGTAATGCTATAACTAGTGCTGAAACAGTATTTTACACTTTGTGTTTCTGTGTGGGTGCAAACTGATGAAATCTTTACTTAATATATACTATATCGATCTTCTGTATATAAAGATAATTGAAAATGAATCTTGATGTGAATGGAATGGGAGAGGGCGTGGTAGATGGGAGGGGTGCGAGTGGGAGGGAAATTATGGGGGGAAGCCATTGTAATCCATAAACTGTACTTTGGAAATTTATATTTACTAAATAAAAAAAGAATTTTATCGTAAAAAAAAAAAGATTAAACATAGAGAAGACGAAAAGTAAGTTTCCTATTTTAAAAATGTATCATGTCCGGCCAGCGCCGCGGCTCACTAGGCTAATCCTCTGCCTTGCAGCACCGGCACACCAGGTTCTAGTCCCGGTCGGGGCGCCGGATTCTGTCCCGGTTGCCCCCCTTCCAGGCCAGCTCTCTGCTATGGCCCGGGAGTGCAGTGGAGGATGGCCCAAGTGCTTGGGCCCTGCACCCCATGGGAGACCAGGAGAAGTACCTGGCTCCTGCCATTGGATCAGCGCGGTGTGCCGGCCGCAGCGGCCATTGGAGGGTGAACCAACGGCAAAGAAAGACCTTCCTCTCTGTCTCTCTCTCTCACTGTCCACTCTGCCTGTCAAAAAATAAAAAAATAAATTAAAAATGTATCATGTCCCACAGGGTGAGCTTTATTTCACAAATGGTTCAGAATTAGGATACCTGGAAATATAATTTATCCCAGCAACCTAAGGGCTTCTCTTTGTCAGACCAGATTTTCCACTTTTTCTAATCCCTGGCTCCCCTCCCAACCCAGGAAAGGTCCTGGGCAGAGGTTAATGGGGCAGCAGGCCCACAGAGAACCTGAAAGATGAGTTCTAAGGAGCCACGGTTTGAAGAATTAGAAGAAAGCTGGGCCAGGGTTTCTAATGGCACAACCACCTGCAAACCTACCTGTGGCTTCCTCATTTCATGTCCAAAACAACCAAAAAAGGGGAGCAATCTTGGGAGAGTAAAAGTCGATGGGAATCCTTACTCTAGGTGTGATTCCACTTCAACTTCACATTCATACACTGGATCTTCAATATCTGACATTGATTAGTTCATGTCAGTGCATTCCATCCTTCACACTGGGTCCCATTAGAATATAATATATACCACTAGTCCAAGTGTGATCTGCGTGTTAGACATCAGGACCCGGGGCCCTGCCCTGGTCTGCCTGCACTAGAATCTGCCTCTATTTTCAGATGATTCACTCGTGGAGGTTGGAGAAGCCCTGCTCAGGAGCACTTTTCAGCACATTACTCACTATGAAGGACACTTAGATGATTGACGGATGCACTTTGTGCGCAGGGGCAAGGCTGCCCTTGCCAGGTGAGTCATCTGGAGACAGGTTCCTGGTGGCTGGAGACAGCCTCAGGCATAGAAACTGAAGTTTACATTGAGCTTGTCACCTTGTTCCCTGTCACCGCTGCTGACCTGTCTGCAAGATTTCCCAACGTCCCACCACTAGCAGACAAGAAGAGAAAGGCTGGAGATGTGAGACTCATTCTATAGCTCTGGTTCTACTGCTAAATGTCAGTGAAGCGCTCCAGCAGTCACTTTCCCTTTCTGTGCATTGGTTCCTTGTCCTGTAACTGAGGAAGCTGGAGCTACTCATCTCCAGTCCCAGCTGCCAGTGCCTCTAAGCAGACAAGATCCAATTCTCGACTAGGCAACTGCCACTTTGGTTTTAGTCTTCATCAACAGGAATGAAGAGTTTCCAACAGGTACATGGAAAGTCCACATTGTGAAAAACTACATATGTAGTTTGACAATTTTGGCACTGAAATAAACTTGTCCTTTAATTTTTTGCAAACTTTTTGAAGTGCTCTCTGTAACCCATCACTGCCTCTAACCGTTCCATTCTGTCACTAGTCCATCATCTTTAGCCCCAAGTATTTAAATCCATGCTACAATATTACATAACAAATAAACTCAAAATCTTACAAGTTTATGATCTATTCTGAGCTCAGCTGCCCTCCAGGCTTTGAGTCAAGTTCTTTATTCTCCACGTTTGCCTTCTGGCACTTGTTCACGTTCTATTGGCCAAAAGTGTCACATAACCAAGTCCAAAGTCAAAGGAGCAAGGAAGTAGATCTCATACATAGGGAAGGGAAGCCACAGCAAGAGCAGGGAGAGAAGGAATCTGCATAGGCAAGTAACACACTCTACCCATCCCTACACTACGCTACACACACACACACACACACACACACAAAACGCAGTAATGAAGTACGTTAAGATTCATCAGGAGTCACTTGATATTGAACATGTCGGATAATTTATGTAGATACAAAATAATTTGGAGGTGTAGTTGGGGACTCTAGATAAATCAAACCAGAGAACTCAGATATTTCTGGTTATCTGTGGATTCACTAAAGCCTACTCCAGAAAGAATTCAGGAGCCTCTGAAAGAGAAACCATAAATTAAAACTAGGATTGGTGGAGCTGGCATTGTGGCACAGCAGGTAAAGTTGCCTCCTGTAATTGCTGGCATCCCAGCTGCTCCACTTCTGATCCAACTTCCTGCTAATGGCTGGAGAAAAGCAGCAGAAGACAGCCCAAGTGCCTAGGCCTCTGAACCCCCGTGGGAGATATGATGGAGCTCCTGGCTTCTAAATTCAGCCTGGCCTAGCATTGGGCATTGCAGCCATCTAGGGAGTGAACCAGTGGATGAAAGATCTCTCTCTCTGGCTCTGACTTCCAGGGCCAGCGCTGTGGCGTAGCGGGTTAACGCCCTGGCCTGAAGCGCAGGCATCCCATACGGGTCTAGTCCCAGCTGCTCCTCTTCCCATTCAGCTCTCTGCTATGGCCGGGGAAAGCAGTAGAGGATGGCCCAAGTCCTTGGGCCCCTGCACACACATGGGAGATCCAGGGGAGGCTCCTGGCTCCTGGCTTCGGTTCGGCGCAGCTCCGGCCATTGCGGCCAATTGGGGAGTGAACCATCGGATGGGAGACCTCTCTCTCTCTCTTTCTCTCTCTCTCTGCCTCTCCTTTCTTTGTGTAACTCTGACTTTCAAATAAATAAAAATAAATCTTTTAAAAAAGATTTATTTATTTGTGTATTTATTTGAAGGGCATAGTTACAGAGAGAGAGAGAGAGACATTGACAGAGAACAAGTGAGATCTTCCATCTGCTATTTCCACTCCCCAAATGGCCTCAACAGCCAGAGTTGGGCTGATCCAAAGCCAGGAGCCCGGTCTTTGGTCTCCTACATGGGTGCAGGAGCCCAAGCACTTGGGCCATTCTCTGCTGCTTTCCCAGACCATTAGCAAAGGGCTGGATTGGAAGTGGAGCAGTGAGGACTCAAATCTGCACCCATATGGGATTCCAGCACCACAGGCAGTGGCTTTACCCACTATGCCACACAGCAGCAGCCCCAATAAATAAATCTTAAAAACTAGGCTTGGTGAGCTTAACCCAGGATCTGAATCTTAATCACTGAGTGGGAGGAGGGAGTTCAAGGTTAATACCATCTATGACTCAGATTTGTCTCCTGGAACATCTCCCATGGGGCTTCCATCTGAGCATCCCCCTTTACCTGTCTGCAAGAGTTTAGGAGAGCCCTCCTAATCAAACCATGGCAAATACCAAATTTCAAGGAGACTAGAAAGAAAGCCACGTAGCATCAGAATAACACTGGGCACACTATCTGAAAGGTGACTCAGACAGAAAGAGAACATACTCAGCCCTCTATGAAAACCACTAGAGTTCATGCAGGATTTGTCACTTCAGCTAGGACTGCAGACAAGAGGGTGAGCCCAGACATCACTAAACAAAGCAAGGAACAGAAACAGTAACTGCCCAGAGGTTGTCATGTCTCCTGTTTCCGTCTTCCTTCAGATAATGGTAAAACTAGAGAGGGTACAGTCAAGAAGTTTCAGCCACATCCTGGCTGTGAGACCTGTGGGGGGGGGGGTCACTTAGCCTCTGAGGTCTTGGATTAATTTAGACCCTGAGAGTGGTCCACAAGCATTGTGGGGTCAGCTAGTTCCACATTTCTTGGAGAGCCTGACTTCAAGGTTTCCCCATGCACTGTTTAACCCAGACTATATGTTCACTTGTCTTGCAAATCTTTGTCTCTTCTGAAATTGGAGACAATCTTGGCAGTCCCACCTCCTTCACTGCAACATATACCAGTGACATTGAGATGACACATGTCAAAATATCCTGAGGCGTAGAGTTCAAGCACCTCTCTCATTTCCATGACATCCAATACTCCATGATGCACAAATTACATTCAGTATCCTGAGTGGACCCCGGTTTTGACATCTTGTAAGGCAGGGTGGCCTCCACTGAAGGTGACCAAAGTGATCCAGCTGGGGAAGGCTCCAGACTCAAAAGAAGGGGTCCTGCTCACCTCCTTCACATCCTGTGCTCCCTTTCCTACGGCACCTCCAACACCGGGCTGTCGTTACTCTCTAAATTCAACAGCCGACGTCTCAACATCTTCTGCATGATGCTGGAGCAGAGTGAAGGCTCTGCAGGGAATCCACACTCAGCAGGACCTCAACACCACCAGTGACCTGATGGGTCAAGGAGTCAAGGAAAGAACCAGGGCCTTTGAAGCAAGCATGTCTCAATCCTTAACAGCCTTGTGATCCCAGACAGAAAACAAAACCTCTCTGAGTCCCACTGTTCCCAGCTGTGAAATGGGGACAATGTCCGTCTCGATGCATTACAGCTAATGCTACTTGGTAGCATGCAATAAATAGCAGCAAGGCCCTTGGCTCATGGTAGGGCTCAGTCTTTGCTTTTCCCCCAACCAAGGGTGCTGACGAGGAAGCTGCCCTGTGGAGGCTCCTGGTGCCTGCTAGGGAGGAGGCAAGACCTCTGCTTGCCTGACAAATTATTTTTCTTAGCTTTTGCGGCATCTGTGTAGACAGAAGGAAAACAATTGCAGGCCTGCCTGGCCACAGAGGAGGCCTTGGGCCCCTGGAACTCAGGTGGGAAGCTCCAGGGCCACATCTCCCTGGATGTCCTATCCTAGTAGGAAACCTGCCCAGCTCCCCCCAACAGAGCCCAGCACATGGTGACTGCCCCCAGATCTCAGAGATTCCAGGTCCCATCTACTGGGAACATCACCATCAGCATCATGTGTAGTCTCTAAACAGCTGTGCTTAGCAGTGTGTTCCTAAACTCCTCCAGCCCAGTGCCCTTTGACAGTTTTATCAGAGTTACAGATGGTACCTGATGGCTCAACTTGGGATTTTTTTAACTTTACAATGAAGCAAAAGTGATATGCATTCAGCAGAAACTGTGCTACAAAGTTTGAATTTTGACTTTTCCTGGGCTAGTGGCATGTGGTCCAATCCTGTATTGTGATGCTGGGAGCTACGGAAGCTCAGCTCCCACCCAGCCCCATGATCATCAGTGGAAGCAGCCAACACCCTGCGGTGTGCTGCACTGCCAGCATTTATTGGCTACAGGTATTCAACAAATTACATGAGCTATTCATGACTATAATGTAAAACAGGCTCAGTGCTGGGTAGGGCTCATAACTGTAGGGCAACATTTAAGGTAGGCTGGGCTAAGCTAGGTCTTCAGTAGGCTGGCAGTGTTAAGTGCATTTGCCACTTAGAATGTTTTCAGTACAAAGATTTTATGGGGACATAACCCCAAGGCAAATCAAGGAGCATCTGCACCTTTGAATAACTACTATGTGCCAAATACGGCTGTGGGTGCTAGCAATAACAGCACAAAAAGAGACTCCTTTCAGAGATTACACAGGTGTGAGTATAAAGTAGGCAAAAATATTATAATCAACACTAGAAAGCAGTGGTGTAGTTTATATGAAGGTAAGAAGAGCTTTGGGAAGAAAGCAATGGGGAGAGTAGAAAGGATAAGAGTAGGCATGAAGGGGAGGATTCCTTAGAAGGTGATAGTTAAGCAAAGACCAGGAGAAGAGGAAGAACAACCATGGGAACACTTGGAGAAGAGCACTTTTGACAGAGGGCACAGCAAGTGCAAAGATCCTGAGGCAGTGGTGTGCCTGCTGTGAACATGCAGAGACACCCAGTGCTAGAGCCCCTTCAAGCAAGGCCTCCGTGCCAGCCCCATGAGCATTAAGGTCAGCACATGGCCTCCAGCTGTCAGCTCCCCCAGAGTCAGCCTCAGTCCCCTTCTGAGGCTGCAACCTGGGCCCGAGCTAGGTGGGAAGGCCCAACTATTGCAGCCTGGGGTGGGACATTCTGCTGCTCAGTACTCCCCCTCCCCTGGAGCCTCTGCAGGGTTCGCTGAGGCTTTCAGAACCTGAATGGCAACACAGTTTCCTTCCCACCCTGCTTCAACCCTTTCCCTGGGAGATTTGATCTTTAATAAACACTGGGCACCTCAACGACAACATCTGCATCTGCCCTTAGAGTGAAGTTGGCTGTAAGAGAGAAGGGGATGATTTCAAGAGTTTGAGCAACCATAAGGAGGGAGATGTCATCTGAGAAGATGGAGAGAGACAGCAGGTGGGGCAAGCTGAGAGGGGAAGGAAGTAGTGAGGTTTGGGACAGGTTTGGTCTGTTGGGCATTCAGACAGAGCTAGTGTAGGCAGTGGACCCTGAGCTGTGCCCATCAGGAGTTCAGGCTGGAGACATGAGTCTTGGAGTCAGCAGCACACAGATGTGATACTAGTTGTTTCTCTGTTAGCTCCCAGCCCAGACTGACCCTCCTCATCACAGCCCTGCACCAATACCCTGGAAACCTCCAAATTCTTCCCAAAGTCTCCTGACAGCTGTCTCCTAATAGAGGGAGACACCGATGCAAAGACACCATTCTGGTTCAAGTACTGGCCACAGTGGCCTCTCTCCAGCAGTTCCAGTGCCAGTCCTGTACCCCAGCAGTGAGTGAAGACTCGGGGCTTCAGCTTACACACTGGGAAGGGGGAAGTTATCCCATCTTGCTTGTAACAAATTCCCTGTAGTAAATACCTCTCAGCCTAAAATACAGCTAGGGTTTGAATGTCTGCATCTCTCCCACATTCATGTTGAAATGTAATCCTCAATGCAACAGCATCAAGAGGCAAGATACATGATTGGGTGAATGAAATTAGGACTTGAAGACATGATGATCATCACTGTTGTCCCTTCTACCACACAAGAATGCGGCAGGAATGTACCATCTTGTACATTAAATCTGCTGGTACCTTAACCTTAGGCTTCCCAGCCCCCAGAACTATGACAAGTTCATTTCTATTGTTTATAAATTACCCAGTCTAAGGAGTTTTGCAATGGCAATCTGAACTAAGACAAAACCTAGAGTGGTTTCCATTTTACTGACTGAACCATAACCAACACAAACCACATGATGATATGCCCCTGCGCATCATACTAGTTGGATAAAATGTATTAAATCATTAGATCTTATTCTTAATTTAGTCCTAATTTACTTTTAAGATTTATTTATTTATTTGAAAGCCAGAGAGAAAGAGAGAGAGAGAAATACTTGTTCATCTCCAAATGGCTGCAAAGACCAGGGCTGGGCCAGGGCAAAGCCAGGAGCCAGGAACTCCATCCTGGTCTCCCACATGGACCCACATGGGTGGCAGGGGCCAAAGCACTTGGGCCATCTTCCGTTGCTATCCTAGATGCATTAGCAGAGAACTGGATCAGAAGTGGAACAGCCAGGACTCCAACTAGTGCTCAAATGGGATGCCAGTGTCATAGACACCTGTGCCTATGACATAGCCTTCTGTGCACAACACTGGCCCCAGCACTAGTTTTCCAAGTGGAAGTAGGAGATGAGCAAATGTTGTCTCCTGAAGGAAAGGGGCAGGGGTGAAAAATGGAGGGAAGGAGGAAAGCTAAGCGCAGAAACAGCAGGTGCCCATGGCAGGTGGCATGTTCCAAAAATGAAGCAGTGTCTCTACCCCAAAAGTTCTGCAGTGTGACCTTGCCATGTTCCCTGCGTGATCCGGAGCCCTCTTTCTCCACTCCCGTTCACTGGGCTGGCTCTAAAGTGCGGGAGAATTGACATTGTGCCAGTTCTGGCCCTTCGCTTTTGTTTCTTCCCAATGGAATCCAGTCCCTACAAGGGAAGTACAACTACCCTGAAGACGCCAGGATATGCGAAGCCCAAGCCAATGGAGAGAGGCCAACTGACAGTGAGGCATCATCCAGGTGAGGGAAAAACTGTCACGGATATACAGCCAGGAGACCCTTTGGGCAACTCTGCCACAGCTACCATCTAACCTCATATGATAAGAGCCCAAGGTGGAGCACCCAAGTGAGCTAAATGAACCCACAAAACTGTGGGAGCTCAGCATAAACTTTGTGTTGTCAGCCAGTGCGTTTTGAGGTGCTCTGGTAGGTGGTAAATGTTGGAACAGATCATGTCTCAGGACAAGGAAGTGTGGGTTGGAGGTGGGCTCTCTCTGACTCCAGTGTTCTCATTTCCCAAAGGAAAGCCCCTGGGAAATTAAAGGTGTTACTGGAAAGCAACAACTACAACAACAACACTGGATGCCTCAGTCAGTTGCAGCCCCGAAGACATCTGACCTGAGGAAAAGCACTGCCACAAGGTGGTGCCAAATGACACCAAGAGAGCAGATGAATGTGTGTCAGGAAGGTCATCCCAGCACTGTCCACAGGCCAGCGGCAGATGTACCCTAGGTCATGTCATTAATCTCCTAACTACACAACCCTGCATTTTCTACAAATGAAGTTTGTGGCCCAATTTATTTCCCCAATGCAGGGTTTTACTTTGTTAAACTATTGAGATTAGAAAAGATCACTAAGGAAGTGGACCTCGAAAGAGAAGAAAGGCTGGGCCTTTAACACTTGGTGATATTTTTGAACAGTGTTTCTCAGTCTTGACAATATTCACATATTGAGCTGAATGGTTCTTTTTCACGTGGACTTCCTTGCCCCTACCCGCTAGATGCCACTAACAACACCCTTACCCCCAACCCAAGTAAGAAGAACTAAAGATACCTGCAGAGACTGCTGAATGTGCCCTAGGGAGTAAAATGCTTGACTGTGAAGCAATGATTTTGAGGACAGAGAGTTAGTCAAAATCCAAAGGAGATCAAAAAGAGCAGCAAGGGGTGGAGGAAAGCCATGAGAGCGACTGTTGTCGCGAGCGCCTACCGTCACAGTAGCAAGTGCGACGTACGACTTGTCAGTCACAGGGAAGAAAGGAACACCAGGACACAAGACTGTCTTTCCAATGAGAGATTTTATTGCTCACACACCAGGGGTTTTTTATCACACTACTCATCAGCATGCTCATTGAGATCAACACACTTATCAGTATCAATATACTTATCAATCTATACTGTTTAATACACTTATTAATAAACTTAACACCACCACTTAACTACTTAGCTTAATGTAACTACTTAGCTTAACTACTTAGCTTAACATAACTACTTATCTTCTACTTAACTTTCTATAATAACACTTAACTCTCAGAGTAACACTATTTTCTTAATGACTAGAGGACTACTGGAATCAATACCATTAATGTCAATATCAATAGTACTACTTAAACTTATTCATTAATCCACCGATCACAGTATACAGTGCTAAAGTAATTTTGAGGGCTATCCACTCATAATAGTATACGCACATCAAGGTCTCCAGCACTATTTGTAGATACCTTGCATAGGGTTAAAACATAGAGTCAAAGCATAGTTACATTATATTACACATGACTAACATTATTTGTAAAAGCTGTGCTTTCAAGGCCTGTATCACAGTCACGAAAAAGAGCGTCAGTGTTCAAGGTCCAGAGCTCCATGTCTCGGCAGAGATGGATCTCAGATCAGTCACTTAAAGGCAAGAAGTCATGGGAAGGCTGTCACTCTGGGCAGTAGGCTCAAAGTTACCAGGCAGACTGCCAGGCGAGAAGGTGGAGAGGTCCCCTGCTGAGAGCCTGGTCCGGCTCTGTGGTGAACTCTGGCAGCAGGCTGATAAGGACTCCAGGCAAAGCGGTGAGGTGGCATCTCGGCTGGAGTTTTGATCCAGTAGTCACCTTGTGTCACTTAGCAAGGGGGCTAGCGAGCTGGCTCTTCAGTTCCAAGTGTGAGGAGATCCAGAGGTTCACATGCACTGGGCCCTTTGTCCGTTGTCGACTTATGCCGCTATCTGCTCCATGCAGAGTAGCGGGCTGCCTCTTCAGCTCCAGATGTGTGGAGATGCAGAGGTTCATACATACTGGGCCATGATCCCCGAGAGGATGGAGAACAGTACAAAGGCTCCAGATTGCTGTCCTCTGACTTGTTGTCCAATCAATGCTGTTTCCTCCTTGCTTGCAGTTGAACAGTCCAGTCAATACTGTTCCCGCCTTACGTATGTTTGAACGGTCCAGTCAGCGTGGGTAGGAGGGTATTGTCCACAGCACACTGTTACCTGGCTGACCAGAGATGTCTGCTTGGCATGATTAGGAGTGTCTCCCTAACAGCCTTTGGTATTGCCTCAGCTCCTGACTTATTATGAATAACTCCACTTTACTTTAATTTTGGGGCTAGTGTTAACTTTTTAATTCAGTGTTTTACTGTGGAGTTTCCACAGTTCACCTCCTTTTCAGGTAAGCGGTGATCCATGACTCTTTTTGAGACTCCTGTGGGATTCTCCAAGTGAGGAATGAGTCCAAAGGAGAGACGGTAACCAGCTGGACCTAATGGTGAGTAAGTAAAGGTAGGAGTGCCATACATCTGGCTTTCCCAAGGCAGGCCCAATTTACCCTCTTGTCTTCATATAAATAATAATGCATTTCCTTTCATTCTCTGGAGTGTTCCAGAAGTGATCCAATAAGTTATATGGGCATATGACTGATAGGTCAAATAAGTTGAGGGCAGAAAATTGTCCATGGGATATGGCAACACGGAGGTTGGTGTTGGCTGTGGCAAGAGCAGGTTAGGTGCAGCAGTGGAGTGGATTTGGGGAGTGAGTTTAAAAGAAAATGGGCAAATTACAGAGACATCTAGAAGAGCCCTGGAAATGGAGAGGAATGGGATAAGATTGGAACAAAAGGCCACATCAAAATCTCAGTGCAAGAAAATTGATGCAAACAAGGATAAAGAGAATCAGTCATTTCACCTACATTTTCTTTTTTTTTTTTTTTAAAGATTGTACTTATTTATTTGAGAGGTAGAGTTACAGACAGTGAGAGGAGAGACAGAGAGAAAGGTCTTCCTTCCATTGGTTCACTCCCCAAATGGCCACAACACCTGGAGCTGAGCCAATGCGAAGCCAGGAGCCAGAAGCTTCTTCCTGATCTGCCATGCTGGTGCAGGGGCCCAAGCACTTGGGCCATCTTCTGCTGCTTTCCCAGGCCATAGCAGAGAGCTAGATTGGAAGAGGAGCAGCTGGGGCTAGAACCAGCGCCCATATGGGATGCCGGCGCCACAGGCAGAGGATTAACCTACTGTGCCACAGTGCCGGCCCCTTCACCCACATTTTCAAAGGCAGAAGGCAGTGGCAAAATTATAAGCCTGAGGAAAAGCACCCTCCCTCCTCCAACATAACAGATATACTTAAGCATAATACACACTACTGAATTTATCAGTTCCTTTTGCTTCTTTTAAATGTAGTTTAAGAAAAAATTTAATAAACATAAAATTTGTGCATATTTCTGAGGTACTAGGTGATGTCCTGATACATGTGTATATCCTTTAATGTCCAGAGTCAATGTATTTATCTCCTCTAACACTTAATATTTTATGGTGAAAACATCCAAAATCCTATCTTCTTGTTTTTCCACAGAGAGAGAAATATCCAGTACCTTAGCATTTTCCTATAGATACTGTATTGTGCAATAGAACCCTAGAACTTCTTATCTTTAATCATCCTTTCCTCCTCCCTCTAAGCCACCCTCCCTCGCCAGCCTCTGGAAACCACCAGTATATTTTTAACTTCTATGAGATCAGGTTTTTTCTTAGACTCCACGTATGAGTGAGATTATGTGATATTAGTCTTTCTGTGCCTGGCTTATTTCACTTAACCTAATGAACTCAGTTCCATCTGCGTTGCTGTGAATAAAAGCATTTTATCTTTTTATGGATGGATAATATTCCACCATGTATATATAGCACATTTTCTTTATTCATTCACCAACTGGATAAACATCTAGGGTGTTTCCATTTATTTGCTATTGTTAATAGCGCTGTAATAAACCTGCAAAGTGCAGAGGTCTCTTAGATGGATTTCATTTCACTTGGATATATCCCCAATGACAGGGTTACTAGACCACAAGTAGTTCTATTTTAGTTTTATAAGGAACATCCATTTTATTTTAGACAATGGCTGTACTAATTTGTATTCTTACCAACACTGTGCAAGGATTCCTTTTTCTACACAACTCACCAACTCTTGTTATCTTTTGTCTTTTTTATAATAGCCAATATAGCTATAGTTACCTTACTTAGTTTTGATTTGTGCTTCCCCAATGATTAGTAATGTTGAGCATTTTTCCATATACCTGTGGGCCATTTTTATGTCTTCCTTTGAGAAATTTAATGGGCTATTTAAATAAATATCCCATTTTTATCATTTTTTTGATTTATTTATTTATTTGAAAGTCAGAGTTACACAGAGAGAAGAGAGGCAGAGAGAGAGAGAGAGAGGGAGAGAGAGAGGTCTTCCATCCGATGGTTCACTCCCCAACTGGCCTCAATGGCCAGAGCTGCGCCAATCCGAAGCCAGGAACCAAGAGCTTCTTCCAGGTCTCCCACGCAGGTACAGGGGCCCAAGGACTTGGGCCATCTTCTACTGCTTTCCCAGGCCATAGCAGAGAGCTGGATGGGAAGAGGAGTAGCTGGGACTAGAACTGGCGCCCATATGGGATGCCAGCGCTTCAGGCCAGGGCGTTAACCTGCTGCACCACAATGCCGGCCCCAATAGGCCATTTTTAATTGGATTAATTTTTCTGCTATTGGGTTGAGTTCCTTATATATTCTGGAATTTTTTTAATGATTTATTTATTTGAAAGGCAAATTTACAGAGACAAAGGGACAGACAGAGAGAGCTCTTTCATTTGCTGATCCTCTCCTCAGTTGGCTGCAACAACCAGGGCTGGGCCAGGCCAAAGCCAGGAGCCAGGAACCAGGAGCTTCTTCCAGATCTCCCATGTGAGTTCAGGGGCCCAAGCACTTAGGCCATCTTCCAATGCTTTCCCTGGCACATTAGCAGGGAGAGATGGATCAGAAGTGGAGCACCTGGGACTAGAACCAGCCCCCATATGGGATGCCAGTACCTAAAGTGGTGGCTCAACTCCCTGAGCCACAACACCAGCACCTATATTCTGGACATTAACCCCATGTCAGATACGTAACTTGCAAATATTTTCTTCCATTTTGCAGGTTGTCTCTTTATTCTGTTGATTTGTTTCCTTGGCTGTGCCAAAGCTCTTTAGCTTGGTGAAATCTCATTCACCCATTTTTGCTTTTGGGATCTGCTCCAGAAAATCCTTGCCCACTCAAATGCACGGAGGTGTTTTCCTAGTAGTTTCCTAATAATCTTACATTTAGGATTTTTTTTTTTTTTTTTGACAGAATTAGACAGTGAGAGAGAGAGAGAGAGAAAGGTCTTCTTTTTTCCTTTGGTTCACCCTCCAAGTGGCCGCTACAGCCAGTGCATTGCCGGCACACTGCACCGATCCGAAGCCAGGAGTCAGGTGCTTCTCCTGGTCTCCCACGGGGTGCAGGGCCCAAGTACTTGGGCCATCCTCCACTGCACTCCCGGGCCACAGCAGAGAATTGGACTGGAAGAGGAGCAACCAGGACAGAATCTGGCGCCCCAAACATTTAGGTTTTTAATCCATTTGATTTTTTTGCATTGTAAGGGATAGGGATCTAGTTTCTCCAAGTGGATGTTCAATTTTTCCAGTACCATTTATCAAAAATATTGTCCTTTTTCAGTTTGCTCCAGATGCATGGGTTTACTTCTAGAGTCTCTGTTCTGTTCCATTGGTTTATAGATCTGTTTTATGTCAACGTCATGCTATTTTAATCACTGTAACTTTGTGATATAATTTAAAGTTAGGTATTATAATAGCACCTTGGGCAGTATAGACATTTCAATAATGATTATTCGGATCCATGAATATGTCTTTCCATTTCTTCACATCCTCTTTGATTTCAGTCATCAGTGATTTATAGTCTCCATCTTTTACCTTTTTGGTTAAATTTATTACTATGTATACTATGTATACTATATATACTATTCAAAATGGGACTTCTTTTTCAGAGAATTCATTATCAGTGTATAACAATGCTGCTGATTTTTGCATTTTGACTTGCATCCTACAACTTTTTATTTATTTTTTATTTATTAGTTCTAATAGCCTGTGGTAAAGTCTACAGTGACAGCTGGGCTTATTCTTTTCAATTTGGATATCGTTTATTTTTTCTATTGCCCAGTTGTGCTGCCAGGACTTCCAGTGCTATGTTGAATACAAGTGAAAACGCATATCCTTGTATTGAGACCTTAAAAAACCTTCAGCATCTAGGCCGGCGCCATGGCTCACTAGGCTAATCCTCTGCCTGCAGCGCCGGCACACCAGGTTCTAGTCCCGGTCAGGGCGCCGGATTCTGTCCCGGTTGCCCCTCTTCCAGGCCAGCTTTCTGCTGTGGCCAGGGAGTGCAGTGGAGGATGGCCCAGGTGCTTGGGCCCTGCACCCCATGGGAGACCAGGAGAAGCACCTGGCTCCTGCCATTGGATCAGCGTGGTGTGCCGGTGCAGCGCACCGGCCGCGGCAGCCATTGGAGGGTGAACCAACGTCAAAGGAAGACCTTTCTCTCTGTCTCTCTCTCTCACTGTCCATGTCCACTCTGCCTGTCAAAAAAAAAAAAAAAAAAAAAAAAAAAAAAAAAAAACCTTCAGCATCTCTCCATTTAATATGATGTCAGCTGTTGGCTTGATATACAGTCTGTATTATGTTGATACATGCTTCTTCCATACCTAATTTGTTCAATTTTTATTCTAAAGGGGCAAATACCCTTTCCACATCTAGTGGGATGGTCATATGACTTTTGTTCTGCTGATGCCGTCTATCATGTGTATTGACTTGTGTATTGTTGAACCATTTGTGCATCCCTAGGATGAACGCTGCTCATTCACGGTAAATAACCTTTCTCAATGTGTTGCTGGATTCAATTTGCTAGTATTTTGTTGACGGTTTTTATATCTATGCTCATCAATGACAGATAAACCTTACCAAGCTTGAATCATGAAGAAATAAAACATTTAAATAAGCCAATAATGAGTAGCAATACTGAATCAGTAATAAAATGTCTTCCATCAAAGAAAAACCCAGGACTGGGTTATTGGTTTCTGGCATCTTATTTTGTTTCGTTACGATAATTTTTCCCCTGGGATTTCTTGATGTTCGTTGGTGTGTGACATCATTTGCACATTGAAGGACTAGTTATGGTAATCTGACTTCATTGGTAGCCATACTCTTAGAAATTCTAAACACTCTGTTTATTTTCTCTGAACCTATTGACATGTCTAATACTTCAGTCCTGGATGCCATCCTAAGTCAAGATTTGCTCTAGATCTGCTGTTGATGTTTTTTCAATGTCTCAGTCCTATGATACCCCTTAAACTAAAATTTGTCCCAAATTTGCAACTTATTTGTTGCTCAGAATGAATTGGGAAGTACCTTAAAATGGTTAGTTTTTCCCTACAAGGCTCTTTCTGGGCCTGAAGTAAGCTCAGATTCTTAGTCCTATACCCAACATCATAATGCTAGATCACACCTGGAGCCCAGCCCACTGAGACCAGTACAGCCTGGAGGTAGGACTGAAGCCCATCCTGCTGTGGTCTGTTGCTGACAAGGTGGACTCATGTCCTGTGCTGCTCCTTCCGATCCCTGATGGTGCCATCTGGGGTATAAGACTGAATCAAATAGGGCCATGGAACTCTACTTGGCACTGAAGGTTCTGAAGATTCTGTCTACAGGCACTGGCTGGGGACAGGGACTACTAGAATCTGCTCAGTGTTGGATTTCACCAACCTTGTATTGAATCTCAAACAGCTGTGTGGTTCTTTGCTGTCTGCCCAAGATTGTATTAGGGGTGATAGAGGCAGCCCTTATCTACCAAGGTAGGGGTCACACTTGGGTTTCACAGTCATTGCACAATCTTCAGCGTACATAACAGGCTGGCAGTAATACATGCCAAAATGATATCATACCATCAGGGTAGAAGTCTCTGCCTGATGCTGGGGCCAGTCCAGAGCCTCTGTCCAACAGCACTTGCCCAGGGATGGGCCTAAGCCCCTTCTCCACAGCACCTGGAGTCTTGATTTGTTTCCTGCTTGTGGTTGCATGAAGGGTAGCAGGGGTCACCTGGCTAGGAAGAATGCAAATACTCAGTCTGCAGGTACAGGCTTGGGCACAGGGGCTGTGGGGCTGTCAAACTCTGAAGATGACCACAGTGGGCTTGGCACTGGGAATCAATTTCCTTTCCATGCCCTGAGAAGGAGACATCTCTCTTCATGCTGTGCTCCTTGGAGCTGGGAGAAGGGTAATGCAGAAAACTCTTTGCTGCCTACCTTCTTCAGTGTGACTTTTCTCTTTGTTATACTGAAAGGAGGTGCTGTGGTCTCTTACCTGGCTTCTTGTGAAGATGACTTGGTGTGTGAATAGCTGATGTCTCTGTAAAAGGGGTAGACATCCTACTTCCAGCCTGTTAATCAATTCTACCAGAAGAAGAAGGAATGGGAGAGGGAGAAATTTATTTTCAGTGGAATATTTTATCTATATTTGACTTTTTCCTTTCCAGTTTGGATAGGCCCTTATTTTTTTCTATTGCCTAATTGATCCTAGACTTTCAATATTATGTTGAAAGTGGTTAGAGTGTCTTATTTCAGAACTTAAAGTGTTTTTCTATTCAGTATATCATCTGGGAAGTTGTCAGGTATAACTTTTTCATTTTGAGGTATGTTCCTTCTATACCTAATTTGTTGAGTTTTTATCATGATGAGTTGTTAAATATTATCAAATTCTTTTTTGCATCTATTAAGATGATCATGGGGTTTTGTTCTTGATTCTATTGATGTGATATATTGTGTATTGATTTGTGAAGATTGAACCATCCTTGCATCACTTGATCATAGTATGTGATCTTTGGATGTGTTATTGGATTCAGCTTCCTAGTATTTTGTTGAGAATTTCTGCATCTAAGTTCACCATGAATATTGTTCTGTGGTTTTATTTTTGTTGTATCTTTTTTAGTTTTGGTATCAGGGTAATGCTGGCTTCATAAGTCTGGCAGAGTTCCTTCCTTTTTCAGTTTTCTAGACCAGTTTGAGAAGTATTGTAGTTCTTCTTTAAATGTTTTTTAGAATTTAAGACTTTTCCTTCATGGGAGACTTTTGTTTTTGTTTTGTTTTGTTTTGTTTTGTATTTTCTTTTTTTTTATTTAATGAGCATAAATTTCCAAAGTACAGCTTATGAATTACAATAGCTTCCTCCCCCCCGTAACTTCCCTCCCACCCACAACGCTCCCCTCTCCCACTCCCTCTCCTCTTCCCTTCACATCAAGATTAATTTTCAATTATCTTTATATACAGAAGATTAATTTAGCGTATATTAAGTAAAGATTTCCACATTTTGCTCCATGGGAGACTTTTAATTACTGTTTTAATCTCACATTTGTTATGGGTTCTGTTTAGATTTTATCTTATTGATTCAATCTTGATGGGTTGTATAAGTAAAGTAATTTACTCATATCTTCTAAATTTTCTAATTGATAGCATATAGTTGATCATAGTAATTTCTTAAGATTCTTTGCATTTTTCCATTATCAGTTGTAATGTATTTTTCATCTCTAATTTTACTTTAGTTAAAAAGTACTATTTTATATACCAATAATGAACTTATTGAAAGAAAAATCAAGAAAGCAATCCCATTCACAAAAAAATAATTTAACCAAGGAAGTGAAAGGTCTCTACAATAAACTTTAAAATACCAATGAAAGAAATTATAAAGAACACAAAAACATGGAAAGATATTCCTCATTCATAGTTTGGAATAATTAAGATTGTTAAAATGTCCATACAGATTTAAAGCAACCCCTATCAAAATACCAACAACATTCTTTATAGAAATCCTAAAATTCATATGGAACCACAAAAGATACAGAATGGCCAGAGTAATCTTGAGCAAAAAAATGAGGCTGGAGATATCACAATATCTGACTTCAAAGTATAATACAAACTGATAGTAATTAAAATAGCATAGAAGCAGCATACAAACTGACACATAGACCAACATAATAGAATACCAAAACCGGAAATTAATCCATGGACATACAGCTAACAACTTTTACAAAGTGCCAAGACATACATTGGAGAAAGGAAAGTATCTACAACAAATATTGCTGGTGAAATTAGAAAGAATAAAGATCTCTCCTCATATACAGAAATCAATTCAACAGGGTTCAGAGACCTAAATGGAAAACTTAGAACTACAAAATCATTAGAAGAAAATATGAAGAAACACTTCAAGACACTGGTGTAGGCAAAGACTTTTTTAGTGTTTTATTCATTTATCCTTCCTAAAAGAAAACTATGTGAAGTTATATGGCACAGTAGATAGTGATATGATTAGGTCATAGGAAAGGGAAACCCAAGTCTCCTGAGGAGTCTGGGAAGGCTTCACAGCAGTGTACTGACCATGAAGTTGAGAATAGAAGACTGAATAGGAATTCTTCTAGGCAACAATAGGGTCATGAAGTGTAGATTATTTATTTGTTTATCTGGCAAAGGATTTTTGGGTAAAACCCCAAAACCACAAGCAACAAAAGTAAAAGTGGATAAATGGGATTATGTCAAATTAAGAAGCACAGCAAAAGAACAATCAAAAAAGTGAAGAGACAACAAGTAAAATGGGAGAAAATGTTTATACACTATTCATCCAACAAGCGATTAATATACAAAATATATAAGAAACTAAACCGCAGGAAAAAAATTTGAACTGGGCAAGGATCTGAACAGACACTTCTCAAAAGCAAACATGCAAGGCCGGCACCATGGCTCATTTGGTTAATCCTCTGCCTGCAGCGCTGGCATCCCATATGGGCACAGGGTTCTAGTCCCGGTTGCTCCTCTTTCAGTCCAGCTCTCTGCTGTGGCCCAGGAGGGCAGTGGAGGATGGCCCAGGTGCTTGGGCCCCTGCACCCACATGGGAGACCAGGAGGCAGCACCTGGCTCCTGGCTTCAGATCGTACAGCACCGGCCATAGCGGCCATTTGGGGAGTGAACCAATGGAAGGAAGACCTTTCTCTCTGTCTCTCACTGTCTATAACTCTACCTGTCAAATAAATTTTTTAAAAAAAGAGGACGTGCAAATGGCCAATAAACATATAAATATATGCTCAGTATCACTAATTATCAGGGAAATGCAAATTAAAAGCACAATGAGGAGCTAGCATTATGGTAAGTGGGTTGAGCCACTGCCTGGGACACGGGCATCCCATACCAGAGTGCTGGTTCAAGTTCTAGCTGCTCTGCTTCCAATCCAGCTTCCTGCTATTGCACCTGGGAAGGCAGTGGATGGTTTGTGGACCCTTGCTGTTCTCATGGGATCTCAGCATGGAGTTCCTGGCTCCTGGCTTCAGCCTGACCCAGCCCTAGGAATTGTGACCATCTGGGAAGTGAGCCAGTGAATGGAAGATCTCTTTCTCTGTCTCTCTCTCCCTGTCATTCTGTCTTTCAAATCCATCTTGTTTAGGAAAAGAAAAAAAGCACAATAAGACATCACCTCACCCTAGTTAAAATGGCTATTATAAAAAAAAAAAGTTACAAATGCTGGTAAGGATGTGGAGAAAAGAGAATTTGTATATAATGTTGGTGGGAATGTAAATTATTTCATCCATTATGGAAAACAGTATGGAGATTCCTTAAAAACAAAAATGGCACTCCTATATAATCTAGCAATGCCTCTAACAGAAATATCTCCAAAACAAATGAAATCATTCTATCAGACATACTGGCACTCCCCTGTTTATGGCAGCACTCTTCTTAACAGCCAAGATATGGAATTAGCCAAGGTATCCTTCAACAGATGAATGAAGAAAGAAATTGTGGTGTTTATATGCAATGGAATATTATTCCACCACAAAAAGAAATTGCATCCCATCATTTGCAGCAAAATGGATGGGACTAGAGGACATTGGGTTAAGTGCAATAATCCAGACAGAGAAAAATACCACATATTCTTCCTCATATGTAGAAGCTACACAAAAAAGGGGGGGCCAATCTGAGCATAGAATAGTAATTACTAGAGACTGGGAAGGGTAAGGTGGGTGTGGGCATTAAAGGAGGTTGGACAACGAATACCAAACCATACTGAAATAGAAGTAATTTCTAGTGGTCAACAGCACAGTGGGGTGACTGCTATTTACAATAACGTATTTTATGTCTTTTGAGCAAATAGAGAAGAGCTTGAAGCCCCCAAACACAAAGTAATGACAAAGAGAGGAAAACATTAATTACCCTGATTTTATCTATACATGTTATATGTATTTACTAAAATATACCACCACAAATCTGTGCAATTATTGTTAAAAATTTTAATGTTTAAGGAGATAGAAATGCTAACTAACCCCATCTTATCATCACATACTGAATACAAATATCAACTTGTAATACTGTACCCCATAAATTTGTATAATCAAAATAATAATTAAAGCAATGTATAACTTACTGGCCAATGGACTTGCAGCCTGGGAAAGATCATTAAACGTAATTGCCCGTCGCAGTATGAAATCTCCCTGGGCATATCTTCCCTTCCTTGGCCCTCTTCCTGGGCCCAGGCATCACAGTGATTCTCTCACCTCTCAGGGCATAGCCCCAGGGCCAGGTTGGCTGCACTGGACTCTCCAGATAGCCTCACAGGATAGATGTTCCCAATCCTGGGTGCTCAGAGATTCCAACTTGCCTAACTGGGGCTACTGAGTCATCAGCACGAAGGATAAATGAGTCTCAGGCATGGCCTGGGACAGAGAAGATGTGAATCTAACCCAGCAGCGGCTCAGGAGGGTTTGGATGGGAGCCTACTAGAGGTTGTAGCATAGATTCCTGCAGAAGTGGAGCAGGATCCAAACCCATTGACCAAAAAGGAAACCTGGGGACTCCCCCAGTTTGGGTTTCTGGGAGGAAGCAGATTTCCAGATTTTTCTGGTAACAGAAATGAGTCCATCCCCAGTCAGCTGCAATCTCAATGCCTGAGCTGAACCAGCTGGGGCTGCAGCCCTGTCCCCTTGGGCCAAGTTGCTGTCAGTGCCTGTTCAGCGCGAGAAGCGCCTCAGCTGAGAAGCCAAAGAACTTGGGTAACTAGCTTCACCTGAGCCTCCAGCTTTTACCCCTGTAAACTGAGGCTCATCACAGCTTCTTGCAGCCTTGACTTCAAGGTTAATGGAGAAAATGGAGGTGCAAGCCACTCGTGAACTCTGAATTCTAGATCAGTGCTCCTCAGAGTGTGGTTACCAGGCCAGCACATCAGCATCAGCAGGAGTTCACTTGCCATACAAATTCGCAAGTCCCCTAGACCTATATGTGAATCAGAAATTCTGGGAATGGGGCCCTGAAATCTATTTTGACAAGTCCTCCAGGTTACTGTGCTGCAAGCTACAGGCTGAGAACCTTTGCTCTGTAGAATAGATGTCAACCCCAGGTGCCCTTCAGAATTACCTACAGCATTTACTCATCTGAATCCCTGCTGATGAGCCTCAGAGTCGGTGATGCTGGGTTGGGGAAGAGAGAGCAGGAGCTCTTCTCCAGGTGTGAGGCACTGTTAGTGAACAGCAAAACACGGCTTCAAGTGAGAATCACCTAGGGTGTTTTAGAGGTGCAAATTGGGGGGTTCTGCCTTAGACAGTTGAGTCACACTCTCCCAGGTAGGGCCTGGTGGACAGGTGTGCCCCCAAGTGATTCTGATATGCAGCCTGGGCTGAGAACCATCAGAAGCTTATCTTCCAAGAATCTGGCTGATAAGCTCATGGCTCAAAGCTCTGAGTTTCACAACAGATTTTCTGGTCCTAGTCCTTAGGATGGTCATCTATTCCCTTCACCCCTGTCCAGGAGCACAGTCAGTGGTAGCCCTAATCCAGCCCTCTTCGTGGTAGGAGGCATCACATAGAAAAGTGGCAAAAGGTCTGAGGAGCCGTCTGCCAACTACCCACAGATCAAAGAAGCCCAAGGGCAATAAAAGCCCAGAAAACAAACTAAAATTAGTTTTGGCCCAGTAATAGCATTTTAGGGATTCAGCCAAAATATTAAGAGGGCTTTTGAAAAATATCCAGAGAAGTCAAGTAGGTGTGTTTTATTATTAAGAAGAGTTAGCATTTGTTGAGTACTTCCTGTGGGCCTGGTACCAGGCTAATAATGTTTTCAGGTGTTAAATCATATGTTCCTTGTCACAGTTCAATGAAAAGGTATAATTATTAGCTCCATATTACAGATTAAGAAGAGGTTATGTAAATAAATAGTAGTGATATTAGGATAAGAGCACAGTCTGGCTATTAAAACACTGTGCTATTATTTGTAAGCTCTTAAATAAACTAGGTAGCTGATGTCAAAGTTTAGATTGGCTTCTGTCCACTTGTAACCAAGATAAAGTATAATATCAGACGCGCCCTCTCGCATCAAACAACTTAGAAACAAGAGGAAGTATATAAAATAATAGTATCATATACCGGGTAATAGGCAGCACAAGACTGTGATGCCTGAGAAGGAGGGAAAATGAGGTGACCTCTACAATTGCCCACTCTATGGGGCATGGTAGCACAAGGAAGAAGAACTCAAATAAAAACTGGCAATTTGCTTGCATTGGAAGTTAAGGAACACAAAGACAGATATGTAGTGTTCAAAAGGATTCCGTAGTCTAATAAAATTTGGTAAAGTTTATTTTAGAAAAAGCAAAGATGATCTGAACTTGAATCAGGCAGCAACCAGAACCAAAGTAGATTCAGAGAACTCCAAACAGCACTGTGATCTGATGGCATAAACAGAAAAATACACGAAGATGAGAAACAGAGGACAACTTAATTGCCTATAGTCAATCAACTAGTCTGCTGAATACAGCTCAATTGTTTATAGTTTGATTAGTTAACCTTTGGCAATCACAAAGCTCCATTACTGTGATTGAACTCTACACTGGTTTGGTCTGTTGGGTTCAGTGCAGGTGCTAAGTTTAAAGCTAGGGCCTCCTACAAAATATTATTTAACAGTAGGCTAAAGTGCCAGAAGGGAGACAGCTTCAGTGAAAAAGAGTTAGAGACAGAGAACTCCAGGGAGCCACAGCAGGTTCTCCTTAAATCATTAACTGAGTGCTGATAAGTGCATATGTATCTGAAAACTACTTAATGTGTGGAAAAGAACAGAAGGAATGGTGTCCAAAGCTATGCAATGCCAGGACTAGTTTGTTATTACCCTCCAGAATGAAACAACCTCATAATGCATATCAAATATTTAGATGAATATTTACTCATTATAGATTTAAACTGACCTACACTAAAAGCTGCCCTGGAACTGCCTAAGAAAGCTAAGAAAAACACCTCAACAGAATGAATCTGTGTACAAGTACCTTAACTGGGTCCCAGGACAAAACTCAACAATATTTAAAGAAATATGAGTATATATCAAATACTATAAGATTAAATCTACAATGTCTAGCATCCATTAAGAAATTACCAGGCACACATATGATGCACAATGAAGAGAAAAATGAATCCACAGAAACAGACCTAGCCATGACACATGGAATCATCAGATATTAAAATGGTTATGACAAATATATCAAAGAAGGTAAGTGAAAGTGTTAGTATATTAAAGAGAGACATGGAAGATATCTTTAAAAGATCCTTTTAAAAACTTTTTAAAGATATCTTTTGAGATAACTACTTCCTTCATCATATTTTAAATGGTTTCATGCATCTGAAATTGGTTACACTGAAAGATCATGGAAAGCCCAATGTTTCTATGATCCCCTATTGCATTACTAACTATCCCAAAACAGTAGCTTAAAACAACACCCATTTATTTTGTTCAGCAGTCGGAACTGGACCAGGCTCAGAGGGGACAGCTTGTCTCTCTGTTCTACAGTGTTGGGCAGTGTCCAGGAGTTTAACTGGGACAGGAGGGTTCACATGCAAATAGCGCAATCCAGTGGCTGACAAGTTAGAGCTCTGCCAACTGGGAGCTCATCCAGGGCTATAGGCCAACAGCCCCAACTCCTCCCTGCAGGGTCTCTCCCTGGGGTTCCTTGGGATTCTTTACAGAATGGCAACTGGATTCCCAGAGCAAGTATCCAAACCTCCCAACCTCCAGAAGGTGGAAGGATAGTGGAAGTCGCCAGTCTCTTAAAATCCCAAGCCAGAGTCTGGCAAAAGTGTCCTTTCTCTGGTGCATAGGGAGATTACTGATGCCATAAACAGGAGTGTCAATTTGTAAAGTCAACAACAGGAGTCACTGTGCACTTACTCCTCATGTAGGATCTCTGTCCTTAATGTGCTGTACATTGAGGCTTAATGCTATAACGAGTACTCAAACAGTATATTTCACTTTGTGTTTCTATGGGGGTGCAAACGATTGAAATCTTTATTTAATGTACACTAAACTGATCTTCTGGAAAAAAAAAAAAAGAAATTATCAATTCCCAACTTGACTCTCACTGGGATTAAACATGACAATAGGTCTGATCTGATTTCATCATCATTTAAAAAAAAAATCATCTATTATTTTTCACTTTATGTTTCTGTGTGGGAGCAAACTGTTGAAATCCTTACTTAAGGTATACTAAGCTGATCTTCTGTATATTAAGATAATCGAAAATGAATCTTGATGTGAATGGAAGGGGAGAGGGAGTGGGAAAGGGGAGGGTTGTGGGTGGGAGGGACGGTATGGGGGGGGGAAGCCATTGTAACCCATGAGTCGTACTTTGGAAATTTATATTCATTAAATAAAAGATTAAAACAAAACAACAACAAAAAACAAAACAAAAAAAAAAAAACAAAGAAAAAAAAAGTGTCCTTTCTGTCATAGTCTATTGCTTAGTCAGGACCCGCTGTGATTCGAAAGGACACAGACAGCATCTCTCAATGGGAGAAGTATCAAGGAATTTGCATGTAGTTTTTATTTTAAAAATATTTCTTTATTTGAGAGACAGAGAGGAGGTGGGGGTGAGGGTTGGAGTGGTCCCATCCACTGGTTACTCCCCCAAATGCCCACAATGGCCAGAAGAACAAAGCCAAGAGCCAGGAGCTCAATCCAGATCTCCCACGTGGGTGACAGAAGCCCAGGCACTTCAGTCTTCCCCACTGTCTCCCAGAGTGTGCGTTAGCAGGAAGCTGCAACAGGGGCTGAAGCCAGGGATGGAGCCCAGTCAACCTGTTGGGATATGGGCATTTTAATTGCTAGGCAAACACCTGCAAACCTGCATCTATTCTTAATCTATCTTGGCCTGCTTTTTAGAAACCAATTCTTCACATTCCTCCCTTATGCAGAATATACTCACTCACTCACAAGGGTTCCAAAAGTCTCAGTCAATTATGGCAATCACAGCATATATGTAAGACCTATATAATATTTCTTTTTATTTTTTTACTTCTCTGTCCTTCTCAGTCCAAGCTTTTCCAATTCCTAAAACATTTTGTGGCCAGCGCCGCAGCTCAATAGGCTAATCCTCCACCCAGCGGCACTGGCACACCGGGTTCTAGTCCCAGTCGGGGCGCCGGATTCTGTCCCAGTTGCCCCTCTTCCAGGCCAGCTCTCTGCTATGGCCCGGGAGTGCAGTGGAGGATGGCCCAAGTGCTTGGGCCCTGCACCCCATGGGAGACCAGGAGAAGCACCTGGCTCCTGCCTTCGGATCAGCACTGTGCACCGGCCGCAGCACACCGGCCGCAGCGGCCATTGGAGGGTGAACCCACAGCAAAAGGAAGACCTTTCTCTCTGTCTCTCTCTCTCTCTCACTGTCCACTCTGCCTGTCAAAAAAAAATTGTGTTACCAATTTATATTCAATTTCAATAGACAAGAAAGTTTTTTTCCCAAGGGTCACCTGTGAGATTTCTGTGGTACAAGTCTTTACAGTTTCTTACAGGAACTATTAACCATTCTCTAAATCTCCCACAATGCCTCAGGCAGCAGTTCTGTTAAACTTCCCCCCACTGTGTCACATGCATCATTTCTTCTTGAGCTTTCACACACTATTTTTTACACTGCCCTTCAACCTTCACCAACAGTTTCTTTGAGACCTTCCAACCTGCACCCACCACTGAAACCCAAAGCCAGGTTCGCATGTTTTAAGCTTTAGTTCCTGTAGCACCTCACCCCTGGCACAAAATCCTGCTGCAGTTATCTAGAACAAACCAGCCCACGTGGGCATCTTAGTGGGGCCGCTTAGAATTTCCCTCATTATGATGATAGGTTGCAAACACAAGACCTGGAAGAGCCTGGAAATTATACAAAATTGTTTCCACTTAATTCTGTTGGTCAAGCAATCACAGAACCCACCTAATGTCAAGGAGAAGACAGACCCCTTACCTCTCAACGAGGAGTGCCCGGGAATATACAGTCATCTTTCTTTTTTTTTTTTTTTATCTTTTATTTAATGAATATAAATTTCCAAAGTACGACTCATGGGTTACAATGGCTCCCCCCCTATACCGTCCCTCCCACCCACAACCCTCCCCTTTCCCATATACAGTCATCTTTCATAGGCCCTAACAATGAAGCTATTGGCTGATTGCTTACTGCCGTCACAACTTCTTATTGATCCACGTCCATGTTATCTTCAGTGAGGCAGTAGTCTCAGGGAGCGCTGTGCTAGAAGACACCCAGAACTCCTGGCATCCACTCAGAGCTGCAGACACGATACCGCCTTGATTCAAGCATGGCGTCAGGAACTTTGACTCTTGCCGCTTCCGTCCCAGCCTAAACTGTCTTCTTTAGTTATGAATTTGCATGGCTGGAAAACTGGAGTAGCACTCATTGCCTTGGCCTGGCTGTTTTCTTACTGTGGGACCACTTTCTTATGGCTTTTCTAACTTTCAAAGTTTTAGCCCTAAACTACTATGAACAGCTTCCAAGGTATAAAAGCAAATATTTTCTCCCAAGAGGGCTGGCACCAGGAATC
This sequence comes from Oryctolagus cuniculus, assembly GCF_964237555.1. Taxonomy (NCBI): domain Eukaryota; kingdom Metazoa; phylum Chordata; class Mammalia; order Lagomorpha; family Leporidae; genus Oryctolagus; species Oryctolagus cuniculus. The sequence continues at coordinate 113,979,840 of NC_091433.1, read as the reverse complement.
AACAGGCTGTTTGTGACACAGGCAGAGGGAGAGGATGGAGCTTAAGAACATATTTCTTGGTGCATCATGATAGGGTGCTGTGGACCTCACTCTCTCCTGCTGTTCTGAGGACTGGAATCACGGATTTTGAAAGCAAATTGAGAATTCATCTTAGGAAAGTGTTGCTGGAATCCACTGGATTTTGTTGTTTTGTTTTAAAGATTTATTTATTTTTTGAAAGGCAGAGTTATAGAGGGAGAGAGAGAATCTTCCATCTGCTGTTTCACTCCCCAAATGGCCACAGTGGCTTAGGCTGGGCCAGGCTGAAGTCAGGAGCCTAGAACTCCGTCTGGTCTCCTAGTCGCATTATCAAGGAGCTGGATCTAAAGAGAAGCATCCTATATTCAAGCCACTGCTCCAGCCCCCGGAACCCACTGCTTTGAGCTTTCTTCGCATGGTGAAAACTGGTCTCAGCCTTTCTTATGACCTATGGCTGTCATCTGTCTGTATACCATCTGAAGATCCATAGTCAGTGTTACTAGCCTTGTGACCATACTCTGGTTTCTCTTCAGATCATATAAATCTTTCGCCTTTTACTAGCCTTGTGACCAACTATGCCTCTAACCAATGTCACCATGGCCTAGAAGTCTCCCAGTCCTCCAGGCTATTGGGACATCTTATTTGCAATGCTTACATAGGAATTGACTTAAACCCTTATCTAACTTAGCTTCCCTTATGCGATTTCCTAACACTCTCTGGGATATCTCTTGTGGTTATTGACTTCTTATATCTGCTGATGTCTCTTACACAGCTCATCGGTTTCAGTTTGTTGGTGCCAAATGGACCTATAAATTGAGTTTCAAAACACACACACACACACCACTCTCACAAAGCAATTTTATCATCCCAGAAGTTCTCAAATCTGCCTTTAGAAATGCCTTGATCCTTTAAATGCCCTGATGCTGAGTCTACTGCCCGCCAGGATCAATTAAATATGATACTTGGGGGTAGGGCCTAGGCTTTTGATCTTTTTAAACTCCTTTAGATATCTCAAGCTCCACTGTGCTGGAGAAACTGACATCGAGCACAGCTCTTCCCAGTCATCCGTATCCATGAAAATCACTTGAGGATCTTAAACGCAGCTCCTCGGTCTGGGCCAGGCCCCAGATCCTGCATTTCCAACAAGCTTTCCAGGGATGCCCATGCTGGTAACCCCCAGACCACACCTTGACTGGCAAGGAGCAAACAGACCTGGGGGTGGCACTGGCCCAGCAAACAACATATCCTGAACACCAGACAATGCTGCTGCCAGCAGCCAACTCAGAGGACATCCTGCACCTTGGTCCCAGCTCTAGGCCTCCCTTGCCTCTCTCTTCTCACTCCCTGCCTTGGCCTTCTCAGAGTTTTCCTTCTCTGTGGAGTATCTCAGCTTAATCCTTTGTCATCAAGTGTATCTCCATCGGACCCTAACAACTTTATTCCTACCCCTAAATGCACCCTCAAAAAGATTTAGTAATTCCAAGGTGAGATTCTTCCCAAAGAATGCTACCTCCAGCTTCTTAACCACCAGTTCCCAGTCTTTTCCAGTCCTAATTAATGTCTTGGCAATTTCTTTGCTGAGCCTCTCAGCCAAAAGAAGTGCAGGGCATTTCTGTTTGTTAATTAGTCAGGTGGAAACAAATGAATGGCAGAGGTTCGCACTGGCCTGTCTGCTTCCCTAGGATCCTTTGTTTCAGGGGACCCCTGGGAGAGCGCTGGGATACCCCAGGGCTCCACTTTGGGGACCATGGCTCCAAACTAATAATTGGCACACATGTTACTCCCGATAGAGTAATAATACCTTAAGCTGATACTGCGTCTGATCCAGATGGAGACTGAATTTGATGGAAGAGGACAGGGCATCAGGACAGTACTGACCCACCATCAACCGCTCCTGGAAACTGGTGCAAGCAAAGTCAATTCTACACTCTACTCTGGCCAAGGCAGCCAATTTCCAGATTCCTCTCCCAGTGATTTCCAAAGGGCTCTGGGGTTAGAATAGCACAAGAAAAAATTAAGGGCAGGAAATCAGTTCATCTTTGGTAATACCTTGTAAGCATGACTCATTGGTATGAGAAAACCTAGGAGCTCAACAATGATCAAAAGCTGTGTAATCTGATGATGCAAACTGTTTCCAGTAAGGAGCCCAACCCTGTGGCGTGGAGGTTCTCAACCCTAGCTGTACGTTAAAAATCACTTGGCCAGCTTTCAAAACACACCAGTGCCCAGGCCCCTCCCCAGACCAAGTGAGTCAGTTCCTGGAGATACAACAAAGAGATCTCTCAGGTGATTCCAAGATAAGGGCAGGGTTAAGCACATGGTTTATGGGTCTACTGCATCTGCCTTACCTAGCGCCTTCTAGAAATGCATCCTTGATCCCCATCCTAGACATACCAAATCAGTCTCTGTATTCTAACCGGGGCCCAGGTAACCTGTGTGCACTTTAAAATGTGGGAAGCCCCTCCAGTCCATACAGAATCAGAAAACGCCAGTTCATTCTGAGACATCACCACGCTCCTCTTGTGTCTTTGGGGTCCAGAGAGTGCATGGGGCTCAGCTGTGGCACCCTGCTGTGCTGGCGGGGGGGGGGGGGGGCATGGTGAGCCCCATAGGTCTGGTGCCCTCTCCAGCAGGACTGAGCATAATGGCAAGAGCACAGTGACGTCTGGATTTGAACTCTAGCGACTCTGTTACTTGCTCCTGGCTCTGTTCTCTTGGGGCAATTGGTCAACTTCAGTTTCTTCATCGTGAAAAGGGAATAAAAATACTCAACTGGAATCCTTGGCATGGTGAGCGTTTGCTGACTTGTGTATGTGAAAGGGCTCTTCCTCTGTGAAGTGCTGCTGTGCAGATAATACACAGGAGCATTGAGGTCATGCTCCACCCCCTCCTCCTCCACACACACACACACACACACACACACACACACACGGCAGGGGCATGACGGTGAGTTTGCTCTGCCCCAGGGCACTACAAGTTGAGTCTCCTAGAATCTTACTGCCCAGTGTGGTCTGGCAGCATCAGCATCGCCTGAGAACTTGTTATAAATGTAGACCCTCAGGACCCACCAGGCCTACTGAATCAGAACCTGCCCTCCAGCAAGATCTCCATGCAATGCTTGGGGGAACAATCCCCATGGAAAACAAAACATGGCAGGCGTTAAAAATAAATGCTTATGTGATAAGCAAGCCATGGACTTGCCTTGGTGGGTAAAATCAAAGCATTCTAAACACCACTGAAAGAAATCGTCTATCCTCTGTCCGACTTGCCAAACATTCAAGCTCCAGGAATTTCTCCAGAATGCTAAGCCAACAGGGACACTCGTGCAGAGTGCTGGCGATGGAGACACTGTGTTTCCGAGAGCCCAGCTGCATCACGGGGGGACACAGTTTTGATGCATGACTCAGATGAAAGATTTTAAAGCACTGCTCCCTCAATGACTTGTTTACAGCTCCCACATCTCCCCTCCTCCAAGGTAAAAGCAGAAGTAAAATCTTCTGTGTTGAAAAAATTACATAAAGCTCCAGTTCCCCAATGCAAGAGAGGGAGTTCCCCTTCAAGCAGGTGGAGTTCTGGCTAGGTAAACAGAAGGTAAAATCTCTAGTGATTCTTCCCAAAATATTTTGTTGTTTCTTTTAAAGATTATTTATTTACTTATTTGAAAGGTAGAGTGACAGAGGAGAGATAGAGAATCTTTCACCCGGCCGGCGCCGCGGCTCACTAGGCTAATCCTCCACCTGCGGCGCTGGCACACTGGGTTCTAGTCCCGGTCAGGGCGCCGGATTCTGTCCCGGTTGCCCCTCTTCCAGGCCAGCTCTCTGCTGTGGCCCGGGAAGGCAGTGGAGGATGGCCCAAGTGCTTGGGCCCTGCACCCCATGGGAGACCAGGAGAAGCACCTGGCTCCTGCCATCGGATCAGCACGGTGCCCCGCCTGCAGCGCGCTGGCCACGGCAGCCATTGGAGGGTGAACCAACGGCAAAAGGAAGACCTTTCTCTCTGTCTCTCTCTCTCACTGTCCACTCTGCCTGTCAAAAAAAAAAAAAAATCTTTCACCCATTGATGCACTCCCCAAATAGTCACAATGGCCAAGGCTGACGCTGGGAGCTAAGAGTTCCATCTGGGTCTCCCACATGGTTGGCAGGGGACCAAGCACTTGGGGCTCCCTTCCACTGCTTTTCCAGGCACATTAGAAGGGAGCTGGATCAGAACTGAAGCACCTGGGGCTGGTGCCGTGGCTCAGTAGGTTAATCCTCCGCCTACGGCGCTGGCATCCCAAATGGACGCCAGTTCTAGTCCCGGCTGCTCCTCTTCCAATCCAGCTCTCTGCTGTGGCCTGGGAAAGCAGTAGAAGATGGCCCAAGTACTTGGGCCCCTGCACCTGTGTGGGAGATCAGGAGGAAGCTCCTGGCTCCTGGCTTCAGATTGGCACAGCTCCAGCTATTGCAGCCATCTGGGGAGTGAACCAACGGAAGGAAGACCTTTCTCTCTGTCTCTCCTCTCACTGTCTGTAATTCTACCTCGCAAATAAATAAATAAAATCTTAAAGAAAAAGAAAGAAAAAGAAATGGAGCACCTGGCACTCTAATATGGGATGCTGGTGTCACGTGCAGGAGCTTAACTAACTGCCCACAAAGCCAGCCCCCAAAATGCTTTGGAAAACTGGTGATAAGTCCAGTTTTCTTTCTTTATTTCTTTATTTCTTTTTTTTTTTTTTTTTTGACAGGCAGAGTTAGACAGTGAGAGAGAGAGACAGAGAGAAAAGTCTTCCTTCCGTTGGTTCACCCCCAAAATGGCCGCTACAGCTGATGCACTGCGCTGATCCGAAGCCAGGAGCCAGGTGCTTCTCCTGGTCTCCCATGCGGGTGCAGGGCCCAAGCCCTTGGGCCATCCTCCACTGCCTTCCCAGGTCACAGCAGAGAGCTGGACTGGAAGAGGAGAAACCGGGACAGGACCGGCACCCCAACAGGGATTAGAAGCCGGAGTGCCGGCGCCGCAGGCAGAGGATTAGCCAAGTGAGACGCAGCGCCAGCCTCTTTTTCTTTTTTACATCATATCTGTTTGAGAGACAGAAGGAGAGAAACAGAGAGAGGGGGGGAGAGAGAGAACTCCCATCACCTGCTTCACTCCCCGAATGACTGCAAAGCCTCAGGCAGGGCCAAAAACTCAATCTGGGTATCCCACATGGGAGACCCAGAAGCAGCTCCTGGCTCCCGACTTCAGATCGGCCCAGCTCCAGCAGTTGAGGCCATTTGAGGTGTGAACCAGCGATGGAAGATCTCTCTCTCTCTCCTGCTCCCTCTCTGTAATTATGTCTTTCAAATAAATATATGAATCTTTTTTTTTGACAGGCAGAGTGGACAGTGAGAGAGACAGAGAGAAAGGTCTTCCTTTTTCCATTGGTTCACCCTCCAATGGTCGGCGCACTGCAGCCGATGCACTGCGCTGATCCGATGGCAGGAGCCAGGTACTTCTCCTGGTTTCCCATGGGGTGCAGGGCCCAAGCACTTGGGCCATCCTCCACTGCACTCCCGGGCCACAGCAGAGAGCTGGCCTGGAAGAGGAGCAACCGGGACAGAATCCGGCACCCTGACCGGGACTAGAACCCGGTGTGCCGGCGCTGCAAGGCGGAGGATTAGCCTAGTGAGCCGCAGCGCCGGCCAATATATGAATCTTTTGTAAAAAAAGCATTATCTATGGGGCCAGAGCTGTGGCATAGTAGGCTAAGCTTCTGCTAGTGGCACCGGCATCCCATATGGGTGCTGGTTCGAGTCCTGGCTGCTCCATTCCCCATCCAACTCCCTGTTAATGCACCTGGGAAAGCAGCACAAGATGGCCCAAGTGCTTGGGCCCCTGCAGCTGTGTGGAAGACTGGAGGAAGCTCCTGACTCCTGGCATCAGATCAGTTCAGCTCTGGCCATTGTGGCCATTTGGGGAGTGAATCAATAGATGAAAGACCTTTCTCTCTGTCTCTCCATCTTTGTCTATAACTCTGCCTCTAAAATATATATATATATATATAATCCTTTTTAAAAAAAAATTAAAAGCATTATCTATTGGAGTGGCAGGGAGGCCCATGTGGCATAGTGGATAAGGCCACTGTCTGCAAGGCCAGTATCCCATCTGGATGATGGTTCATGTTCCAGCTGCTCCAACTCCTGATCCAGCTCCTTTCTAACGGCCTGAGAAAGCAGCGCAAGATGGCCAAATTGTTTGGGCCCCTGCCACCCACACAGGAGACTTGGCGGAAGCTCCTGGCTTTGAGCTGGCCCACCCTGGATGTTGCAATCAACTGGGAAGTGAACCAGCAGATGGAAGACCTTTCTCTCTGTCTCTGTCTCTCTCTCTCTCTCTCTCACTCTTTCAAATAAATAAATATTTTTAAAAGCATTACTATGTTTCAGCATGAGTTTTTTTTTTTTTTTTTCAGATTACACATTGGTAACTGCAGAAGTTAGTTCAGAATTCACTCACTCACTAGCCCAGTGACCTGTAAATCCCAGGCTAATGGAAGTGCATTTATATGCCCGTTGCCTCTGATTCCTCTTGTCAGCAAGAGGTCCTCTGGGGTCGGATCTCTGCCTTGCATCTGCAGCTTCCGTCCACTCAGGTGCTCTTCCAAGGGCTCCCAAAGTGACAGGGAAAGGTGTGAGTGGCTCAGCTTCCCCAAAGAAATGGGGAACTCTCTTCTGAGGACAACTCGAAGCACGTAGGGGGAAGTGGCACGTGGCCCTTCTAGTATCAGCTTTGAGAGATTAACCTTATGGGAAGAAGCAGCCCAGGAAGTCAACACACGCCCTGGCGCTCTGATGAAGATATAGAAAACTCACAGTTATTGAGCAAGCACAGAGCAGACACAGGCTGGGCACTTTCCACAAGGGATGTGATTTAGTTCTCACGACAAGGGTACGAGGAAAGTACTGCATTCCCATGTTTCCAGCGAAGACTGAGGACCAGAGGGAGAGCTGGTGGCCTAAGGTCCTCGGCCAGCAAAGGAGCAGAGGTGGGCTTCCCAAGGGTCTGCCTGACTCCAGGGGAAGGGCCTTCCCATCACACACATTGGAGGGACACAGCTTGCGTCTCGGAGTGTGTCCTCATCTGGAAAAGTGCTGACAAGACCTGATAGAAAACCCAAGTGATGAGAAGGGAACCGCTGGCCCAGGGAAGAGTGGCCACTCCCATTTTTGCTGATGGTGGGAATGGGTTGGTTGGCGTTGATGGTGCAAACTTCTGGGCAGACCAGCAGCTGGCTCTAGCGCGTCTGGGCAGGCAGGCAGGTCACTTCCTCCAGACCCACAGAGGTCAAGTCAGTGAACACTGACCTAATACTGGTTACAGTAAAACCTCTCATGGGGCCCCACAGAAAACACAGAGTTAGTCATGGATTAATCCTACACAAAGACACAAAAACTGTCCTACAAGGAACTGCACCATGGCTGCCGTCACCCAAGCACAGGCCAAGGGCGGGGACAACTCAGACAGGAAAATGTCACTCCCAGCTAGGGTTTGAGGAAGGGCTTCTGGGTGAAGGGTGAATATGAGTCAGAATGATGCAGGATGAGGAGGACTTGGACAGCAGGTGGCAAAGAAGAGAGTGCAAGCTGGTCCCAGCGAAAGGTATGGCTTTGGTGGAGTGAGTAGAGGACGACACTATGTGTTTGTATTTGTGTCTGTATAAAATTATATAGTGTATTTGCTCATCTATAAGAAAATTCACTACATCACCACATTTTACATCTGTTGTTCTAAACAGACTCTCTAATCAATCCCACAAGGGGCTTTTCATCTCCACGCAAAGCCCAAGCCTAGTCACTCTATGAGACATGGCAGTGGAGGCAAGTTCTAGTTCAGGAGTTCCCCTTCTAGTCACAACACATCACCTGCCTGCCTAAACCCCCTCTATTCAGGCAGCTCCCCGGCTACTGCTGCAGTTGGTCTCATCCACTCAGAAAGATCCCACAAGGGCAGACAAATCAAATCCCCTCTGGCTTGTCCCCCACGCCCCTGCCATCTCCATCTCATCCCTGAAACAAAGCTGATGCTCCCTGGTGCTTACTGCCTTGCCCTGTCATCCCTGCCCTTCCACTGGACTCAGCATCATCCAGCCACTGTCTGAAGTGGAGAGATCCATGTCACCTGGTGTTGCTGATGGCAGTGACCACTGGTGAGAGGTACAGAAAAGAGACTATCACTACTGCTACTGCTACTGCTACTATTACCACCACCACTATTGATGATGACAATGATGATGGGGCCAGTGTTGTGGCACACCAGGTTTGCATGCATCCCATATCGGAGGGCTAATTTTGAGTCCCAGCTGCTCCATTTCCAATCCAGCTCGCTGCTAATGCACCTGGGAAGGCAGTAGAAGATGGCCCAAATGCTTGGGCCCCTGTCACCCATGTAGGAGACCAGAACAGAGTTCCAGGCTCCTGATTCAGCCTGGCCCAACCCTGGTTGCCGCAGCCATTTGGGGAATGAACCAGAGGATGGAAGATCTCTTTCTCTTTCTCTCTCCCTGTCTGTCCTTCAAATAAATAAACACTTTAAAAACAATAATGATGGTGAGGAACTTTCACTGCTACTAATAATAATTCATGGAGTCTCTCCTTATTCCTCCCATCAACTTCATTTATGTAAGATAGGTCTTATTATCCTGATGTTACCAGTGGGCAAAATGAGATTTGGATAAGTGGGCAGAGGGCAGGCCATCTCTGACTACACAACTCTCAGATCCTCCTCTGCAGGAGGCCCCTCAGACTGTCAGGGCTCCACCAGGATGCCGGCTGCTCTGCCATCACCTCTAACTCAGCACTAGCTGGAGAGATCCACACCATTGTCACAGCTTCCCACACCGCCAACACCAATCAAAACCCACCTGAGCCTTCCCTTTTTCTACCAACAAACTTTACCATTCCTCTGCCTGCCGTTGAGTCTCTGCCAAACACCTGTGATGGTGCTGACTCCATAGCCCAGCAAGCTCTCAATAAATAGCCACTGTTTCCACTTGAATGGTCTTCGGGTTCTTTTTTCTACAGAGAACAGCAAATAAGAAAGTGTTGCCTACATCCAGCAAGCCCGTGGATTTTGGTTTTGGTGTCATTTGTCCCTTCTTCAGAGTGTATGCAGTTTGGGCTATAGAAAGTGGGTGTGATTAATTACAAAATTCCAGGCTGAAATAAATTCATGGAAAGTGATGAGCTCAGTGCCTGTGTGTTCATAGCTTTCCTAAACATGTTCAACCTCACCTGGGTGCTTCCATAGCCTAGCACCGGGCCAGGCAGTACCAGTTATCTCCTCCAGGGTAGTGCTAGGCTCTAAAGTCAGTGATGCACACGTGTGGGTGCTGGACGAACTCCAGGGAAGTTGATCCAGCTGCACATGCAAAGAGGAAAGGTTCATGGGGGTTCAGTGTCCAAGGGACGTGGCAAGGCACGGCCGGGCGAGTCCTTACTGGGGGAAGGTGGGGTAGCAGTGCAAGCAGAGAAAGGAGCCAAAGGATCTGGAGCAGGGAGCAGGCAGAGCCAGTTTCTGGGAGGCCCAGAGGCAGGTTTCAGGGCTCTCTGTGACTCATCTGCTTTTAGGTCGAATGAGGGCAAGATCCAAATCCAAAGCAGGGTTGGCTGCTGCGCAGATAATCAAACAGGCCCTGAACTCAGGGTTCAGGCACAAAGTAGAGGGAAACAGGAGGCCTGTATGGGTTTGGGCTCCCCAGATGCATGCAGCTGATCTTGGAGATGGGGGCTGTGATCCTCGCCCACACAGAAATTGTCGTCTGCAACTGGGAAAGCCAGAAGCAGGATCCTGGGTCTGCAAGTCGGTATCTCCTTTCATTCCGCATCTTTGGAAAGGCAGTCTCTGTGTCACCTTTAGACTGAAAGCAGGGACTGGCGCTGTGGCGTAGCGGGTAAAGCCACGCCTGCAGTGCTGGCATCCCATATGGGCAATGGTTCGAGTCCCCGCTGCTCCACTTCTGATCCAGCTCTCTGCTATGGCCTGGGAAAGCAGGAGAAGATGGTCCAAGTCCTTGGGCCCCTGCATCTGCATGGGAGACTGGGTAGGAGCTCCTGGCTCCTGGCTTTTGACCGGCACAGCTCCGGCTGTTGTGGCTAATTGGGGAGTGAACCAGCAGATAGAAGACCTCTCTCTCTCTTCCTCTCTGGCTCTCCTTCTCTCTCTGTGTAACTCTGACTTTCAAATAAATAAATAAATCTTTAAAAAAAAAAGACTAAAAGCCAGCCATTTACCCAAACCCCAATTATGTCCTTCCTTTTTCATACAATGAGCTATGCAATTGCTTTCTAACAGAAAACCTTGATAGTTACTTTAACCCAATTCCTTATTTGTTGTATTTTGATAGAGTTCAAAATACCATGAGTAATATAAAAATAATTTTACAATATTAAATAAAAATAAATATAAATTTACCAAAATAAAAAGAATTCATAAATAACAAGATTTAAAATTTTAGTTGCCTTTTTTCACTACACTTCAGAGACTGTTGAGTCAACACAACTAGACTTACACGGCTTTAACACTTGTCTGTTCTGATTAGGCAGTCTCGAATACTGAATTTGTCTTGTTTACGTTCATTTTTATTTGGAGAGCTCCGCAGCTGACCGTTCATGATTGGCAGTGGCATTTAGCCGCTGATCTATCTGTGTTTTGGGGGACTCCTTAACTCGATGATGCCTCCTTGACGGTAATTCAGGGTGGGCTCCAATGAGAAGATCGTAAACACGCCCGTCTGCTGCTGACTGAGAGACTGACTTGATCTGACTCTCTGGGGACCAAGCTTGACAATGCAGTAATATTCTGCAGCCTCATTTATCTGATTCAGGAAATGAGTAGATGAAGGAACCGCTGAGCTAAGCCAGCCCAGTCTGACTTATCTGAAACCACACAGCTTTGCATCTCACAGTTTCAGTTAGTTATCTGCTGCCAACCACGATCTGAAAATATTAAATGAAAAACTCCAGGAATAAACAAATCATAAGTTTACATGGTGTACCATTCGAAGCGATACAAGACGAAATCTTGTGCTGTTGCTTGCTGTCCTGCCTGGTGTGCAAATCGTCCCTCTGTCCATGCTGTGTACACTGCCCACCCAATAGTCATTCCGTATCCATCTGTTATCAGAAAGACCATCAGGGTAGCACAGTGCTTGTGTTCAAGTCACACTCACTCTACACAACTATGGCCCCGAAGTGTGGGAGTAGTGATGCTGGCAAGTCAGATATGCCAAATTGTCGCTCCCCCATTCGCGGAGGAACGACACTGGACCCTGCGCTGTTCTTTTTGCCCAGCCCTTCCCGGGTTAGCTGCTGTTCCCTCACTCACGGAGGAACGACGCCATCCCGGGTTAGCTGCCGGCTCCCCAGCTTCTGCGGAGGAGCGGCACACCGCTGGCCGGCTCTCTCTCAGGGGTTGCTCAGATGTTCCCTCGGTGCATAGTGTCTCTCTCTTCCTTTATAGTCCTCTTCCACCAATCCATGCTCTGCTACCCACACGCCGAGCACGCTGCTCTCCTCCAATCAGGAGCAGGATCAGCTCCTGCAGCTCGTCAGTTGAACTGGTGAGGCAGCTGTGTAGAAGTTGTTTGCTGTCTCAGGGCCATATTGTGGGAGATCAGATGCATAGAATTAGTCCTAGCAGTTCCAGTAATTTAGTCTAGTCTCAGTTGCTCCCCACACCAAATAAAAGCCTTTAAGTAAAGGATGAATGTTCTCCACTTAATAAAGAAAAATCAAACATCATATGATAAGATGGCTAAAATCTACCATAAGTTAAGGTTCTTAATCTCTTACTGTGCCTAATTTACCATTGGTATGTCACAGTTGGTAAACACAGCAGGACAAAACATAGTAGTTTCTATAGGGTCCTGTGCTACCCACTGTTTCAGGCATCCGCTTGGGAGTCTTGGAAGGTATCCTATGGTTAAGGACGCCTGCTGTATTTGAAAGGATCTACTCATATATTTACTGGTAAGGAACCATCCTTGACATAGGCATGGGGCCCCAATCCTATTTACTATGAAAAAAAAATTGCCACTTTGCCTAATCTATGTTCCATTCAGAAGCATCTGTCTCTCTCAATCCTCAGAACCCCAAATAAAAGGCTTGTACTGAGCTTAGATTTCAAGCTGCAGGCCTTCAGCAAAGCAGTGCCATCTCCCATCTCTGCTAGCCCTGGATGAGGGACAGAAGTGAGAAGTGACCAGCACACATCCACACTTCCCCTGCATCGGAAACAGTCCTGCCCTCCTCCTCCTCCGGCCACCCCAGGTCATACGTGGTCTGTGTCCCAAGCTACATCTGGCCTTGACCTAATAATCTACTGTCTCACAAAAATGGTTCCGTGCATTTCCAGCTTGCAATGATCACTAGCTGCTTCCTTACCGCATCAAGGCCCAGTCATAGGTTGTGTTATTTTCAGCCATCCATTGCGGGAAAGCAGCCTGGTGTCAGTGGAGACTGCGTAAGCTGTGAGTAACCACAGCACGACTACAGCGGCTTCGACATGTAGTAAGTGCGCCTGGTTCACACGAGGAGGAGTCTGCAGGTGGGCAGCACGGGGCTGGGAGGCAGCTTTGTGCTGTCATCAGACCCCTCCTCTCCATTCTCCTTAATTCCAGGTGGAGTTCACTTTGCGGCTCTTGTGCGAAGTCTGGACTGAAGTGAGATTTAAGGCAGGCTTTTCAATGTGGGCATGTGGTTATGAAGAGTTAATAAATCATGCAGGAAGTTCCCGGAATGAACACTAAAGTTATTTGCAAGCTTCCTGGACAAGGGTTTCCGGAAATCATGGAGTTGTGTTGATGTGAACATGAAGCTAGGTAAGGTTCTCACTTCCTATTCAGCATTTTATCTTCAACCATGTTAAAACAAACAGGGAAGAGCTAAGGACTTTCTGACATGTGGCTTCATCTGGAAGATAAGACAAGCCCCAGGGATGCCTGCATCACCATGGCTATGTCTGTGCCTTGTGACCATCCCACGGGGAAGCTGGACCACAGCCCTCTCTTACCATCGTTCACCTCTGGGCTACACACTGAGACACACTCTCAGACATCCTGGGTCTGAGCTGACTGCAGCCCACTCACTTGTCCTTTCACCAACCACAGGTAGCCAGTCCTCCCTTTTCCATTGCGTTTCCAGGGAGCAGTTAGAGGCCAGACCAGCAGGGTCTGCCCACAGACACAAGTATCCATCTGCCTGAGGGGCCCTGTCACTGACCCTGTACTGAGTGAGTCCCACAGTCCCTCCTGGGAGGATGGTGGTGCTGATGGGCAGGACACCCCACGCATCAACAACTCCCTCTCAAACTCTCCTCTTGGGGCTTCCCCAACTCTACCCTGGAGTCCTCTGGACCCTCACTGTGGGCAAGAGCTCAAGACCCCCAACACTGCTTCTCAGGCCCCCAAGATGGCAGATCTTCCCAAGTCTATCTCGAAACCTATTTAGATATCGATGTTGCTAGAGTCGTTTCCACAACATGTTGCAGGGATGAACCCCAGGCCTCGCTCCAGGTCTCACAGAGGCATGTCTGTGCTGTGACATCGGCTCTGCAGCCGAAGTGAACATTCACAAAGGATGGTACGGGGAAAATGTTCTCAGCCAGTAAGGCCTGTGACCACTTTCTAATGGGATGTTGGGATGTACGGGGCGAGGGTAGTGTTTCCCAGTGTTGACCAGAAAGAACTCTTTGCACCTGAGTTAGTTGGGTGTTTTTTTTTTCTTAATTTTATTTAAGATATGCAAATTTCATGTATTTCATATCTACAGATTCAGGAACATAGTGAGATTTTCCAGCTTATCCTCCCTCCTGCCCAGCCTCCCAGCCTTCTTTCTCCTCCCTCTCCTATCCCCATTTTCATTTTTTACAAAGATCTACTTTCAGTTAACTTTATATTCATAAGATTGACCCTATACTACGTAAAACCAGTATAAAGAAAAAAAAAAAAAACACACTGTTCCTCAACAACAGAGACAAGGGCTGTTAAAGATCATCGCATCTCAAAGTGTCTTTTCACTCCGATAGTTACCTTTGAGATGCTCTATTCGTTACCACAGATCAGGGAGAACATATGGTATTTGTCTTTTGGAAACTGGTTTATTTCACTAAATATAAAATCCTGGAATATCTCAGTCAGAATCTCAAGATTCATAGCCCCGATGTCGCTCCCCCTCTTCGTGGAGGAACGACACTAAGCCCTGCCTAGGCTTCATATCCGAGTCACGGCACCATTATGTCGCTCCCCCTCTTCGTGGAGGAACGACACAGGACCCTGCGCTGTTCTTTCGTCTGCTCGGCCCTCCCCGGGTTTGCTGCTGGTTCTTCCCGGGTTGGCTACTATCCCTTCCACCTCCGTGGAAGGGCAGTTCCCCCTGGCCACATTCCCCACTTCCGCAGGGGAGCGGCACACCGCCGGCCGGCTCTCTCGGGGGCTGCACAGGTGTTCCCCTTAGATGTTCCTGGTGCATGCCGTCTCTCTCCTCCTTTATAGTCCTCCTCCGCCAATCCTAACTCGGCTGCCCACACGCCGAGTACGCTGCTCTCCTCCAATCAGGAGCAAGTCCTACAGTTTATTGGCTGAACTGGAGGCAGCTGTGTAGAAGCTGTTTTCTTCTCTCCCAGCACCATATTGTGGGAGAGCAGATGCATAGAATAAGTCTTAATTCCAGTAACTTAGTCTAATCCGAGTTGCTCCCCACACCCGAGGATCTATCTTTTTAAGAAACTCCTCAAGTTATTCTTTTTTTGTTTTTTGTTTTTGTTTTTTTGTTTGTTTGTTTCTTTTTTTGGCAGGCAGAGTGGACAGTGAGAGAGAGAGAGAGAGAGAAAGGTCTTCCTTTTCGGTTGGTTCACCCTCCAATGGCCGCTGCGGCCAGCGCGCTGTGGCTGGTGCACTGCGCTGATCTGAAGCCAGGAGCCAGGTGATTCTCCTGGTCTCCCATGCAGGTGCAGGGCCCAAGGACTTGGGCCATCCTCCACTGCACTCCCTGGCCACAGCAGAGAGCTGGACAGGAAGAGGAGCAACTGGGACTGAATCTGGCCCCCTGATCGGGACTAGAACCCGGTGTGCCGGCGCTGCAGGCGGAGGATTAGCCTAGTGAGCCGCAGCACCAGCCCAGGTTATTCTTAAACCACAGTGGAATTTTAGAATGTGGGGACCATGCAAAGAGCTCTGAACCAGGAGTCTGAACATCTGTAACTCTGCCACGAACACTCTGTGTCTCTGCAGTCAAGTCACTTGATGGCTCCGAGTCTATTTTCTCGTCTCCAAAATGGGCATAGCTATCCCCACCCTGCCTTCCTCATAGTGCTAGGCCAATGGTCTTCGTCCCTTTTCTGTTGCTAATAACACAACACCACAGCCTGGGTAAGTTCTAGAGAAAAGAGATTCGGGCCCACAGTCCTGGTCTAAGGCCAAGGGGCTGTACACAGTGACGTCTTCTTACTGGCAGAGTTCCCAGGGGTGCAGGGCAGCACAGGGCGAGACACAGGGAGTGTTCACGCGTGCCTTCTTCTTTCTTCCCTCCTTCTTCTAAAACCAATCATGGGCTCCACCCTGATCTCCATGGCTAATCTTAATCACCTCCCAAAGGATGGACCTCTAAACACTCTAACTGGATTAAGCTCCCACCCTCCTAGCATCACACCATGAAGAGTAAAGCCCAACTTTGTGAGTTTTAGAGAGCTGAAACCATAGCATCGATGCAACAATCACCCAAGACTTTGCAAATTTGCTTTGCAGGACAGAAATCACTATGGCCGTGATCATCTACAAACAGCTTCCTCTGTACCTTTTTTTAAAAGAGAGAGAGATTCCATCTGCTGGTTCACTGCCTAAATGCCAACAGCTGGGCTGGGCCAAAGGAAGGAGCCAGGAATCTCCCACATGGGTTGCAGGGTCCAACTACTTGAGCCATCACCTGCTGCTTCCCCCGGGTGCAAATCAGCAAGAAGCTGGCACTGGGAGCAGAGACAAGACTTGAACACAGGCACTGTGGTGTGGGATGTGGGCTTCCCCAGCAGCATCTTGACAACAACAAATGCCCACCTCTAGAAGGGACTTTCTTACTAAGAGTTGCTGAGGCAAGCTGGGCTAATAAAATAATAATAACGATGATGATGATGTTGCTTTTGCCATAAAAAAATCAAGTAGCCTTTTATGGAAAAGCCAACCATCACATATTGCAACCCTCTGAAGGAAACTAGACTGTTTCAGGAATAAATATTTGGAAGTAGCAGGCAGGCTGTGGCCTCTTGTTCTCTAGAGCAGGAGTCAGCAAACTATCTCTGTAAAAAGTCAAGGTCATATATTTCCCACCACAGGCTCTGTTGTTACTGCAAAGACAACCAGTGAGTGTGGCTACGCTATCTAGACACATAAACAGGCAGTCAGCTGATTTCACCTGTAGGCTATAGCTTGCCCAACCCTGTTCTAAAACAAGGACCTTACAGGTAGCTGCAGCTGGTGCAGCAGCCAGCTTATGTGAGCTTTCGTGGCCCATGGTTGCCTTCTCTTCTCAATCCTGTGCTGAGTGACTTCACGCCAGTAGTTTAAAATCAGTTATGTTGGGAACAGTTACACAATTGGAAATGGGCAAACACTGCTGAGTATCAGAGCTCTGTGCACCCCACCACCCCAAGCGCACCAGCTGTTACACACGTGCTAGCACACCACAGGGGCGTGTCCACCAGGAGAGGGCTGGAGGGTGGGGATTTGGTGTGCCAGACATTCCCCGGGAATATGGGAAGCAACTACTAGATGTCAGTGCCAGCACACTTGTGTTTTTGCAGGGAGCTGGGACATCTGGGATCCTAGTGGAGCCTCATAAGAAGCCTGTGAGGTCCAGCACCACCAGCACCCCCATTGTGGTACATCACCAGATTGGAAGGAGGTAGGGCAGGATGGAGCCCATGCCATGCCTGTCCCCATCTGGCCAGCAGATCAGCTTCTTCAAGGCCATGATCAGCAGCAAGCCTCAGCTCTTTTCCATTGATTTCTAATAGAGCCAGAGTCCTCACTGCCATGGAACAGCCCTGACTCAGAGACTAGTTTGAGTAGTTGTTTCTAAGTTGGGAGAAAAGTTCATGATGCTATAAAGAATATCTGACCTCCCTTATGAAGCATCATTGTCATGTGGACATATTTAAGATTCATTTTATTTATTTGAAAGAGTGACATAGAGAGGGAATGATGCAAAGAAAGAGATCATCCATCTGCTTTTCAAATGGTCACAACAGCTGAGGCAAGGGCCAAATCAAAGCCAGGAGCCCGCAACTCTATCTGTCTCCCATGTAGATGCAGGAACCCAAGTACTTGAGCCATTATCCACTGCTTTCCCAGGTGCGGATTGGTAGCAGAGCGGCAGGGGCTCCAGCTGGCACTTGTGGGCTCCACAAGCAGAGATTTAACCCAGTGTGCCACAATGCCCACACCATGTGGACACATTTTAAAAGGCTCAAAATGCTATAGACTTTATACCACAGAACTTGGGTTGATCAGGATCAGAAGCAGCTGACCTTGCTGGAGCACTTCCCATGGGAATGGTCCCACCTGGCACTTGTCATCACTCCTAGTTTACAGCTGAGGTTTATCTGCCTCCCCAGCATCTGCACCCCTTGCTCCTGGGACTCGTTTTGCAATTCTACTTTGAAGAACCTCACTGGCTTCCTTGGATACGGTATGGAGGGAGGAGTGTCGGCCAAAGAGTGCTGTCTTTAACTGAACATGAAGTAGACACAGGACCCAAACTAGGGCATCATTGGCTTAGCTCTTCTCCACCTGAGGAGTGGGGTCAAAGCTTCCCGGGTCCTGTCTCTGCTGATTGTCAGGCATTTCTGACCCTGGGACTTCAGCATGCCCATCACCTTGGCAAGCCACTCGTGTTGTGGGCAGAGCAATGCGGGTCCTTATCTCCAGACCTCACATGGCAGGGGGAGACTTTGCAGCATGACTGAAGTTGAGCATCTTGAGATGGGGATGACCCTGGATTACCCAAGCAGACTTGGTGTGAATTACATGAGTCCTGGTAAGTCAAAGAGGAAGGCAGGGGGTCCGTGTTGTGGCACAGTGGGTCAAGCCAACACCTACTACACTGGCATCCCATATGGGCACCAGCTGCTCCACTTCCAATCCAGCTTCCTGCTAATGGCCTGAGAAAGCAGTGGAAAATGGCCCAAGTGCTTGGGCACCTGCCACCCATGTGGGAGACCTGGATGAAACTCCTGGCTCCTGGCTTTGGCCTGGCCCACTCCCCAGCCCCACTGTGGCCATTGGCCATCTGGGGAGTGAACCAGTGGGTGGAAGATCTCTCTCTCTCTGCAGCTCTTTCAAATAAATAAGTAAATCTTTAAAAAAAAAAAAAAGAAAGAAAGAAAGAAAGAAAGAAAAGAGGAAGGCAGGAAGGTCACAGCCAAATGGAAGTTGGAAAAGGCATGAAGATCGCTGTTCCTCAGGGGCCTCCAAAAGGAATACCGCCATGCTGACATTTTAGCCCCGTGAGCTCCATTCTGGGGCTCTGACCTCCAGCACAGTAAGATAACACATGGCACTGCTCTAAACCACTAAATGGATGGTACTCTGTCTCAGCAGCATCAGACATGAGTCCACCCGGTTTCCTTCCGGTGAGCTCCTTTCTGTTTTAGCCTACTTCTGACTTATGCAAGCTAGAAGCTATTGTTACTGCTTGTAGCTGAAGAGACGCAACGGATAGACGACGAACTCCAAGCTTCATTCTCCACCCCTTGCCCTGCTTCCTGGTCTGAGTCCCTGGGCTGCAAGGCTGCCTGACCCCATTTTGAAGGCCCTGACCTTGCTCAGTGATGGGACTCTGCCCTTGTGGTCAGCCCTTCCACCCACCTGCTGCTGACTGCCTGTTCTCCTGGTCTCCTGGCTGTCACTTGACCCAGATTGCTTCTCTCTGCATCTCCCCCACTTGTCAGGTTACTTGCTCCGTGTCTGGGACCCACCCACTTATCATCTGACTACCTGATGACTCACTGGCACTTTTCCCTTGCATGCTGCATGCTCAGCATACACTCAGCCACTTCTGGGCACTTCTGCCTCACAGTCAATTCCCTGAGCACCCGCCATTTGGGGAATGAACCAGCGGATGGTAGATTTTGTGCTCTCTCTCTGTCTCTCTCTCTCTCCCCCATTCAAATAATTCAAATAAATTAATAAATTTTTTTAAAGAAATGAAACCCACAGACACAGAGGTTAACCAGAGATTTTGCCTTTTACAGCTTTTTTTTTTTTATTTGATAGGCAGAGTTAGACAGTGAAAGAGAGACAGAGAGAAAGGTCTTCCTTCTGTTGGTTCACCCCCCAAATGGCCACTACAGCCGGAGCTGCGCCCATTCGAAGCCAGAAACCAGGTGCTTCTCCTGGTCTCCCATGGGGTGCAGGGCCCAAGCACTTGGGTCATCCTCCACTGCACTCCCTGGCCACAGCAGAGAGCTGGACCGGAAGAGAAGCAACCAGGACTAGAACCCGGCACCCATATGGGATGCTGGCGCCGCAGACGGAGGATTAAGCAAGTGAGCCATGGCGCCGGCCCCGCCTTTTATAGCTTTATAAAATGAAACTCCACTTGTTTCTTCCTTCCGACTGTCTTTGTCAATCTCACGGGTTCACCAGAAGAGCAGGAGGTGCACAGGAACCACCCAGTGTGGGCAGCTGACTCCAGTGTGCTCCGGGAGCCCACGTCAGCCTTGTAGAAGACGAAGGGCCGCTGTGCTTGCTCCTTCTCGGTGACTAGGTCTTCGAGCTTCTTTTTCTGTGAGATAAGAGATTATTCAATGCACAGGCCAGAAGAGGGAGAAAAGCGCAACACACGTCCCAGGCTGAGCCCCAGAGAACACGAAAGGGCAGGGGGCAGGCAGCTTTGGTATTTAAGCCTTGGCATTGTTTTTTTTTTTTTTTTTTTTTTTTTTTTTGACAGGCAGAGTGGACAGTGAGAGAGAGAGACAGAGAGAAAGGTCTTCCTTTGCCGTTGGTTCACCCTCCAATGGCCGCTACGGCCGGCGCGCTGCAGCCGGCGCACCACGCTGATCTGATGGCAGGAGCCAGGTACTTATCCTGGTCTCCCATGCGGGTGCAGTGCCCAAGCACTTGGGCCATCCTCCACTGCACTCCCTGGCCACAGCAGAGAGCTGGCCTGGAAGAGGGGCAACCGGGACAGAATCCGGCGCCCCAACCGGGACTAGAACCCAGTGTGCCGGCGCTGCTAGGTGGAGGATTAGCCTAGTGAGCCACGGCGCCGGCCTGGCATTGGTATTTAAGGGGTGATAAGGAACCATGCCTGCTCTGACATGCCCCCTTTGCCTGAATTAAAAATAAAGAGAGAGAGAACGCAAGCTGCAGGAATCAGATACACACCACAATATCAGCTTTGTATTTTTAAAAAGATAGATTAGAAAATACAGCTTAGATCCAAAGCGGACACTGGGCTGGCTAAGATTCATCCCCTCAGGTGAGAGATTGCTCCCAGCTGGGACTCCGTGTGCAGAGCAGACACCTGGCCCCGACACCTGCCTCACAACCTCCACCCCCGTGTGGCAGGTCGGGGTCCTCCCCACGTGTGCTGCCTGCTCCAAGGAAAGCTAGGGCAGGAGACACAGCTCATCCCAGACTTTGATCCAGAGAGGAAGATGGACTGCTAGTGCCTTCCGGGCTCCTCCTTGGAGCCTCCCCGCTGTGTGGAGCTGCCTCCTTCCCCAGGAGGCTAGAACCCGAAGGGAGGGCACTGCCATCTTAGGGGCAGAGATAAGAATTTGCAGGGAAAGCCAGAGGCACTGAGGATCGGAGGGAACAGGAAATTGGCTGGAAGCTCACCTTCAGCTGGAGGGATGGGAAAATTTTCCCTTGGGCCTTGACACAGCAAAGGCAGAGCTCTCCTTTAGAGACCGCCAAGAGAATCGGGCTCCCTTTCTCAGGAGGGGCTGAGTGATAGTATGAGGCTAAAACAAAGAAGGTCTCTGGGAAGGAAGCAGCCAGGAAAAGTTAGTTCTCTGAGAAGGGACAAGCCCCCCCTCTCTGCTGGTCAAAGTTCCCTTCTGTTGTCTTGGCCCAAGCCCCCTCTCCTTAACAACCCAGCCCCCTGGCTCCTTCCTTCTAGAAGAACTCCCCTCTGATCTGGTCATTTTGACAGATCCTCCCTCTGACTCCCCAGGGTCCCTGGAGTCCTCCTTGCCATTGCCACCACCTGCTGGAGCCAGCTGTAGTCCATCATAGAGCTGAGCCCATGTGCAGGGAGGCCAGACCTGGCCGGGGTTTAGGTGGGGGATCAGAAAACCCAGCAGGATGAGGAGTTACCTGGAAGTATGTAGGCCTTGTGTGGGATTGCTTTCAGGATCTCACAGTCCAGGACCAACACTTTTTGATCTCCATCACGAATGTTGAATTTCTCTGGCTCTTGGAACTTCACCAACGACTCTAGATCAATAGAACTACTATTGACACTTCATACCAGCTATTTTAGGCTTTAGGACAAGTTATTAAATATTCATGCCTGGATACCCTCATCTATGAAATGAGGGTAATAAAGGACTTAAACACTTTTTTCAAGGAGTCTGAGCTTATAACATGTCTGCGCTACAGGAAAGGCTCAGTATGTGTTAATCATTGTTCGTCTAAACCTTTCCTGAGCATCATGCTATCAGCAATGCGTGGGGTGGAGCAGAAAACTACTTTCTGGGATGGGAAAGCGACAACGGAAGGCGGGGAGTGGGAACTGAGGCAGCAGGCACCCAGGAGCCCAGCACGGAGCAAAACAGAGCTGGGGGGCCTGCGCTGTGGATCTGTGCAGATCTACCATCTGCGGTGTCTGCATTCCATACGGTGCCGGTTCCAGTCCCAGCTGCTCCACCTCTGATCCAGCTCCCTGCTAATGCCCTGGGAAAGCATCAGAAGATGGCCCAAGGTGTTGGGGCTCTGCACGCACGTGGGAGATCT
Source organism: Oryctolagus cuniculus (assembly GCF_964237555.1). Lineage (NCBI taxonomy): Eukaryota > Metazoa > Chordata > Mammalia > Lagomorpha > Leporidae > Oryctolagus > Oryctolagus cuniculus. Next base: position 113,957,858 of record NC_091433.1, on the reverse strand, counting down.
GGAAGCTCCTGGCTGCTGGCTTCAGCCTGGCACTACAATGGCAGCTGTGACCATCTGGGGAGTGAACCAAGGGATGGAAGATCTCTTTCTTTGTGTTCTTCTCTCTTTCTGTAACACTGCCTTTTGAATAAATAAATATTTTTAAATAAAAGGTGATACTCTTTTAAAAATAAAAATTAAAAAAACCTGAGCTGGCACTGAAGAGGCTCCTTTGAAAAGAGCCTGAATAAGACAAAAGGACCACCCACGACAGTGACTGGAGGCTTCCTAGGGCGTGGGCTCCCGGGAACTGCTTCAGGCTACTCCTGCCTGGAGTGGGCCTTGCACAGGAAGCCCACCCTACTGTCTCTGATGGGGCAGGAAACCTGTCCCTCAGCCAGGAGTCCAGGCACTTCTCTGATGGGCGGGCAGGAGCCTCCACGCCAGGTCAAGACTGCCAGCGGTGGGTGGCTGCACAATGTCAGATATGACCCTGTGAGATGGCAGCAGCCACCGCCCTGTGTGATGCTTCAACACAGCACAAGGCTATGACAGGCGACTGTCATGTAGAAGACATCCCAAGGGCTCATTGTCCTCCCACACGTAACCACGCCCTCTGCCAGGGTGGGCTGTGCTCCTGGGCTCCTTGTGCCAGAGAACAGGGAGGAGCCTCCTGCGACACCAGCTCTCCTGCCACCTCTTCCAGGCAGGCCTCCTCAGCCCCTCTGCATGGGGTGGCTTCCTCTCTGGCTGCTGCACACTGCCCTGAGCGCTCGCACCTGCACACAGGTGTCAGTGTCCTTGTCTCATCACCCTTGTAAGCTCCCGGAGCAGCTCCCTTGTCTGACTTGGGGTGACCCTCCACAGCCCCCCCCCAGAGTGCCCCAAGCATCAGGACACTGGGGGTGGCTATGGGATGGACACTGGCCCTGGCAAGATCCGCAGTAACACAAGGAGGTGGGGTCAGATGAGATGCGAGGTTCTCAACCCTGGCTTGTGTCAGCATCTCCTCAGAAGCTTTCCGGGCTCCAGGCCCAGGCGTTCTGATTCAGGGGCAAGTGCAGTTCGGTTTAGAGCCACTGGCTTGGATTCACCCTGAGCCTTTCCGTTTTCCACACTGTCCTGGGCAGTGAATTCCCTGCGGGTTGTGGCTCCGAAGGTCAGGCTGGGGCTGAGGTCCTGCCTTTCCAAGCAGCTCCAGGAGCTATTGCTGCTGCTGCTCTGAGGACGCAGGCGAGGGCGGGCCCAGGGCGTCAGTGTTTCTCCACCTGGCTGCCCACTGGGCACCACCTGGTGGGTGACATTTTGAGACCTGGACCCCTCATCCCTGAGATTCTGACTCCAGTGGTCTAGAGTGAGGCCAGAACATGCTATTTCTAACAAATGTCACTTCTTGCTCTACCATTTTATTTTTTTTACCTCTTAACTTTTTTTTTTTTTTTGACAGGCAGAGTGGACAGTGAGTGAGAGAGAGAGAGAGAGAGAGAGACAGAGAGAAAGGTTGGTTCACCCTCCAATAGCCGCCGCGGCCGGCGCACTGCGGCCAGCCCACTGCGCTGATCCAATGGCAGGAGCCAGGTACTTATCCTGGTCTCCCATGGAGTGCAGGGCCCAAGCACTTGGGCCATCCTCCACTGCACTCCCTGGCCACAGCAGAGAGCTGGCCTGGAAGAGGGGCAATCAGGACAGAATCCGGCGCCCTGGCTGGGACTAGAACCCGGTGTGCAGGCGCTGCAAGGCGGAGAATTAGCCTAGTGAGCCGCGGCGCCGGCCCTCTTAACTCTTACTTTGTCTTTTCCCACCTTCTATTTCTGTTTCCCTCCTGGCACAGCCCGACCCTGCCCTCCTCATCTCACACACCAGCCAGTGTAGGATCCTCTTCAATGGTATTCTTGCTTGCCATCCTTGACCCCCAAGCTTCTCAATGTCACTGTGCAGGTGTGAGTGTTTTAGGTGCTGGCATTTATATGCTACAGGGAAGTGGTTCTCAACCCACAGCAGCAGCGGTAGCGTCAGTAACAGCAGCAGTAGGAACAGCAGGGACACCAACAACCACAGCAACAACACACAGCAAGTTTACTGGAAAATCAAAATGCCAGCAGGGCAGCAGCAACAGTAGCACAGGGACGCGCGGCGGCAGCAGCAGCAGCAGCAGCAGCAGCAACAGTGCTTGAAGCAGGCTCCCGCCACACTGACTTGAGAGTTGCCGTGAGCCTCACCACCCTGGTCTCCTTGTGTCCTCACTGCCATTTTGCTGGTAGGGCAGTGGGTCTCGGTGTTGACGCACTGACCTGAGGCAGAGCTGCGACTCAGACCGAGGTCCCCCTGACTCTGTCCTGAGCTGAGGGGCATGATGCAGCCTTAAAACTATTTGGGGAGGACAGATTAGTGAGAGCACCTTTAAATGTTCACCTTTCAATGTCGTCGTTTACACCCTGTGTCACCTGGGGCAGGTCCCTGCTCCTCTTCACCTCAGTTTGCACACCTGAACAGCGGTGATATTAACCACTTTCTCTGGGCAGTTGCACAGTACAGATGGCAGTGGGCAAGGAAGGTTCTGGTTTCATCATTGTGGACCCTCTATGAGCCGTCTATGGTGTGGATGTTGCTAGGAGCGCCCCTTGCTGATCACTCTCCTGTGTTTCATCCTTGCAAGGAAGAAGTCAGGCTGACCAGCCTTTTGGCAGTGACCAGAGAGCAGTCAGCTGGTTCCTAGGTTCAAAACCTTCCTGTCCCACGCCACTGAGCACTTGAGAATTCCCTACCCTCTCTGCAAGGCAAAGGCCCACCTGGGACTCCTCTCTCCCATAGACTCTGCTGAAAATGTGCCTCCATTTAGGAAAAGCCCTATCCTCTCCAGCACCATTAGTTGTCACCAGTCTGCGTTCTCCCATCCTCTTAGAGACCCCAGCAGCACCATCCCCCAGCCCTCCCCCTCTATACCTGAGCTGCTCCAATACTTCACCAGGGCCTTACTTGATTGAACAGAGTCCACAGAGGGGAAGCTGGGGCCTGGCTCTTGGGGGCTTCCAGCTGGGTCTGCAATCAGAGACCGGGAGGTTAGCATATGCTGGCGGGTTTTCCCAAGGATTAGGGGGTTCTAATTCCTTAATTCTAATTAAGGAATTAATTAGTTAGTTAATTAACTAGTTAATTCCTTAACTACTTAATTCCTTAGTTCTTCTGTGTGTGTGCTGAGATAATACAGCAGATAGACTGTAGACATGACACTGAAAACAGTCTTCTTGATCTCAAGTGTCAGGAAACAGAGGTGAAATTGTCAAAGGTGGGCTCTGGCTCATTTTGGTCCCCTCCCCTCACAGTGTGCATGTTAGGCACTCACCTGGATCAGACGCCTCTTCCCCTCTTCCACAAACCAACACTCGTGCCTTCCCCCTTGAAGCATATAGGAGTCCTGCACCTGGCTCTTTTTCCCAACCCATCCTCTGCATTCCTCCCGCCACAGGGCTTCTCTGCCTGGGCAGGTTGGCAAGAGGAGATGCATTAAGAAGATATAAAACTTTCCAGTGGGGCACCAGCAAGTCAAAGGCTGAAGCTTTAGTGGGAGCTGGGCCATTGTCTACTATCTGGTGTCCTGGCACCTATGGCAACACTTTCTTTTTCCTCCTAGGGTTCCTCAGGTCTGACCCATTTACCAGGAAGCTTTTTTTTTTTTTAAACATACTTGCTTAATTTATTCATTAGCCTTCTTTTGATGACAGAATTCTACATAAAGGCACACACAAAATTATAACACAATAGCCTCGGCACCCTCTTATTTAGCATTTCTTTAAATTAGATTACATGAATAAAAAATTCAGAAAACATACACTTCTGTGTAGCTCACACACCTATCCAAGTGGAGCCAAGACAAGTCCTGATCAAGGCTTGTTTATTGAACAAATCCAGTAGTATTTAAACATGACCAGTTGTTTACAAGAAGGAGCACTAAAGATATACATATCAAAAAGGCTTTTAAGGTTATAAAGAGTTCCTGATAAGGTTCTTAATTATTGATTACAAGGGTACAATAAAACACTTAGGTGATAAATGCAGGTTACAGGTGTGACTGATTATCTGTATCATCTCTTGTGAGAGGTTTAGGTTCTTCCTGCCTCTTCCCGGAATCTCCTTAGCCTAATTGTCTGTGCTGCAAGTCTCCATTCATATGTTTAAGTGTAAACAAAGGGAGTGACTGCCTGTGGCTGCCCACAATAGATATTTAGATACATATTTCTGTGAAAATAATGTTTAAAGGTTTTACTGCAAAAAAACCTGGCTTCAACATGGAAGCATTTTTCCTTTTCAAGATTACACACCTGCATGGAAGAAGCTGCTCTCCTTTACATAGTTCTTCATAATAGCAAAATAAACTTCTTACACATTGCATTTGACAAAGAACATTAAGATGTAAATTTCCATGTAACGTTTTGTATTGTGAACTGACATCTCTAAACATATTGAAGATAGACCGGTGATGATTAAATATAATACAATTTGATCACTTTCATTAGAATAGTATTATGCTGAACAATTTATTAAACCAAATATATGTTAAAAGAATAAGTAATGTTAACTACTATTAAGATTTAAAGGGCATTATAATTATCATTAAAATATACATTAATTTTCTTGCTATATTTGTTTCTATAATGTATTTCTTTCTAAAGCTAAAGCCACATGCAGAAAAAATAAATGGTATCTTCAAACTCATTCAACAGCTTGCTATTTTATGTGGTATGTAAATAAAGTCCTTTTTTAACTTTATACACAGTACTTATTCATTATTTTCTTTTTCTTGAAGGAATTCAGTTTTCAAGGTCAAAAATAGTATGTGTTTACGCACGAGGACATTTTCTTACTGTTATTACTACCTGTAAATACATTCTTCAGTAATAATGTACTTTCAGATTTCATTTAGAAGACAGTGCGTGTCTTTTAAGAGTCCCATGAGTAAAATTTAAAAAGGAAAGAGAGCACAGGTTGTGGTGACTCAGTCCCAGCTCCCACTTCTTACAAGAAATCTTCCTGCTTCAAAACATCAACACAGCATCACAGGACTGGTTCTTGTTTGATCATAATGTGGACAAAAAAAAATGTATTCCTATTCCTTCTGATACTAACAGTTGGACTGATTTTATTTTTACTTTTCTTTAAAAAACACATAGCACATATTCATACAGGTTGTCAAACCCATTTAGAGCAAGTAGGTTCTTCAGAATAATAGGCAGCCTTCAGATTAGAATAATAACCAATTGCTTATAGAAAAATGATATGCCTCAGATGTTTAAAAGAAAACAAAAAATGAGAACATGTCTGTCATGTTTTATACACTCAACAACTTAGAGGATGATGTGAAAATAGTCTGAATATAATTTTAACAAAACTAAAACCCACTTTAGCAGACTAAAAAAATCAAACATTGAAGAATCAACTATCTACCAACTTATCTAGTATCTCTGTTCAAATAGATGCTTTCCATTGCAGTGAATATTTGAATTAGAGATTCACTATCTGTTAAGGCATATTTTGATTAATATGTTCCAGAATTGCACAGTTATACTGGTCAGTGTTCCTATTTCCCCACCCTGCTCTCATCTCTACTTCTTTCTTCCAAGGATCAAAATGTTAAGTCATGGCTTTGGTGGCAACTGTAAATTTGAGCTGGCATACCACAGTGTGTTCACTAAGTTTCATGAGCACAAACATTAAAATGTTACATAAAATGTAGCATAATTTAGTCCATACTAAGATGGTTTAATGCCTTGACAAAAGGTAAGATGACTTAAGTACATTTTACATTTTGCGCATTTAGACCACCATAAACATAGATAGATGTTCTAATGCTAAATTCTTGGTTGTGGGGAGCAACTCGGACTAGACTAAGTTACTGGAATTAAGACTTATTCTATGCATCTGCTCTCCCACAATATGGCGCTGGGAGAGGAGGCAACAGCTTCTACACAGCTGCCTCTCGCCAACTTGACTGATGAGCTGCAGGAGCTGATCCTGCTCCTGATTGGAGGAGAGCAGTGTACTCGGCATGTGGGTAGCATAGTTGGGATTGGTGGAAGAGGACTATAAAGGAGGAGAGAGACAACACGCACCAGGAACATCTGGATAACATCTGAGCAGCCCCCGAGAGAGCCGGCCGGCAGTGTGCCGCTCCCCCGCGGAAGTGGGGAAAGTGGCAGGGGGAGCCGCCCCTCCACGGAGGTGGAGGGATCGGTAGCCAACCCGGGAAGAACCAGCAGCAAACCCGGGAAGGGCCGAGCAGACAAAAGAACAGCGCAGGGTCCTGTGTCGTTCCTCCGCGAATGGGGGAGCAACACTTGGTCTTCAGTATCTCATAGTGCTAGAAGCTCAGAAGTATGTCAGAAACTTATAACATAGACTAACCACAAAGTACCAGATGTTTCTTGCCATTTGTGATCTTGTAATAAAAATGCGCCAGATCAGAATCACGAGAATGGTATTGAAGCCATAACGTAGGTTCCGCAATTTGTTCAGATGCTTTCTAGCAGCAGGGAGGCCAGACATTTCTTCATTTAACACGTATTTCTTAGTTCCCATGCAGTAGTTCTCTATATACGCAGCCCAACATAACTGCCGTACATCAATATTGAAGGTCTTTCTGTCTAAAGGATTTAGTTGATTCATTAACATATTCACATTGTCAGTATTCCAAACCCAAGAATTACTTGTGAAATATTCAAGAAAGACCATAGTTTTGTGAAGACGAGTTATTGTTTTCATCATCCTTGGGCTTCTTCCAGTCATCCTGAGGTAGATATCATACAGGAATGCTGGGGCCTTATGGCTTACAGCAATCCAGAAATGATATGAGAGGTGATTGGAGGTTAGATTTACATTGGGCCACCTGAAGGCCTGTTCGAGAGGATTCCTCCTAAAAGTGGAAATTACATGGTATTCAACTTCGCCCCAGTGGAATGGATTAGTGCTGCCTGTTGTGCAGTTGTATACCATGATGTTTCTTGGTCTATTAACTCCGGAATACCAGGCTGCTGCAAGACTCGTGTTGACAACTACATCTACAGGAACAAGATCTGCAAGGGCACTGTTGGAGGCACGCATTGTTCGAAGAATTCCTTTCCCTGCCGCAATGAAGAGACTACTTGGTCCATTAAAGTTATCAATCCATCCTGGAAAGGGTTCTTTCCAAGTGGCACCTACAATCGATGGCCTTACAATCGCCACGTTTAGCTTTGCTCCTTCTTGTTGTACAACATATTCTGCCAATGCTTTCGTGTATATGTACGTATTAGGTCTATCTCCTATCAGTTTGGGTGTGATATCAGTTACTAGGCCATCATCCATCCACTCTAAAGAGTCAATCAGCTTCTTGGGGTCTACAGGGGGTGGATATACTACTTCATCAATATGCTTTCGATTGCAGTAGGCATATGCTGTTGATACATGCATGAACACCTCCAAGTTCTTCATTTGTTGTGCAAGGAGAATAAGCTGTCTTGTAGCAGTCACATATAACTGAACAGCATCTCTTAAATTTTCATTAAACCTGCACATTAAACCTGCACATTAAAGCTGCACAGTGGAATATAATATTGGTGGAATCTACGATGACCTCTTCATCTTCCTCACTAAGAGCCAGTTTAGGTTGAGTAAGTTCGCTGTTGATTGCTATTATTTTCTCTCTAAAATCTGGATTTTCACCTCTCAATCGATCAAACAGCTTGCCACTCAAGACTTGTTCCACTCGTTCTTGAGGGGTCTGCCCAGCTTTCTGCCTCACCAAAACATATACTGAATTCACCTTTGGACAAGACCTCAGCAACTTCTCCAGAAGCACTTTTCCTAGGAAGCCAGTAGCTCCAGTGAGCAGAACATTCTTGCCTTCATAGTATTCTGGGATTGACACCATTTTGACCCTAGACGCAGAGGCTCAGGCCTCACTTTCCCTCTGGCCGTCCAGCGACGGCTGCTTGCTCTCCTTACTCGCTCTTCCACCGCCCCCGACCGGCAGCTGAAGATACGAGGAAGTTTTAAAGCTCACTTTTTGTACCTCATCAGCAAGGAGGAACTGGGTCCCTGCATAGCACCTAGCAGAGTCCTGCATCAAGAATTAGACTTTGGTCAATGTGAATTTTTCCAAGAATCTCACCTCCTGAGCAGTCCTGGGGCTCAGCCTTTTCCCCATCTTCTGAGTCCATTTTCACTCCTGAGTTCTTCTCCAAAAGGGACATTTTGGACATGAGTGAAATAATCAACAGGCGATGAGAGCGAGGAAAGGACCTGAGCAGAGAGGAAAGGAATCTGTTACAGGGTCTTCTGACCCCAGCCCCTTAGGGTGTCCAGAACCGGCCTCCAGCTTTCCTTGCAGTCTAGAAACGCTCACTGCCTCCAGGAAGCCCTCCCAGGGCCAAACCATGCCCTTCCATCTGTTACTTTGCCAGGACAGTGCTTTCCAAACTGTGGGTCACTGTGCTAGCACATGAATCACAATATCATTTTTGTGGATCTTGACAACAACATACAAAAGTTAAATAGAAAAGTCTGAAGTATGTTGCTATAGCCATAGAGCTGGCAAACCATAGCCCCTGGGCCAAACCTCACCCACTGCTGTATTTAGATAAATTTTTATTATAACACAGCAGTAACTTTGTTTACATATTTCTATGGCTGTTTTGGGGGGCTACCATAAGAGTTACATAGCTGAACCATCATGTGGCCAGAAAAGCCTAGAATATGATCTTAGCCTTTCCATTAGAAGTTTTGTGACTCTCTGCAATGGCTAACCTTTGCCTAAGCAGAGGAAATTTCCTTACCCTTATCATGAAATATTGACTTTCCAAAGATCCCAGGAGGCTCAAATCCTAGTCCAGTAGGGTTGACTGACATGATTTGCTCCATTTGGAGAGGTTACTATTCAAAGTATTGGGTTCCAAAATCTCTGTCCAGGAGCCAGTACATTCTAGACTATGAAATAAGCCCTCTCAACCTTCCAAGAAGGTGCTAACATTATCAGAGTTTGCAGGTGTCCTAAACCAGTGTCTGTCAGCTTATTGGAAGAAAACCTCTTGGGAGATAGCAGGCTTCTATCGAGGCTGAGAGCCTAAGATTTAGGCAGGTCTCAGAGATTATACTTAGAAAGACATGTTTTTAATGGGGAGAAAAGCAAGGCAGATGGTCACAAGCTACTCCAGTACCCACTCCATGTCATTTGGCCTTCCAAAGCCACAGGTGAGGACCACTTACCTGAGCCGGGAATCCCGGTGGTCTGTAGCTCTGTCGTGAATATATGGAACTCTGTCTTCTGTCTTCCTTAATCTTAAGAGTCTTGAGCTGGTCCTCATTTTTAAAACAATCAGTGTGGGAGTGGCTATGCAAATGTAATGGCAGCATTTCTTTAGCCAGTAAGAAATAGCATCTTGGGTTATCAGATATCACTCATCACTTGCTGTTGCCCATACCAAGAATAAAACAAATTCCATGGGCTAGTATCACCATACCACGGCTATGTCATATCTATTCCACATACTTCAAGGTTCTTGACATAGAACCAGTCTAGTCTGATAGAGAAGATGTAGGTAACAGACACTAGTAAAGGAAAGAGGAGACATGGGCCAGGCCAGCCAGTGAGCACGGAAAAGTTGGGAAATTCCTTATTCTCATGAAGGTTCTTGCCCTAATCTCAGAGTTCAGGTGAGTTTCCACATCCTAGAGAAAAATGTTCCTTTCCTATCTTTTCCCAAGCGTCTTCCAGGATACTAGTGATCCTGCCCTGCACCTCTCCTCTGTACCCTCTTCTTCAGAAATGACATGCAAAACACCCTCAAGGGACTGTCCTTGAGCAAGCCCACCAAGCACCGGTCTCTGTCTGTGGCCTATTGGCTATTTACTGTCATCTTCCTCCATTGGCTATTTACTGTCATCTTCCTCCATTGCATTGCTTGTGCTCGGGCAGGTCAGTTCAGAGGAGAACCCACATAACACAATGAAGATAAAGCTACTGGACCACCTCCCAGCACATCAACACCACAAGAACAGCGACAACCATAGTAGTCAGCCACAGAGCCCTCATTGTGCCAGGCCTGGGCTCAGTCCATTTCTATCTTTACTTCAGACAAGCTTTGGAGGATCTAGTAAGGAGGTATAGCCCTCCCTTCTTTACAGACAAAACACAGTACAATTGAGAAGTTAAGCAACTTATCCAGGATCACATTCCTGGTCATTGGAAGGACAAGATAGCAGTTCAGGCCTTTCAGAGCATGTCATATCCCCATCTCTTAAGCATGATTGAATATGGGGGTCTCATTTTCTAACCTTTCTCCATGAACACATTTCTATAATATGCAAACACAGACATGTGTTTGACAAGGTAGAATGCAATGTAAAGCAAATTCCTACTTTGTATCTTTCTTTTTGTGCCCAGTGTGATATCTGCAACATCATTCCATTGCATCAACACTTTTCTACAAGACCATTTTTAATTTTAGGTATTCATGATTTGTCTAAAGACCTGAAAAATGTAATTCCCTCAGTGGCCAGAATAAAGCCCCCTAATTTGCCCATTAAATTCCTAATAAAGAGAGATGTATCTTTGGAGAACACCTTGATCAGGGATGAGATGGTGAAGGAAAAGACAAAGTTAAAATAAAGTCAAAGTGGCCACCACATCACTGTCTAGGCAGGCAGTGATGTGACCAGAGGGGCACTTCTCTTCTGCTGATTCTAGAATAAGGAAGTAGGGACTGGGGGGGGGGGCTGTAAGGGAAGCCCAGTGTCACTCTCAGGATAAGGAAGATGTAGACTCATGAGGAGGTGCCAGGTTGGGATGGCACAAAGTAAATTTGCAGAGATCATGCCCAAGTGGTTCCAGAGAGTGAGGGAAATGAGAAAGAAGAGTTACGTCCACAGTTATGTCCATAGGGTGGTCTGACTCAGGGTAAACTCTTGCCTTTATAGCCTCAAGAAAACTTCTGTAAGTTTGATTATCTGTACCAATATTGATACATAAGGACACTGTTTACTTGTGGGAGGTTGAGGAAGAGGACAAGGAACAACTAATATGTGTCACATATGAATGGATCCTAATCTAACAAATCACCAATTTTAAACATTTGGGTTATTTTCACTTTTACACCACCATGAATACACTGTGTGGGTGTATGTGTATGAAACTCTGCATTTCACACACACACACACACACACACATGCACACAAATATACATACTGTATGTGTATTTATAAATTCTGTGCCTAATATGCTTAGACTTAAATCTTTGCACCTATTATTGATAATGCCCTCAGATAATTCTTAGATATATAATTGCTGGCTCAAAGGATATGTATGTTTTATTTATATATTTTTAAAATTTTTATCTTATAGTGATCTTTAAGAACTCTACTTGATTGGATAATGTTCTCTCTTTTCTAATTACTCACTAATTGAGGCACTATTGAGACTTTGATTGTGTGTGTGTGTGTTTGTGTATGTAAACATTGTGTTTTGGGTATATTGGTGGGAGGAGCATCTATTAGTATGTGTGGGGTTTTTAGTGTGATGGTTTTCTTGGGCTGCTCTGCACGTTTTGTATGCATTAGCAGTATATATTTAATGTGCGTTCTGGGCATTGTGTGTATGTTGTGTGGGTTGTGGCTTTCTGTATTTCCACATGATGTGTGTGCTGTGGGAGGTAAAAGCCTTGCTTCCTTTGTATGTGCACGCAGCTGCAGGGCTCGGCAGGACCAGGGATCTGCCCTGGATTTAAAGGTAGGACCTCTCTTCCTTCAAGGCAGAACAGAAGCTGCAGCAGGCTTTCCATTCTGCACTTCAAGCCAGCCTCCCGAGCCCAGGTGGCAGAAGTGCCAAGAGACACCTAGCAGTCCTTTTAGAATTTTTCAAAACAGATTCTGCTGTGCAACTGCTCTCCCAAGGAGTCCAGCCATTCTCACAGCTGCTCTTGCAGTGTTTCTGAAAAGATGAGATCACTGAGTGATGCCAACTTTAATTGGTAGTGAGACCCAGAAACACGGGAGCCTGACAGGTGTAAAAAGGCAGCACTGGCCCCAGAAATCCTCCTTACCAGACTCCTACTCCTGTGCCCTCCTCCACCCTCACTGGGTTGGGTGGGGCTGCTGTCCCTCCAGGGCCAATGGCCTGCATCTCCCAATCTCCCAACCACTCTTTCTTGGGCATTTGCCACCCTGCCCTTGCATACCTTTAACTTCCGGCAGCTCTAGGTCTTCTTCCCTCACCCACAGATTCATTTCAGGGACCTACTCCCATGTAATTGTTGATGATCATCTGCCATGGGTTCTGGCTGTTTAACAAGGATGAGGGAAGCACTCTGAAAGGAATGTTTCAGAATTATCGTTCCCCAACTTCTAAGCATACTCCACCCCTTGGTTAGGATTCATTTTACTTATTAATTTATTTGCAAAGAAGACATACACACAGAAGGAGGGAGAGAGCTAGCGAGACAGGGGAATCTCTTCTATTCAGGGTTCACTCCCCAAATGTCCACAAGAGCTGAAGCTGGGCCAGGTCAAAGCCAGGAGCCCAGAATTCAATCCAGTTCTCCCATGTGGGTGGCAGAAACACAAGTACTTGAGCCATCACCTGCTGCCTCCCAATAAATGCATTAGCAGGAAGCTAGAATTAGAGGCAGAGCCTAGATTCAAACCCAGGCACTCCAATATGGGATGTGGGCATATTAATCACCGCACCAAAATGCCCACCCTTGATTGTACTTTAAGAGTTTTTTTGTGGGGCTGGTGCTGTGGCACTGTGGGTAAAAGCCCTGGCCTGCAGCACTGGCATCCCATATGGGTGCCAATTTGAATCCCAGCTGCTCTACTTCCAATCCTGTTCCCTGCTAATGCACCTGGGAAGACAGTGGAGGACGGCCCAAGTCCTTAGGCCCCTGCACCCATGTGGGAGATCTGGAAGAAACTCCTGGCTCCTGGCTTTGGATCAGCTCAACTCCAGCCATTGCGGCCATCTGGGGAATGAACCAATGGATAGAAGATCTGTCTCTCTCTCCACCACTCTCTATAACTCTTTCAACTAAATAAAATAGATATTTAAGAAAATAAACAGTTTATTTTGTGCAAAGGCCTTTTTCATCCCACATTTACTCCAGTGGCTTGAGTCACAGCTGCCAGTCTCTGTGGCACGGCTGAGTAAAGGGGAAGCCCATGCTTGTCCCAAAGAAACGTGGCACCATAGCAGAGCAGAATTCAAGAGCTTCGCTGCCGCTGCTGTCTCTCATTAATCACTGGTGCAACTGCAAACTGCAGATCTAGGCAACATGCCCTGCCCTGCCTTTTATCTCAAGGTGAGTTCCTGTTCTCTGCTTCTCCAGTTTCTCCAGAGTTGGTTTGGGGGGAAGAGTCAGCCTGTGTTAGATCACCATCGCAGCCAGCTGTGTTTTATTGATAGCGTTGAGGGGATTAGCCTAGAGACAAGTATAGGCCTTCCTGGTAGAAACAATAGATTTGGGTCCTGGATCTGTTGTGAGATCCAGAGCAACACAAGCTCAGAGCAAGAAGGAAAGACTTGGGTGGACATGTAAGCACATAGGAAAGTCCCCAGCGGTTCAGAGGCCAAAGCTCTGCAGCTTTTCTTGCTGGGACCTGGATGAGAGAGGGTGACAAGTGAGAGGACAAGAGTGGAGGTGGCACAATCAGCCTGACAACATGGCAAAAGGGGAGAGTCGTCAGTAGAAACTTTAAAGTCTTGGAGGAAATTTCTAGTTTCCATTCATGGAGAGGAAATGAAAGTTAAGGCTCAATTGTAACACATACCTAATTCCTGTGTTAAGCATCTTTTATGGCTCTAGTGTCATTTTGTTACATTCTAAAATCATCACTTTTTTCTTCGCTTTGGGAATTATTCTCGGGGCTAGAGTTGCTGCCTGTTTGATTGGGCCACTTCTTAAACCCCACTAGCTCTTCCGCTCTTCCTGCCTACTGTCTTCCTCATCTGTAGGAACTTGGGGCAAAGCAGGCACGAGGGAAAAGACACCATAATTCATGGGTTGAGATTCAGCACTCCCTAAGAGCATCACACAGGTCAGATGAGTGAGTTTTCATACAGGAAAGGAAGAGTATTAGCATTTAATTCAAAGGAGCATAAGCCCAGAGCTCCTGCTAAAAAATAATGCTAAGTGTGAGGAAAAGGCAACAGAGCAAATATAGTAGAATGCCAAAAAGTATTAGATTCAACAGAAAAAAAGATTTTTAAAAGAGCAAAAAACCCCAAAGAATGAAATTTCAACCACAAATTGCTAATTACACTAAATATTCTTACTATCCAAAGACTGGGTCAACAATATATGGTGTATCCACACAATGGAATGAAACTCAGCAATAAAAAGTAACAGAATATTAATGTAGGCTATAGCATGGATGAATTAGAAAAATACTAAGCTGAATGAAAGAAGCCAGGCACAAAAATATTATGCAATATACAAATCCATTTATATGAAAATTCAAAACTGATTCATACTAATAGGAATCAGATCAGTGGCTGTCAGGAGGAGGGAGAGAGGAGACAGATTGTAAGGAGCATGAGAGAGAATTCCCTGGGAAACCGGAAATGTTCTAGATTGGCTTGGGAGCATGGGTTTCAAGTGACCTATATACGTGTCAAAACCCACCAGACTATACAGACATGTGTCGGAATACTCATCCCAAATGAGAACAGTGGTGCATGTAAATTAAAACTCAAAGCTGATTTTTTTTTAAAAAAGTTCTATAACAGAAAAACTAAAGTTGCTTTAAGATGACATCTCATGAACTAGATTTGCTTAATCTGGCATGCCTTACTTTATTGGATCATGAAACATTTCTAGGACTTTTAATACGCTCCTAGTGTTAGCAGGACCAAAAGAAAAGAAAAGAGACCAATGTTTTAATTACTATTAATCCCCAAGAATTCACTTGTTAACCACATTGTCTCTGAATTCATCATTAGCCAGAATCCCCAGGCCAATGTCCAGTCTCACCCTTGGGCTCCTGCCCTCGCAGTGGAGCTCCTGGACAGGGTACACTGGTGGGGTGGTTCAGCAAGTGGATGATACAAGGTGTCTCCAAAGGGAGTCAGGTCACATATCTGTTGAATGGCACAGGACAAGCAAGGTTTCATGCCTGGGAACCTTCCAGGTGCTCTTCTGACCATGGTCAAGAAGCTGGCAACCCATTGGCAGTGACCCAGGCTGCTCCAGCTCAAAAAGTGAATTTGTTAGATGAGATAGGTGGAGGCTTCCAGACCCAGGACAGGCAGGGGCTGCACTATGCCCCTCATAAGCAGGAAGCAGCTATAGAAGATATGATGCTTCTACATCCTTCAACATCCCTTAGGATTAAGGGAATAGAATCTCTGAGGGGGGAATTATGTAGGCAGGCAGATAGGATAAAACTGATAGATTTGTGAGCTGGCTGACCACGCCTTCACCATGCCCCCGTGTGATCTCATGCCCCTACCTGACCCCCTGACCCCACCTGTATGCCCACCTGCCAATCAGACTACGTAATCACTCCCCTTTGGAAGTGGGTAAAAGGCCTGGAACACAGTGGGCCCAGCCCTTTTCCCCATCTATGCCTTTATTGCCCTTGCTGCTCCACACCTTCAGGGTATGTGGCCTTCGGACCACATAGCCTTCGGGCTGCCCTCTCTCTGCCTTTGCTTCACTACCCATGCTAAGCTGCTTGTAGCTGCTCATAACCAAATGCTTGTTGCACATGGCTTCGGGCCTGCTCTTTGCTTGGTAAGGATCTAGACTTTCCTTTCTCCCTAAGATAGAGCCCTCAATCTCCTATGCATTTCTCTCATTGAATAAAATCCTTAAAACTTAAAAAAAAAAAAAAAAAAAAAGGTGGCAACCCTGGAAACCCTTAGACAACACAGGAGCCAGGCTAGCAGAGGGAGAGGATATGCACAACACTGAGTGCTCTTAGCAGCAGCCCTTGGAGTCAGAATCTTCCTCACACTGTGTGCACGGCTCAACAACCCCTGGAGGAAAAGATTACCATCATTCCTGCTCAGGTATGCAAACAGAGAAATAACTGGCGTGACACAGAGGGTAAGCTACAGGTGTTGAAATTTAAAGGTGCTCTCACTAATCTGTCCTCCCCAAACAGTATAAAGGCTGCATCATGCCCCTCAGCTCAGGACAGAGTCAGGGGGACCTCGGTCTGAGTCGCAGCTCTGCCTCAGGTCAGTGCGTCAACACCGAGACCCACTGCCCTACCAGCAAAATGGCAGTGAGGACACAAGGAGACCAGGGTGGTGAGGCTCACGGCAACTCTCAAGTCAGTGTGGCGGGAGCCTGCTTCAAGCACTGTTGCTCTTGCTGCTGCTGCTGCTGCTACCGCGCGTCCCTGTGCTACTGTTGATGCTGCTGTGCTGGCATTTTGATTTTCCAGTAAACTGTTGCTGTGTGTTGTTGCTGTGGTTGTTGGTGTCCCTGCTGTTCCTACTGCTGCTGTTACTGACGCTACCGCTGCTGCTGTGGGTTGAGAACCACTTCCCTGTAGCATATAAATGCCAGCACCTAAAACACTCACACCTGCACAGTGACATTGAGAAGCTCGGGGGTCAAGGATGGCAAGCAAGAATACCATTGAAGAGGATCCTACACTGGCTGGTGTGTGAGATGAGGAGGGCAGGGTCGGGCTGTGCCAGGAGGGAAACAAACAGAAGGAGGGAAAAGACAAAGTAAGAGTTAAGAGGTAGAAAAAATAAAATGGTAGAGCAAGAAGTGACATTTGTTAGAAACAGCATGTTCTGGCCTCACTGTATACCAGTGGAGTCAGAATCTCAGGGATGAGGGTCCAGGCACCATAGTCTCAAAATGTCACCCACCAGGTGGTGCCCAGTGGGCAGCCAGGTGGAGAAACACTGACGCCCTGGGCCCGCCCTCGCCTGCGTCCTCAGAGCAGCAGCAGCAATAGCTCCTGGAGCTGCTTGGAAAGGCAGGACCTCAGCCCCAGCCTGACCTTCGGAGCCACAACCCGCAGGGAATTCACTGCCCAGGACAGTGTGGAAAACGGAAAGGCTCAGGGTGAATCCAAGCCAGTGGCTCTAAACCGAACTGCACTTGCCCCTGAATCAGAACGCCTGGGCCTGGAGCCCGGAAAGCTTCTGAGGAGATGCTGACACAAGCCAGGGTTGAGAACCTCGCATCTCATCTGACCCCACCTCCTTGTGGGGCCAGTGTCCATCCCATAGCCACCCCCAGTGTCCTGATGCTTGGGGCACTCTGGGAGGAGGGGCGCTGTGGAGGGTCACCCCAAGTCAGACAAGGGAGCTGCTCCCAGGAGCTTACAAGGGTGATGAGACAAGGACACTGACACCTGTGTGCAGGTGCGAGCACTCAGGGCAGTGTGCAGCAGCCAGAGAGGAAGCCACCCCATGCAGAGGGGCTGAGGAGGCCTGCCTGGAAGAGGTGGCAGGAGAGCTGGTGTCGCAGGAGGCTCCTCCCTGTTCTCTGGCACGAGGAACCCAGGAGCACAGCCCACCCTGGCAGAGGGCGAGGTTATGTGTGGGAGGACAATGAGCCCTTGGGATGTCTTCTACATGACAGTCGCCTGTCATAGCCTTGTGCTGTGTTGAAGCATCACACAGGGCGGTGGCTGCTGCCGTCTCACAGGGTCATATCTGACATTGTGCAGCCACCCACCGCTGCAGTCTTGACCTGGCGTGGAGGCTCCTGCCCGCCCATCAGAGAAGTGCCTGGACTCCTGGCTGAGGGACAGGTTTCCTGCCCCATCAGAGACAGTAGGGTGGGCTTCCTGTGCAAGGCCCACTCCAGGCAGGAGTAGCCTGAAGCAGTTCCCGGGAGCCCATGCCCTAGGAAGCCTCCAGTCACTGTCGTGGGTGGTCCTTTCTGCTTAAAGAAGCTGGATCCCAGCCAGGTGCTAGCGGTGTGGCTTTTCAAAAAGCCCCTGCAGCACCAGCTCAGTCTTGCACCAGGTGGAATATGGGTGCCTTCTGCCTCAATTTCCCACCCCCATTTTTCCTTTTTCACTATTTTGGCCCAGAAAGCACAGGTTTATACACCACTGATGGCATGATATCCCTGTTAGAAGGAGCAGGAAAGAGGGTAATTACTAATAATAGCAACAATAAGAGTAGGCCGTCATTTGTTATTTCTCTGTATACTTCCTAATACTGAAAATTGAATAATTCTTTTAATCTCAGAAAGACCCTATCAGGTGGACTCTGTTACCATCCTATCCTCATTGCATGCATGAGAAACCTGAAGTTTAGAGGAGTTGCTAGTCAGTGACAGAGCTTGGACTTGAACCTGAGTCTGCGTAATTGCACAGCCCAAGATCTGAAGCTTTGGCAGTGTCTACTGTGACAAGGACCAAGGACAAAGCCAACACCCACTGTGGCTGACTGTGAGTGGCTTTGAGAAAAGCTTTTCCCCGGTGTTCTAAACGCTAAATGCCTGTCACTCAATCAGAGTGGAAGGATTTTTCCCCAGGTTTCTGATGAAACTCCCAGCCTAATGCAAAGAGGGGGGAAACTAGCCTTTTCCCCTACCCTCATCGTCTCCTGGGCGCAGAAGATAAGGAGCTCTGCCATGGGGCTCTGCCCTCTGACTTGAGTCACATGAGTCTCTTCTGGTCACTGCACTTCTGTGAGGGCTGTAGATTAGCTCAGGACTTACTTTCTGGAGGGCCTCACCCAACGAGAGGCCAGCAATTCTCAGGCTGATCCTGGTCTGCAGAAAAACAGCCTCTCTGGGAATAAAAATGATGAGCAAAAGTAGACACCACTTTGGTGGAATTACAGGTCTAGTAGAAGACAGAGCTGTCCATCAAAATGTCACACAAGCAGATGTAAAGTTACCTGTAGGACAAGAGGTATGATGTACAGATGCCCAGCACTGAAGGCTTGTAATAAGGGATGAGATTAGCAAGTGACTATGAACTGAGATCTGCAGAGGACACAAGGATTAAGTAGCTGAAGAAGGGAGGAAGTGAGCTTTCCTCTCCTCAGGAGTGATAACCAGCTGCTGTTACTAATGTTAGAGCAGGCAAAGACAGAGCTAAGGCAGAGCAGTGAGGACCCTTGAGAACCGCTGTATCTCCATCCCTGAAGGTTAGCCATCACCTCTGCACTCTAAACCACATTCTCCTCTCTTGAGAGTGCAAGGATCACTGCCCAGAGGCACAGAGAGCCAGAGTACCCGTCTTTCGTCCTCCACACCCCATCAGCTAGCACCCAGGAAGCGAGTATCCTGTCATAGCAAATGGAGCCAATTGTTCATAGGGTCTGCTAGCAAGATATAGCTTTGGGCATACCTGGCACATTCCACCACTCTGAACTCCCTCTCTGAAAATTTTAGAAGCTAAGCTAACTCCCGGTCTTTAACTGCACAAAGCTTGATCTCTGTGTGCTCCTCCACACAGTGTCCGTCCCCCTCCCCATTTCCACAGCATTCTCATCTGAAAAGAATGGCAAAGAAAGGAAGGGGTCTTATTCCTATTCCTTCATGTACCCAAGAGTTGTGTGCAGTCCAGCAAAGTAGAGCTGGGAGGTGAAGGAGTCATGTGCTTTTCTTAGTATTTAAAATAGTCAAGAAAATGTATACATTCATCCACATTAATGGATTCCCAGTTAACCTCAGATCAGGTCCCCCTGCTTTTAAGTCCAATTGTCTCAACTCCATCATGTGAACAGACGATCTTGTTTGGGGCAGAAATCATGATTGACCATTGTATGGTTTTTAACACATGATTTAATACATAAACTAATTCTTGCCTAACAGATATAGTTTATTTATAAAACCATGTCAAAAATTATGGTGGGGCTGGAGGGGTGAAAGCATAATTTAAAAAGTTAACAGGGCCAGTGTTGTGTCACAGCAGATTAAGCCACTACTTGTGACACTGGCATCTCATATGATCACCAGTTTGAGTCCCAGCTGCTCCACTTCTGATCCAGCTCCCTGCTAATGTGCCTGGACAAGCAGCAGAAGATGGCCCGAGTATTTAGACCTCTGCTACCCACGTGGGAGACCCAGTTGCAATTCCTGGCTCTTGACTTCAGCCAGGCCTAGCCCTTAACTTCAGCCATGCCTAGCCCTGGCCATTATGGCCATTTGGAAAGTAAACTGACTGATGGAAGATTCATTCTCTCTCTCTCTCTCTTTTTCTCTCTTTCTCACTCCCTCTCTCCCTCCCTCCCTCTCTCCCTACTCCCCCAACCCTGCTTAATTTTTAAAATACATTATAAAAATTGTAGATGACCCAAAAGTTTGTTTTAGAAAAAACTTAATACCAAGAACATACAAACACCTGTTTCACGAACCATCACATCAACGGCACCATGACCTGTTATTAACTTTTGGAACACTCCACTGGACATTCACTAAAAAATGAGCAGGGAAAAAGGCAAATAATATTTTGTATTGTTATGAAAATAGTTTTAACTTCATGAATTTCTGGACGCTGCCTTAGACTAATTTTCCTACATCATGCATTGTCCTCTGCACCACTCTTTCCCTAACATTTATACACACTCACACACACACATCCACAAACGGGCAGCCTCCCTCCTTGGCATCTCTGTCATACTGAGAGGAGGAGTCTTGACATTGGCTTGCAGACAATACAAGATAATTAAATCCCGCATAACCTGCCAATGAATGACCATTAGGCAAGGACTGGGCTTAAGATTGCCTAAGCTCTGACTGTCTAAAACAAAGTATGAAAGGTTTTTGAAGTAACTGAACAATGTAAGCAAGATTACAAGATGCACCCTCAGGAATTCTGGAAACAGATGAGACAGTGAGCAGAAATAAATGCTTGACCAATCATACATCACCTTTGTGAATGGCAATGACAAGACACACTTAGCTGGCCCATATCTAAGATTCAGATATGCCACCCTTGAATACAAGTTTATTTGGCCCACACAATGTTGTCTTTAAATTCAAATTAGTTTTGAATATTGGAACCCTGGAGATTTCACACAGAAATCTAGATGTCTATCCTCTTGTGTTGAAAAAGAAGAATATCTGGCAATACCAGAGCTTCTTGCTCAGAGGCTGCCTTCAGATGAGGCTTGGGCTGTCTCTCTCAGCCCAGCCCACTTCTTGCAATTACATTTAGTGTTATTCACAAGTACTTTAAAAAGTCTGTGGGGTCTTTAAAAAAAGAACGAGGCCGGCACTGTGGCACAGCAGATTAACGCCCTGGCCTGAAGTGCCAGCATCCCACATGGGCGCCGGTTTGAGGCCCGGCTGCTCCACTTCCAATCCAGCTCTCTGCTGTGGCCTGGAAAAGCAGTGGAAGACGGCCCAATTTCTTGGGCCCCTGCACCCGCGTGGGAGACCTGGAGGAAGCTCCTGGCTCCTGGCTTCAGATAGGCGCAGCTCTGGCCGTTGTGGTCATCTGGGGAGCGAATCATCGATGGAAGACCTCTCTCTCTCTGCCTCTCCTCTCTGTGTAACTCTGATTTTCAAATAAATCTTTAAAAAGAAAAGTTTTTGGGGAAAATGGAATTAAGATAGGCTTATTTTGATTCAAAAATGTTTTTAAATTATGTATAGTTTTTCATAATATGTATTTTCCATGAATATTTGAAGACCTGACATGTATTCATGGAGGTAACCTTTTGCATTTGTTTGATTCATGGATCTTAAAAGCCTCTCATTTTCTTTAACCCATATTGACTTGACTAGACTCAATTTATTTAGAAGTCAGGTTTACTACAACTTCTACTACCTAGAACCTAAACTGGAATCTGAAGAGCTATGAAGATTTCCAAGAAGCCAAGAGAGTGTGCATAAGAAGCCAAGAGAGTTCACATGTATTTGTGCTGAGTAAATGTACCATACTTGACTAATTTACTTCTATTTCATACACAATTCTAAAAAATTTTATCAGATTTTTTGGTCAAAAGGAAAGTAATCAGACACAAAAAGGGTTTAAATTTTCATATAGAAAGAGGAATCTCCCACAAAGAAACTGCACTGCAAGAAATTTTAAAATTCAAGATTAATGGCATTAGACCAAAAGCTTTCCCTCTACGACAGGGAGCAAAAGGAGGATATCTGCTCTCACCATTGCTATTTAAGATAGTACCAGAAATTCTAGGCACTGTAGCAAGGCAAGAAAAAGAAATAAAAGACACACAGATTGGAAAGGAAGAGAAATAACCGTCCCAATATGCAGACAACATGATTATCTACATAAAAAGAAAACTCAAGTAAATTTGAGAAACAAAAATAACAAGAAAAAGATCATCCAAGAACTAATGAGAGTTTAGTAAGCTTGTAGGATTCAAGAACAAAGATCAAGACAGAAAAATTGTATTTCTAGTCACTTGAATTAGTAGAATAAAAAACAAATATCATCTATAATTGCTCCAAGGAAAATGAATTATTGAAATATACACAAAACAAAACATATATAGAATCCTTAAAATGAAAATTAAAAAACACTGATGGCAGAAATCAAAACAAAAGCCTATGTACTTGGAGAGATTTGCTGTGCTCATAGATCAGAAGACACTCCCTCTGATTTGACATAAAAGTGTAATGGAATTTCTATCAAAATAGAAAGTTCATTCTAAAATTTATGTGTGAAAGTCCTGGAATATCCAATACAATTTTGAAAAAGAAGAAAGCAAGAGGAAATACTCTCCCTAG
Source organism: Oryctolagus cuniculus (assembly GCF_964237555.1). Lineage (NCBI taxonomy): Eukaryota > Metazoa > Chordata > Mammalia > Lagomorpha > Leporidae > Oryctolagus > Oryctolagus cuniculus. Next base: position 113,935,224 of record NC_091433.1, on the reverse strand, counting down.
CACTAGGATTTACTATCTGTCTATGATAATAAAAACTGATACATAGAAAAATGGACCAGCATAAACAACTAAGAAATAGGCCGACAAAAATAAGCCAAATTTTTTTATCATTATTCTTTTTTTAATTTATTTTTTATTTAGTAAATATAAAATTTCCAAAGTACAGTTAATGGATTACAATGGCTTCCCCACCCCATAATTTCCCTCCCACTCACACCCCTCCCATCTCCCGCTCCCTCTCCCATTCCATTCACATCAAGATTCATTTTCAACTATCTTTATATACAGAAGATTGATTTAGTATATAGTAAGTAAAGATTTCATCAGTTTGCACCCACACAAAAACACAAAGTGTAAAATACTATTTCAGTACTGGTTATAGCATTACTTCACATTGGACAACACATTAAGGACAGATCCCACATGAGAAGTAAGTACACAGTGACTCCTGTTGTTGACTTAACAATTTGACACTCTTGTTTATGGTGTCAGTAATCTCCCTAGGCTCTAGTCATGAGTTACCAAGGCTATGGAAGCCTTCTGAGTTCGCTGACTTTGATCTTATTCCGACAGGGTCATAGTCAAAGTGGAAGTTCTCTTCTCCCTTCAGAGAAAGGTACCTCCTTCTTTGATGGAGCCCCGTTCTTTCCACGGGGATCTCACAGAGATTTTTTTTTTTTTTTTGACAGGCAGAGTGGATAGTGAGAGAGAGAGACAGAGAGAAAGGTCTTCCTTTGCCGTTGGTTCACCCTCCAATGGCCGCTACGGCTGGCGTGCTGCAGCCCGTGCACCGCGCTGATCCGAAGGCAGGAGCCAGGTGCTTCTCCTGGTCTCCCATGGGGTGCAGGGCCCAAGCACTTGGGCCATCCTCCACTGCTTTCCTGGGCCACAGCAGAGAGCTGGCCTGGAAGAGGGGCAACCAGGAAAGAATCTGGCGCCCTGACTGGGACTAGAACCCGGTGTGCCGGCACTGCTAGGTGGAGGATTAGCCTATTGAGCCGTGGCGCTGGCCAGAGATCTTTCATTGAGGTTGTTTTTTTTTTTTTTCCAGGGTGTCTTGGCTTTCCATGCCTAAAATACTCTCATGGGCTCTTCAGCCAGATCCGAACGCCTTAAGGGCTGATTCTGAGGCCAGAGTGCTATTTAGGACATCTGCCATTCTATGAATCTGCTGTGTATCCCGCTTCCCACGATGGATCGTTCTCTCCCTTTTTGATTCTATCAGTTAGTATTAGCAGACACTAGTCTTGTTTGTGTGATCCCTTTGACTCTTAGACCTATCAGTGTGATCAATTGTGAACGGAAATTGATCACTTGGACTAGTGAGATGGCATTGGTACATGCCACCTTGATGGGATTGTATTGGGATCCCCTGTAAGCCAAATTTTTTTTCAACAAAAGAGCAAAAAGCAATTCAATGGAAGAGAGTTATCCTTCTAAAAAAAAAAAAAAAAAAAAAAAAAAACCTGATACTAGAGTAATTGGACATAGGCTAAAACCAACAAACAAACAAAAATAGCCTCAAGGTATCTACAACAGTTCATTCAAACTGGATCCTGGACTTAAACGTAGAACAAACTCTAAAACTTTCAGGAAAAAAGTTAAGGAAAATTTTTTGTATCAGGGCTAGGCAAAGAGTTTTTAAAATCAATACTAAACATGTGATCATTGGGGCCGATGCTATGGTGCAGTGGGTCAATCCTCTGCCTATGGCGCCAGCATCCCATATGGGCACTGGTTTAGTCCCAGCTGCTCCTCTTCAGATCCAGCTCTCTGCTATGGTCTGGGAAAGCAGTAGATGGCGCAAGCGCTTGGGTCCCTAAACCCATGTGGGAGACCCAGAAGAAGCTCCTGGCTCCTGGCTTTGGATTGGTTCAGCTCTGGCCTGGCCATTGCGGTCATTTGGGAAGTGAACCAGTGGATGGAAGAACTTTCTCTCTGTCTCTCCCTCTCACTGTCTATAAATCTCTCTCTCAAATGAATAAATAAAATCTTTTTTTAAAAAAAGTGTGATCATTGGAAGGAAAAAATGATAATTTGGACATCAAAATTAAAATACTTGAATTTCAAAGACTTAAAAGGATGAAAAATAATTACAAAGTATTTTTTTTGACAGGCAGAGCGGACAGTGAGAGAGAGAGAGAGAGAGAGAGAGAGAGAAAGGTCTTCCTTTGCCGTTGGTTCACCCTCCAATGGCCGCTGCAGCCAGCGCGCTATGACCGGTGCACCGCGCTGATCTGAAGGCAGGAGCCAGGTGCTTCCTCCTGGTCTCCCATGGGGTGCAGGGCCCAAGGACTTGGGCCATCCTCCACTGCACTCCCGGGCCACAGCAGAGAGCTGAACTGGAAGAGGAGCAACCGGGACAGAATCCGGGGCTCTGACCAGGACTAGAACCAGGGTGCTGGTGCTGCAGGTGGAGGATTAGCCTATTGAGCTGCAGCGCAGGCCATACAAAGTATTTTCAAACCACATATCTGACAATAGACTGATATCTAGAATATATAAAGAACATTTTTAAAAGTTTACCTACTACTTTATTTTTAATTATTTAAAAGGCAGAGAGAAAGAGAAATCTTCATCTGCTGGTTCACTTCCCACATGCCTAAGGCAAACAGGACTGCACCAGGCCAAAGCCAGGAGCCAGGAACTTCTAGGTTTCCCATGTGTGTGGCAGAGACCCAATATTCAAGCCATCATCCACTTCCTCCTTTGTTTCCTGGCGGGCTGTTGTAATTTGTACCCGCAGCTTCCTCTGTAGGGAATCCAGGAGTGCAGAAAAGACACACAGTGGGATGCAGCCACCAAATCCTGTGGTGAACACCTCACACTAAACGCAGGGCACTCATTAGACATGACTGAGTACAACACAACCTGAGATCAAGGGTTCAGAGAACACACACTTAGCTGGGGAGACCCGAAGTGGGCTGTGTGGCTGAGACAGTGACAACAGGAAAAAGTGGCCGAAGGAAGTCTAGAAGTTTCATTACACCAGCACACAGACCAGCCCTTCCTCCTCCATCAGGAAACGCTGTCTCTCCTCCTACTGCCAGGTGGGTGAGAACCACTGCTGCAACCAGCACCGAACTGCTTCGCTCCCCGGCCTTTGCCCAGGAGGCCCGCTGTGGCCAGCAGCTGAAGGCTGTTTGGCTGCTAACTCACCCCTTGGTTTCAATGAGAAACCTAATTCCATCTGGCCTTTTTCAAGCACCAGCCTCCTCCTCATTTCCTCAATTCCTTATGCGTTACCTCCCCTTTATACGGTAGCTAGCCAGAGGGCCTGGATCCAATGTAAATAAAAATGATTCTTTGTCATATTTCAATCTGACTCTTAAATGATCACAGTATTTCACAGTGGCCTTTAGAAACAACCTCTAGAGGAATATTATTTTCATCTAAGAGTATTGAAATTTAAAGATATGACCAGGGTCTGGGTATTTCTGTTTAAAAGGTAAGCAGGAATAAGGCATAAAATGGGAAAAAATATGTTAACTGTGATTGCTTTTTTTAAACTTGCTTTTTTTAACCCTTGTTACTATTAACATTCAAGAGACACAAAGAGAGAAGGAGATGGACAGACAAGAGAGAGCTCCTACCCACTTCCCAAATGCCCACAATGGCTGAGGTTGGGCTGGGCTGAAGCCGAGAGGTGGGAGCACAATTCAGGTCAACCACATGGGTGGCAGGAACCCAACTACTGGAGCCATCGCTGCTGCCTTCCAGGGTCTCCACTGGCAGGAAGCCGGAGTTATGAGCCAGAACTGGGAATCAACTCAAGTGTTCAGGTGTCCACTGCTCGGCCAATGCCCACCCAGTGGTTGCTTTCGAAAGGTGGGGTTAATGATTATTTCCTCCCACTTTTCAGTCTAATTTTCCGCCAAGGTCTTGTATCCCCTTGATAACCAGGGTCTCTGAAAAACTACCCCTGCCAAGTAGAGACTGACCCTCAGCTAGGGAAGTCGACTCAACAAGAGGTGAGGGCAATCAGGCAAGACACAGGCCCACTGCCAACTGTCTGAGGGTGAGGCCTGGGCTTCTCTGGGTAGCAAACAAAACAGGAAGAACAGAGAACTCCAGGACTCGAGATTTCCTGCAGGCAGACTGGAGTATGAGGACCCATAAAGCCGAATGAATACTGGCATCCTAGGGTCTCTTGACAACTGGGCAAAGACTTGCAGCAAATCATCTCTGAACCCCACCTGCTGGAAAGGGTGCCTGTGATCACTTACAGTGTGGGCTCCAGATCTAGAGAGGGCAGTGGGCAGTTCATTCATCTAAAGTCTCTTTACTTAGTACACACCAGGTGCTCAGCTGGTACCAGAGACACAACACCTGCTCTCACAGCACTCACAGTCGGGGGGCGGGCAGGCAAGAGGAGAGGAAAATAGAGAGTCTTTTAGGCAGAGGGGATGGCAAAGGCAAGCCACAGAGGTAAGAGAGATGCCAGGTGGTTCTGACCAGGACGAGTGGCTCCATCTGGCAGATCCTCAGTACCGGGTTGGAGAGGAGATAAGGCTGAGAGGCCAGCACAGAGCATTCTGGACATGGATGCCACATCATCCCTCAAGGTCAGGGTCCTTCAGGCAGGGCAGCATTGCTTCAAGTTTTTTTTTTTTTTTATAATATTCCCTAATGTGAGAGCATGAAAGATGGACCTGGACAGAGAAGGGTGAGCCAGGAGATCAGTTAGAGGGCTGAGCCATAGCCAAGGGAAATGAAGAACACCTGAACTTACAGAGCATCAGGTGGCTTCCTGGGATCCTTATGGGGTGGAATCAAGGCAGTTGATACAGATCTTCCCTTCCACATAGACTGAAGTAAGCCACCAGCCCCAAGACAAAGGTAGAGGGGGCATAAAGCAAGACTGGGATGGGCTCAAGGAGAATGAACCCTGCAGGAGTGCAGAGCTTGGAATACAGAATGTGCAACTGATTGTACTCACAAGTGTGCAGCAAACATTTACGAGGCACTTCTAGGTGGGCTTACTTAGAGAAAAATAATACACCAGCATTGTAAATTCACTAGATTCCAGATTTTGACCAGATTGTTAAAATACAAAATAAAGGGGCCGGCACCATGGCTCACTTGGCTAATCCTCCGCCTGCGGAGGAAAAGGAAAGACCTTTCTCTCTGTCTCTCTCTCTCACTGTCCACTCTGCCTGTCAAAAAAAAAAAAAAAAAAAAAGAAAGAAAAAAAAAAGAAAGAAAGAAGCTGGGACTGGAACTGGTGCCCATGTGGAATGCCAGCACTCACGCCAAGCCCCTTCATGAACTTTCTGAAGTACGCTCATATACCCTGAAGGCTTCCTGGGCCTTTGTTCTGCAGTCATCTCTCTTAGGATTTTGCGAACCAAATCCAAATATTTAAAAGACCAGTATTCAAAATCATGCAAATCAGGACACAAAAGAAAGATGTTGAAGGGACCAGATATTACACACTATGAAAGAAGGCAATGGGGATTGAAGGACGGGAGAAATTTGTAACCTCTATGCTTATATGTTTCTGAATTTTCTCCAGGATTCTTAATTGCTTTTAACATACAGGAACAAGCAAAAACTACGCTTATGAGAAACCAATTTCGTGAGGAAGGAGAGGAAGTCTCCAAGGTATTTTTCCGGATGTTTTGCTTCCATGAACGTGAGTTAACAGAATATGCAATAATAAGACTAGCAAAACGTACAATTCTTGCAAAATCAAGGAAATCCACTGTCGACACCCCTTGACTTCCTAGGCCAGTGTCACAACTGAAAACATATGTGGTTTTTATGTGTCACAAATTAGAATGACATGGTGAGAAAAGACGAAATGCTCTTATGGTCAGCACGGACCAGCGTTCAGTGTTTGAGGCAGGAAGAAGAGGCAGTTTCTGTGACCACAGCAGAAAGAGCTTTAAGTCTTTAATGAGTAACATTCAAATGATGCTTTTCCCCTTATAACGTCATCTGACCAATTCTATGAGAAAGCCAAGGACTTATATACAAAATACTTAAGGAATAAAAACTATTAGATTTTTCAAACAGGCAAAAGACTGAAGCAAACACTTGACAAGAAAAGATACATAAATAGTCAGTAGGCACACAATTAAATGACCAGCATCACTGGTCACTGGGAAAAGAAAACTAGAACTACAATGAGATGCCTCTACCCACTTAAATGTATAAAATCAAACAAAGTATAGGCAAAGATATGGAACAACTTCAACTCTCACGCAGTGCTGAGGAAATACAAAATGACATAACCAAGGTATAGAACTGTGTGGCAGTTTCTTGCAAAGTTAAATATATCCAAGGGTCTTGAAGAAGTTAGTGGAAAATGGAATGAAAAGATAAGTGTATTTTGGTGCAAAAATTTTTCAAACCATGCATAGTTTTTCATCATACGTATTTTCTATGAGCTTTTTCATGACCCATGGTACTTACAATATGACCAGCAATTCTGTTCCTAGCTGCTTTGTCGCTCCCCCTCTTCATGGAGGAACGACACTAAACCCTGCCTAGGCTTCCCACCCGAGTCACGGCACCATTATGTCGCTCCCCCTCTTCGTGGAGGAACGACACAGGACCCTGCGCTGTTCTTTTGTCTGCTCGGCCCTCCCCGGGTTTGCTGCTGGTTCTTCCCGGGTTGACTACCGTCCCTTCCACCTCCGTGGAAGGGCAGTTCCCCCTGCCACTTTCCCCACTTCCGCGGGGGAGCGGCACACCGCCGGCCAGCTCTCTCGGGGGCTGCACAGGTGTTCCTCTTAGATGTTCCTGGTGCATGTTGTCTCTCTCCTCCTTTATAGTCCTCTTCCACCAATCCCAACTCTGCTACCCACATGCCGAGTACGCTGCTCTCCTGCAATCAGGAGCAGGTCCTGCTGTTTATTGGTTGAACTGGAGGCAGCTGTGTAGAAACTGTTTCCTCCTCTCCCAGCGCCATATTGTGGGAGAGCAGATGCATAGAATAAGTCTTAATTCCAGTAACAGTCTAGTCCGAGTTGCTCCCAGTTGCTCCCCACACTGCTTAGCCAAGAGAAATGAAAACATGAGTCTACAGAAAGACTTACACAGGGCCGGCGCTGTGGCATAGCAAATTAAGCCGTCACCTGTAGTGCCGGCATCCCATATGGGCGCCGGTTTGAGACTCAGCTGCTCCACTTCCAATCCAGATCTCTGCTATGGCCTGGGAAAGCAGTAGAAGATGGTTCAAGTCTTTGGGTCCCTGCACCCAAGGAGCTCCTGGCTCTTGGCTTCAGATCGGTGCAGCTCCGGCCGTTACAGCCATCTGGGGAGTGAACCAACGGATGAAAGACCTCTGTCTCGCTCGCTCTCTCTCCCTCTCCCTCTCCTTCTCTGCCTCTCCTCTCTCTGTGTAACTCTGACTTTCAAATAAATAAATAAATCTTAAAAAAAAAAAGACTTATATATGAATGTTCACAGTGGCTCTATTTGTAATTGCCAAAGGCTGAAAACAAATCAAACGTCCACCATTAAATGGATATATACATCACAGCATATTTATAGAATGGAAAATTACTCAGCAACACACTGAAATTAACTACTGGCAAACACCAAAACTTAAACTTGTCTCAGAAAAGGAAGCCAGAAACCAAAGGCTGTTCAATGGACGGTTCCATCTGTATGAGATTATAGAAGGGACCAATTGAAGCTGCAGTGACAAAAAGTAGACCATTGCTTACTTGAGGACAGAGTAGGAAGCTGACTACTAAGACATAAGGGAGTTTGGAGAATGGGGGTGTTGTCAGAAATATTCTACTATTTGACTGGGGTATCTGTTTTTACAAGTTGTATAGCTGCCAAAAGTTACCAAGCTCTACACATGAATGAGTGCTTTATTGTAGGTAACTTATACTTCAATGAAGTTGACTTTCAAAGAAAATAATGTGGCCAAATAAAACAGGGTATAGGTACACACACATCAAGTAGGGAAAGGTTTCACCTAGAGGATGCCAGCCAGCTAACACCATAGCTGTCCTGGGATCCAAGGACACATTCAGGGGTGAGGACCTTTTCTTCCTGGACTATGGACCTTTCCTCGGACTTTTGCTACTACAAATTCTGTCTTGTTTGACTTCTGTGGAATTAAAAAAAAGAAAACAAGGCCGGCGCCACAGCTCACTAGGCTAATCCTCCACCTGCGGCGCCAGTGCCTCGGGTTCTACTCCCGGCTGGGGCGCCAGATTCTGTCCCGGTTGCCCCTCTTCCAGGCCAGCTCTCTGCTGTGGCCCGGGAGTACAGTGGAGGATGGCCCAAGTACTTGGGCCCTGCACCCCATGGGAGACCAGGAGAAGCACCTGGCTCCTGCCTTTGGATCAGTGCAGCGTGCTGGCTGTAGCGGCCATTGGGGGGTGAACCAACGGAAGGAAGACCTCTCTGTCTCTCTCTCTCACTGTCTAACTCTACCTGTCAAAATAAATAAATAAATAAATAAATAAATAAATAAAATAACCTGAGACAGAAAGAGAAGGAGGAGGAAGAGGAGATGGAACTTCAGGGACTTTCTGGGGAGCACCAGGAAAAGACAGGATTCAAGCCCAAGCTTTCGACCACGTCCCAAGAAGGGGCTCAAAGGAAGGTATTCTTCATCCTCTGATGCTCACTTGACAGCAGGCAGAACCACATCCGGCCTAGAGACTTCGAGCCTGTGGAAACTATCGCCAAATTGCAATGAAAGTACTTCATGCTGTAGCTTCCAAATATGAATTGTTCAATATTTATGACTTTTAATCATTAGTATCTTCCCAGGAATGGCGAGAGAGAGCTCTCTGTCTGCTCCCTTACCCTCAGCTGTGACAGACTCACAGACTTACCTGTCTCAATATAGCCATTAAGCACACCTGAGCCCCAGCCACACCTCATTTCTTCCTGCTCATGTCAGGGTTTGGTCCTTGAGAAGTCTAGAAAACTATAACCTAGAACGCCCCCCCCAAAAAATCCTACAACTCACCTCCAAAAACACAAATCATGGAAAATTTCACATCAACCATCTTTTAATACCCACAGAATATGCACATCTTAAAAAAATGTATTTTAAGGGCTGGCATGTTTGAATATCAGATCGAGTCTCAGCTGCTCAATTTCTGATCCAGCTCCCCACTAATGTGACTGGGAAAGTAGAGGAATATGAACCCAAGTGCTTGGACCCCTGCTACCCACATGGGAGACCCAGATGAAGTTTCTGGCTCCTGGCATCAACCTGGTCCAGCCCAGGCTGTTGTAGCCATCTGAGAAAAGAAGCAGCAGTTGGAAAATCTCTCCCTCTCTATCTCTGTCTCTCTTTCTCTCTCAGTAGACATTCTACCTTTCAAATAAACAAATCTTATAAAAAATTTTAAAAATAATTAAAACATAGTTTAGTATTTAGAATAGTGCCTGGCACATATAAACACTAGCTGTAGAAACAATGAATTGGGGCTGCCGCCTGCAGTGCTGGCATCCCATATGGGTGCCAGTTCAAGTCCCAGCTGCTCCACTTCCAATCCAGCTCTCTGCTATGGCCTGGGAAAGCAGTGGGAGATGGCCCAAGTCCTTGAGCCCCTGCACTTCCGTGGGAGATCCAGAAGTTCCTGGCTCCTGGCTTTGGATCGGCACAGCTCTGACCATTGTGGCCAATAGGGAGTGAACCAGCAGATAGAAGACCTCTCTCTCTCTCACTCACTCTCTCTGCTCTCTATAACTCTGCCTTTCAAATAAATAAATAAATCTTTTTTCAAAAGAAAAGAAACAATGAATTGACATGGAGATGAAACACAAATGCCACATTTCTTTTAACACACTTTTCTCCCTCTATTTCTTCATTCAGTTTCGTTTTGTTTTGCTAAAGTTTATCGCAGATCCTAGTCTAGTAAATTCACTTCGAATCCCCCCGAAATGAGCACGGGGTGCCACTAGGTGGCAGAAGTCTTGTGCTCATTGCCAGGGCTCTGGTGGGACTGCCTTGTGGGCTGGGCAGGCAGCTCTCTGAGCCACAGCTTTCTAGTAAACATAGGATCCGTTTATTAAAGCCCCTAAGGATAACAGAGTATACTTCAGAAAAAAAAACTTCATGGCAAACATGTTAAAAGATCTTTGCACTTGAGGTTCTGCACACAAAGCAGTTGTGTACCAGCCCCAGGGAGCCTTGCCCTGCTGTGATTCCACACGTGCCCCTCTTAAGTCAGTCTAGCAGGGAAGATTTCTCTCTCCTGTTGCTTCCTCTTGGTTCATCTATCTTTGGGGAGAAAAGCTAGGGATCTTCAAAAAGTTCGTGGAAAATGTGCATTATGAAAAATACATGCATGGACTTCCAAAAAAAGAAAAGTTTGCAACCAAAATACATTTATTTTTAAATTCTGTTTCCATGAACATTTTGAATCCCTCTCGGAGCTGAGAGAATGGCAATCAGTAGCCCAAATCTGCGAATGCAGAGCAGACAGATAAGGCAGCAGGATAAAGTCTGAGGAATTAACCCAGGATTTTCCCTCGGCACACATCCACTTATTGTCTTTCACCAGTGCTCTCCAGTGCCAGCCTCTGAAAACTGCTCCAGGCTTATAGATGTCAGGAGAACCAAGTGACAGCATGGATGTGACAGGTGGCAAAGGCTCTGCTCAAACTTCAGCCAGGCTCTAGGCCCATACATGCACATTCTCATAAAAACCAATCTTAAAGAACTCCCTCCGCCTGCAGTGCCTGCCAATCCTTATGGGCACCAGTTCATGTCCCGGCTACTCGTCTTCTGATCCAGCTCTCTGCTATGGCCTGGGAAAGCAGTGGAAGATGGACCAAGTCCTTGGTGCCCCTGCACCTGTGTGGGAGACCCAGAAGAAGCTCCTGGCTCCTGGCTTCAGAACAGCCCAGCCACAGCCGTTGAGGCCATTTGGGGAGTGAATCAGTGGCTGGAAGACCTCTCTCTCTCTCTCTCCCTCCCTCTACCTCACTACCTCTCTACCTCTCTACCTCTCTACCTCTCTCTGTCTCTAACTCTGCCTCTCAAATAAAGAAGTAAAACCTTAAAAAAATATTTAAAAATTCCCCTACCCAGCATATCAGCTGGTCCCTGAAGTGTAATCAGGGTCCTCATCCTCCATCACCCCCAGGTGATGTCTACAGCAAGGGTCCTGATAGGTCAGCTCAGCCAGCGCCCCCAACCCCACATGTTTACTCTCAGAAATCTGCCGCCAGCAGACCTGCATGCTGCTCCTTGGTTGTCAGTTCCCATTCACTCACGTCACACTTGGAATTGAGTCCCTTTCTACACTGAGCTCTCCTTCCCCCTAGTGCAGTCATCCCAAATAAAATCTGTCTATACCGATTTAACAACTGCCCACTTCTGGTTGATCGTTGACACATGATAACTTTTACTCCCTGGGCAATTTTTCCCAAGAGTAATATCAATGCCATGTGATACTTGTCTTACCTCCACCTATACTCCTTCCAGTTGTGAATCCACGTACTAGAGCCAAACAACACTTTCCAAGAGACAAGAGCTGGCTGCCTGGGATGGATCAAAGAGGCTCTGTGGGAGAAGAGGGCCAAGGAGAGCCCTGGTGGCTGCCACCCACTCCTCTTCTAAGCTGAGCTCCTGGAGAGGGAGATGACAAACACCCAGAGGCTCTGAGAGAGCCAAGGGTGGAAAGGACATGTGCCTTGCTTCCAGGGGATGCCCAAGGGAGCTGCAAGCCTCACACAGCCTAGAAACTTCAGCAAGGAAGGCCAGAACAGATGCATTCAGTGCAAGACACAGCTGCTCAGCTTCCTATGTCTCTGGAAAGCTTGGGATATCTGGAAGTTGCCCTTACTCCAAATGTCAACAGGGAGAAGAGCCCACGGGCCTGGAAGCTGCTTGTCCAGGCAAGGAGGAGGACACAAACTGTCCTGTAGTGGAAACCATGGGAGCAAGGTCAATGGCCAGAGATCAGATGGCCAGTGACAGGGCCACCGTGACCCACTGCCCCCTCCCCACCAATGGCTACATGGACCCTTCCATGTCTGCAAGAATGGGAGGAAAAAAGGGTGGAAGGGTGTGACATGATGTGACCTAAAAAGATTGCAAAAATGATGAATCGCCTGAGTTTACCTGAAACAGACAGGATTAAGCTTTCTGCCACAAGACCAAATGAAGGCATCAGTTGAGATTAAGGAGAGTTATAGGGAATAAAGGAGAGTTAAATTTGTACTCCCCTGAGTGTGTGGTCTGTGAAATGTGTTTACTACACAGGAGATGACCAGAACCCAGGTTCCTAGCTGTGGGACTCAGTTCTGAGCTGTGGGCTGACTCCTGCTTGTGGAGTGGTACAAAAGACAGGGAAGTCAAGGCAGGAGCTGCAAAGGTTAAAAGGAGTGGTGAGCCCTAGAAGCGAGCTCCGAGATCACGCCGTCGTTTTATAAGCCAGCATGTCTGTGAGACAGATGGACTAAGCCTCGTTTTGCATGTACTCAAAGCAGTAAAATGGTCTCTCTGAAGTTGCTCAGCCAGTGGGGAATGGAGTTTAAACATGACACCAGCATTTCTTGTCTTCAACTTATTTTTATTTTGAAAGACAGAAAGACAGATAGGAATCTTCTATCTGTTGCCCCAATTCCTGCAATAACCAGGGCCACGCCAGAACAAAGCTGGGAGCCAGGAACCCCATCCAGGTCTCCCATGTGCATGTTGGAGCCCTCACCTGCTGCCTCCCGGGGTGCACATTAGCAGGAAGCTGGAATCAGAAGCAGTGCCAGGCTCAAACCCAGCCACTCTGATATAGGATATGGACATCCCAAGTGGCATTTTAACCACTATGCCAATCCAGCAATTCTGAATTCTGATTTGGAATCACTGATTCTTTTTACTATATCTCATTACTATTTTGATGTCTGAAGCATTTAACTTTCTTCAGTTAACTAATAATTTAGACATAAGAACTACTGTCTCATCTCATTTCTTGGTCATATTTTCAGTGCTCTAAGCCATGATTAATTCTGACTTTTCACGAGTTAGCCAAAGGCACTGACACCCAACAACATCCTTCCAGAAATACTTCTCCATTGCTCTATTTGTGGATATTCACTCTTCAATATGGTGGTTGCTTGCCACTTGTGATTACTGAGAATCTAAAATGTGACTCATCAGAATTGAAAAGTAAAGAGCAGAATACATACTAGGTCTCAGAGAGGGGACATGCAATGATACATCACCGGTAATTTTTATATTGACTGGTAATTTTATATTGATAACATTGTGGATAGTTTTGGTTCAATGAAATATATTGAAATTGATTTTACCTAGCTCTTTTTATTTTTTTTTATGTGTACACTGGAAATTTTTATATTACAGATAACACTTACATTGGTGTTTTCCAATTAAGCTTCTATCAGGCCTGCTCTCCAAAATTAATTTGATGTCTACTTTTATACGAGTCTTCATGGTTCATTTTCCATGAAATTTTTGAAGACCTCTCCTCCTTCCTACCTACAGGAACGTGGACAAATTATTTAACTCTTTGAAACCTGATTATATCTCCACAAGGAAGGAAGGATAACAGTGGTGCTTACTGATGTTGTAAGGATAAAAAGAAGACATAATGTGTGCTTATCACAATTAAGGTCCTTGGTCCTGCTCTTGTCTGGTCAACTTTATTTTTTTTTTAAAGATTTATTTGAAAGGCAGAGTGACAGAGAGGCAGAGAGAGAGAGAGAGAGAGAGAGAGAAAGAGGTCTTCTATCCACTGGTTCACTCCCCAGATGGCCACAGTGGCCAGAGCTGCGCCGATCCATAGCCAGGAGCCAGGAGCCTCTTCCAGGTCTCCCCCGTGGATGCAGGGGCCCAAGGACTTGGGTCATCTTCTACTGCTTTTCCAGGCCACAGCAGAGAGCTAGATCGGAAATGGAGCAGCTGGGACTCAAACTAGCACCCACATGGGATGCCGGCACTGCAAGAAGTAGCTCCACCCACTGCACCACAGCGCCAGCCCCTGGTTCACTTTAGAAGTCACAGTTCAGGGAGACCCTTCATGGGAGCAGGGTAGCCCATTCACACACTCTAGACACCAGTGAAATGTAGAACCAGGCTCATCTGCACAGAACAGAACATTTGTAACATTTTCGGGAGGATTTAATGGCAACAGACCCACAGCTATCATATGTCTGGATCAAATGAGATAAGACATGTGAAAGGCATGGTCCCTGGGACAGTGTCATGAGAGGAGAGCAGTGGTTGTTGGTGAGGAGTCATCCCCAGCTTCTGGCAAATCCATCTTTCTCAGTTGTCCTTAGGGCCTGGACACCAGAGATCCCTTCCAATACCACTAAAGTCCTTTATGTCTGCTGCTTTAGGAATATCTACGTTTTGTTAAGCAAAAATCAATAATTCTGTTTTCCGATGTTCAAAACTAGCGCCAGAAATATCAAAAGAAATCAAATCCATAAAATATCTAAATTGTTGAAACTTCTTTCTTAGCAACAACAACAAAAACCCACAAGGCTTCATTTTCCTCTGAATAAAGAAACCTTCCTCTCTGGCCACTGCAATCATGACATAAATGACATCCAGCTAGCATTCTGGGTGGGCCACTCTTGCATTTCAATCACTTCCCTGATTTATGAGTTTCTGTGTGTCCAGCTCGTCCCCAAGTAAGACCAAAACAGCCTCTGACCCTGAGAAACCATCAGAGGCAAAGGCTTTCAACCCAAGAACCTCACACAGAGGAGCCTGGAGAACCAGCCCCTAAAATTTTCTTCGGTAACTCAACAAGAGACAACACGAGTTTGCTTTGCTCTAGGCACGAGTAGAGATTTTCCTTAAATCTGTAATCAGGGCTGCCCTTTCGTGGATGCCCCCAACAGCCATGGTCCTTCCTTGAGTCCGTCACAATTCTGACTTGGAGCTGCCATTGATGCTTGTTAAGAAGCCTGTGTAGGCACAGTTCTTGGTGGACCAGGTGTGTGCACAGGTCCTCTCTCTCAACAGGACACCAGCTCCCCTGGGTCAGAAAATGCTTCCACTCCCACAGCCACGCCTCTTCAACAGCACCCAGCATGGCGAGGAGGGAGAACACTCTGCCCAAAACCTGGGGCTTCACTCTGAGCCACGAAAATAAGACCCAGTTCTGGTGTCCACCTCAGTCCCTCCTACTGGAGCTCCTTGTAGCTCTTGCATAAACTGAAAGTCATAAGCCCCAGGCTCCATCTGTTACAGGAAAGAGTTTCTGTAAGATTAAATGCAGATGATTCAATGCTACAAAGATAACATGTGGGTCAGAAGGCAAGGCCAGACAGGTTGTCTGGGCCCTCTTGGCAGGTGCAATCCCAGTTCTGCTACTCAGCCTCCCACCTGTGGTAGTGTGTCCAGCTCTGGGTGCAAGGCCAGCAAATGAGGATGGGGATTACCCAACATGGAGACTCCTCCCCGTCCCAAGGAAGTGTCACCTGAGTAACAAAGGCATTCTTCCATTGGGCCACTCAAATAGCCAATGCATATTCCTAGGGCCTGGGGCCTCCAATTGCTAGGGCAGAGAGTCTATTCATTCCCCCGATGGGGAAGAGATCACAAGACTGCACAGAGGCCAGTCTTGGCCTAGCAGATACCTGTCAGAACCTCTAGCCTGGGGCAGGTCACAGTTGAAATAGGCTCCTCAATCTCTTTATGTACAAAGTACAACACATTTTCCCATCTAACAGAGACAAATCTACTTCTATGAGGTCCTGGTGGCAAAAGATGAAGTGACTACCTACTTGCTAGTGTGTGTTTGCATTCCCGGGACAGCACATGCTGCACACTTGTGTTCTGGGCAGAGTACGTGGTTAGCATTGCAACAGGCCTCCCTGATCTCCTCGCCGTTTACCTGCACGTCTCAGACCCTGCTTCAATGAAGACCCTCGTGCTGGATGGGCCACTGTCTGGGATACAACAGAGGACCTTGCAGTTCTCAGCATCTGAGTGGCCTGACTCCAGGGGTTACACCAGAGTCCTCTCTCATAACCTGACCTAAGAGTCAGCGTTCCCTGACTGGAACTGCTTCTAAAAACAAACTTGATTGAACAGCTACCTGCCTGCATGTCCACCCACCAGCCCATGTGTCTATCTGCTGTTCTAGGGCCCAAAGTGAGCCAAGAAAGCTCAGGTAAGTCACCAGCATCCCTTGGAGTTTATAGTCCTGTAATTTTCCGCCACTTCTGCCCCCACCATCACTCCCATGACCGCTGCGCTCACCATTATCTCATAGCCCCTCTGATGGGATTTTCTACAAGCCAATGCTTTCTAGCCTCTGGTTCCTGCCAACACTTTTTCCCAGCAGCCAGTTCCATGGCTCATGGGCACATTCCATCCAATCAGCCAAGTTGCACGTGGCCCAAAGCAAATGGGACTAGAAAGCCCCAAAGCCTCTGGAAAGTAGTTTCCTGGGAGGATCCTTGCAGACAACCTTGAACAATGTCAAGTGGACTCCTGCTAGCCCATGCCAGTCTTCTCCCCTCAG
Organism: Oryctolagus cuniculus; assembly: GCF_964237555.1. Lineage (NCBI taxonomy): Eukaryota > Metazoa > Chordata > Mammalia > Lagomorpha > Leporidae > Oryctolagus > Oryctolagus cuniculus. The sequence goes on along the minus strand of NC_091433.1, from coordinate 113,918,791 downwards.
CTGACCCTAACTTTCAGGGTACCCTGAGCCCATCTTGTGCATAAGAAAAGAAGAACAAGCATCCAGCAAGCCCCAGAGGAAATCTCCCTACTGAGCGCATGTATCTATCTTTGTGTGATAGCCATGCTAACAGCTATAGTGATCAACTCTGGTAATCAAGTTTCTAAAGCTATAAGTTCCATAAGCCAAAAAATATGTACTAAAAATAAAAGACTTGACAATAGTAGTATTTGGGCTGTAATATCTGTCCCTGGACAGAAATGGAGCACAGAAAATATTTTTTGCACTGCTTGTTTTCTTTGTTGTTAAAAAAGATTGTTAAATTTTTTTTTTAATTTGCAGGAAGAATGAAAGCCCCAGAAAGACAATTGTATGATAGTGTGTGTCAGGAGAGTGGCGAAGCTGCTGAACCCTTGGACAGCAGCCACCTCCGAGCATTCTACTTCTGAAATCAAGCTGGGATAGGACAGCAAAACCTTGCCAAGCAGCATAACTTTTCACACAGTCCCTTGAGAAGCTCTTCTTTACACTGCTCCAGGGTCCTAAGGGGGCTATAACTATGTAGGCGCTGAGGACATGGGAGGAAACCCTGCAAGACAGGTGCAAGGGAAAGAGGGTGAACTGTGCTGATGTAGCAGTTCATCCAGTGGGTCCACAGAGCTCTCTCTCTGATGGCCTCCCTCAACTCTCCCCACGATGTGTGCCCTGATTATTAAAATGCCTAGTTGGCTTCAGCCTGGCCCAGTCACAGCTAGGGAGTGAACCAGTAGATGGAAGTTCTCTCTCCATTTGTTCCCCTCTGTTGCTCTGCCTTTCAAATGAGTCTTATTTTTTTTTTCAAGGTGTCAGGTGTATGCTTTATTTTTTTTTATCTTTTATTTAATGAATATAAATTTCCAAAGTACGACTCATGGGTTACAATGGCTTCCCCCCCCCAATACTGTCCCTCCCACCCACAACCCTCCCCTTTCCCATTCCCTCTCCCCTTCCATTCACATCAAGATTCATTTTCGATTATCTTAATATACAGAAGATCAGCTTAGTATACCTTAAGTAAGGATTTCAACAGTTTGCTCCCACACAGAAACATAAAGTGAAAAATAATAGATGATTTTTTTTTAAATGATGATGAAATCAGATCAGACCTATTGTCATGTTTAATCCCAGTGAGAGTCAAGTTGGGAACTGATAATTTCTTTTTTTTTTTTTTTTTTTTTTTACAGAAGATCAGTTTAGTGTACATTAAGTAAAGATTTCAATCGTTTGCACCCCCATAGAAACACAAAGTGAAATATACTGTTTGAGTACTCGTTATAGCATTAAGCCTCAATGTACAGCACATTAAGGACAGAGATCCTACATGAGGAGTAAGTGCACAGTGACTCCTGTTGTTGACTTTACAAATTGACACTCCTGTCTATGGCATCAGTAATCTCCCTATGCACCAGTCATGAGTTTCCAAGGCTATGGAAGCCCCTTGAGTTCTCCAACTCTTATCTTGTTTAGACACGGTCATAGTCAAAGTGGAGGTTCTCTCCTCCCTTCAGAGAAAGGCACCTCCCTCTTTGAAGACCTGTTCTTTCCACTGGGATCTCACTCACAGAGATCTTTTTGCCAGAGTGTCTTGGCTTTCCATGCCTGAAATACTCTCATGGGCTTTTCAGCCAGATCCGAGTGCCTTTAGGGCTGATTCTGAGGCCAGAGTGCTATTTAGGACATCCGCCATTCTATGAGTCTGCTGAGTATCTCACTTCCCATGTTGGATCACTCTCCCCTTTATTTATTCTATCGGTTAGTGTTAGCAGATACTAGACTTGTTTATGTGCTCCCTTTGACTCTTAGTCCTTTCATTATGATCAATTGTGAACTGAAATTGATCACTTGGAATAGTGAGATGGCATTGGCACATGCCACCTTGATGGGATTGAACTGGAATCCCCTGGTATGTTTCCAACTCTACCAATTGGGGCAAGTCAGCCCGAGCATGCCCAAATTATACATCTCTTCCCTCTCTTATTCCCACTCTTATGTTTAACAGGGATCACATTTCAGTTAATTTTCAACACTTAAGAATAACTGTGTGATAATTACAGAATTAAACCAGTCATATTAAGTAGAACAGACAAAAAAATAATAATGTAATAATAATGTAATAATGTAATAAATAATAATGTATTAAGTTGTCCATTAACAGTCAGGGCTATGCTGATCAAGTCACCATTTCTCATAGTGTCCATTTCACTTCAGGAGGTTTCCTTTTTGGTGTTCAGTCAGTTGTCACCAATCAGGGAGAACATATGGTATTTGTCCCTTTGGGACTGGCTTACTTCACTCAGCATGATGTGTTCCAGATTCCTCCATTTTGTTGCAAATGACTGGATTTCGTTGTTTCTTACTGCGGTATAGTATTCTAAAGAATACATATCCCATAATTTCTTTATCCAGTCTACCGTTGATGGGCATTTAGGTTGGTTCCAGGTCTTGGCTATTGTGAATTGTGCTGCAATAAACATTAGGGTGCAGACCGCTTTTTTGTTTGTCAATTTAAACTCCTTTGGGTAAATTCCAAGGAGTGGGATGGCTGGGTCGAATGGTAGGGTTATATTCAGGTTTCTGAGGAATCTCCAGACTGATTTCCATAGTGGCTTGACCAGTTTGCATTCCCACCAACAGTGGGTTAGTGTCCCTTTTTCCCCACATCCTCGCCAGCATCTGTTGTTGGTAGATTTCTGTATGTGAGCCATTCTAACCGGGGTGAGGTGAAATCTCAAATGAGTCTTATTTAAAACTTAAGGTAGGCCGGCGCCGTGGCTCAATAGGCTAATCCTCCACCTTGCGGTGCCGGCACACTGAGTTCTAGTCCCGGTCGGGGTGCCGGATTCTGTCCCGGTTGCCCCTCTTCCAGGCCAGCTCTCTGCTGTGGCCTGGGAGTGCAGTGGAGGATGGCCCAAGTCCTTGGGCCCTGCACCCGCATGGGAGACCAGGAGAAGCACCTGGCTCCCAGCTTCGGATCAGCGTGGTGCACCCGCCGCAGCGCACCGGCTGCAGCGGCCATTGGAGGGTGAACCAATGGCAAAGGAAGACCTTTCTCTCTGTCTCTCTCTCACTGTCCACTCTGCCTGTCAAAAAAAAAAAAAAAAAAAAAACATTTAAAATAAAGATAATCTAAGATAGGCATTTAGCTATTTTTTTTTTTTTTTGACAGGCAGAGTTAGACAGTGAGAGAGAGAGAGACAGAGAGAAAGGTCCTCCTCTTCTGTTGAAGGAGAGCACTCTGCCCAAAACCTGGGGCTTCACTCTGAGCCACGAAAATAAGACCCAGTTCTGGTGTCCACCTCAGTCCCTCCTACTGGAGCTCCTTGTAGCTCTTGCATAAACTGAAAGTCATAAGCCCCAGGCTCCATCTGTCACAGGAAAGAGTTTCTGTAAGATTAAACACAGATGATTCAACGCTACAAAGATAATACGTGGGTCAGAAGGCAAGGCCAGACAGGTTGTCTGGGCTCTCTTGGCAGGTGCCATCCCAGTTCTGCTACTCAGCCTCCCACCTGTGGTAGTGTGTCCAGCTCTGGGTACAAGGCCAGCAAATGAGGATGGGGATTACCCAACATGGAGACTCCTCCCCATCCCAAATGGTCGCCACAGCCAGTGCGCTGCGCGATCCGAAGCCAGGAGCCAGGTGCTTCTTCCTGGTCTCCCATGCGGGTGCAGGGCCCAAGCACTTGGGCCATCTCCACTGCCTTTCTGGGCCACAGCAGATAACTGGACTGGAAGAGGAGCAACCGGACAGAATCCGGTGCCCCAACCAGGACCAGAATCCGGGGTGCCGGCACCACAGGCGGAGGATTAGCCTAGTGAACCGCGGTGCCAGCCTAAGGTAGGCATTTAGAGCAGCAGTTAAACCATGGCTTGGGACGGCCACATCCCCATCCGAGTGTCTGGTTTAAGTGGTGGCTCCTCCTCTTCTGATCCAGCTTCCTGCTGATGCTCACCCTGGGAATGCAGCAGCTGACAGCTCAAGTACCTAGGCCCCTACCACCCGTGTGGGAGACCCAGTTGGGATTCCTGGCTCCTGGCTTCAGCCTGGCCCATCCCTGGCTTTTGCAAGCATTTGGGGAACAAACAAGCAAGTGAGGATTTCTCTCTGTCTCTCTCTCAAATAAGAAAATTCAGTATTTTTTTTCTGCATACTATTTGTTGAATTCTTTACTTAGTGTAAGGTTAACCTTATGAGCATAAAGGAAACTGAAAATATATCTTTGTAAAAATTAAAAGTGGGAATAGGAGAAGGAGGAGGAAAAAGGGTTGGAGCGTGGGCAGGAGGGAGGGTAGGGTGGAAAGTATCACTATGTTCCTAAATCTGTATATATGAAATTCATGAAACTTGTATACCTTAGATAAAATTTTGAAAACTATAAAAAGTAAAATAAATTGCCTAGAAGCACCTTGTTCCTCATTTTTAAAAGTCAGTCTGGGTCTTAGTGAGGACCCTCATGACCACAAGGCTTAGAGCATTTTCAATCCCATTACCACCTCCTCTTTGACCTTGCTTGTTCCTGTTGAAGACAGAGCCCTCAGCTATCTCTGCCAGCTTTATTTAGATCTGCTCACCAGGATTTAGTGACCCTTCAGGAAGATAGGTTTACTGTTTTGCTTGCTTGTTTTTAATTTGGATTCAAAGGTTCCCCCAGTGGTACCTTACTTGGGGAAAAAATTACAACAATAATATTGATCAAGTGCTCACCAAGGCCTTGTATGAAGCATCTTCTGTAGCTTATCGCATTTACTCTTAAGCACATTTGCACAAGACCAAGGTTCTTTTTATTCCTCATTGCATAGACAGACTTTTCTTCCATTGTAGAGTGTCATGTTCTAGGTATGTCCTTCTAAGTAAGCTTGCTGTCTCCTTAATGCTGTGGGTCTATATTGTCTCTCAGTTACTAAGAAATATACATATTTACTCCCCATTGTCTAGAGGACTCTACATGTGAATCCCAAAGGCATATCAAATTCATATATTCAAACTTAAATTTCTTAATTCCTCTTACAGCATCCCCTTCCCATTTCAAAGTGGATAAAGCTGATCTTCCTCCTGGGGGTATCAGATAACATCAGTTCAGTGGGTCAACCTAGAAGTCTCAGAATCATCCTCAATTTTGCATATCCAACCCCCACCCAAATCCAATTGGTCACGAAGTCCATCCTAATTCTACGAAACAGTCATGACTCTTTCCCTTCCATTTTATCACCACCACTGCTGTCTTATGTCAGGCCTCCTTCCAGTCGCCTCCCAACTACCTGTCTCCCTGCTTTGCATCTGAACAACTCTACGACAATGTTGTAAAGAATTAACTTGATAAAATGCGAACTATTGTATCACTCAGAATCCCCCATCTGCTGATAATGTCCTTCCGAATCTGAGCCCTGTCTCCTTTCCGTTTCATCTCTCATCACTTCTCTGTGGAGCCCCTGCCCAAGTTCTTTCGCCTGACACTCCCTGTCCCCATTTGTGCCCCTGTCATCCTTCAGGAATCAGCTGGACAAGTGGCAGCTGCTCATGAATGTGCCCCCCAGTGCCCCCTAGCCAGTCAGGCTTTCCTCCTGTTTCCCTGCGAGTATTTCCATCACAGCATTTGCAACACTCGTCATAATCAGTATTTTGTCTGTCTTCTCCCCACCCTCTGCCACAAAACCCTTGGAGCGGCTTGAGCTCAGACACCTTGTCTCTCTCCACTTTACATCTCCAATGCCTCCCACAGTGTCCTTCATGTAGCAGGATCAGTAAATGCACACCCCTCCTAATTGAAGCTCACCAGCCCCATTTCTTCTGTGCCTAGCTCAGTTCTCACTCTGGGAGCCCTTATTCCTCTCTTCCCCACCTACCCAACACAGAGAGGCAGAGAATGGTTTGCCTCATCCACACATAGGTTTTACTGTCACAATCCAGAATAGGCCTTAAGAAATAAATCACCATGCTGTTTAGCTATTGCCAGAAACACGGGCCTCAGAATAACTTTTCTCTAAAACCAAAGCTACCATTTATGAAGATATTCTAAACATTTGCTCAGTCCATAACTAAGCTAAACCACCAACTAAGATAAATATTGGTTAAAGGAATGAAAAACAGAATTCTTCAAAAACTGCATGATGGAAATTCTGTTTATTGACCTTATTATCAAAAGTTCACATCAACAAAATTCCTGTCTTCAGTTCCGTATGTGATACGTAAATCTGAATTTAGGTGAACAATGCAGTTATAAGTTGCCCACAATATAAAAGTATATTCTGAGATCTGAAATTGTCTCATATGCCGCCAGTGACAGCCATTCCACCCTTAGGGAACACAAATGTGGAAAGGGCTGTGTGCCGTGTTGGCAATATTACTGTGACAGGTCAGTCACCGTGAGCAGATCCATGGGTACCCATCAGTTAAGATTCTGCAGGATAGGAAATGGAGATTTAAGACTAACTGAACTTAAAATGTGCTGAAAACGTTGGGGAAAATGTACTAAAAGTTATCAGGCAATTCCCAGAATCATTGGGAAGGGGAGAACAGGTTCAGAAAATGGACAGGAACCAAGGGCGGTTTCTTTGTGGAAGGTGAGAGAGAGGCCAAGGAAGACTGGCGCGAGAGAGGCTATCCAAGAGGGGAGGCAGCATTCAGCTGTAGCTTTCTGTTCTTGCTTAAGCTGGAGGAACACTGGAGATTACTTTGAGACCTGATACATACACGGTCACACAAACAGGTACTAGTTGAGGCCTGCGCTAGTCACAGGAGAAGCAACTGATCACTGAGGGAGACACGGAAGGAGGAGCCGCCATCCTCACGTCTCTGACGCCAGCCTAGTGCTTACCCTCGGGGCCGCTGTGCTGGGGGCAGTGCCTGTGGGAGCCTCAGACGAGAGGCTTACCATTACCTCTTCATGCAGATGGAGAGATTAGGCTCAGAGAGGTTAAGCAATTTTTCTCAGTTAGAAAGTGGTGTGCACAAGATTTACTTTTAAAAAAGTATTTACTTAATTTCTTTGAAAGAAGGTAGGGGGAGGGAGGGAGGAAGGGGGGGGGGACCAAGAGATGGATCTCATTTGTAATTCACTCCCCAAATGCCCTCAACAGCCAAGGGTGGGCCACACCACAGCCCGGAGCCCAGAACTCCATCCAGGTCTCCCACATAAGACGCAAGGACCCAACTACTTGAGCCATCACCTGCTGCCTTCTAGGGCGTACATGTGCAGGAAGCTAGAGTCACGTTGGAGCTAGGTCCTGAACCCAGACACCCCGATGTGGGACGCAGGCGTTGCAAGAGGTGTTCTAGCTGCTGCACCAAATGCTTGCCCCTACAGACATGATTTAAATCCAGGCCTTTTTAACAGAGAGCCAGGTTGCAATCACAATGCCCTCACACTGCTTCTGGGGAGAGGATGGGTACCAAGCTCAAATAAGTCACAATGTAGACATCACAGAGAAGATCCAAGCAACCTAGGATGACGAAGAGACTTCAGATGGCTGAGGGATACAGAAGTCTTCAGCAATTCTTAGTTAGAACAGACCCCCGTAACAAAACACGGATGAGCAGGAGAGAAACAGACAGGTTTGCTAACGGCGCTCTGTCATATGCACCTGGGACACACTCGGGAATGAGTCGTTCTCAAAGAGGTGGTTTTGAACTCCAGTCTGTGTAGCATCTTCAACAAAGAATTGTGACTGTTGAGTGATGTGCTGCGGCCAAAGAAAAGAGCTCCCAGGCTCCAAGGGCTGCCGCTCCTGGGAAGGCGAATAACTGGCAGGCACAGGCTGCCGAGTGACGCTTGGGGAGGGACATCCCTCTGGGAGCAGCTCTAGGCCTGGAAGGGTCTAACGCAGGCCCCAGTGGAGGCCCCGTGTTCTCGCTGGTGGAGGTGGGGGCTGGGTATCTTTCCTCTGTGTCTGGCTGTTAGGCAAACAGAGAGCCTTCCTGCATTGGCTTTTTAAGTGCCTTCAACTCAGCAATTCCTATGCAAAAGAGGCGAATTCTGGGGTGGCATAGACTGGCTCCTTCCAGCATTGTGAAGGGGGCAGGGTTGCATGTGGCTTTTGAGGGTTCCCCAGGATATCCACAGGCAAACATGTGCACAAAAGAGGATGTGGTGCTGGAGGGAACCAAGCAAGCTGAAAGAACAGGGAGGGGAAGGGGAAGTTTGGAACGGTCTGTGTGACAGGCACACGGTGGCACAGCCGAGCAGTAGTGAGCCTGTGGGGAAGGACCCGGATTGGCTAAGGAGCAAGGGTTCCCTTCTGCTTGTGGAGGGAGGCAGTCACATTTTCAGATGGGGGCAGGAGGTCTGGCAGGATCAGAGTTATGATTTTAGAAACCTGTTTGCAGACATTTTAACGTCTCATGCAATCTCTATTAAAATGCAGGTAAGTAACTTTTTTATTTTAACAAGCACATTAATAAAAAATAACAAGTGTCACCTACTCTCAGCAGTATTTCATACAAGACAGGTAATTTTTCCACCTCGCCTCCTCTTGAGACATGAGCTCAGAGGAAAGAAAGGAGTGTTATCAACAGCACTCAGTCTATTGCAATAGCAAGCACAGGGCTTTCGGTTTTTTCAGTGTGCTTGGCCCATTATTAACTGGCACTGATCTAGGGATGAACACACAGAAGCCACCGCTCCAGAGGATCTGCAACAGGACGAAGGCAGTGTTACAGACAGAGAGGGAGACACAGAGAGAGTTCTTCCATCTGCTAGTTCACTCCCCCAATGGCTGCAACAGCCAGGGCTGGCCCAAACTGAACTCAGGAGCTTCATCATTGTTACCCACAGCACATGATGGCAAGGGCCCAAACACTTGGGCCATCTTCTGCTTTTCCCATACCATTAGCAGGGAGCTGGACTGGCAGTGGAGCAGCCCAGACATGAACCAGCGCCCACATCCTATATGGGACGCTGGCATGGCATGTGGCAGCTTTACCCACTACACCACAACGCTGGCCCTGCACTGTTTACATGTTACCGATTTTTTTGTCCATGGGACCTTTACATAATTAAAAGAAATAAGTACAAAATTTCCCTCTATATGGATGAATTTGTACATTTTTCATTAATGTCGTGCTAGTTTTATTTACTTTAAAGCTGCTTTGCCTGGCTAAGTTTAGAATGCTCTGCCTTTCCTGTGAATTGAAGTTTGATTGTCATGTGGTGATTCTCACAATAAAACTTCTTAACTTACAGCCCATTCTGACTGATACTACTGTGGTCACTCCAGAATTTGTGTTGTTGTTAGTATTTGTCTTCATCTTTCAGTAATGAATTTAGTATATTGTTGATATCTCTGAATTTGCTTCTACCTTTTTATTTCCTACTTTTATTTGTCCTGATTTTTTGTGCCTTTATTTTCTCCTTCTAGGTATTTTTTTTGATCCATTAAAATTTTAGTTAAATGGGACCAGCACTGTGGTCACTGCCTGTGACACCAGCACACCATGTGAATGTCGGGTCAAGTCCTACTGCTGCGCTTCCCATCGAGCTCCCTGGTAATGTGCCTGAGAGAGCAGCCCAAATACTTGGGCTCTTGCCACCTACCAGGGAGACCCAGATGGAGTCCCAGGCTCCTGACTTCCACCTGGCCCCACCCTGGCTGTTGCAGCCATTTGGGGAGTGACCCAGTGGATGGAAGATTGATACCTCTCTCTCTCCCCCCTCCCCTACATCTCTCTGTAATCCTGCCTTTCAAATAACTAAAATAAATTTTTTTAAAAGAAGATTTGTTAAATCCCATGTTTTTCCTTTGTTTCAGAAGCTATCCCCTCTATTTCCCTTATTTTTATAGTGATCCTTAATAATTTACATTGTATAATTAACAGTCAAAAATTAACATTTTTGCTCCTCTCTGAAAGCATAGAAGAATTCTAAAATGTTAAATTTCCAAGTAACTCCTATTTTTCATTTTTTTAAAGATTTATTTATTTATTTGTAAGTCAGAGTTACACAGAGAGAGGAGAGGAAGAGAGAGAGAGAGAGAGGTCTTCCATTGGATGGTTCACTCCCCAATTGGCCGCAACAGTGGAAGCAGCGCCAATCTGAAGCCCGGAGTCAGGGGCTTCCTCCTGGTCTCTCACATGGGTACAGCAACCTAAGGCCTTGGGCCATCTTCCACTGCTTTCCCAGGCCATAGCAGAGAGCTGGATGGGAGGTGGAGCAGCTGGGTCTCAAACTGGCACCCATAGGGGATGCTGGCACTTCAGGTCAGGATGTTAAACAGCTGTGCTACAGTGCCGGCCCCCTATTTTCCATATTTAGTTGTCTAGTACTTTAGCTCTGTTTCTTTAACCTCACCACATAATTACTCATAGCATCATTGTTGGTATTATTATTTACACGAATGACTGGTTTTTATTGATTGATTTTTTTAAAGATTTATTTATTATTTATTTGAAAGTCAGAGTTACACAGAGAGAGAAGAGGCAGAGAGAGAGAGAGAGAGAGAGAGGAGTCTTCTGTCCCATGGTTCACTCTCCAGATGGCCACAATGGCTAGAGCTGTGCTGATCCGAAACCAGTAGCCAGGAGTCTCTTCCAGGTCTCCCACATGGGTGCAGCAGCCCAAGGACTTGGGCCATCTTCTACTGATTTCCCAGACCATAGCAGAGAGCTGGATTGGAAGAGGAGCAGCCGGAACTAGAACTGGCGCCCACATGGGATGCCGGTGCTTTCAGGCTAAGGAGTTAACCCACTGAGCCACAGCGCCAGCCCCACAAATGATGGTTTTTTAAATTCATCTATAATTTGAACAATTTCTTTATCCACAATTTCTTTATTAATCTCATATCTTCTTCATGGGATTTTTTTTTGTCTGCATCTGCTAGTGGTAAACTCAGTTTTTGTTGTATGAAAACATTTTTATATTACTTTCATTCCTTGTGCTGAGGTTGACATTTTCTGTAAGGCACAATGGGTCTCCCACCAAAGCATCCTTCATCCTTACTCTTCAAGGACGGACTGACTATCTCCATGTTTTGAAGATAGTGTTCCCTGGGTTTTGGCTTGCATTGCTGAGATGTCGGCTGCTATGACTGCCATTTCTTTCTAGGAGGCCTAATTTTTTTTCCCTCTGACTGATCTTAAGAGCTTCTTTTTTGCCCTCATTGAGTGGTTTTGCTACAATTCATTTGTGGTGTGTTTATTTACCCTCTGTGGTGTACCTTGTGCTGCCCCTATCTCTGAAGTCAGACTTTACACTGGTGCTGAAATTTTCTCAGCTATCTTTTAAAATATTGCCCTTCCATTCTCTCTATTCTTTTCTTCCAAAACTCCAGCTAGACCAGCATTAATTCTCATACCCTCCATAAAACTTAACCTCTCTCTTACAATTCCCACCTATTTTTGCAAATTTTACTTATAAAATTCCCATTTACTTCTATCTATGCTGAATAATTTCTTCAGAACTATCTCCCAGCTCATTAACTATTTCTCCAACTGTTTAATTCATCCACCAAGATATGTATTTCAACTACTATATATTTTACTTATAGGAGATCATTTCATTTCTTTTTCAAACCTGCCAGGTTTTACTTTTAAATTTCATCTTTCACATCCTTAAACACTTCCTACAAGGTTATATGTTATATCAACACCTGCTTTCACTAAGTGAATGCTTAGAAGAGGGCCTGGCACATGATAAGTACAAGATCAATGTTTGTCACTGCGGCACTTAGACACTCCGTCTAGCAGCTGAAGTCTGAGAAGGTCCCAACTGTGTGTGTTGCTTCTGTTGACTCTCACGCAAGTCACTCATGGTTTGCCGCTCTGTGTGTTGGTGACCTTTCATTGTAAGCTTGAACAGGGTTGATCTCAGTCTGTGAGAACTGTAATCTATGGATAAATTGGGGGTGCGGGGCTTGTCATCAGAGAGGATGTACGTTTGCTTCTGTTGAGGAACTGAGGAAGCCAACGACCAGGAATGCACTTAGATACACCGTGAAGGTCCCAGATTGAGACAGATCTTTCATGTTCAGAAGTCACCTCCAACCTTGCCTCTGACCCATAGTGTAAGACTCTACCAGTTGCACTGCTGATGAAAGGGTTTTTACTTGGATTGGAATCTGCCTTTGATGTGTGTACACCTGCTGCTCAAACCCCACTTTGGGGTTGAGCTCACTTTGTTGGGGAGGTGGAGTGGAGAGAAAGAGATTTCTTTCCTTACTGTGAGTCCAGAAATGTATTTCAAAATCTGTTTTACTTAAGATTTGTCTTAAGTCGGGAAAACCCCCACAGAGTCTACATTGAGCCATGTCACCAAAGACAGAAATTCCTACTTATTCAGTAGACAAGGGAGAAACCACTCACGAATGGGGACCAGGGAATGACAGGAACCAGTCTATATTTTATAAGAAAACTGCCAACAATGCATTCTTAATTTTGTTTCCCATATCTTTCTTTAAAGACTTATTTATTTGAAAGGCAGAGTGACTCAGAGTGAAGGGGAGAAAGAGAGAGAGAGAGAGAGAGAGAGAGAGAGATTGATTTCCATCCACTGATTCACTCCAAAAAGGGCCATGATGGCCGGGGCTGTGTCAGGCTGAAGCCAGGAGCCTGGAACTCCATGCAGGTTTCCCACATGGGTAGCAGGGATCCAAAGACTTGGGCTATCTTCTGCTGCTTCCCCAGGTATATTAACAGGGAGCTGGATCACAAGCAGTGACTTAAGTCACTGTACCACAACTCCAGTCTCTTTCATATCTTTTAATATTAGGAGTATGACTCATATTCCCAAGAAAGATATGTCAATGACAGTCATAATACTTCAAAAATTCATAAAAATGGAATTTAAAGATAAGCCTATTTTAGTGCAAAAAAATTTGAAATTTATGCATGTGATGAGTCTTTTTAAAATTTATGAAAATGTGTTTTGTGAAAAAATGCAGGAATTTCAATTTTTTCCCCAGAATAAGCTTATTTTAATTCCATTTTCCCACAAACTTTTTAGAATGCTCTCATATATTCAGATTTTCAGGGAACATTCAGATTTTCCAAGAAAACCCAGTATTTAACCTCATAGTTCTCTCATTTGCTATGTATTTGTCAGAATTCTAACCCTGATTCGGACTTTACCAAATTACCATCACTATAACCATGACCATCTTCATAAATCTAACATAATGGCATTCTAGCCAACTGATGCTTGTGAATCTGAGTATTATTAATTACCCAAAGGGTTGGGACCCCTGACACATCAATAGAAACAAGGAACATCCGAGTAGCCAATGCTATGGCCATGCATTTGAACCAAGGCAGCTTCACCATTGGTTGACATTGAAACTTTAATGGCAAACTGGAAGCTTGTGGTGCTCCCTCTAAGAATCTAATTCAAGAGTCCTGCTCCATGAGAACATCCCAAATTTTTGTTTGTTTTGGAAAACCCTTTACAAAGTATAACTCCCATACATATGGACGCGAGTCCTTGAAGCTGAGTATTCAAAAACAATCAACTTAGTACTGATGCTATCAACACATATGTCAACTAACAAAGTCTGTTAGTAGGCAAGTGAAGAAAAGTGACGTGCTTTCAGACATAAATAGAAAATGTTTCAGGAAGAAAAACTGGTAACTGAGACTCCACACAATTATATTGCTTACACTTCAGATTTCCTGGTTGCATTTATGTACAGGCTTGGCTTGGCAGACCGCCCAGTGAGGGTAATGAGAGAATACCTGGGATGAGGAGGGTGGAACCCCATGAGGAAGCTGGGATGACTGACAAGACAAAGGCAGGGTCCATTTCAGAGGCAGAGCCATTCCCTCCTCACCCCCTGAATATTGACAGACAGGGTGAGGGCAGTGAGGGAATCCAGGATGGTCTGGATTGTTAACTTGAGCAATGGGTAGTCAGAGTGCCATTTAGTGGGAAGTGGGAGACAGAAGGAAGGACAGGTTCGGCAGGAATATCAAGAGTTCTGATTAGGAAAGGTTAAGTTGGAGATTCTTACAGAATAGCCAGATGGCTGCATCAGGTCTGTAGTTAAAATATGAGTCTGGAGAAAACACCTCCTAAGCCAGGAGCTTCATCTGGGTCTCCCATGTGGGTGGCAGGGATCCAAACACTTGGACCATCTTCCACTGCTTTTCCCAAGCCATTAACAGCGAGTGGAGCAGCCAGGACACGAACTAGCCCCTGTATGGGATGCCCGTGTTGCAAGCAGCAGCTTTACCCTCTACACCTCTGTGCTGGGCCCAGAACATTCATTTATTTACCAAAAATGTCACTGGCACCTGGGTCAGGCTCGGACTTTTGTTACAACGTGCTTGCTTCCTGAGAACTAACTCAGGGGTCTCAGAAGAACAACCTTAATCCCAGTGAGTGCACCTCCCAATAACCTACAGACTTCGCACTGGCCCCACCCCAACATCACCACACTAGAGACCATGCTGTCAACATATGAATCCTTGGGGACACACTCAAACCATATTCACACCACAGCAATGGGCTAGGAATCAAAGAGAAAGATAGGAAGTGGACAATGTGAGCAGTTTGGAATAACTAAGGTCTGAACAAAAGATGATATAGGAGACTGGGAAAGGAAAGTTAAAGGAAAACCAATATAGTTTAGCAGAAACTAGTGCAGAACGAGATTATAGTTCAAGAAGAAAAGGAGGGGCCGGCACTGTGGCATAGCTGGTAAAGCCGCTGCCTGCAGTGCCAGCATCTCATATGGGCGCCAGTTCAAACCTGGCTGCTCTCCTTCCAAACACAGCTACTGCTGTGGCCTGGGAAAGCAGTAAAAGACGGCCCAAGTCCTTGGGCCCCTGCACCCACATGGGAGACCTGGAAGAAGCTCCTGGCTCCTGGCTTCGGATTGGCGCAGCTCTGGCCATTGTGGCCAACTGGGGAGTGAACCAACAAATGGAAGACTTCTCTCTCTCTACCTCTCCATCTGTCTGTGTAACTCTGACTTTCAAATAAATAAACAAATCTTGAAAAAAAAATAAGAAAAGGAAAAGATCAATACTCTGAAATGCTTCCAGGAAATAAATTTTTAAAATATGGTAAGAGGAATTTGACCTAGTAAATAAGACTCCATTTGAGTCACCTACATCCCATATCAGAGAGCCTGGGTTCAATACCCACCTCTAGGCTCCTGACTCCAGCTTCCTGCTAATGCAGATTATGAGAGGTAATAATAGTGGTTCAAGTGATTGAGTTCACGGCACTCATGTAGGAGACATGGATTGAGTTCCCAGTTCTCAGCTTTGGCCTTGGCACAGCCCCAACTATTGCAGACATTTGAATAGTGAACCAGGGCTAGCATTTTTGTGGTGTTTGTGATGCCAGCATCCCATATGGGCACCTACTCGAGTTCCTATGCTCTACTTCCAATCCAGCTCCCCGCTAATGCACCTGGGAAAGCAGCAGAAGATGGCCCAAGTACTTGGGCCCTTGCCCCTATGTGAGAGGCCCAAATGAAGCCCCTGGCTCCTGACTTTGGTTTTGGCCAGCCCTGGCCATTGCAGCCATTTGCAGAGTGAACCAGTGGATGGAAGATCTCTTTCTCTCCCTGTGTCCCCAACTCTCTCTCTCTCTCTCTGAAACTCTGCCCTTCAAATAAATAAATAAAATCCTTATTAAAAGAAGCAGGAGAAGGGGACCAGCAGATAGGATCTGTCTCTCAAATAATAAATAAATATTATTTTTTAATAATGAGAATTAAGAACAACCTTGAAAATTGAAGTCTTGAGGAACTCATGGGAGGGAACAGAAGGGTAGGGCTGAGGAGTGAAAAGGCAAGGGAAACAAAGCAGGAGTTGGGGAGGTGGCATTGCTTTCACTATTCTGTTTTAGATAAGCAAGGCTTGAGTGAGAATACAAAGTTGAGGGAGAGACAGAGCACAAAGCAGCAAAGCTCTTGAGAGAACAGGTGTTCTGCCTCAGCCTGTTATTGTCCTTCGACTCAGTTCTGGTTCTAATCACCCAAAGGTAGTGTGATGCACACAAATTAAAGGGCCTGGTCCCCAACAAGACTGTCCCCACTCAGATGCCAGACACACTTCAGGAGTCCCCAGAACTGCTCTTGAACTACTTTTGAATGACTGGTTATAACTTCAAGGATCCCCACAACCACCACAGGTTCAATAATTGGTTAGAACTGTTACCAGAGGGAAGACCCTGGAAGCCGCTTTGGGGTTCTTGTTTTCACTCAAGAAAGAATTCAGGTGTGAGACAGAGAGTGGAGTGAGAAGGCTTTATTGGGGATAGGGCATCCTTCAGGATGGAAGGGACAAGAGAGAGAGCACCCAGTCGCTCGGACTGGGGGAGAGTGAGGTTACGTGGTTGAGTGGAGAGAATACACCTGGGCAGGCCAGGTCGGCAGCTCAGCAGAGAGGCAGAGGGCTGAGCACGCCTTCCGCTTGGACTCCCTAGGTTTTTAAGGGAGTCTGTTCACCCACCTCCCCATCTCCTCCAGGATAAAGGATGGGGTTTGTTGGGCAGAGTGGGGGGGCCTTCCCTTAGGGCATGTCTAAGAAGGTTTTATTGCCCCATGTTATCAGGTAACCTCTTTGGTCCTGAGGAGAGAGAATTCTCCTGGGAGCTTTCCTTGGGGGAAGGGCTGGGACCACCTTGGGGGTTATCAGGGTCTGGGCAGGACTCTGAAGTGCAAGATGCTGGGCTTCTGGGCTTCTGGGCTTCTTCAGTGGGTGCTGGTCTTCCAGCCTTTCTCATAAACACATAGACTCAATTTCTGACTTCCTACCTGACAGAATGACTTCGAGAACTCCAGAAAATGCTGTACTATTACAAGTTTATTACATGGGATACAAATCAGAAGGACAAGCCAAATGACCAGAGAAAAGGAGATCAGGTAAAGAGCACAGAGCTTCTGCACCCGCTTCTTGCAGCATCAGGATACATCAACTCCTCAGCACAACACCACGTTCAGCAACCAGGGCGCTCCTCCAAGCGCCAGAGTTCAGTTTTTATTAAAGTTTCACTGTGTAGGCATGATCAACCGATCAAATCATCGATTAAATCATCAGCCATTAATCATTGGTCGTAATTAAATTACTGGCCATCACTGGCCATGTGCCTGAACTCAATCTCTAGCGTCCCTCTCCTCCCTGGAAGTCTAAAGGATTAGCTGATATTAAGTGGCTTGGAGCACCAGCCCTCTAATCATGTGATTGGTCTTTTGAATGATCTGTTCTGATTCTATCTAGAGGCCCTGCCACAAGTTCATTCATTAGCAGTTCAAAGACACTCCTGTCACTCAATTCCAAGGGTCTTAGAAGCTCCATGCAAGAAACATGGAACAAAAATGAGAATTTCTTTATTATATAACAGTGGTTCAGGAGGTTGAGTTGGGTGAAAGAAAGAGCATAGGTAGAAAGCATAGTCTTTACCAGCCCAGCAATAAGACAACAAATGGAGTAGACGGAAATGCATGTTGAAACTGCGGTGAGAAATTCATATAGGAGCTCCCATATGATGGTGTCTTTTTCACAGCTGAGTGTGAGGAGCAGAAGTTGATGGAACAAGGACATAAGCCTCAGCCATTCTCCCTCACTGCCCAAAGGAGATAAACTTTGGAACGTATTCCTTGCCCTTGAAACTCAACTGGGTCTCACACCCTATTGCCTTCATACCCCACCCTGCATATTTTCCAGGTTCATAAGCCCCCCCCCCCCCCAGTTCCTGGAATTCCCCTCCCTGCTGCCCCCTACTCCCACCCCAGCCCTAGCCCTCCTTAAAAAGGCCCAGCTCCTGGGAGTCAAGGCCTTCTGCCACAGGCTCCATCTTGTACGTGCAGGCAGTTGGTCACCCACCTCTGTGGATTTATTTTCTCTGAATAAATTTGGTCTGGCTGTAAATTCATACACCACCTCCTCTCTATTCTACAACTCTATTCCTAACTGAAGTGAGATCAAATTTGAAGTCAATGGTATTTGAAATTGTTGCTGTGGACAGCAGCCTAGGAAAGTTTTATAGGCCTGGTAGGCAGTGTGAGTCCAGTGGATGGTGCTGGTCATATACCCATAATGCCATCTATCTATGAGCCTCAGTGATTTTCTTCAAAAGCCCTACTCTTACCAGAGAATTGCAGGGTTCTTGTCTTTGCACAAGAAAGAATTCAGGCGTGAGACAGAGTAGTGGAAACTAAAAGTAGCAAAGTTTATTAGGGAAGGGACATCCGTAAGAATGGCTGGGCACCTCTCCAGACAGAACCTGAGAGAGAGTGCCCAATTGCTCAGACTGGGGGATGAGCGAGGTTACATGGTTAAGTGGAGAGATTACACCTGGTCAGGCCAGGCGGGTGGCTCAGCAGAGAGGCAGAGGGCTGAGCGTGCAGTCTGGTTGAGGCTGGGGGTTTTTAAGGAGATGGGTTTTTGTCTTCACACAACTCCTGAAACAGGGGACTTTATGGATATAAATATTAAGAAGCTCCTATCTGAGTTTTCCCCTGAAGGTATCAGACAAGAGGAAGCTTAGCTGGCGCCGTCCTAACTCAGGACCAGGAGCAGGTCCAGAGCAGGGTATTTGAAATGCAGACACTGGGCTGAATCTGGAAGACTGTGGGAGATTGTCAGGCAGAAGGGGCAGGGACCCCTACCTGGCAGGTTATCAGGTAGGAAGGGGCAGGGCAGGCGGGATGACTTTGAGATGCAGCTGCATATGCTGGACATAGATGTCTTTTCCTTAGGCCTTTGTCACACACACATAAGCTCATATCTGACTTCCTACCTAACACTACCAGCCCTGGTAGAGATGCAGAGGAACAGATTGTCCGAGGTTTTATCCAGTGAGTAATAGAATAAACATTGGAAAGCTGCTGAGGAGATCAGCAAGAAATAGTTGAGGAAGGCGAGCATAGCAATTAAGGTGAACGAATGAGGAAGGAAAAGCAAAGTAGTAGGGAGAGAGAGAAGGTAACGATAGGTCAGAAGTGCTGATAAGGGCCAATAAAAGGGGTGAGGATGAAGGAAGAAGGCTGGTCTGCGGTAACAGAAGAGAATGTCTACGTGCTAGACTGCAAAAATGGGGCATTCCAAGAGGTGCCACACATGGGTGTAGTAAGAGGGAGTGCCTCTCCTCCTCAGTACTTGAAATTAATTCCTTATATTCAAGATAAGATCCCAAAAGAGTGGTAGTCATGTTGAAATAATCTGTGGATCTCTAGCAGTACCAAAAATATTATTTGAGAATGGATGATGCTAAATTGTTAAGGTTGTTGGAAAACTTGAGGACCCACTGCGTACTGAGCCCATTGGGGGCTTGCTATGGACAAACGCCTCACGGAAGTAGTCAGACACATGGACACTGATACACCTGGAACCACGTTCCCCAGCCCCACGGCAGCACAAGGCCAAGCAATCACTTCATGGGCAAATGTTTCCAGGTAGTTAACACATCTTTTTTTAAAAAAAAATTTTATTAATTTCTTAATTTAATAAATATATTTTATTTAATAATAAAATAATAAACTATTTTATTTAATAATAAAAATAAATATAATTAATTTAATTAATATATTTTATTAACTAATTACTTGTAACAGAGATACAGAGAGAGAGAGAAAGAATCTTCCATCCATTGGTTTACTCCCCAAATGGCACCAGGGAGCTGGGCCAGACTGAAGCCCAGGTACCAGGAGCTTCAGGTTTCCCATGTGGGTGCAGGGATCCAAGCACTTGGGCCCCCCTCAGCTGACTTCCCAAGCACATTAGTAAGGAGCTGGATGAACTGGATTGGAAGCGGAACAGCCAGGATTTGAACTGTTGCTCATCTCTCTTCAGGCAGTGGCTCAACCTGTTACACCACAATGCCAGCCTCAGTTAATACTTCTTAGTCCTGATGAACACTTTGCTCATACATAACCAGTGCTCCCTGTTGGATTATCACGAACATCGGAGACTGGATAACAGCAATAAATCAAAGTACTCTCATTAGGAAAGGAAGAAAGAAAGAAAAGGAGAGAGGCAAATAATATTCCCTGTATGTCAACAACAGCCCATCTCTGCTAGGTGCTTTCCCATAAGTGACCTTATTTATCTTTGCAACAACTCTGAGAGTTAGGTCTTGTCTACATTCTAAGCATGAAGACATGGGGTTAGTAAGTTGAGTAACTTCTGGGAACACAACTGGAGAGCTGGGCTACAGCCACCCATCTCTTTTCTTCCCAGCTTACCCCTGGGGCACCCCTGTAATCCTTCAACCCATTTGTTTCATGCATCCCACAGCAAGGTGTCCTAGGAATTAGAAGAGGGCCAGTATGTCACTGTCCTCTAGGATACCTGCAGACAGGTAGACAGGGCTAGAAATACTCCCCACCAATTGCATTCAGAGCGACTTTGACTAACTGACAAGCCAGCGTGTCTCTCCTGAGGGAGACAAAGTTGAAAGGCTCTTTTCTGGATATTGAGGTGTTAAGTCTATGTTATTGCTCCTAAGACTATTCTTTCTTTTTAAAAGATATTTATT
This sequence comes from Oryctolagus cuniculus, assembly GCF_964237555.1. Lineage (NCBI taxonomy): Eukaryota > Metazoa > Chordata > Mammalia > Lagomorpha > Leporidae > Oryctolagus > Oryctolagus cuniculus. Next base: position 113,898,338 of record NC_091433.1, on the reverse strand, counting down.
TGTTAATTTGTTTGTTTGAAAGGTAGACTAACAGAGAGAGGAAACAGAGATCCTTCATCTTCTGGTTCACTTCCCAAATGGCTACAACAGCTGGAGCTGGGCCACACCAAAGCCAGGAGCCTAGAACTCCATTGGGTAGCAGCGACACAAGAACTTGGGCCATCTTCTGCTGCTTTCCCAAGTAGATTGCTCTCTCTCTCTCTCTCTTTCTTTCTTTCTTTCTTTCTTTTCTTTTTTAAGATTATTTCATTTATTTGAAAGGCAGAGTTACAGAGAGAGAGAGAGAAAGATACAGAAAGAGAGAGATCTTCCATCCACTGATTCACTCCCCAAATGGCCGCAATGCCCAGTGCTGGGCCAGGCCAAAGCCAGGAGCCACAAGCTTCCTCTGGATCTCTCACATGGGCATAGAAGCACAAACACTTGGGTCATCTTCTGCTGTTTTCCAGGTGCATTGAAGGGAGCTGGATCAGAAGTGAAGCAGCCAGGACTCAAACCAGCACCTATATGGGATGCCAGCATTGCTGGCAGCGTCTTAATCTGCTATGCCACAACACCAGCCCCAGACTGCTCTCTTTCAGACCAAAGCACAGAAAGTAGGAGAAAATTTCCCCACCCTGTGACAAGGTGAGCCTGCCATCATTCCTGTTGTACCCTTGATATTACAGAGTAGTGTCTCCTACAAATTCAACTTTTGAGAGGAGAGAGTCAAGGAACTGTTTGGTTTCACAAAGACTGGCTACTTCTTTGGAATCCACTTGTCCAAGGATAACATTGTTAAAGAAAAATTACCCAATAATACATGTCTACCGACAATAAGACAGACTTTATTCGGGACCATCACAATGGATACAGGGACCCTGCAATTGGATTTTGGAATGAAAGAGAAAACTTTGCCACTTTAAATATGGCATGAGGACATGGAAATTCACAGGTGGCAGAGTCAATGGATGGGCAGTTACTGAGAGGAAACATCTGGAGCCAGGGGTTTCTTATTAGATGGATATACAATGGGACCCTGGGTGAAGACAGGCCAGGGTGACTAGACATAGGGTGGCGTGTGCCCTCTCTCCACCTGAATGCCCTGTGTGGGTGGGGAGCACTAAAGTTGGGAGTTGTGTACCTGTTTTGGAGTCAGAGACCTGCCCTATAAGCTGGCACTGTCCACTGACCTTGGGAACCTAGTCAGAGAGATGAAAAGGTTTTGGGTGCCTTTAAGTGTGTGTGTGGGGGGGGGCAATTTAAGCAGAAACTCCCACAAGGAAGTGAGAGAAGGCAAGGAAACTCACAGTCAGCAGTCAGCTACAGCAACGCAGTCTACAAGGCAGGACCCAGGGACAAGGCACTCCTACCGAAAAGCACTGGACTAAGTGACTCTAAGAATTTTATAGGGCTCATATTCGGAGAAAGACAAGGAATAAAATTTAAGGTAAGCGTCAGCAAGAGCCAATAGGGAGATGCCTCATTTGCCCAGACTCCACTCAACAATTTTAATCATCCATCTGTTCTAGGGACACAATAAGAATAAGCTGACAGGAGTCTGTTCTGAGAACTAGGCCATGTTTCTCCCCATCTCCTGGCCTGGCTCTGCATCCCAGTATGTGTGGAGGAAAGAGCAGATGGCCTCTCTGGTGGCTGATAATCGTAAGCATTTGCAAAAACTTCTTGAGGATAGCTACCATGACTTACGTAGTTTTGTTCCCCTTCCCCTGTGTATGAACACACACACACAAACAACCCTCAAACTGAATGCCTGGTGTGTTGAATAAATGAATGGTAGAAGTCATTCTAAAAACTACTTTTGGGGGCCAGCGCTGTGGCACAGCGGTCAAAGCCCCAGTCTGCAGCACCAGCACCCCATATGAGCACTGGTTCAAATCCCGGCTGCTCCTCTTCCAGTCCAGCTCTCTGCTATGGCCTAGGAAAGCAGTAGAAGATGGCCCAAGTCCTTGGGCCCCTGCACCCACATGGGAGACCTGGAAGAAGCTCCTGGCTCCTGGCTTCAGACGAGCTCAGCTCTGGCAGTTGCAGTCATTTGGGGAGTGAACCAGTGAAATGGAAGACTTCTCTCTCTCTCTCTCTCTGGCTCTATCTCTCTCTGTAACTCTTTCAAATAAATAAATCTTAAAAAAAAAAAACAACTACTTTTGGGGCAGGTGTTTATCTCAGAAGTCAAGAACCTCATACCTACTCCATTCACTCTTAAAATGTGTAGGTTTGAGTTTCAGCTCTGCTCCTGTCTCCAACTTCCACCCAGCGAAGACCTGGGAGGCAAAGGTAATAGCTCACGTCATTGCATTCCTGCAATCCACGTCAAAGACCTGGACTGATTTCCTGACTCCCAGATTCCACCTGCATTTGGGGAGTGAACAACCAGATAGGAGTGCTTGCTCTTTCTGTCTCTACTTCCCAAATAAATAGTAAATAAATTGTTTTAAAAGAGCTAGTTTCCTTGGCAAGCCTTTGAACTCCTGGCTTTCTAGAATGCTTAGAAATTTTTGGAAAGCCTTCAGGAAACATTTCCAAATTGTTATAAAGGAGAAATGAAGTACCTTTCCCACAAACGTACCTGTCACAGCTGTTTATAGTGAGATAGAGAACAGGGGAGCACCACCCTTTCCTGGTTAGAATGTCAACTCCCATCACCTCCCTGTCCCTGAGAGCTCATAAAAGGTTCAGAATTCCCAGGAAGCAGGGGCCACCACCTTGATTCAAGCTAAGGGAGCAAGGTGTCTGCTGTGTGTTCCCCTCTTATCCTCCAGGGTCATAACACCCACGATTGGGCACAGAACCACTACTTCACCTGGGGGGAGGGTCTCTGGGGCCTACCTGCTGCCTCTGCAAAAACTGTTTCCAGAGCACCTCATTCTGAGCTGAAGATTGCGCTTCTGCTGAGTCTCTGCTTTTAAACCAAAGAGATTCCTTTATTCATTTAAGGCAGAGATTTATTCATTTAAGGCAGAGAAACAGAGAAAGCAGGATGAGACAGAGGGAAAAACAGAGAAAGACAGAGATATCAACCATCTGAGGGTTCATTCCCCAAATGGCAGCAACAGCCACATCTAAGCCAGGCCAGAGCCAGGAACTTAGAACTACACCTAGGTCTCCCATGTGGGTGACAGGGGCTCAAATACTTTGGCCATAACCTGCTGCTTTCCCAGGAACATTAGTAGGGAGCTGGGTTGGAAGTGGAGCAACTGGGACTTGAACATGTGCTCTCTATGGAATGGGAGCATCACAGGTGGCAGCCCAGCCTGATGCAACACAACACCAGCTCCTGAATATATTCTTTGCTAAAAATACACTTTCCAACTGAGGAAGCAAGTTCCAGATGGAAGTCCTGAGTGATGACCCCATCGCTTCTGGCTTTCATTCATTTGGTCAGCCATCAATCCTGGATCACTGTCCTGTGCCAGGATTGAGGATGCAAGAGAGAATCCAAGCCCTGGAACGGGCACATTAACCAGGAAGGGAGACGAGCAATAAAGCATGACGAGGGAGATCTGATGAAGGTGTTAGAGACCCACCCCACACAGAGTGAGGGCATTCATCACCCAGTGTGCGAAGGGGCTTGTCATGAAGGAAGCAAAGCATGAGCTGAGTCTTGAAGGCCCAGGAATTGGCTAAAGGACAGGGAGGTTAAGTAAAAGCACAGAGACTATGCAAAATACTGTATCTGTGAAACTATACATTGTTTGAAAAGGCTGAAGCATGGCACAGGAGAGGAGAGTGAGGGAGCTCAAGGTGAGTCTTACTTGCCATTCTCAGAAGCTAAGACTTGTGGGCTTTAAGCAAGGGCTTGATGTCCACCAGACTTGCTTTTTGGAGAGATCTCTGTGGTTGATGTGTGGGCAAAGGACAGATGAAGTTTCCATGGCAATAAAGAGAATTACTAGGAGGATGTTTCAAATGGCCTAAGTGAAAAGAGAAGAGGACTTGAACTACACTGTAGTAGTAGAGATGGAGAGAAGCCTCCAGGCCCCAGGAATTTAGAAAGTGCTACTCAAAAAACAATCATTCAAAGAGCCAATGGCAGACAATGGATGAATGGATGGGAAATTCCTTAGGGTGGCAACAATGGGTAGAGTACTTTCTGGTTTAAGGTCTCATCCAATGAGTGAGGTAAAGCAGGAGAGTAGAGGGCTTCCACATATTACCTTAAACACTTCTATATTATTTGAACTTTGAAAATGACCTTGTATAGAAAGGGTCCTCAGAAAGTCCATGAAAATGTGTATTATAAAAAAGTACACATAGATTTCTTTATATATACATCAATATATTTAATTCCAACACCTAGGACCTGCCCAGAGATTCTGATTCAGCTGGTCTTGGTTGAGTTCTGGGCACTGGAATGTTTGTTTTCTTGTTTTCTTTTTTTTTTTTTTTTTTTTTTTTATTTAAGAGACACAGTTAACAGAGGCCTCCCACCCACTGGTTGACTCCCCAAAGATTCACAATGGCCAAGGCTGGGCCAGGCCAAACTTGGGAGTCAGGAACCCATTCCAGGTATCCCACATGGGTGCCAGGTACCCAACTATTTGAGTTATCCTCTGCTGTCACCAGGGTGCACATTATCAGGGAGCTGGAATTGGAACCAGAGCTGGAACTTGAACTCAGGCACTCTGATATGGGACGCAAGTATTCCAACTCGCATCTTAACTACTAAGCCAAATACCCTCTCCCAGATTTCAAATTTCTTTGCTCCAGGGCCGGCACTATGGCGCAGATTAATGTCCTGGCCTGAAGTGCCAGCATCCTATATGGGCGCCAGTTCAAGACCTGGCTGCTCCACTCTGTTCCAGCTCTCTGCTATGGCCTGGGAAAGCAGTAGAAGATGGCCCAAGTCCTTGGACCCCTGCACCCATGTGGGAGACCAAGAAGAAGCTCCTGGCACCTGGCTTTGGATCTGCACAGCTCTGGCCATTGCAGCCAACTGGAGAGTGAACCATCAGATGGAAGACCTCTCTCTCTCTCTCTCTCTCTCTCTCTCTCTCTGCCTCTCCTTTCTGTGTTACTCTGACTTTCAAAAAAAATAAATAAAATCTTTAAAAAAATTTCTTTGCTCCAAAATAAACTTATCTTTTAATTCTATTTTTCTATTAATTTCTATTTTTCTTTTAATTCTAATTTTGAAGCCCTTTAGTCACCTTACATTAGAAAATGAAGCCTAAAAATGGTACATTTAAAATCATGACTAATTCTAACAAATAGCTTTCTGCATGTGCACCTCATCAGTTGACTTTGATGGACCCTTTCTGGAGTTATCAACCCAAGCATCCCTTATGATAACCTATTGTGGAAATGGTCCCTGTGTGATAGCCTCATAGATGCCTTATGAGGTGCTCATAGATTTTCTAACCCTCTAATGTCAGGGAGAGAAAGGAATCTCAAGTCAGAGGTTGCCAAATTCTGGAACACCTATCCAGAAGATTCAGGTTTTGCTTTTTACAGAAAGTTGTAACATCTTTACAGAATCAGATGTCTTCACTCCGTATAGCTTAGCAGTCAGGGACATTAGCTACCTGGAGCACAAGTCCTAGGTTTGACCAATGTACCCAACAAATCCTCAGTGGCCTTGCTGACTACTTCCCCTCCCAGAAGAGAAAATAGGTCCCAGCCAACAAGGAGGAAGTGACTGAAGTGAAATTAACATTGTCGCCGGAAGGAAATGTGTAAATCGCCTTTGATTATGTAATAACCAGGAAGTGAAAAGTAGACACAAACGACATTTTAGGAGAGAAGTGTATTTTTGCATCATGAAAAGAAGTCTCATTCCAAGGGCAGAAATTCCAAGAACTAAAATAAAAAGGGATTTTTGATGATCGTGCTGTAACAAAGTGTTAAGGGAAGACAAAAGGACACAGAAATTCTAACAGAGCTTCTAGTTGCAAGTGAGAAAGTGAACAGCATTAGGGAAGAAAATCAGAAAAAGGAAGAGAGATAGCTAAAACTCTGCTTCAGAAAGTCCCAGTGCCAAGAGAAAGAAGCAAATTCACACAGCATGTCACTGCTGGGAGGAGAAAGGATTAGAAGTACAAGGGAACAGAGTTTACCTTAATCCCAACAGAACAATGTGGAAATGCTGAGGGGCAGGGTTACTGAGATATGTGAACCTGCCCCACCAGTACAGTTTAGAATATAACTGGATCATTGAAGAAAGTGTCTGCAGATGAGCGATGCATGGACAGGAAGAGATATTTGTAACAATTTAAAGTGGGAAAGAAAGACCTGGTTTGGGTTCAGCTAATCCATCTTGAAGTTGCAATTCCAGTGGTTACTTATGGTTTGAGAGGTTGTAGATAAGTTACTTCTCCCAGCCTCGGTTTCTCCATAGGAGAAATCGGTCAATACTATCGACCTTAAAAGTTATTGTGAAGACCACATAAGAACATGAGAGGTCCGGCGCTGTGGCTCACTTGGTTAACCCTCTGCCTGTGGTGCCAGCATCCCATATGGGTGCTGGGTTCTAGTCCTGGTTGCTCCTCTTCCAGTCCAGCTCTCTACTGTGGCCCAGGAAGGCAGTGGAGGATGGCCCAAGTGCTTGGGCCCTTGCACCCGCATGGGAGGCCAGGAGAAAGCACCCGGCTCCTGGCTTCAGATCAATGTAGTTCCAGCTGTAGAGGCCATTTGGGGGGTGAACCAATGGAAGGAAGACCTTTCTCTCTGTCTCTCTCTCTCACTGTCTAACTCTGTCAAATAAATAAAAAAGAAAAGAAACTTTCTAAAAGAACATGAGAAAAAAGTTCCTCGCATTTAGAAGCTGCTCAATAAGAGGAAGCTTTTATTTTTAAGTATTGCTTCCTAATTTATATCCAAGGAAAATGGTATGACACAATGGAGACACAGGCTTACAACCTATGAGCTGAAGGACAATCCCAGCCCAGCCATTCATTTGTATATTACCAATGACTGCTTCCCTGAAACAATGGCAGAGTTGAGTACTTACCCCTAAAATATTTACTATATGGCCCTTTACATAAAATGTTTCCAAAACCCTGGAATAAGTGGTGTCAGAGCCTTCTACTCATGGTTCACTCTTCTACTCACTTCTACTCATGGTTCTCTCATACATTTCGCATGAGAGAACAGGTATTAAGGAGGAGCCCCTTTGGGGCTGGTGCTGTGGCATAGCAGGTAGGGCCACCACCTGTGACACTGGCATGCCATATGGACACCAGATAAAACTTCTGGCTACTCCACTTCCGATCCAGCTCCCTGCAGGTGTACCAAGGAAAGCAATGAAAAATGGCCCAAGTACTTGGGCCCCTGCCCGACATTGGAGACCCAAAAGAAGCTCCTGGCTCCTGGCTTTGGACCAACCCAGCTCCAGCCATTGCAGCTATTTGGGGAATGAACCAGCGGATAGAAGATCTCTGTCTCAGGGCACTCTGGCATAGCAGGTAAAACCACCACCTGTAGTGCCAGCATCCCATATGGGCACCAATTCAAGTCCCAGCTGCTCCACTTCTGATTCAGCTTTCTGCTATGGCCTGGGAAAGCCCAAGTGCTTGGACCCCTGCACCAGCGTGGAAGACCCGGAAGAAGCTCCTGGCTTCAGATCGGCACAACTCCAGCCATTGCAGCCATCTGGAGAGTGAACCAGCGGATGGAAGACCTCTCTCTGCCTCTGCCTTTCTGTAACTCTGACTTTCAAGTAAATAAATAAATCTTTAAAAAAACAATAACAAAAAGAAAGTACTGTATTGAAAAGTAAAGGAAAATTTAAAAAAAGAGATCTCTCTCTCCCTGCCTTTAAATTAATGAACTAATTAATTAATTAAAATAAAAATAAATAAATCATTTTTAAAGGATTTATTTATTAATTTGAAAGGCAGAGGCAGAGAGAGGTCTTCCATCCACTGGTTCACTCTCCAGATGGCCACAATGGCTGGAGTTGTGCTGATCTGAAGCCAGGAGCCAGGAGCTTCTTCTGGGTCTCCCATGCTGGTGCAGGGGCCCAAGCACTTGGGCCATCTTTTACTGCTTTCCCAGGCCATAGCAGAGATCTGGATCAGAAGTAGAGCAGCTGGGATTCAAACCGGCACCCACATGGGATGCTGACACTTGCAGGTGGCAGTTTTACCTGCTATACCACAGCACTGGCCCAATAAATAAATCTTAAAAAAAAAAAAAAAAAAAAAAAAAAGAGGCAATCTTGCCATCCACCTTGCCAACCAGGGGCTTTGGAGGCTGGATCCAAAGAAAGGGCAATGTTTCACTGACCTCCCAGAGTTGGAACAACTCAGGCAGCAGGGAAAAGCCAGCACTGGAAACCAAATAATACTTCCCTACACCTGGCTGCCTGCTCATGTATCTAAGCCTTCCTTGTTCTAGATCAGGGAAGATAATGCACCTTGGAGTTTGCCTGTCCCTTCTGTAAATACCTGGGCCCAAGAGGGGAACAAGCCTATTAGAGATGATGCTTAAGAGGAAGGGCAGAGATCTCAACACTCAAAATCATATTTCCCAATCCCACATGATCCTAGAAACAGAAAGAAGTGTCCACAGAAACAGATATGGGTTCATATGTTCATAGCAGAACACCAAGAATGAATGGGACTTTTGAATATGGAGGGAACATGCATTGTTTAGTCCTATTCTTAGCAAGAGGGTGAACAAGAAAGGAATGGTCCACTGCAGAGAGCAGACATCAACAAATGTATGCACGGTAATGTAAGAACTAACTCATGATTATTTCGCATGTCTCATTGTTTAAAATGATTGAAGACCACTGACCACTGGGATGAGGCCAATCTTGATGACAGAGGTAGGAAACCCAAGATCAGACATAGATGGCATTGCTGCTTTGAATAAATGCCAATCTCTTGGGGTAATGACCTGATAGGATAGAGGGGTCTGAGTGACTCAAATGCTGAAAAATTCCCCCAAAGCTGGAGCTCCCCATGACATTCTGGCATTGCCAACTTCCCACTTCAGCTTATTCTATTTCACATTGCCATCTCCATGATTGTCCCTCCTCCACTCCCTTCCCTAGTGCAACTATTTCTGTTGTGAGATGTTTCCACGTATTGATGACTGGCAGGAAGTGCAGTGGTCTGAGCCATTTCCTTGGGGAGACAGGGTTTGAAGCACACATTGTGCAATATGCCTGCTTAACATGAAAGGTTTCACTTCCTATGATGGAGAGAATGGTGGCAGGCTTGGGATCCAAGCTACAAGACCAGGATGAGACACGGCAGAACCGTAGAGATTGTTACGTCAAAGGGCATTGCCCCATGGTCCCAAAATTTCCCTTGAGCAGAAAGAAACAGGAGTTCATGCAGCCTGGATACTAATACCACTTCAGCCACATAGTGACATTGAATGAGTCACTTCACCTCTCTTGGCCTTGGTTTTTTTCACCCACTATTCACATTCAAGTATCAATCTGTGTCATTGTTAAATTCCCACTAGATACCACCAGACAAGCATTATAGATGCTTTCAGCTGGCAGATTCTGAGGTTCTGGAATGTTACAATTAGAAAATAGTGAAGTGGAAGTGGTTCAAGGTTCCCAATCTATATTCCAAGTCCCAGAAACAGAATGGACTAATGAAGAGCTGATGCTAAGGCCCCTTCCTATTACTAACTTTCATTCTTCTTTGCTCACCTGTAGTCACATCAGCACACTGAGGGCATCTCTATGGTCTCTGTCAGAACAGCCCACAGAACCGACAGACCTCCAGATCCTGTGCGCCCCAGAATACAGATTCCAAGGAAAGTTACATTTCCCTCAATAAGACTTGGGGAGCCAGGGGTTAATTTGCAAAGTGAATTCTGTTGAGACAGAACACAGGAATCTATCAGGCCACCCAGACAGGACCTTTGGTGTACATGCAAGTTCAAACACCAAATTTATGAGGGCTCAGAGTTGGGAACTGATTGTTGCTTATCAAACTCACAAGCAGCTGATGCATTACCCAGGCTTTAGATATCCTGAGGAGCAAATAACTTACCAAAAATGGGAATCTTGTGTCTGATTCCTGGTATCAAGGTACTAAGAGCTAAGTTAAGAATCAGAGGCTGCTTGGTAAGCAAACCCATGAAGCTCTCCTTGCCTCATGGTAGAGCCCATTTCCTTCATGCCTCAAATACTCCACCTGTCAGTCAGGGGCTCTCTCCCTTGAACAACACAGAGCAAGTATGATACCTGGCACATAGTAGGCACATGCTTATTTGCATGAAAACACAGTCCAATGCCTGCCCACCCCATAAGACAAACTTCCAACCTGAATTTATATGCTAAGTTCTGTGCAACACTTGGCTCTGAAAGAGTTCACAGCCTCCCAGGGTGGGGTGAGGGTGGGGGGACAGAAAGGTTACTCACTGCTATAGTAAACGCTGTGGTGTAGACATGCTAAAGGGGCTGAGCAAGGTATTTCTAGATTCCATGCACTGTTTATAACCTGGTCGTTCATTCATCCTAACAATGGCCAACGGACAGCTGCCCTGGGGCCAGCTCTCCACTGGTCCCTGCGCTAAACAGGGGCTGAAAACTCTTAGTATGACTAAGAGACATAGTCTCATAATGATATCCTTGGGGCCAGTGCTGTGGCATTGCAGGTAAAACTGCTGCCTGCAGTGCTGGCATCCCATATGGCCACTGGTTCAAGTCTCGGCTGCTCTACTTCATTTTTTTTTTTAAGATTTATTTATTTTACTTGAAAGTCAGAGTTACACAGAGAGAGGAGAGGCAGAGAGAGGAGAGGCAGAGAGAGAGAGAGAGGTCTTCCATCCGCTGGTTCACTCCCCAATTGGCCACAATGGCTAGAGCTGTTCCGATCCGAAGTCAGGAGCCAGGAGCTTCTTCTGGGTCTCCCACATGGGTGCAGAGGCCCAAGGACTTGGGCCATCTTCTACTTCTTTTCCCAGGCCACAGCAGAAAGCTGGACAGGAAGTGGAACAGCCGGGTGTCAAACCGGCACCCATATAGGATTCTGGTGCTTCAGGCCAAGGCATTAACCTGCTGCACCACAGCGCAGGCCCCATTAGCTGCTCCACTTCCAATCCAGCTCTCTGCTATGGCCTGGGAAAGCAGTAGAAGATGGCCCAAGTCCTTGAGCCCCTGCACCCAGAGGAAGCTCCTGGCTCCTGGCTTCAGATTGGTGCAGCTCCAGCCATTGCAGCCAACTGGAGAGTGAACCAGCAAATGGAAGACCTATGTCTCTCTCTCTGCCTCTCCTTCTCTCTCTGTGTAACTTTGACTTTCAAGTAAATAAATAAATCTTTTTTTAAAAAAAAAGAATATTCCTTTTTAAAGATTTATTTATTTATTTCAAAGGCAGAGAGTGAGAGAGAGAGAGAGATTTGCTGGTTCACTTTCCAAATGGCCACAACAGCCAGGGGCTGGTCCAGGACAAAGCCAGGAACCAGAAAGTTCATCTTGGTCTCCCACATAGATGACAGGAACCCAAGCACTTGGAACATTTTGTACTGCTATCCCAGGCACATTAGCAGGGAACTGGATCAGAAGTGGAAGCAATGGAAATCAAAACTGGCACTCCGATATGGGATGTTGCTGTTCCAGGTGGCTGCTTAACCCATTGTGCCACAATGCCAGTCCCTAGATATTCCTATAGAAACAATATTCCACTTTCAGAGTTCACGGAAAGTTTCCTTGAGGCAGAGTATCCCCCTCTTCCTTTTAAAAAGAGATTGCAATCATGAATGCTTCACTTACTCGCTACCATTTTCAAATACAATTTGATTCACTTGTTTCACTGGTCATGCAGCATTGATATGGCTTCAATGTGAGACTGGCCAAGCCATCAGCACCTGGTCTTATACAATTGCATGAGCTTACCTTCAGCGTCCCCCCAGCCCTCTCAGTAGTGTAGGACCCTGCATGCCCTATGTGCCCTACTCCATCCAAGAGGTCAAGTGTCTCCCCTACAAGGTGTCTGTAATTAATGAAAAATGCCTGAGGTAGAGAACAGCACCCTCAGTGCAGACGGGGAGCACTGTTGTCATTCATTATCCCCATTTACTCACCTCCGAGTGGAAAGGTTCCTAAAGTTAAGTACAAGGAGGTAAGTGAGGCAATGTGTTTGTGTGTGTACATCTTTGTGTCCTCTGCTTTACCTCAGAGATCACAAACTAAATCATTCTTCTCACCTAGGAAAATTCAGTAATTTAATATCGACATCACCTGTACAGTGGTTGTCAGAAAAACGTGTATTTGCATGACAGACTTGCAAGTGTTATAGTTTACTACCCCTTTGCTCTTCCAAGGACTTGAGAATTATTTCACCTTAAAAGCCCCTTCCCCCCACCACTCCCTCCCTTGACTTGATTGTGAAATCAGCTAACCAAAAGAAAATTTTCTCAGTTTGCCACTTCTGCTTTTGAAGGCCATAAAACAGTGAGGGAGCAACTGGCAGATCACAGATCTCTTCGAGGCAAGAGGCACAACAGATCGCTTTGGGATTCTCTCCAGCCACTCTTCATTGTTCAAGTATGACTTGTTCTTCTTTACAACTAGTTCCTAAGGGGGTCTCTCTCTCTCTCTCTCTCCTTCCTTCACTCCCTCCCTCCCTCCCTTGTCCTCCTCCTCTTCATTCATCCCTCCCTCTCTGCCTGAGGGCTCAGCTTTTTGCAAAACTATTAAGTATACTATATTTTATGATTTATGAAATAGTCCAGGAATGAAGACTGCTACTCTAGCAGCTGACATCAGAAAGGTCAAGGTCAAAATCCTCTGCTCCAGGCCTCCTAACAATACATTCCTTGCTTGGGTTTGATTTAGCAATTGCCTCCCTCTAGACTCTAAGTGAATGCTCCCTCATGCATTCACTCATTTATTCAGAGATGGCTTCTTTGCATGCCTGCCATGTTCCAGATGTGGAGGGAAGCTCATATATGAAAATACCTTCAAGGAAACTGCACTGCAAGTGGTCACTCACTTTCTCCTCTTTACACAGATCTCTAGGACAGCCATGGCAACAGTACCTGAGCTCACCAGTGAGATGATGGCTTACCACAGGTAAGACTGAAGCCTCGGGCCGGCGCCGCGGCTCACAGGCTAATCCTCCGCCTTGCGGCGCCGGCACACCGGGTTCTAGTCCCGGTCGGGGCACCGGATTCTGTCCCGGTTGCCCCTCTTCCAAGGCCAGCTCTCTGCTGTGGCCAGGGAGTGCAGTGGAGGATGGCCCAAGTGCTTGGGCCCTGCACCCCATGGGAGACCAGGAGAAGCACCTGGCTCCTGCCATCAGATCAGCGCAGTGCGCCGGCCGCGGCGGCCATTGGAGGATGAACCAACGGCAAAAGGAAGACCTTTCTTTCTCTCTCTCTCTCTCTCTCTCACAGTCCACTCTGCCTGTCAAAAAAAAAAAAAAAAAAAAAAAAAAAAAAGACTGAAGCCTCAAGTGTGAATAAGGCCTCTCTTTCAAGAACATAGTGCTGTTTGTGCTTGGAGACTAGATGTGTTCCCCAACCTGCAAGAAGGGTTCCAAGTTAACCTGGTTTAAAGACTGATTTTTCACTAACAAGTCCAATATTGGGATCCAGAGGCCATCTAGATATTACTGGTGCAGGTGACAAATTGGAGGAGAAGCTTACAAGCTCACAGAGTTTGGCATGGATGAGAGAGAGCTCAGATTTCATCTGACTCAGCTGGGCTAGAATTTATAACTCAGGGTCCAGCTGGGATCTAGACTATTCCATGCATATCACCATAGAACTGGCCAGAAGCCTTCAGGCAGTTTCAAAGGAAATGTAGTTTGCAATTCAATTTACAGTGAAGACTTATATGCAGGGAAGGAAAGATAAATCTGTTTAGGAGACATAACTGAGCCATGTCTGTTTTTATTACAGTGGCAATGAAAATGACCTGTTCTTTGAGGCCGATGGTCCCAATTACATGAAGGTAAGATTGTGGGCTTAGCTCCCAATCTATGGGGTTCTAACTTGGGGAAAACTCAAAGAAATAGGTTCTGGACCACCTTGTTCCTGTGGCATTTAGTGATAGAATGACTTCCACTCTCCCAGCGAGACAGGTACAGGCTGCATTTCATGCTCAGCTGGCCACTATGCAATTCCCAGTCCACCACAGTTACTCATTAAGGCTTGGTTATGATGGCCATGCTGGGAGTGGGGGTAGTAGTGATCATGTTTGCTGATTCATGCTAGGAAGACAGTCAAGTCTCCAACACAAATTTGATTCTCCTTTTAGGAGATGGGTTCAGCTTATACTAATCACTTGGGTCAAAATCTGAAATTCCAGAGATGACCTTGAGAACTAACATATGTCTACCTACTTTAGGTTAGAATAGTGTTTTGCTCACTGAGATAAAGTTTATGATAACAAGATATAGATGATGTAATAAAAAGAGGAACCAAGGATTGAGAGAAATTCTTTCACTTGCTACTTGACCTCCTTTGGACCTCATCTGAAAAATACAAGGCATGAACTAGATGGTCTCTAAGATCATCAATCTGCAGTTCTGAAATATTTTCAGTGGTAACTGGGTCTATGGGTGGCAAGTAGGCATTTTCAGACACTCATCCCTATACAGAGCCATGCTGACCTCCAACTGTCCTTTCTTGTCTATGTGGTGCCTGATAACTTTCCTAAGTGGTACAGTCACCAGCTCAGCCAGGTCAGTTCTGCAGGCTAATTAACAGATAGCCACTTTTCTTTGACTTTTTTTTAAGTTCACGATAGCCGCCTCTAGCCTCATAATCCAGTCCTCCTCAGTCTTGTTAAAAGCATATTTCTTTAAAAGTTTGAGGATTGCCTCACTGGTTGACTCCACCCCTGGCCAGTGCCCCTCAGCTTCTCTGCCTGGCCCTCAGCCCCACTGTTCTGAGTGTGAACGTCTCTCATGCCCAGCTCTCCTTTTTGCTGTTAAAAAGCCCTCTTTAATTGTTTGGTGAGATTTTCAGCCATTATTGTGCTTCAGCGGACTTCAGTTAATCCTTTTATGGAGTTCCTCTGGGTAACAGGAAAGTAGTAACTTATTTCACAAGTTGTAATTACTCTTACAGTGTTTGCAGAATGCCTGTGGGGCAGCCTTCTGCAACAAGAAAGATCTGGGTAGAGTTAGTGAGAACATGTTGAGCGAGCATAGGTGAATAGAAAATGTTATGATCAGCATTGTCTTGGACAATTGAATGCATAGTGTTAGAGCATTAGTCACAGGAAAAGACAAAGTGTAAGAAGGTATAAGGTGTAGATGAGGCATGTATACAAAGTAGAAATGGGATTAATTCTAAAAGAATAATCTACGGGATGTCTAAAAACCTCCATTCTGGTTTTGGGTCTGCCTCTAACCTTACTGTGTGCTCTGCTGTAAGTAACTTAACCTCTCTGCGCATCAGAGAGACAGAGATTACTGTCAGAAACTCAGTTATCTCTGAGGCCCCTTCCACCTCTCTGCTGCTGCCTGACTACCTTCACGCACCCACTGACTGCCTCGTTTCTCCACAGAGCTGCTTCCAGGACCTGGACCTCTGCTGTCCAGACGAGGGCATCCAGCTGCGCATCTCCTGCCAACCCTACAACAAGAGCTTCCGGCAGGTCTTGTCAGTCATTGTGGCTCTGGAGAAGCTGCGGCAGAAAGCAGTTCCCTGCCCACAGGCCTTCCAGGATGACGGCCTGAGAACTTTCTTTTCCTTAATCTTTGAAGAAGGTAATTAATGAGAGCTGAGAGCGGAAAGTGCAGCTTCACCCAGGGCCTTCTCAGAATCCATGGCTCAACAGTCACCTAAACACCCTCTCTCCCCTAATTCAAAACCCTGTAGAGATAGAAGGCTCCTCCCCCAATGAGAGCAAAATAAAAGACACCTAGAAACCAAATTATCATCTCTTTAGTTATGCTTCAAAAACCTTAGGTAACTGCTGGCTTTCGCTTGCCTTACCACCTCTAAGTTCCATAAGCTCCCTGTTGAGCTAGTGTTAGCAGCAGCAATCTTTCACATCAGCAGCTCCGTGACTAGTCCACTGTGCATGATCTTAGCACAGAAGCTAAGCACCTTATGGTGCCAGAGCCAGTGTTCTTACTCACCCCACCCCCTACTTCCCCACAGCCAATGTTATGATGGAACTTTGACCACCCGTGCTTAGATGTCCCCCCAAGGAAGCAAACCCTGCTCCCCCACATCACGAGGTTTGCTCTTCCGATTTTCTTCCTAAATAACACCTGTGCTCTCTGTTTCAGAACCCATCCTCTGCAACACCTGGGATGACTACAGTCTTGAGTGTGATGCAGTACGATCACTGCACTGCAGGCTCCAGGATGCACAACAGAAATCCCTGGTGTTGTCTGGCACGTATGAGCTGAAAGCTCTCCACCTCAATGCAGAGAATCTGAACCAACAAGGTAACTGGAGACATCCTGGTTTCCCTTCCTGGCCTCCTGGCAGCTTGCTGAGTCTTTATATTCTGAACAAAGTAGAATGCTAAGGCAAATTATCGACACAAGGGAAAAGAAACATATTTGTTAAAAAAAAAAAAAAAAAAGCAAGCTTGTAAACTTTTATCTGGGTCCTGGCAGTGACTTCAGTGTGATTGGCTCAGCATGTTCATTTGTTAGCAAAAGGTGTGACTGGGAGTTAGAGAGCTCACGTACTCCCAGGACCATTGTTCAGTAAGTCACGTGGGGACTGTGCATTGCCAAGGCTCTGTAGTGTGGGCTCCTTTGACGGACAAGCCCTAACTGCCTGTGGGTTCCTTTTTCCTCTGTTGAGGTTGAAACTAGAAGAATGGAGAGATAATGTGTGCTTCCCCATTCCCAACTCTGTCCCCTTGCCCCCAACATTCTTCCTGCCTATTACCACTTGGTTCCTTATAGGGAAATTTTACTGACCAGCAGGAACTTTTATCTCTGTACTGTCACTGGCTAATGGTCCAAGCATGGTGAGGCCATAATCAACTGTGGGTAGCTACTTGGCATCGTGCCCCTGTGCCCTAGGCCTGTGTGCCAGATGTGAGCAAGGGGGCAGCTAGCATCGGCGGCCTGGTCTCCTTAGGGGCAGGATCACTCAGAGGACAGCTTCCTGCTCTCACCAGGCCAGGATAATGCTGTTTCTGTAGGGCTGAGTAGTGAGAGTCGTCCTGGCGCCTCCAACTGAGACTGCTGTGATGATTCGGGAAGATCAGCATGCATGTATGTCTCTTTTTGGAGCCACATTTCCAGCTAAGCCGCTCCTCTTCCAATTCTGCCCACTTGCCGCCCCAAGTTCCTGCAACAGCTTTGTTTCCTGATGCCTTTTGGGAGCCTGATGCTACCTCCACATTGATCAAATTGTTCTGCTCACATAGATGGGCACACTGCCTGCCAGTGACACCTGGGCATCCTCGGTCATTTGCCCTGTCATTTTAAAATTAGTTTCCCTTTCATTACTACCATAAAGAGGCATGTTCATAAAGAAATCTTCAGACTTTCTTCGGGGAAAAACTGAATCATCCGAGTGATGCTGCTATTGTCTGTGAGAAGCCCAGTGGTTCTGTCTGTTAGGCCAAAGGACACTCAATGTAGGTTCCCACAGAGGAGGTTCAGCTGCACGAGTCGTGAGTGTGGGGTCCAGCAGTCGGGACCACCCTTCACTGCTGCGTCCCTGAAGGCCTCTCTCCTTTCTTTAGTGGTGTTCTCCATGAGTTTTGTGCAAGGAGAAGAAAGTAACGACAAGATACCTGTGGCCTTGGGCCTCAGGGGGAAGAATCTGTACCTGTCCTGCGTGATGAAAGACGATAAACCTACCCTGCAGCTGGAGGTGAGTGGGTACCTGGACTGAAGCCCTCCCAGCCCCCTCTGGAACAGCCCAGCCATCACTCACTTCCCACACAGCCATCTGCTCTCCTGGCCCCTTTTTGCACCAAGATAAACACATCTGTTAATTCCAGTGTTCCAGGAACCCTTGGAAAAAACCCCGTACAGTGTTGAGATTGCTCTCATCTGATGGATGGCACATTGGAGCACTAACCAATTAAAGGGATATGTCACCAATCTCCACCTCACTTCCAAAACTGCCCTCCCTCCACCCCCATTCACCACTTACCACCACCAGGTCTCCTAGCAAAAGCTTCATTTCCAAACTGATATTATTCTACCCAAAGCCACGAGCAAAAATAGGGCAAAAGTACCTGGAAACTAGTAAAAGCTACTAAGTATGTCTAGAAACTTTGGCCTAATTTTCATCTTTTTCTTTTTAAATGTCTATTTATTATTTATTTTTTTTCCTATATTTGAATAGCAGAGAGATTTTTCCATCTGCTGGTTCACTCCCCAATACTCACAACAACTGAGGCTGGGCCAGGCCAAAGCCAGGAACATCAAACTCAATCCAGGTCTCCCACAGGGGTGGCAGGGGCATAAGCTCCTGTCTCCCAGGATGCATAAGCAGGAAGCTAGACCAGAATCGAAGTAGCCAGGACTTGAACCAGGCACTCTCTTAGAAAATGCAGGTGTCCCAAGAAGTGCTTCAACCTGCTGAACCACAACACCCACTTCTAATCTTTTATTTTTAAGTTTTACCTACAAATGCTCCCCAGCATTTGGTCCTAAGATTTTGAAAAGACAAAATATTCTTTCAGGAATCTTTGAAGGGTCCCAAAGATAACTTGGGAGTCTGGCTCCTGGTCCAGCAGCTGGCCAATCCTTTTCTCTCTAACCAACTAGGAGAATATCTCTACCACAGTACCTTTGGCCCTAATCTCACTAAGCCTCATTTCTATTTTGTTGCAGAGTGTAGACCCCAACCGTTACCCAAAGAAGAAGATGGAAAAACGATTTGTCTTCAACAAGATAGAAATCAAGGACAAGCTGGAATTTGAGTCTGCCCAGTTCCCCAACTGGTACATCAGCACCTCTCAGACAGAGTACATGCCCGTCTTCCTGGGAAACAACAGTGGCGGCCAAGACCTAATTGACTTCAGCATGGAATTCGTGTCTTCCTAAAGCAAGCCTTACAAGGAGGGTCCGCGGTGCTGAATGTGTTCACCCCTGTGGCTGGCAGATGGGAAACAGATTGTGACACCCCACTGCCTTCCCTTGGGAAAATTAAGGAGAGCTCTTTCCCACCAGCTGGGAGGAGCAGCTCTCTCCTCCCAGGGCCACTCCTCCGACCCTTGCTGAGCCAGCCTCTCTTACCTCTGCCATTCAGGCAAGGCCAGCCTGACACAGTTCAAAGAAGCACTCTGTCCTTGGTACCCGGCTTCTATAAGCAACCACTAAATTATCTATTTATGTATTTATTGATAGGGTGGTCTATTTAATCCAAGGAGACCAGAGGCAGCAGCACCATCAGTATTTATGGAATAAATTTAATCTGAACTGGTATGCTGTCTACATCAAGTCCTTTCACCAAGGCCAGAAGTATATAAGCTTGGGCTGAGTTATTTAAATAGGAATGATTATGGGTGAAGAAGTATGATCACACTGTTTCAATGGTTCTGAAATAAACTATACTGGAAAAAGTCTGTCCTGTTTATTGTTTTTTCTTGGATATGACATGGAAAGACAAAGATAAATGGGGAGGGAGTGCCAAAAACCCTACTTCTCCTTGCTGAGTGCTGCAAGTACCAGAAAACATCCCTGATCACAAAGACAAGCCTCCCCCACTCACCGCCTCCATTTCTGTTTCTCAATAAAAGGATATTTGGTGCACAAGACTCATCTGAAAAAGCAAGATCAGCCGATGCTTATAGGGAGAAAGGGTTGTCAGTAACAACTGCCAGTGATGGCTCTATTTGCTTATTCAGCCAACATCTATTAGGCAAATGCAAAGGGCTGGGAATATAGAGATAAGAGAAGTAAAGAGTTCCTGGTTAGATGAGAAAGGCAGATATGTACAACGAATAAGGTGACTTGACAAGTAGAGGCAAGATAAAATATAAAAAGGGTATCCAAGAGGAAGTGACAGAATCTGCTGGGGAGGACAGAGGGTCATGAGTATGACAAATGAGTCAAGCATGAAGAGGTGAGCAAAAGTTCCCAAGGTAGCAAAGAAAGGGCACTCCACGTAGAGCAACCAGAACGAGCTAGCACATGGAGGCAGAAGAATTAATGATACAGGAGCCAGCATTGCAGTGCAACAGGTTAAGCAGCTACCTGCTACCTGTGATGCCAATTTGGGCCCTTGCTGGTCCACTTCTGACCAAGTTCCCTGCTAGTGTGCCCTGGAAAGCAGTGGATGATGGTCCAAGTACTTGGGTCTGTACTACCCATGTGGGAAACCCCGATGAATTCCAGGCTCCTAACCTTGGCGTGGTTCAGCCCTGACCATTGCAGCCATTTGGTGAGTGAACCAGAAGATGGAAGAGCTCACTCTCCTCTCTTCCCTCCCTCCCTGTGTTGTGTGTGTGTGTATGCTTGTCTCTCTCTCATTCACTTTGCCTTTCAAATATATAAAGTTTAAAAAATGAATTATACAGAAAGTAAACTTTTAGGACTGCAGAAGTCACCAAAATCAAAGTCAAAACACAAAACAAGTTTGGAAAAAAATGTTGTAACATATCCCAAATAATGGGATAATTTGCTTACTATATAAATAACTCACTGAAAACATTAGGAAAAAATCTAACAACATAATAGACAAGGGGTATTTATAGGCTGTTCACAGAATAAAAATTCGATTAGTGTTTGAAAAGAGTAAAAGATGTTCAACATTACTCGTGATAAGAAAGTCAAACTAAAAGCACCATGAGGAGTGAATATTTGGCCCACCAGTTAAGATGCCCATGTCCCACACTGGAGTATCTGGGTTCAATACCCAACTCCGGCTCCAAATTCCAGTTTGTGATCAATGCACATCCTGGGAAGCAGCAGGTGATGGCTCTGCCACCCACATAGGAAACACGGATTGTATTCCCAGCTCCTGGCTCCAGCCTCGGCCCAGCCCCAGCTGGTGCAGGTATGTGGGGAGTAAACCAATGAATGGGAGCAGCCTGTGTCTCTCAAATAAATATTTTTTTAAAGATTTTATTTATTTAATTGAAAGGCAGAGTTACAGGCTGGGGAGGAAGGGGAGAATCTTCCTTCTGCTGGTTCACTCCTCAAATGGCCTCAACAGCCAGAGCTGAGCCAAGCTAAAGCCAGAAGCCAGGAGCTTCATCCAGGTCTCCCACATGGGTGGCAGAGGCCCAGGAACTTAGGCCATCTTCTGCTGCTTTCCAGGTGTATTAACATGGAGCTGGATGGCAAGTGGAGCAGACAGGACATGAACCAGCACCCACATGGGATGCTGGAGACACAGGGAGTAGCTTAATGTGCTACAATGCTTAATGTCCACAATGCTGGACCCTCAAATAAATAATTTTTAAATTAAAAAAATAAATTCTAAAAGCACCTTGATATACCAACATTCTCTACCAGGCTGACAAAAATCAAGTTTAAACATTTACCCTATTGGCAAAACTGTGGGGAAATCTCCACTATTTATTTAGTATTCTACATGGAAGTATAAACTGGTATTAATTCCTATAAAAGAAAATGTGAGGGGTTGGTGCTGTGGCATAGCGGGTAAAGCTGCCACCTGCAGTGCCAGCATCCCATATGGGTGCCGGTTCATGTCCCAGCTGCTCCACTTCCAATCCAGCTCTGTGCTATGGCCTGAGAAAGTAGTATAAGATGGCCCAAGTCCTTGGGTCCCTGAACCCATGTGGGAGAAAAGAAGAAACTCCTGGCTCCTGGCTTCAGATCGGTGCAGCTCTGGCCATTGCAGCCAACTGGGGAGTAAACCAGCAGGTGGAAGACACCCCCCCCCCCATCCATCTATCTCTCTGCCTCTTCTTCTCTCTGTGTGTAACACTGACTTCAAATAAATAAATAAATCTTTTAAAAAAAGAAAATTGATAACAGCTATAAAAATCACAAATGCACTTCCTCTCTGGCCCAGAAATTTCACCTCTGGGGATTTATCCTGCAGATGGACATAACTCATGTGAAACAACATGAGATCAAAATCATCCACTGCATATCATTTGTATACTAAAATTGGAAATAACCCAAGTATCTATCCACAGGAGGTTGGCTGAGTAAATTATGGGACAGGGAATACTATGCAGCTATACAAAAGAGTGATAAAGCACTCTGCACCAAGATATGCTGACACCTGAAAACTAGCACCATGCAGACAGCGTTGATGGTGTGCTGACAGTTGGATAACAAAAGGCAGGGGGAAAGGAAACAAATCCCGATGTGCTTGTATTTTATCTGAAAACTTCTGGCAGATATCAGAAATAATTAAAGTCATTGCAGGGGAGAGAGGAATAAGATATATGGAGACAGACTGGCAGTAAGACATTTCTCCATATTCTTTTTATATCGTTTGCTTTCCGAAGCATATGAATATTATCATCTATTCGGAAATAAAATAACAATAATTTTAAAGTGTTTACCAAAAAAAAGGTGAGGGTTGGCACTTGGCATAGTGGTTGAGACACCACTTGGGACACCAATATCTATGTCAGAGTGTCTGGGTTCAAGTCCTGATTCCAGTTTCATGCTAATGCGTGCCCTGAGAGGCAGCAGGTGACAGCTCAAATGGCTGGGTTCCTGCCACCCATGTGGGAAATCTGGATTGAGTCCCTAGCTCCTGGTTTCAGCCTGGCCTAGCCCTAGCCATTGTAGGCTTTTAGGGAGTAAACCAGCAGATGAGAGATCTCCGTCTCTAGCTCTCTCTCTCCCTCTCAAATGAATCAAAAAAATTTTAAGTACATGACTTATTTCAGAAAAACAACCGTTGAAATATACCACTACACAGCAGCTCATTCCCAAACCCTCCTTTCCTCCTTCTTTACAACTCCTCAAGCCAGGGAGAGGATGGCAGAGCCCTCTCTCCCAGCTACCCCTGCTTTATAATGTCAGTACCAAGGGCAGATGGCTGCTAGGAGCAGGCATCAAAGTGGCACGCAGTTGCAATATGGACCAGAGTTCATATGGCATGAAACCAGAAATGGCGCCGTGAGCCCCAGCTGGGACACAGCCCCTCTTCCCTGTCCGGATGATGCAATTCCACCTGACCTCCTCTCAGGGCCAAAAAAGAGACCAGGCCAAGAAGAATGACAAACTGTGAAAGCACCTCGCCTGGTGAGGAGGTCAGATTCCAAATCATCTACGTGTAAGCAAATTGGTACAGCCACTTTGCAGGGGGAAAAAAAATGGAAATGTCTAATTTTGTTTAAAAAAGAATGTTCTATGATTCAGTAATTCCACTATTTGGTGTCTTCCCTAAAGGACTTAAGTTTCAAGGATGTTTACTGATTTATAAATATTTAGCAGAATCAACTGAACACAACCTAAAATTACATTGGTAGGCAAAAGGTCGAATAAACCATGGTAAAATTAAAAAAGAAAGATGATGGTACTGATAGGGAAAGAATTCCAGGCAAAACACTGAGAGAAAAGGGGCATTTGCGTAAAAGAAAAGGCAGTGCACGTCCGCAGTGGATAACCACACGCTTCTAAGGATGTGCGGCAGCACAGAGTTCTGGGAGATTACTGACCAGACTGGAAGCAGTGGTTATTTGGGGTAGACTAGGACAGGAAGGGGTGTCATCAAGAGCAATGTTAACTGTATTTGCAATGTTTGAATTTTTCACAAGAAGAATATATTTATGAATTATTTATGTAATCTTTTTAATCCTTTGCATCACAAAGTTCAAAAAGCTTAGGCTTCAGTTTCTAGATCTGAACCAAAGACTGACACTGACTCTGTAAGGGGCTTTTCTGTTCCTGAATTGTAGCCTACTTCTCTCCTTGATAACAATTCTGTTTTGTTGTTCCTCATGTTCTTAGCCTGAAACAGAGAAACGGTCTGCTTCTGGGTAGAAAGGATCAGATGGGGAAGCCAGATTCTTCTCTGAACTTGACCAACTGCCCAAAAAAACAACAGAGAAAGGGCATACTTTTTGGATGGTCTGCACCTGCAGCAGTCCCACACCAACACAGCTCCTGCCAGCTTTCAAGTAGAAAGCTTGCCTCCTACAAAGTAGGAGGCAAGTACCTGTGAACCCGACCTGATGTCTGATTCTGTGACAGCAGTCCACAGCAGCAGGCTGTGGTTTGTCCTCAGACTGGGGTTGGAGGCAGCCAGGGTGTGGCTGGGGAGGATAAAGGTTGCAATGGTGTGTGGGAGCACATCTGGCCTGAAAGACAGATTGAGGGCTGAGTAGGTGCTGTAACACCATAAAGTCAGGGTGCCTTCTGCACAGACCCCTGGGCTCATCTCCCAGCCCTTAGAGACAGAAGAGGTATGAATGCCCTCATCTACCTCCTGACTGGGACCCAAGGACCAGGAAGTATGGGCCAAAGAGAGTCCCTGCCACCCCTTAAGCATCTTGGTGCTGCGAATCCCCTGCAGAAACAACTGGCCAGAATGGGGCCATGTAGTTAACCCGTGAATGTTGGATTTTGAAGAGATTTTGGAGCAGATGGCTATCTAGATACAAATAGGAGCTTCTACACACACTATGGGCTTGGAAATGAAATGTAACCAGAGCCCGTGCGCTACCTGCTAGAAGGAGAGGACAGGACAGTCCTCAGTAGCCTGAGAAGCTGGTGACGTTGAGTCTCAGTATCCTTCCCATCCTGGGGGTGAGAACTTGTCAGAAGAAGGCAACATCATCCTGATGCACTGCTCACAACAGGTTAAAAGCTAATGCCTGCAACACCAGCATCCCAAATGGGTGCCCGTTCATGCCCTGGTTGCTCCACTTGCAGTCCAGCACCCTGCTAACGCATCTGGAAAACAGCAGAAGATGGCCCAAGTACTAGGACCCCTGCACCCACGTGGAAGACCCAGATAGAGTTCCTGACTCCTGGCTTTGGCCCTGCCCAGCCCCAGCCATTGCTGCCATCTGGGGAGTGAAACTGTGGATGGAAGATTCTCTCTATAACTCTGGCTTTCAAATAAATAAAAATTTTTTAAAATAATATATAATAAATGTTTATTTTATTAGCAATATATCTTAATGAGATGGGGCTTTTAAAGGTCACCTCATATATTAAATATAATTCCTAATTAGGATGCTAGTTCAAAATATTGATCTTATTTTCATTTTTTTTAGCCTGTGTGCTGAGAAAACTTGTGCAGATAAATAACAAGTAGTTAGGAATGAAAGGAATTTTATTATACCAACGTCACTCAATCCTTTGAAAGCCTTTTGAATTACTTAATAAAATTCACAGTCGCCTATCACCAAAAAGTATTTTTAATGATTTATTGAACAACAGCATATCCAATATCCAGATTTTCTTTCAGCTGGGTTGGATGTAAAGAAATGGGAGCCCCCAGTGCTACCAGCTGCTAGATACTCTAAACCTCTTGGTAAGAATATTTTCTTCATAAAATAACACCAAATGAAAGCAGTTATTTGTATATCAGAATATTCGTAGCAGTGTTGCTTTGAATGCAGAAAAGCTGAAGGAACAGGCACCAAAAAGCACCAACACTGCAGGTCAGGTGAAGGTGAAACTTCTCAAGGTAAACAGACGGCCTGGACCAAAAGGAAGGGGGAAAGACAGGGCATCTGCATTTCCTTTATTTTGCCTGTCAACATCATCTCATTTCTGCTCTTAAATGTTTAAAATATCTTTACAGATTTAATTCATGTGTATTACTTGTACATTTTTGTGAGGCAACCAACAATAATTGAATATATGTATACAGCATAAGCTGATCAAGCAATTAGCATTTCAATTTCCTTATTTTTTTCTTTATTTTTGGAGTCTCATTGCCATTCCAGAATATGTATAATTTTTGAGTATTTATTATTTTGATTTGATATGCCTTTTATTAAATATAAAAGCTCTATCATACTGTCCCAGTTGCTCCTCTTCCAGTCCAGCTCTCTGCTGTGGCCCGGGAGTGCAGTGGAAGATGGCCCAAGTGCTTGGGCCCTGCACCTGCATGGGAGACCAGGAGGAAGCACCTGGCTCCTGGCTTCGGATCGGCGCAGCGCGCCAGCCATAGCAGCCATTAGTGGGGTGAACCAACAGAAGGAAGATCTTTCTCTCTGTCTCTCTCTCTCACTGTCTAACTCTGCTTGTCAAAAAAAATAACATATTATATATATGTTATTCATTTATTTGAGAGGCAAGCTACAGACAGTGAGGGAGAAAGACAGAGAGAAAGGTCCTCCATCTGCTGGTTCACTCCTCAAATGGCTGTAACCGCCAGGGGTAAGCCAGGCCAAAGCCAGGAGCCAGGAGCTTCTTCTGGGTTTCCCATTTGGGTGCAGGGTCCCAAGCACTTGGGCTGTCTTCCACTGCTTTCACAGAGAACTGGATCAGAAGAAGAGCAGCCAGGACTTAAACCAGCACCCATGTGGGATGCCTGCACCACAAGCAGAAGCCCAGTCTGCTATGCCACAGCACCAGCCCCTCAGTAATTTTTTTAAGACTTATTTACTTGAAAGGTAAAGTGACAGAGAGGGAAGGAGATATTCCATCCCTGGCTCATTTCCCAAGTGGCCACAAAGTCCAAGTGGGTGCAGGCCCAAGCCAAGAGCCAGAAACTCCATCTGGGTCTCCCACATGGGTGGCAGAGGCCCACATACTGAGACAGCTTCTGCTGCTTTCCCAGACGCATTAACAGGGAGGACTTGAACACATGCTCCAATATGAGATGCCAGTGACACAGGCGGTAGCTCAGCTTGTTGTTCCACATTGTAAGCCCCAAAATATCAGTAATTTCTGCTTACAAGGAAGGGAATTTAAAAACTACTTAGAGGGATGGGGCCAGAGCTGTGGCTCAATTGACTAATCCTCCGCCTGTGGTGCCAGCATCCCATATGGGCACCGGGTTCTAGTCCCGGTTGCCCCTCTTCCAGTCCAACTCTCTGCTGTGGCCCAGGAAGGCAGTGGAGGATGGCCCAAGTGCTTGGGCCCTGCACCCGCATGGGAGGCCAGGAAGAAGCACCTGGTCCTGGCTTTGGTTCGGCATAGCTCCGGCTGTAGCGGCCATTTGGGGAGTGAACCAACAACAGAAGGAAGACCTTTCTCTCTGTGTCTCTCTCACACTAACTCTATCTGTCAAAATAAATAAAAATTAAAAAAAAAAAAACTACTTAGAGGGGCCAGTGCTGTGGTGCAGTAGGTTAATCCTCCACCTGCACCACTGGCTCCTCTTCTGGTGCAGCTCTCTGCTAATGGCCAGGACAGCAGTGGAAGATGGCCCAAGTGCTTGGGCCCCTGCACCCACGTGGGAAGCCCTGAGGCTCCTGGCTCCTCACTTTGGATCGGCCCAGCTCCGGCCAGTGCAGCCATTTAGGGAGTGAATGAACAATGGATGACTCTCTCTCTCTCTCTCTCTCCCCTTCTCACTGTCTGTAACTCTACCTCTCAAATAAATAAATAAAATCTTTTTTTAAAAAAAAACTACTTACAGCCCTATCATTATTGCTACTTTTAATATTTTGGCCTGAACCTTCCCAGAAATACAAAATATGTACATACTATTGTGGATTATAACTCATACATATTTTTATGTATAGAATCATGTTTTACCTCTTTACATTGCTTCAGCATCTTTTTTATAGAAAACTTTTGCTTATTAAATAAAATTTAATTTGAAAGTACAGCTTTTGGATTATAGTGGTTCTTCCCCCCATAACCACCCTCCCACCCGCAACCCATCCTATCTCCTACTCCCTCTCCCTTCCCATTCTTCATTAAGATTATTTTTAATTATCTTTATATACAGAAGATCAACTCTAATATTGAGTAAAGATTTCAACAGTTGCACCCACACAGACACACAAAGTATAAAGTATTGTTTGAAGACTAGTTTTACTGTTAATTCGCATAGTACAACTCATTAAGGACAGAGATCCTACATGGGGAGCAAGTACACAGTGACTCCTGCTGTTGATTTAACAATTGACACTCTTATTTATGACGTCAGTGATCACCTGAGGCTCTTGTAATGAGGTGCCAAGGCTATGGAAGCCTCTTGAGTTCACAAACTCCGACCTTATTTAGACAAGGCCATAATCGAAGTGGAAGGTCTCTCCCCCCTTCAGAGAAAGGTACCTCCTTCTTTGATGGCCCCTTCTTTCCACTAAGATCTCACTCACAGAGATCTTTCATTTAAGTCATTTTTTGCCACAGTGTCTTGGCTTTCCATGCCTGAGATACTCTCATGGGCTTTTTAGCCAGATCTGAATGCCTTAAGGGCTGATTCTGAGCCAGAGTGGCTTCAGCATCTTTATGCAATAATAAATATAACTCTGACATGAAAAGGAAAAGAAGTTGCTAGAATCCTTTAATGACCAAAGAACACTCAGACATTCCCTTGGCTTCCTGTCCCAGGGCTAATACTCCAGGGCAATGAAATTCCCCCACCAGTAGGGATGCGTGAGAAGCCTGCTGTTCTGGTCCTTTGGAAACCAGGAAAAGGACAAATAGACAATAAGAAGTGAAGTTCATGCTAGCTTTCTTTCCACTATACATGTGGCTGCCTGCCCTGGGGTTAGTTCCTTGGTTTGGAGAGATGCCAAGAGTGATGACAGCAGATGTGGGAGCTGGGACTCTAGTCACGCCACCAAAGTGAGCTCTGCTGAGCTGGCTGGTTGGGCGAAGCTTACAGCTCGAGTGGAAGGCTTAGTCCCTTTGTACTTCTGACCTCATTTCCTCCTCAGTAATGTTGCGGGAGTGGAGGCAAAGGCCAGTCATCAGCTCCAGCACTCTGTGGTTTAATTCCTTCCCAGTGATAGGAAAATACCCAAGCAGGAGAACAGGATAGAGAGTAATTGGATGGGTACCATGGGAGGTACTGTTTCAGATGAGGTAGCCAGAGAGGGCCTCTCTGACAAGGTGGCTTTAACAAAGACCTGACCACAGAGAAGGTGCCAATCACACAAAGATCTGAGGTGAAGGCATGCCAAAAAGAGGAAAGTGCAAGGGGAAAGGCCCCACGGTTGGAAGTGAGCTTGGCACGAGTGAGGCCAGCAAGGTCAATGTGGCTGAAGCAGAGAGAACAAGGGGAGAAGGATTGAAAGGACAGATAGGCAGGCAAAGGCCAGGTGCATGGAGTGGGGTTTGGAGTGTTAGTAAAGCCACCGGAAGCCCAAACACCAGGGATGAGTTCACATCTGGCCTTAAAATACTACTCTTGCTCATGTGTAAAGAATGGGCCCCGGGGGGCAGATGTCAAGAGTGGAAGCAGAGAGAGCGATGAGGAGGCTGTGACAGTGGACCATGCAGGAGGGAATGTCCTGTCGGACTAAGGTGGCAGGAGACCCTATGCTGGGGAGCATATGCTGGACATAAGGTGACAGAACTGACTGACGGAGTAATTGTGGGAGATGAGGGAAACAGAGGCAACAAGGGAGACTGTAGGTTTTAGGAATGACCAAGTAAGTGGGGGTGTGTCACAGAAATGGAGAAGCCTGGAAAAGCAGAAGGAATTGTGAGGGCAAGGGGCAAAAGCGCTGTGTTTTGGCCAAGTGGGATTTCTGACATGTATTAGATATGCTTGTGAAGATGTCAAATAGTCAGTTGAATTTAAGACCAAAATCTCCCTGAGACTCAGATTCAGGAGTGACTGGCAGGTAGCAGGCAATGCAGTCAGCCCTCTGTATCAGTGGGTTCTTCATCCAAGGATTCAACCAGCGGAGGGCTGCAGTGCAGTCAAGCCTATGCATCTGTACAAGACAGATTTTTGTTGCCTGTCATTATTCCCTAAACAACACAGTATTGCAGCTCTATGCATAGCATTTGCATTGTATTAGGTACTTTGAGTAATCTGACCATGATTTAAGGTGTACAGGAGGACGTGTATAGGCTGTATGCAAAGACCACACCATTTTACATAAGGGACTTGAGAATCAGCAGGTTTTAGTATCTATGGGGGCTCCTGGAGCCAAATCCGTGGTCACAGGATACCATCTAATGAGGGAATGAACTAGAAAAGAGAGAATGGTAGGAAACCAAGCCCTGGCACTCCAGCATAGGAAGGTTACAAGGAAGAAAAGGAGACTGAAGAAGAGTAGCCAGTATGGTGAGAAACACACCAGGAGCAAGGAGAGAATGGGTGCAGGAGAATGTCGTCCACCAGGCCCAGCGACACTGAGCGGGTGAGTAAGTAAGGGCCTGGCCATGGGATTCAATGAGAGGTTGGTGATGGTCCTGAAACAAACATGAGGCAGAGCTGGAGGACAAAAGCCTTGTTGGAATGGGTTGAGGAGAGAATGGAAGGTGAGGTGGTGGAGCCAGGGAGCTAGAAAGACTCCTCTGAATGGTTTTGCTACAAAATAAGAGTGAGTACTGGGAGAGTTGGGGCACAGGAAACACAAGGGTAGCTGGACAGAGCTGTGGAACCAAGGGAAACCCCTTATGTTTAAGGTAAGATTGTGGCTCCAATCATAAAATCACAACAAAGTGGAGGAAATGTTGACAGCCAGACTTGATCAGCACATGCTATATGCATGCATTGAAATGTCTCACTGTACCCCGTAAATATGTACACTTGTTTTTAATAAAAAAATTAAAGGTAATTGCAAAAGACCACATATTACATGATTTCATTTGTAACCTTACAGAGTCAGAAATTCTATTCGAGTTTACCTAGGGAAAAGGGGGAAGTATGGGAAGTGACTGATCATGGCAATGGGGTTTCTATTGAGAGTGATTATTTTTTTTTTTTTTTTTTTTTTTTTTTTTTTATTTTTGACAGGCAGAGTGGACAGTGAGAGAGAGAGACAGAGAGAGAAAGGTCTTCCTTTGCCGCTGGTTCACCCTCCAATGGCCGCCGCTGCAGCCGGCGCACCGCGCTGATCCTGGCAGGAGCCAGGAGCCAGGTGCTTTTCCTGGTCTCCCATGGGGTGCAGGGCCCAAGCACCTGGGCCATCCTCCACTGCACTCCCTGGCCATAGCAGAGAGCTGGCCTGGAAGAGGGGCAACCGGGACAGAATCCGGCGCCCCAACCGGGACTAGAACCCGGTGTGCCGGCGCCGCAAGGTGGAGGATTAGCCTATTGAGCCACGGCGCCGGCTCGAGAGTGATTATAATATACTAAAATTAGATCATGCTCATGGCTACAGAATGCTGTGAATATTCTTTAAAAACTCCCACTGAACTGTACATTTTAATTAGATGAAATTCATATGTGGATTACATGTCAATAAAGGTGCATTTTTTTTTTGACAGTCAGAGTTAGACAGTGAGAGAGAGAGACAGAGAGAAAGGTCTTCCTTCCGTTGGTTCTACCCCCAAGTGGCTGCTATGGCCGGTGCGCTGATCCGAAGCTAGGAGCCAGGTACTTCCTCCTGGTCTCCCATGTGGGTGTAGGGCCCAAGGACTTAGGCCATCCTCTACTGCAACTGGGACAGGATTTGGCACCCCAACTGGGACTAGAATCCAGGGTACTGGCGCCACAGGCGGAGGATTAGCCTAGTGAGCCGCAGCGCCGGCCAAGTTGCTTTTTTTTTTTTTTTTTTTTTTTTTTTTTTTTTTTTTTTTGACAGGCAGAGTGGACAGTGAGAAAGACAGAGAGAAAGGTCTTCCTTTTCCATTGGTTCACCCCGCAATGGCCGCTGCGGCCAGCGCGCTGTGGCCGGCACACCGCGCTGATCCGAAGGCAGGAGCCAGGTACTTATCCTGGTCTCCCATGGGGTGCAGGGCCCAAGCACTTGGGCTGAAGCCAGGAGCCAGGTGCTTCTCCTGGTCTCCCATGCTGGGGCAGGGCCCAAGCACTTGGGCCATCCTCCACTGCCTTCCCGGGCCACAGCAGAGAGCTGGACTGGAAGAGGAGCAACCCGGACAGAATCCGGCGCCCCGACCGGGACTAGAACCCGGTGTGCCGGCACTGCAGGCGGAGGATTAGCCTAGTGAGCTGCGGCACCGGCCTAAGTTGCATTTTTTAAAATAAGAAAAAAGCTGGAAACTGTTGTAGCACATCAGTAGGTTCCTATGAATCATGCAACAGGAAGGAACAACCAACAATGCAGGAGAGGGAAGGAGCCAAGACCCCATGTAGCCTGTAGGGTACCTGATGGAAGGAAGCCACACACATAAGCACAGGTACAAGTGGGTTGGTAGTTCCTGAAGAAATAAGAGTAGCTCCTCAATGATTGCCCCTGTCTTCTGGGTGAGATGGCACATTGTGTGCGCCCAGAAAGATTCCTCTACAAACCAGGCTTTCGTCTCCTGCTCCCTAACCAGTGCCCTTCCTCCTGCCCAGCTCTTCTCAGACAGGCTGAGCTGCCCTGGCCACTGGCATATTCTCCTGGAGTCATTTCCACCAAACTCCAAACGATGCTGTGCTTCACCTTTGCCCCCTTTAAAGTCCTATTCTCCTGGAGGAATTTGCAAAACATCTCCTGATCACTCATTATCACATGGCAACCATCAGCAGTGACCACACTCAGGCTGACTGAGAGGGTGGGAGAGAGAGGCAGGGCAGAGCCATCATGGGAATAAATGCATACGAATGCTGAGATTTTAAAGCACTCATTAATCACCAGAATGAGTACAGTATTATGATCATCAGCAATTTAAAAAAAAAAAAGGCACTAAAGAAACTATTGAGGTCACTAAAGTGATGAAAGATTTAACTACAATCCAGATAGGAGGCTTAACATTTCCCCCTACTAAACCAGATAGAAAACAATTAAGACAAAAATAGGATGACTATTGAAAGGTGTTCATGGGATTTAGTTATGAAAGCAACTCATAGCTAAAAAGCCTGGTCTTAGGGCCTCCCACTGACTTAAGAGCCTGACCACAATTCTAAGAACTGACTCAGAGCCAGGCATGGGCACAGTGATTAAGATGCCATATCCCATTATCAGAGTTTCTGGGCTGGAGTTCTAGCTTTTCCTCTGGATTCCAGCTTCCTGATAATGTGCACCCTGGGAGGCATCAGCTCAAGTATTGGATCTCAGTCTCTCTCTCTCTCAGCCTCTCTCTCTGTCTCCTTCCTTCCTTCCCTCCCTCACAAATAAGTTCAATTAATAAATAGATAAGAATTGACTCAGTGATGGGGCCAGCATTGTGTCATAGCAGGTAAAGCCAAGGCTTGCAATGACAGCATTCCATTTTGAATTCCGATTTGAATCCCAGCTGCTCAATTTCCATCCAGCTCCCTGCTAATGGCCTGGGAAAAGCAGCAGAAGATGGCCCGAGTATTTGAGACCCTGCCACTCATGTGGGAGACCCAGATGAAGTTCCTGGCTCCTGGCATCAGCCTGGCCCAGCCCTGTCTGTTGTGACCATATGGAGAGTGAACCAGCAGATGGAAAATCTCTCCGCCCACCTCCCCATAACTCTTTCAAATATATAAATCTTTATTTAAAAAAAAAAAAAGGACTCAATGTCAACAGGTGGATACTACCCTGTGGCTTGTGTAGATAAATGACCCTGTCTCTAATCCATTGGCAATGACCCAAGTCAACTTCCTAAATCTTTAGCCCAGGAATCTCAGAGTCAGAATCTGACTTAGTAATCAACTGCAGTGATGGCTCTGCAAACTGTATCCCATAGTTAAGTGATTATATATCCCCCAGGGAAGTATTTTTTAAAAGAATAGAGCTAATCATATAAATAAATCTCATAACAGTAATAGTCTTTTTATGTAGTTTTTTTCAACTTTTTAATAAATATAAATTTCCAAAGTACAACTTTTGGATTATAGCAGCTTTTCCTCCCATAACCTTCCTCCCAACCGCACCCATCCCATCTCCCACTCCCTCTCCCATCCCATTCTTCATCAAGATTCATTTTCAATTATCTTTATATACAGAAGATCAACTTAGTATATACTAAGTAAAGATTTCAACAGTTTTCACCCACACAGATACACAAAGTATAAAGTACTGTTTGAGTAGTAGAAATAGTAGAAATAGTCTTTGTTAAGTTTAAAAATAAGTTTTGAAGAAATAAGAGTAGCTTGTATTGTGAAGCAGCCAATTAAGCCACTGCCTGCAATGCCAGCATCCCAAATGAGCGCTGGCTTGAGTCCTGGCTGCTCCATTTCTAATCCAGCTCCCTGTTAATGCACCTGGAAAAGCAGTGGAAGATGGCCCAAGTGCTTGGGCCTCTGCTACCCACATGGAAGACCCAGATAAAGCTCCTGTCTTTGTCCTGGTCAAGCTCTGGCTTATGCAGGCATTTGGGGAGTAAACCAACCAATGGGAGCTCTTTCTCTGTCTTTCTGTCTCTCTGTGTCCCTCTCTGCCTCTCA
This sequence comes from Oryctolagus cuniculus, assembly GCF_964237555.1. Lineage (NCBI taxonomy): Eukaryota > Metazoa > Chordata > Mammalia > Lagomorpha > Leporidae > Oryctolagus > Oryctolagus cuniculus. The sequence continues at coordinate 113,864,213 of NC_091433.1, read as the reverse complement.
AATAAAAAAAAGAATGTTTTAACTGCATAAAAAAAAGCAATTTGAAAATAATTCAATTTTGTTGCTTGTTTCCATGAATGTCATAAAAAGTGTGCACAACCCAAGCAACATTTCTTATCTCACCTTCCATCTCTCCACCCTTTTTCTTCTAAACTCTGCACAATCCCTACCACATGTCCTAGATCCCTTGTTCTTTTACAGATCTGGCATCATGAAAGTCCAAACAACTGGAACCGGCTTAGGTAGAACTGCTCTTCTGAGAGCAGAAGTAAGAAGGAAAAGCTAAAACACTGTGTTAAGAAAAGTTACCTAATACGTGAAGGGACAAAAAGGACATGGGTGCTTTTACAGCCTCCAAGCAGTCTGCCAAGGGGGTATCTGATGCTCCTGGATACAGATCTGCAGTTTTTTTTGTCTAAAATGGGCCAGATGGTAAATCTCCCTGGCCTGAGGACCATCAGGACTCACCACAACTGCTCAGTGCTCCTGCATGAAAGCAGCCTTAGGCTACACGCGACTCCTTGCTATGGATGAAGGCCCAGACTTGGTAGAGTCAGTTGTTAACGTGCAGGAGACTGGTGAATGGTGAGTAAGGTTTGTCCTGCAGAAGAGCAAATTATTTCTGTCCAGTAGGAAAGGTCAAGTCATCTTTCATATTATCACCCTTCCTTTTTTTAACCTAACTTTGTATTCTCATTCCAGAATGTTTGACTCCACTGATAGTATGTGTATAGTATTTGTATCCATCTATCTATGGAAATATATATATATCTCAGTCTCTGTGTTCTCCTTCAATCAGCTCTGCCATACTGTTGAGTTCCCCAGTAAAGAGTTAAACAAATGTTTGACCCAAGTCTACAATGTATTTGTTAACCTCTTGAACATTATATATTCTTTGACAACTTCTACGTCAATTACATCTTTTACTGTCCCTTTGGAACCAAATTACTTAGATTTTGTTTTTTTCCTGTCCTTTTGGAATCAAATCACTTAAGCTAACCTGGACCAGACTTGCCCATTCCCCAAGCCTTACAGGCTCTGTGATCATTCCTCCAGCCCTGACTTCTCTGGATGTCAGGGCTCCTAGAGTTAAAAATAAATGTGGGCAATGAGGTTGTGCTGGACGGATTAAAAGGAAGTGCCGGAAGCAAGACCTGCCAGGGCAGTGCCAATTTCCACCTGTCCCAACTCTCTGACATCACCCAGGAGATCTGCGGAGACAGGGAGGGAACCACTGCTCCTCCACCCCTCCTCTGCTCCCAAACCCTGTCATGGCGAGTAGAAAGGCTTCATGTGGTAACAGGTATCTGAAGTACTCAAAGTGCCCCTCCATTGGCCCAAAATTCTACTTTAATAATCAAAGATACACAACATATCTGATGGAAGTTTACTAGAGCAGAATTCAAAATAGTGAGGAAGAAAATATTTGAAAATATACTGGGGACTAGGTAACTAATTTAATAAATTTTGGTATAACTACTTGATGGAACAGCATGCAACCATTAAAAATCACATTATGGCATGGACAAATATTAATTTCACACTGTCAGATGAAGATAAAAGCAAATTATAAAATATACAATTTGATTTCAATTTTGTTGACTATATATTAATTATGTATTTAATTGTATATCCATCTATTACATATTCTTATATATGTTATATATGTGTTGTAAATAAATATAACATACGTACTTATATATTAAATATGTACATACATGCATATATAACTATATATACACATACATTTTCTCGAGAGAGAGAAGGAGGTTTTACAAACACGATGGTGAAAACAGAGTCCATCTATATGCCTGCTCAGCCTGGAGGACTAGTTTTGAGCCCTCAGGAGTGGGAAGTTAGGATCAGAAAGTAAAGCAGCTGTTTGTGAGAGTCTTCATGCTCCATAGGGTTTGTGGAAGGAAAAAACACAGCACAACTGTTGAGGGCTCCTCCACACTCATTCCCAGAGCTCAAGAGAGCCATGTGCAAAGAAGAGGAAAAAACCACATGTATCAACTTGACCTTGTGCTCCTTGGTTGCATTGCAACACAACATGGGAAATTCCTGAATCAGTAGATGAGATCCTAGAGGAAGCAAGAGGCTCTGCATTAGCAGGTCTGGGCAAGAACCCACATACCATAGATGTTCACCTCTAGTGGGTGAGGTCTGAGGACATTTGGTCCCAATATTAAGTATCAGGAGAGATCCTCAGTGAAATAAATTCCAATGGGGCTGAAGGAAGGGCAGGGGGAAGATTCAAGAGAGTTTTTATAGAGGAGGTGGAAATTAAACTAGATTCAGAAGAATGAGAAGGACTTCCACCAAAAGACATCCCATAGATCAGAGGGCAAAAGATAAAGGGGGAAAGGGGGACAGGCACTGTGGCACAGTAGGCTGAGCCTCTGCCTGCAGCACCGGCATCTCATATGGGTACTGGTTTGTGTCCCGGCTACTCTTCTTCCCATCCAGCTCTCTGCTTATGGCCTGGGAAAGCAGCAGAGGATGGTCCCTGACATGGGAGACTGGGAGGAAGCTCCTAGCTCCTGGCTTTGGATCAGCCCAGCTCCAGCCGTTGCAGCCTTTTGGGGAGTAACCAGCAGATGGAAGACCTTTCTCTCTGTCTCTCCTTCTCTGTATGTAGCTCTGCTTTTCAAAATAAATGAATAAAAACTTAATTAAAAAAAATAGATAAAGAGGGAACAAGGGCAGGGGAGGTAGCCAGAAGTGACCAGAAGTGGGTGGGCACAGCTAGTATAGAATGCCATAGCATGGAGGTTGGGTTGAAGCCTGAGGGCGACAAAGCCGACTGGTTAACCCCCAACCCTCTTGTGACATGGTTCAAAATCAGTAGGCATCTGTTGAATGTTTACTTTCACTCCATCATTCCTTCCCTCTTAGGAAAAAAAAAAAAAAAAGAAAGAGGAGGCCCAGAGGATTGTCCCAATCACACAGTGAGTTGGCCATAAAACAAGAACAAAACCTATCACCCAAAAAAATGCTGAGTTTACCTTTCTTCCTTGCTAATCTGGACCAATGTAGATCTCTACAGTGTGATGCACACTAATGTCAGCTTTTCCTCAAAAAAATATCAAATATTAATCATTCAACAAAATAGTAAAAGCATTGATAGGGGAATCCTAGCATTTACTCAAACTTGCTGGTTGACTCTCTGACCATTTGCTTAACTTCTCCAATCTATTTCTCCCACTTGTAAAATGGGTGGTACCTGAGGTCTTTTCCAGTTATAAAAACCTAGGTTACCATTGGCCTCTTCTTGTTCCTAACTTTGTTGTTTTATAAAAAAAAAAAAAAAAAAAAAAAACACACACTTCTCACTAGGCTAATCCTCTGCCTGCGGCACCAGTACTCCGCGTAGAAGTCCCATAGTCCCGGTTGGGGCACCGGTCCTGTCCCAGTTGCTCCTCTGCCAGACCAGCTCTCTGCTGTGGCCTGGGAGGGCAGTGGAGGATGGCCCAAGTGCTTGGGCCCTGCGCCCACATGGGAGACCAGGAGGAGGCACCTGGCTCCTGGCTGTGGATCGGCACAGCACACCGGCCATGGCAGCCATTTTGGGGGTGAACCAACGGAGGGAAGACCTTTCTCTCTCTCTCTCTTACTGTCTAACTCTGCCTGTCACACACACACACACACACACACACACATGTGGCTCTGTACATTTTATCTTTGCCTGTTTCTTTCTCAGCTCTACTTCCTCCAGTCCCCCCTTTCCCTAATGGAAATCAGTAATGATCTTCTTCAGTCCTCTATTTAGACAGTGCTTCAGGGGCAATGGTTTGGTGCAGTGGTTAAGTTGCCACTTGGGAGGCCCGTGTCCCATATCAGAGTGCCTGGGCTCTAGTTCTACCTCCTGTGCTTCTGATTCAGCTTCCTGCTAATACACACTCTAAAAGGCATCACATGATGGCCCCTGTTCTAGGGTGCTTGCCACTTACATGGAATGCCCTAATGGAGTTTTGGGCTCCTTACTTCAGCTTGACCCATCCCTGGCTGTTGCACGAATTTGCGGAGAGAAGCAACAGATAAATCTCAATCTCTCTCTCTCTCTCTCTCTCTCTCTCTCTCCTTCTCCTCCTCCTTCTCCCCCTCTCTTTTCTCCTCTCTCCCCTCCTCTTTCTCTATCTTTTCTTTTCAAATAAAATTAAAATAAACAATAACTTTTTTTGAAAAAAAAAAAAAAAGAAAGCACTTTATCTCCTTGGTTATTTACGCGACAAGAAGAGTTCCAGACGACAGACCCAGAATGGCTTGGAGGCCACAGAAGAGCAAGTAAAGCAGACAGGGTGAAAATAACAGCCAGCTCTGCATCCTTTTACAGCGTGAGAAGAGTAGTCCCCCTAAATAGAAAGACACTAAACTATCCTAAAATATCCACAGAGTCATTGAATCAGTGCATTTGTATAGCACTTTACTGGGCTTCTACAAACCACACACTTCAGCCTTCAGAACAATTCATGGGGTTTCATTTCCATTCCAGAGCCTGGAGCATTGCCAAGGATGGGAGCTTAATGCATGTTCAATGAGTAAATGATCCCATTTTTTTATTTTTTTTGACAGGCAGAGTGGACAGTGAGAGAGAGAGACAGAGAGAAAGGTCTTCCTTTGCCGTTGGTTCACCCTCCAATGGCCGCCGCGGCCGGCGCACCGTGCTGATCCGATGGCAGGAGCCAGGAGCCAGGTGTTTCTCCTGGTCTCCCATGGGGTGCAGGGCCCAAGCACCTGGGCCATCCTCCACTGCACTCCCGGGCCACAGCAGAGGGCTGGCCTGGAAGAGGGGCAACCGGGACAGAATCCGGCGCCCCGACCGGGACTAGAACCCGGTGTGCCTGCGGAGGATTAGCCTAGTGAGCCACAGCGCCGGCCAAATGATCCCATTTTTAGATGAGGAAATTGAGACTCAGAGAGAATAACACCGTAACTCTCTCTGCTCTCCATCTGTCTCCTTCTTACACACTCCCCACTCCCAGTAAAACCCTCCTCTATGCCTAAACTTTGCCCTCCTCTGCTTTTGGACTGCTTCTTCTGATTCCACCCTATCTCACTAAGTTCTCTCTCCGGGAGAAGATGTCTGTGTGTTAAAACAAAGCATGCAAGGATGGGTGTTTGCCTAGTAGTTAAGACACGTGTTTTGACATCCACATCCCATATTACAGTTCCTGGGCTTGAGTTCCAACTCCCAATTCCAGCTTCCTGCTAATATGAGTTTCGGAGACAGCAGGTATTGGCTCAAGTGACTGAGTCTTGGCCTCATATGTGGGAGACCTGGATAAAGTTCTCAGCTTCCAGCAGATGAACCAGCAGATAGGACACCTCTCTCTCTCCCTCTCTCTCTCTCTCTCTCCTCCCTTCCTCCCACCCTTCCTCCCTCCCTCTCATATAAACAAAAGCTAAAGCAAAGCATTTAGAAATAACACATTGGCTTATCAAAAAAATTCCTCTTTATCACAGAAACAGCTCAGGCTGGTACAGGAATTCTGTGCCTCTCCTCCCCCATGGATGACAGGAAGGCCCTAACCTTGGCCCTCATCCGCAGCTTTTCAAATGGGTAAATGATGAGTGGTATAAGGAACTCCGGCACATAACTCCCCCGAGGTTTTATTCAGAAGCTGCCTTTTGACCATTGACCCTCTCCATCAGCAGAAAGTGAGGCACCCTCCAAAGTGGGGCCCCCACTCCCTGGAAGTGGAAGGTAGGGATTAGAACACAGTCTGTAGATGTTTATACACTTGACAGTCTTCTCTGATTACCTTGAAAAATGCTGGAGCTCAAGCATAGGATACACCCACGCATTCCCCTTTCCCAAGAACAACATCAAGAGCATTGCATCTGCCATCTCAGAGGAAGGTTAAGAGAGATGCCTCTACACACGCTATGGGTGGGGATTCTCATCTGAAAAACGAATTCTTTCACCCACAGCTATTTTTCCTTCCTGTTAATAGAATACCTAGAGACTGAGTTGGCAAATGAGAGCCCGGGACACGTGCAGGGAAATTCTGGCCTGCTGCTGCCTCTGCGACTGCTGCTGAGTAATCGCTCTGAATTCACTTTGTCTCCACCAGCTCTCTTCCTCCACTTCCTTGGGAATTCCCCAGCACAGGGAGTTTACAATATCCTAATGTGATCTGCTTCTGAGATTAGAAATGGGATATTTGTGAGATTTCCTTTGCAAGGGGAAACTTGCGTTGAGAGAGAAGGAAATAGATGATATAATGAGATTCCCTCTGACAGTATCACCCAAAGGCCAAGAATTTCTCATAGTTGGTGTGACATCAGCAGAGCCCCTGAGAGGCAGCTGGGTAGTGGCTCTATGGATGCCCTAGCCCTAAGCTCCATCCACCACTCCTCCCTCCTTCCCGCACCCTCTGGGCTCAGGAGGCCTTGGATTCCATTTTCGAAGATCAGGAATAAAGATTCATCAGCATGAACTTTGTAGTGTCAACCCAAGCCCACTTCCCAAGGCTGTCCCAGAGATGTCTCTCCATACCCTAGTTCATCAGCCTTGTGGCCTCCCTGAGTGTGAAAAGAACTTCTTACTCAGCCACCAAAAAGTCCTCCCTAGACTTCAGGCTGCTCCTCATCAGCTGAGACCCTGCAGTCTCAGGGCACTCACAGTTCTTTTTGTGACACCAGGCCCCATAACCTCTATACTGAATGGTTCATCTGTGACTCCCTCCTTTTTTCCTACTCTCACTTTCCTGCCAAAAACACAGAAAATAAGACTTCATCCTCTGAGACACCAGAGAGATCGCCATGGGCCTCACCTGACGCTGAATTGAGCTGCAATAAGTCTTTTATCCTTGCAAGATGGTCTGGCACAGCCTCCTGTGTGGGAGTTTCCCAAAGAAATTTCTGCAGAACAAGAAAGAAAGGAGGAAAAGAGGGAGGAGGGGGAATCTACTTTTTATTGAATACCAAATATAACCATTTGAGAGCATGAAGAAATGTAATTAAAAGGTTATTTTAGCACAAAGTTTTTTTTTTAAATCCATGCATAGTTTTTTTCACAACATATTTTCCATGACTTTTTTGAGGACCTCTCATGTGTACCAATTAAAAAAAAAAAAAAAAAAAAAAAAAAAAAAAAAAAAAACCTTTGTGCAAAAACAAACATGTTTGAATTCCATTTGTCCAGGAATTGTCTTTGCACTTTTTAAGATGGTTTAACAAAAGATAGATACTGAGCAGCTCTTTCTGCAGAAAAAGAATGAGATAACAGCCGCACCTGTGGGGGGACAGCATCCACTGCAGTGTTCTGGTGGCAGCTACTCTCGTCTTTAATCGTTAACACATTCTACAAGGAATATGATGCTGTGCACTCTATAGTCTTTAAGTCGGACATTCTGGGGACCTTAAAAAGCTCCGTCTGCAGTAACCATCAATATGAATCCCAAAGAGACGTTTTCTTCCTCAAGGAACCATGTCCTTCACCATCCACGGCTCCACAGGAATCCTTTCTATTCTCTTGTGTTGAATGGAGACAAGCAACATAAGCTACATAAAATGAAAGGGCTACTCAGCCCAAAGCCATCACGGGTGTGTTAGGTTAGTGACGGGTTCTGGATCCACCGTTCAACATAAGGCGGTGTGCACATCCCTCTGAGCCCTGGGTTGCAGAAGTCTTCCTCTTTGGGCAGTTCCTCTTGAAACATGAGAGGCTCAGGCACTGAAGACATCTTGACTAATGATGAATTACTGCCCTCTGTGGTTCCCTTCTTCATGCCTGCTTTGGCTTTGCCTCCTGCCTGGACTTTCTGAAATAAGTGGGCAGCCTGACTTTAGCGAAGTAGAAACCAGAAATGGCTATTTTTATCCAGCAATTGCCTTCAAACCTGCTCTCTGAAACCTCTTTGACATCTCAGATCACTGCAGAACATACTTGTAAACAATCTTCATCCCTGAACAGCCTGGGATTCCAGAAGTAGACGGAAAACACACACTCCTGTGCCTCAGTCTGTTCCTATCCCCGAACCTCATTCAACATTAAAGAAAGTTTTAAAGGCACAAACCCACAGGGCTGGGAAGAATAGGAGGGGGAATAGGAGGGGAGACAGCAACAACTGGGGAGTATGGGGATAACTGCTTTAGGTCAGTCAAGCAATTGCCTGGCACTTGCTTCACTGAGATCACATTCACAGCATCAGTTCAGAAGTTCCCAGCCTCTCACAGGAGTTTTCTTAAGAAAAAAAAAACAGCTGGGGCCGGCGCCATGGTGCACTAGGTTAATCCTCTGCCTGCAGCGCCAGCATCCCATATGGGCGCCACGTTCTGGTCCTGGTTGCTCCTCTTCTGGTCCTGCTCTCTGCTGTGGCCTGGGAGGGCAGTGGGGGATGGCCCAGGTGCTTCGGCCCCTGCCCAAGCAGACTAGGAGGGCGCACCTGGCTCCTGGCTTCGGATCGGTGCAGCACCACTGACCGTAGCGGCCATTTGGGGAGTGAACCAATGGAGGGAGGACCTTTCTCTCTGTCTCTCTCACTGTAACTCTACCTGTCAAATAAATAAATAATAATAATAAAAGAAAGAAAAACAGTTGAAAGCTGGAGAGCAGTTGGACAGGTGGAACCTCAGCCTGTGTGAGCAATGGAAAAGTCAAGAATTAATCAGCATCTATTGCCCTTGAGAGTGGGATCAAAGGAATGACTACAGTAAGAATGATTATTGGGAAGCTAATTAAAAATAGGAACCCTGGGACCAGTACTGTGGCATAAAAGGTTTAAGCCTCCACCTGTGATGCCAGGTGGTTCAGGTCCCAGCTGTTCCATTTCTCATCCAGCTCCCTACTGGTGCACCTCAGAAAGCAGCAGAGGATGGCCTGGGTGATTGGGCCTCTGCACCCACGTGGGAGACCTGGAGGAAGCTCCTGGCTCCTGGCTTTGGCCTGGCCCAGCCCCAGCTGTTGCAGCCATTTGGGGTGTGAATCAGCAGATGGAAGATTCATTCTCTCTCTCTCTCTCTCTCTCTCTCTCCATCTATCTGTATCTCTGTAACTCTGCCTTTCAAATAAATAAATCTTTACAAAAAAAAAAAATAGAAACTCCAAAAAGTACATATTGTATCATTTCATTTATATAAAACTCTATAAAAAGTAGACTAATTTGTAATGATAGAAACAGATATTTGCTTAGTAATGAAGAAAGGGAAAAGAAATTATAAAGAGGCTTGAAATTTATGAAGTGGTGGATATATTCACTATCCTGATTCTGGGGATGTTTTCATGGGGGTATATCAAAACATAAATTGCACAATTTAAATATTACAGTTGATCATATGTCTGTTTTACCCCAGTAAAGTTCTTTTTTTAATGCCAACAAGACTATGGAGGAATTCTTATCTGTCAATAATTGGTTTTTGGAGAATAATATAATAATTTAATATCTTGGTAATAATAAAAATGACATTAACAGAGAAAAAATAAATGGTTATATCCCCAGATCACCTTTATCATAGATGAAGATAGGAAGTTAATTCTTTAAAAAGTGGAAAATAAAAAAGGTCTTTGTACTGGAGGACACCAGGCATCTTTTCAGGTAGGATGAGTACTGAAAACAGGATGATTAATGAGAGCACACAGTATGATACTGAGAATCTCAGCCTTTTTCTCCCATTCCATATGCAGGTGCCTGGTGGCCAGGTCTGTATCCTTCAGGCAAATTAAAAGAGACTTCTGTGGGAATGAGGCCATCCTAACAGCCCTGCCAAGTCATCAAACAATGACACTCATAGCCAACAAGCTCACCACTTTACTCACAGCTCCCAACCAGCTTTTGAGTTGCCTATTTTTAAAAACCTAAATCTAAATATCTTCAAAAGTGTCTAACAAAATGCAGATAAAAACAAACCAATCTGCCACAGTTTAGATGTGGTTCATGAGTGGAAGGCCAGGTCCTCAGGGTTGTGGGGTTGGGAAGTGGTGTGGAGCTTTTAAGGTCCTTAAGTCAATTAGGGGTGTGTCCACAGATGGGATCATGGGACTCCAGACTCTTTGGCTTCCTGTGTGATGATGTAATCTCTCCCTCTCACATGCACTCCCACCACTGTAGAGCCATCAACCCTCAGGTGATGTAGCCAAGGGAGCCCTCACCAGAGCTGGTGCTGTGCCATTTGAACTTTCAGCCTCCAAAACTGCGAGCTAAACAAGCTTCTTTACTAGTTCCCAGCTTCAGTTATTTCATTAAAGTAACAGAAATCAGACTAACACGGAAACCCAAACAAAGCAGGGAAAAAAGAAATTACCCAAAGAGAAAAAATTTTAAAAATAAACAAAAACCTATTATGAAAATCCTCAGAGTAAAAAGGCAGTAGGACTATGACACAAGAACAAAATACTATGTGGGGGACAGGAGGTAAGAGGAGGGTATATTCAAAAAACAAAATATATGATAAGAGAAATAAAAACTGATAAAGAGTTGGGAGGAAAAACTTAACAAGTCTCCCAGAAACTAAAGCAAAAGGATAAAAATTTAGAAAATGGAATAGAATCAATAAGAATAGTAGGTGACAGAAGCAGGAGATTCAGAGTGGAAAACAAACTAAGGAAACAAACAAACAAAAAATTCCAGAGAAAGACTAAAGAGGGAAAAAACAGAGAAGGAAAAACATTAAATAAAGTTTTCAGAAGTTGAACAATACTAACTTTTCCAGATTGGACGATCAAATGAGTGCCTAGCATGAAGAATGAAAAAAAAATCCACTATATGAAATTTCAGAACTCTGGGAATAAAGAAATATATCCCAGGAAAAAAACAACAGTCACATGGAAAGACTCAGCCATTTGAATAGTGTCAGCCTGCTCAGTAGTAATAGCAAAAGCTAGAAAAAATGGAATAATCTCTTCAAAATCATGGAGGAAAATTAGTTCTAACCCAGAATTCTAGACCCGGTCAAGTTATCAACCAAATGTCAGGATGAAGTAGTCAGATATATGTTTCTAAATAATATTTTACTTCTCACACATCTTTGCCCAAGAAGCCACTGAAGGGGATAGAGCAAAACAGAAGAACACATCGGAAGGAAGAAGGAGATCTAAGAAGGGATTGAGGTGAAAGGAATCCTGGGATGAAGGGAGATCCCAGAATAAAGTTGGGTACAGCAGCAAAGAGCCACCAGACCAAATTGGAACAGCTCAGGAAGCTCTAGGTGATTTTCCCTAAGACACAAAGATACTACCTACTACATCTGAATGTCTTAAGGAAAGTTTTACATTAAAAAGTCTAGAGTTGTCAAAAAAAAAAAGTCTGAGTCAAATTAATGGGGTAAGACTTACTGTGAAACTAATCAAGCTTCAATTGGCAAGGGCCCTTTTCAGTGTTTTTGGAATGTTATATTTATAATCATATTGATTTTGTATTTATAATTTTATATATTTATTTTCTTAAAGAGGGCCACCAATAGAAACTATATCCAGCCCTAGAGATAAGTACATAAACAACTATGTAGAAATGAGAAGAAAAAAAAAAGACATTTACTGACTCAAAAGCAAATGTTGAACTGGAAAGGAAAAGTACCCAGTGCATTAAATGGTTCAGCTCTGAAGCACGTATTTATAACAATATATATAAACATGGGTCTCTAGGAAAATTAAGATGTAGCTATATTAAGAGGACTGGGCAAAGAGAAAGGCAGGTGTATGTAGTAGAGGTTGGAGCAGAAAGAACATCAGCCCCACTCAGTCTGACCTACAGCTCTTCTCCCCTTCTGTCTGGGGACCAGGTCAGTTCCTTTTCTTTCCCCACTTTCTTCCTCATCTAATTCAGAGTCCAGGAAGAGGCACCGGAAAGTAGGAGGAGGTCTTCCATCCACGGACAGCTGCCAGCGAGACCCAGCACCACCGTGGGGTGGGAATGCCCCTGATGAGGCCTCGCTGTGCCAGGCTGGGAACCTCAAGCCCAGGCATGCAGCAGGGCAAGCAGCAGGAAGTCATTCACATGCATTAGCCTGTCTGCACGCAGGGGTGGGAGAACCTGCAGAGATATCGGCGCTGCCATGGGAAATCACAGAAGATATGTTCACTAAAAACTGAGAGGTGGGTGCAAAACTGCCTGGGACACAGAGTGGGCAAGGGGCTTGTTCTCCTGTTCTCCTCTCTCCTGCAAAGATGCAGACTAGCCTTGCTGTCCTGAGTCCCACGGGTCCTCTGCAGAGAGCCAGGCCTCAGCTTCCTCCTCTGGTCACCCACTGCAGAACCAGGCTCGTGCCCGTGAAGCTTCACAGGCAGCTGGCTCTCAGCAGCAGCGGCAGAGTGTCATGGAGGGCCACAGCTGCTAGGACAGTTTATAAGCAGTGGGCTCTCGGCCGGCTGGCGCCGCGGCTCACTAGGCTAATCCGCCATCTTGCAGCGCTGGCACACCGGGTTCTAGTCCCGGTCGGGGAGCTGGATTCTGTCCCGGTTGCCCCTCTTCCAGGCCAGCTCTCTGCTGTGGCCCAGGAGTGCAGTGGAGGATGGCCCAAGTGCTTGGGCCCTGCACCCCATGGGAGACCAGGAGAAGCACCTGGCTCCTGCCTTCGGATCAGGCACTGGGCTCTGGGATATGCCCAGGGAGGCCCACAGGCACCTCCCAGTTCCAAGTCAGAAGGGGCCAGGAGACAGAGAAACTGGAATTATTGTGACTAGGGTTCCTTTATACCCACTCACAGTAGTGGCACCCAGAGAGGTTTGTTTTGTTTTGTTTTGTTTGCCTTTGTTTCTCTAGGTATAACCTTTCAACAGCCCCTATGGAAGTATACCTAACATACAACCAAAAAAACAGAAATTTGAAGAGTACACTTGATCATACTGACAGATACACATCAGTGAAACACTCACCACAATCAAGATAATGAGCACATTCATTACTCCCAAGAGTTTCCCCTTCTCCCTTGTAACCCCTCCTTTCCCACTCTCTGCCTCCCAACACCAGATGACTTCCAATACATGCTGCCCTCATCGGTTCATTCACATTTTCTAGAATTTTATGTGAACGAAAGCATACTGTATCAGTACTCTCTTTCACCTGGCTTCTTTCAGCACAATTATTTTTGAGATTCCTCCATAGTGTTATGTGTCTTATTAGGCCTGTCCTTTTTCATTGCTAAGTAATATTCTATCGTGTGGATGGACCACTGTTCATTTATCCTTTCACTTTTTGATGATCTGGGGTTGTTTCTTCTTTTAGCAATAACAAATAAAGTTGCTATGAGCATTCCTGTATAGGTATTTTTATAAACATAGGCTTTCATTTCTTTTCGGTAAATGAAGACCTACAAATGGAAGGGCTGGGTCATATGGTAGACAGATGCTAAACTCTTTAAGAAACCACCAAATTGTTCACCAAAGTGCTTGTACCATTTTACATTGCCATTGGCAATGTATGATGGCTCCAGTTCTTCCACATCCTCACCAACACTTGATATTAACAGTTTTTTAATTTTAGACACACGAATAGGTGGGTAGTGACACCCAGAGAATATGAGTTCCATTTGTATCCTCTTTTGCCCCTCAAACTGTGTCTGGCACTGAGGAGACACTTGTTACTTGATGGACCAGTCTTTAGCAGTAAGTGGAACTAGTTTCAAACTGGTAATCCCACTGGGTTCGACCATGCCAGGTGCCACAGGGCACATGCCCACACAGAAAAAAGCAAGCGGCTGATAGGGAGGTGCAGCAGGCTCTAGTCCTGGTCTAGTAACATATTAAGTCAAGTAACCATGTGCAGCTCACTGAACTTCCCAGGGGCTCAGTTTTCTCACTTATAAAATGGGAACATCGGAATAGTTAATTTGCCTAAATTACATAGATCAGTTACATTGCTATGAAAGAAGCAAATTTCCAAATATTTTAAGGAGCATAGCAAACACAAAGCAAACTTGAATATTTTTTTAATCTTTCTTGTTTTATAAGGAAATTTGACTTTTGATTTTCACAACTCCTTTATGAGGTATGACTCCTCCAATCTAGGATGATAGAAAACTCCAATCTAGGAGCAGATCTTTGACACAGCAGTAAGACACTGTTTGAGACACCCACATCCTGTATGGGAGTATCCAAGTTCAAGTTCAGTGCCACAAGGGGTCTCTTTGAGAGGGGGAGGGGCAGCTGGAGAAGACTAGGGGAGGTATTAGATTCCTAAGGGCTCCCTTGTGGCATCAGACCTTCTGTGCTGCTTCAAGGTTATGCCAAAGACAAACAAATGGGACCCACAGAGGACCTCAGAGATACTGATGCACCAGAAGGGAGAACATTGGAACAACAGAGCTGTCCAGCTGCAGAATGGGCTGCTTCACAAAGTACCAAGGGTCTCATCCCCTAATCCCTCCCATCTTCATAGGAGTGCAGCGGAAGAAGGCGCTCATTCCTGCCTTTAGGAAGAGGCTGGACTAGGGAAACAGTTCCGACATCCTAATCTGAAGGCACATACTCAAAGTTTTCTAAAAATTTTTGCTTAATGAAACTGAAGAGCCAGGATAGGAAATGGCAGATTATAATAGAGCTTGGCTTGAAGACAACGCAAGTGGACATTAAGCAAGTACATAATGAGTCTAGGGCCTCACTGTGGTGATGAGGGCTGGACAGGAAGACTTCCCAGAATAGTAAGTGATGCAGAGCATGGGGTCAATTCTGTTTTCCAGATTTACTTGGAAGGACCTCTGTGTAAGGGTCCACTGCTAAAAACGCCACCCAGGGGTCCAGTGGGAAGAAAAGCATCCCTTCAGAAGCCCAGAAGAGAATGTTTCCAAAAACTGAAGGCCAAAGATCTCCTTGTAAAATTTTCATAGTCAGGAAGACATTTTCAAAATATTATTTTAGTGTTTCTAAACATTAAGAAAAGTTTTCCTTATTATAACAACATTAATATATGTTATCATACAAGATTTTTTAAATACAGAAAAACACAAAGAAGAACATTTTAAACAACTATAATTCCACCATGAAAATATTTCTGCTCTTGACATACTGGTGTGTATCTAGCCAGTGATATCACCAACTAAAATGCAGACCAAAATGGGCAAAACATTTGTTTCACTTGTGTTGATGAGTTTATACTATTACTTTTAAAAGTAAAAATAAGGGCAGGTATTTGATAGTGGTCAAGATGCCCCTGCTTAGGATGCCCACATCCAATATCTGAGTGCCTGGGTTTCGAGTCCCAGCTCTTTTCTGATCCTAGCTTCCTGCAGATGTGCATCCTGGGAGACAATACATGATGGCTCAAGTGCTTGGGTTCCTGCCCCCCACAGGCAGACACAGATTGAGTTTCCGGCTCCTGGCTTCAGCCTGGACCAGTCCCAGCAGTTGTGGGTGTTTGGGTAGTACACCAGTAGATAGGAGATTTCTCGCTGTCGGTTCCTGTCTGTCTTTCTGCCTTTCAAATAAATAAATATAAAAGCAAAAATAGCCCTCATTGGTGAAAATGCATAGAAGTGGACACTGTCATACAGTGCAGGTAGCAAGAGGAAGGGACAGTTTCCTGGAGGGCAGCTGAGCAGCAAAGCATCAAAAACTCTATTGTTCTAAAGACATTTGGACCCCGGATTCCATTTTTATAGGTTCATCCTAAGGAAATTTATCCACAGGATTACTAAATATTGGTCTTTATTTTCTTCTGATAATTCTATGGTTTAACTTCTTTGTGTTTAAGCCTTTAATTTATTTGGCAGGAGGAAGAAAATGTCACCTTTTTTTTAATTTTTTTTTCAAATGATTTGTTGTCTCCCATTCATTAATTAATCCAGACTTCCCTCCCTCCTCGTTTTAAATACTAGAAGTTTGCCATTGACGTGCAAGCTACAGTCTTCCAGGCTACATTTGAGGAAATCTGAAACAGTCAAAAAGTCCAGTGACCTCTGTCAAACCTCAGAGACCGGGACTGTGTCACTTCCCCTCTTGGCACTTTGTTTCTACGAACTCCCTTTCCACACTACAAGTTCATCGGTTCAGATCTATAGAAATTCCCAGAGCTCACAGACAAAGCAGAACTAACTCATGGGGAAACCTGGGAAATACTTAATCTACTAAGCCTACCCTACATTATGACTCAGATTGTCTAAAGCAAAATCATCATTTTCCTCCCCAGACCATTTCCTCCTCCGGACTTCTCTATTTCTGTCACCCAGACTTAAGCTCTTGATGTCATCCTGGAGTCCTCTTCCACAATCCTGCATACTGGATGACTTCCCTCCTCAAAGCCATTTCCTCCGTCCCTTCCTCCCACCTGTTGGTGGTCCCATCACTGCCTCACATAGTCCACACTCTCCTCACCAGGAACATCAGATTGAGCTCCCAGACTTAACTCATTTCTTGTGCTAATCTGTTGTGGCCACCACTGTCAGAATCTTCTGTATCACCTTGTTCTCTGCTCTAAACCCTCATTGCCCATAAATGAAAATTCAGATATTAAATTTGGAAAGCCCACCACAATCTGCTCCCACCTCACCGTCTCTACAGCCTTTTCCCCTTCCTCTGATACAAGTTCTCCATCTCTGACCCATTTTCTATTTCTGACATACTTTATTATTGTTCTCCTCTTCTATCCTATTCTGAACTGCATTTAAGTATATAGACACAGACATACAGATATATTTGAATTGCAGAAAGAAAGACAAAGACGACAGAGAATGTCCATCTGCTGGTTCACTCCCTAAATGTCCCCAACAGTCCAGGGCAGAGGCCAGGAGCCAGGAACTCCATCTGGGGCTCCCATACGGGTGGCAGGAATCCAACTACTTGACCCATCACCTCTGCCTTCCAGGGTTGCATTAGCAGGAAGCTGGAACCAGTAGAGGAGCTAGGACTCAAACCCAAGCATTCCAATATGAGATGTAACCATCCCAAGCAGTGTCTTAACTACTGTGCCAAAAGCCTGCTCCAAGGGATACTTTTAAAATACATCTGTTGGGGCCGGCGCTGTGGCGCAGTGAACGCCCTGGCCTGAAGCGCCAGCATCCCCTATGGGCACCGGTTCTAGTCCCAGCTGCTCCTCTTCCAATCCAGCTCTCTGCTATGATCTGGGAAAAAAGTAGAAGATGGCCCAAGTCCTTGGGCCCCTGCACCCATGTGGGAGACCCAGAAGAAACTCCTGGCTCCTGGCTTCGGATCGGCACAGCTCCGGCCGTTGCGGCCATCTGGGGAGTGAACCATCGGATGGAAGACCTCTCTCTGCCTCTCCTCTCTCTGTGTAACTCTGACTTTCAAATAAATAAATAAATCTTAGAAAAATACATCTGTCAAGTATTAATTAAAGCATGATGATATCTATTCTCAATTTTCACAATTTAAAATTCCATTACACCGTAATGCCTATGCTTTTACTATAGTCAGTAACTTTCATAAAAGCAAAGTTCTCAGGCCCAAGGTAACGTGCTATGGTGTGGGTATGTCCCCCAAAAGATCATGTGCTGGGCACTTAAACCCAAATACAATTGTTAGTGTATTTGGAGGTGAGGTCTTGGGAGGTGATTAGGATCAGATGTCGTGACGGAGGGGCCCCCAAGATAGCATTAGTGGCCTTACAGGAAGAAGAGGGACCTGAGTCATCTGCTCTCCATGTGATGCCCTCCACCACATTATGACACAGCTCAAAGCCCCTCAGCATATATGGGCTTCAAGCTATTGGATTCCCCAGCCTCCAGAACCATGAGACAGATTAACTGCTATTCTGTATAAATTACCAAATCAACCTCAGGCATTTTGTTATAGCAACAGAAAACACACTATAACATAAAGCCTTGCTTTTTCCTAACTCATCTTCTAAAAAAAAAAAAAAAAAAAGAATAATTAGTTGATTTTCGTCTGCCTGAGGGGCAGAAGACAGACAGACAGAAAGCTATCTTCCATTTGATTCACTCCACAAATGTCCAAAACAGGCAGGGCTGGGCCAGGCCAAAACGCTCACCTGAAACTCCATCAGGATCCCCCAAGCACTTGAGCCATCATCGGATGCTTCCGGGATGCATCAGCAGGAGAGTAGATTGGAAGCAGTGTACCTGGGACACTAGAACCAGCACTCCAGTGTGGAATATAGATATGGCAAGCAGAGGCAAACAGCAGCTTAACCCATTGCACCACATCGCCCACCCCCAAACTCACTGTTTTAAAACCACAAATGCCTACCAAGTGCACAAAGTTATGTTCTAGGGATGATTCTAAGTTGAAGATTTTATCATACGTTTTCTTCAAAGTCAAGAAAGAGTTGAGAGTGAGGTTGGGGAGGGAGTGGAGAAGAATAAGGCCCCTGGTGGTTGAACAAAGTCAGAGGAGCGGGGGGGTGGGGGGGGAGCATCAATAAGAAATTCCAAAGGTGAGCCAGGGAGGATGTGGCTGTGCGGGGAAGTGCATGGCACATTGATTGCCTCTCCATGTGGGCAGACCACAGGTGTCAGCTCCCTGCACTCCCAGGACACCATGCTCTCCATGTTCCCTTGTCTACTGCTGCCCAGGTGCACCCCTACCGACTGTCAGGTATGCCTCACTGCCCACACTTCCTCTCCAACTGCCTCACCCCTCCCAAGACTTCTATCTCTGGGCTCCAGCACATTGGTCTCTCTGACCTCTAAACTCAGGCAGGCAACTGCCACTGGGCTCCTCAAGCTCCACGTCATTTTCTCCAAGTCTTTCAGTGCTTCTCTCAGACCATGGAGCTTTGGTGCTCCTGGCTGCCCCTTCCAGAAGACAC
Source organism: Oryctolagus cuniculus (assembly GCF_964237555.1). Lineage (NCBI taxonomy): Eukaryota > Metazoa > Chordata > Mammalia > Lagomorpha > Leporidae > Oryctolagus > Oryctolagus cuniculus. The sequence continues at coordinate 113,845,551 of NC_091433.1, read as the reverse complement.
ACAACTCAAATATTCATCCTAGTGGGTGGTTTCCCTTGAGCCATCCATCTTCCTCATACCCCACTTCTAACCAATCTCCATGTCATGTTGCTTCTACCTTCTAATAACTCAAATACACCCCTTCTCTACCTCTCCACTGCCACCCACCAAGACCAAGCCACCTTCATCTCTCACCCAACTGACTAATAGCCTTCTCCCACATTTGCTCTCCCTTGAGAATCCATCTTGGTCTTTCTTTCCACTCTCCTGCTTAAAGCACCTCAAAACTGCCTGCAGGATAAATCCAATGTCCATAACATATTTATGAAGTTACCCAGGGCTTGGTCTTGCCTGTCTCTTGAGTCCCAGCTCAAACCACTTTGCCTCTCCCTTTCTGAGCCTCTGCCTCACTTGCCCTCACTCAGTTTCTCTAACACACCATGGTCCTTCTAGCTGTGGGGTCTCTGCATGCCCACATTGCCTGGGACACAAATCTCTTTGTCTGCATCTAACTCTTTATCTAACGAAATCCTACCCTTCCTATCTGTTATTTGGCTTTCTCAGCAAGACATCTTCTGACCTCCTGGAGTAGCTCAGGGTCTCCCTGGCACATATCTCCATAGTATCCCATTCTACTGCCTTTTTTTTTTTTTTTTACAGGCAGAGTTAGACAGTGAGAAAGAGAGAGACAGGGAGAAAGGTCTTCCTTTTCTGTTGGTTCACCCCCCACATGGCCACTCCGGCTGGTGCGCTGTGCCGATCCAAAGCCAGGAGCCAGGAGCCAGGTGCTGCCTCCTGGTCTCCCATGCGAGTGCGGGGCCCAAGCACTTGGGCCATCCTCCATTGCCTTCCCGGGCCATAGCACAGAGCTGGACTGGAAGAGGAGCAACCGGGACAGAATCCGGTGCCCCAACAGGGACTAGAACCCGGGTGCTGGCGCCGCAGGCAGAGGATTAGCCAAGTGAGGTACTGTTTTCTTAATAACCACCCACTATACAGTGAATGCCTGTGCCCCTCCCACCTAAAATTCATACTTGAAACCTAATCCCAAATGAGAGTATTTGTAGGTGGGGCATTTGGGTGATTTGGGATCATGATGCCAGAGTTTTCATGAATGTGATTAGCGCCATTATAAAAAAAAATCTCAGAGGGCTCCCTAAGCCCTCTATCATGTGAGGATACAAATTGGAAGGGGCAGTCTATGAATCAGAAAGCAGACCCTCATCAGGCCCCAATCTGCTGGTACCTTGATCCAGCCTCCAGAACTGTGAGAAATTAATTTCTGGTGTTTCAGTCTATGATATTTGTTAGAGCAGTACAAACAGACTGAGGCACCATCATGACTGTGATTTCATGTGCAAGACATG